>NC_077230.1:226292963-226919006 GCF_027887165.1 Monodelphis domestica
CTTAAATTAGAATGAATCATGGAAGTCCCAAATTGTGAGCTACATGATTTTTTCAGGTATATATGTGTTTATCTGTTTGTGTGTATATGTATATACACAAAGATATATAAACATATATGTATACATATGTATGTATAGACAGATTTAGTCTAAATATACAGGTATACACACATGTAGTGATATAGGCAGATAGATAGATAAACAGAGATAGATAGAAAGAGATAGATATATAGATAGATAGATGGATGGATGGATAGACAGATGGATAGATAGATAGACAAACAGACAGACAGATAGATAGATGGATAGATGGATGGATAGATAGATAGATGGATAGATGGATGGATAGATAGACAAATAGATAGATGGATAGATAGATGAAAGATAGATAGATAGATGTAATCTATATGTGAATTGGGAGCTAGGTGGTATAATGAATAGAGTACCTGATCTTGAGTAAGAAAGTCAGCTCATATCTGGCCTTAGACACTACTAGCTGAGTGACCCTGGGCAAGTCACTTGATTCTGTATGCCTGTTCCCTTGTCTGTAAATTGAAATGGAGAAAGAGATGGGAAACCACACTAGTCTCTTAGCCAAGAAAACACCAGATGGGGTCATGAAGAGTCAGACATGATTGAAAAGATTAATCAGCTAGAGCAACAGCAGTATATATGTATATGCATATATACATACACACATACACACATACACATTCATAGTAGTAGTAGTAGTAGTCTCTTGGTAACCGAGGATGATTGTCTTTGTGCGCTTTCATCTGTGATGTAGATGAGTGTGCACAAAAACACTTGTGCATGAAGGAGATTTAAGTGGAAAAGCCCATGCACAGAGACAGTCCCGCTCTCTCGGCGTTGGAAGTCTGGGTCCGTTGGCACGAAAAGTTGTTACACCTGGAGACTTCCTCAGCTGCATTGGATGGCCGTGTTGTCCTTTGTGCTCCAACACGCCCTAAGCACTCCACTCTTTTTACAAAGGGCCAGTTCTACCTTTCAAAAAGTTCTTCTCGAGTGCATTTTTGTATATCTTTTTCCATTTGACCAATTTTGCATTTTAATATATACACATACACATATATATAAATACAAAATTACCTGCATATACATATAAACACATATTTGTGTGTGTTCCCCACTTCCATCATGCCTAAAAAAATCACTTTTTTTCTCCCTCATCTAACCTTCCAACAGAGAAAATGTAAGACTAGAGCAATACTATTGGTATGGAGTGTTCACTTTAGGAGTTTGTCTTTATTTATAATATTGAGGATTAGAGCAATTTCTTGAGGGAAAATATTAGTATTGTTTTTGTAACTTAGTCAATATGGCATCATATGGTAATTTTCAGATGTAAAACAATATTCTCCAGATCTTTTACCTCCATAAGAATAACCCAGAGCAGTGCTGGTATACAATTAATTTAAAGAGTCCTATTAGACAGAAAGTGATCCGACTGGGTTTGATCAATGGGCTATATAAGGGAAACCCTCTGGGTCTAGGATGAGCTGAGAAAGGTCTGTAAAGCCTTTTGTGAAAGATTCTAATTCAGGTAGGAATCAGATGATGTTATTTTCTACTTGTCTACTAGGTGAGAGAAGAGATGACCAGAAAGGTAGCAGGTCCACAGTCTTGACATTTTGTGTCTAACAGTGAGACTCTGGAACTCTCCTGGTTCATTTCCATCAAGAAATTTGTCTTGGCAAATATTCCATCTTATATTCTACTGGCATTACAAAATGGTGAGGAAGCAGGATAATGCCCACTAGATTTAGAGTCAGAGGACATGGATTCAAATTCTGACTTTCTATATGAACTCAGGCTATTCATTTAATCTCCTTTGGCCTGCTTTTCCTCATCCATATTAGAGGATTGGATTGGATGACCTCCAAGATTCCTTCTAGTTGAGTCTAGCTAAGTTGATTCTGTCCTAAAGTAGATGATGGTTATCCCCTTCAGTTAATCATCCACTTGTATATTACTTTTTTGGGGCTCTTCTTCCTTCTACTCACTTTTGTTTCCCAATGTAGTCTAATCAAATTATGGAAGGAATCATATATGTGGGGTATATTGGAAGAACATCAGAGGCCACCTCTGACTTGAGGCATAACTTCTCTCTGTAATACTTGTCACAAGTGATCTCCCACCCTCTGCTTGAAGACCTTCAGAGTCTGAGAACTTGCTATCTTATGAGGCAATCTATTCCATCATGAGAATTGTTATTTCTTCCTTGTGTCAAACCAAAAATCTCTCTTCTGGTAATAATAAGTAATAATATAGTAATATACTGTTACATATAGTACAATGTACTCTCTGCTTATAGAACAATTTTTAAACCTTTTTAAAGCTCTTCCATTATCCTACTCCATCTCATGAGGTAATAATTATGCAGAATAATTTAAAATGGGTGTTTAAAATATTTTAGTTAGAATTGATAATAAATAATAGCAAACCAATTTATTATGGGGTTTTTATTGTGTGATCTAGAGAATCACTTTCATACTTGTAATCTGTAATTCACAACTTTAGAGCTGAAAAGGACCTTATCAGTCATCTTGCCAAAATTTCTCATTTTATATATAAGGAAAACAGGGCTCAGTGAAGCTGTAACTTACTCAAGATCTTAATAAAATAGGGTCAGAATTTGAACTCATGTCCTCTGACTCTAAATGTAATATAGTATTTTATGAATTTATGTTTTTTTCCAACTAAAAACTATAATTTTGAATTTAAGGCTTTAGTCTTTTTTTAAACTCTCTCTGTTTCTCCACATGAAACTTAAAATAATTTTTTATTAATTTCCTAATTAGATCCTTTTCCTCATATATTTAATGAGATAATTTTGAGGTGTGTTGGTCTTTATTCACAAAACCGGTGCACCTGCCAAACTGTCAGGTCTCTTCTAATAATTCAGGCATGAACCTTTTATAGTTTTCTTCTCTCAGCTTCCTCCCCAAAGGGTGCCTGCCATTTAGTGACCTATAATCTGCTGAGGATTGGAATCAATGAAGTCATCTGATGATATTTCCCTGAGTGCCACTGACTTGTGGTCATTTCACCTACTAAATTTGAACCAGTTTGACCTTCTAGGACAAAGACTTTACTTCTTATGATTGAAGTTGCATTTATTAACTTTTATGGGCATCAAATGTAATGATTCTGGAAGAGACCTTGTGCCAGCCCTCCTCTTCTCAATGAATTGTTTTATCAGTTCTCATACCTCAGTTCATGATGATAAGTATGGGGTATCCAGAAACTGTGCTGTCACTTTTTGGGTAGCTCCCTATCAACTTGATTTTGGTTGCTGAGTTGAAGTTATTCAAATTCCATCCCCACTGTCTCTGGTCTTTCTATTTGCTTTTTCCCTTTCTCCCAAAAACCTTGTCCTCCAGATGGTTAAGTACTTCAGAGATACCCCAGCAAATCGTGATCAGGAATTTGGTGGCTCATTAGTACCTAGGAAGGGGAGAGCAAAGCCTGGTCTTCCCCAGACCCTGATTTGCATTTGAGGACATTTCTGGCAAACTCTGAAGGCAATACAGAATGACTGATCTGGCACTGGATAACAATGGACCCCCTTCATGTTCTAGAGCATATGTGTATCTATCTATCTATCTATCTATCTATCTATCTATCTATCTATGAGGCAGGGTAATTCTATCCTGAGAATTGCATTAGAGAAGAATAATCCCATCATTGGCAAAATCTGACTGATGTTTTGATTCTAATAGTCTAGGTTGAAAGAAGAAAGTGGTGTTCATTTTGGGGATGGGGGAGATAGCATTCATGTACACTCAGCGAATGCATTTTCTTTGAGTCTTTTCCCTTTCAAGTCACGTTTTACCTCTGGAGTTACTCAGCGAATTAATAGGTATAGAAATGCAAAGCTCTTTTCTTATTACATTCTATCGATCTGATTGCAGTGCCATTAATTGAAAGACTGGGGAAATGTGATGGATAGCTTAGCTCAGGATTCTACGTTCATTTGGGCCCAGCCCTGTAGGAGGAAAGCTGCTTGAAACTGATTGAAGGAAGCCTTTTGGTCTGACATGAATTATTCTTTCATTGTCAAACCTTGGAACAGCATTCAGACCTAGTGGGATTTACAATATGGAATCGTAAACTACGTCTATTCTTAAAGTAAAATCAAAACTCAAAATGCTTATCTGTGAGGTTGAGAATAACATCCTCTCTCTCTCTCTCTCTCTCTCTCTCTCTCTCTCTCTCTCTCTCTCTCTCTCTCTCTCTCTCTCTCTCTCTCTCTCTCCTCTCTCTTCTCTCTCTCCCTCCCCCCTCTCCTCTCTCTCTCCTCCTCCTCTCTCTTTCTCTCTCCTCCTCCCCCCCCTCTCTCCTCCTCTTCCTCCTCTCTCTCCTCTCTCTCTCTCTCTCTCCTCTCTTCTCTCTCTCCCTCCCCCCTCTCCTCTCTCTCTCCTCCTCCTCTCTCTTTCTCTCTCCTCCTCCCCCCCCTCTCCTCCTCTTCCTCCTCTCTCTCCTCTCTCTCTCTCTCTCTCTCTCTCTCTCTCTCTCTCTCTCTCTCTCTCTCTCTCTCTCCCCATCCCTTTCCCTCTCCCTCCTTCCTGTGTCTTTGCTTCTCTCTTTCTCCCCCAGGCACATTTATTGTGCATATGTGTGTGTATACACATATATGGATATGGAACATATTAAAATGATTCTCTAGATTAAATCTCTTCTCACAAACCAGGAGGTGGTCATATCTCTCTTCATTTTAAATAATTTTATTTGCCACATTGTGGTCATGAAATAATTTTTTTCAGTCTTCAGCATCTCAATCATGTCTCATTCCAGTGGTTTTGTGACTTTGTAGTGGTTAGAGAGTGATCGAGAGTTGCCGGTCATTTTCCTTCTGAGCCAATTGCTTTGTAAATCCATAGGGTTTTTTCCTTGTCATTTTAAGTTATCTAGGGACTTGCACATATAGGGATATAAAAATTCATGCCTGTGTATATAGTTAAACACTACAGCTTTAAAAAAAAAGAATTTGTTAAAATGTTTTAGACCTGTGGGCACACGTCTGTGTGTGAACGGACAGGAGTGGAGGGTTGACAATAATAGGCAAGCAGCATTTTAAATTATGTCTGCTTTAAAAGGATGAGCTCGTCACCCTGCTTTCTTCTGATTTTCTCACTGATGATTAATGTATTATTTTTCGAATGGGTTTATCATTTGAAATATTTCAAGATAATGGTTAACAGGAGGAATCCCTCAAACTTGACCCTTTCCAGGTCTAACATTGTTCATGTATTCCCTTCTTGCCTTTTTATAAACACTTCTGGTTCCTAAGGTATAAGAAATGCTATTATTTCATTCGCCAAAAACCCTTTGTCCTTAGCCTCCTCGTGTATCAAGCCTGGTTTCTGATGAGATGCTTTCTGCTCCAACAATCACATTGTGGGCTGCTGAAAAATGTTGTAAGTTGAAAAAATGGGAAATGAGCAAATTGCCGAACTGTATGACCTTGTTCCAGGTTCAGATCTGGAAAATGTATTTAAGGCTTTTTGAGAAAGGATATAATTGGTTATCATGTTGGTGTCCTTTCTAAGCACAAGAAACCCTGTGCTTGGATAGAGCTATATACTTTGTTCTCCAACAACCAATTACTATGAGGAGTGAGAACCAAACAGATTCACTTTTTTTTGGGGGGGGGGGAAGATCATAGATATTAGGAAACAAATGCTGTTGATAATTACATAGGCGGCCTTAGCAGTGCTATGTGTCTGTCTAAAAATACTACACACACAGATACCGGCATCTGCATTATCCTGGTGTGAACAGAGTGTGTATACCTCATGTCACAGATCTAAATTCTAAAGGAAAGAATTCCACTTTTAGTAAGATTTTCCAGCTTCTGATCAGCTATTGTCTCTGTTTCTCAGTTACTTTTGAGGGAGAACCTTTCATTACTATGTTCTGGTGGGGTTTGTTGTTTAAGGATAGAGTCTGTTATTTCTGGTTCTCCTGTGTCTGAGGCGTGACTTTCTTTCTTTTGGACAAGGCAAGGAGCCCTGGGTTGTGCTGGACACATTAGAATTCTCCTGTCACTGCTGGGGCTGCTCATTCCTCTCCGACAGAGCGAAGGAGCAAACTGGACGGTGGGTGACCTTTGTCAGGTGCTTAGCAGTCACTTCTCCCAAGCTCATTATGACTTTATTTCCCCCCCTTAAAGTTTGCTTGGGGTTTAATCATCCTCTCCTCGGCTTCCAGTTGATCTTAGATAAGGGCCTACTTTATTCTGACTTCTAACACCTCTCCTCATTATGAACGCCTGCTAGACTCTCCAGTGGTCTGTCAGCAACTCAGTTTTAGGTTCTATTGTTGGGGATTTCTCTTTGAGGAGCTTTTCCTGGGTTTCTTGGTCTTTCTCAATACCCCTTAGGTAAAACAGTCAAATGACTTTGTGGGTGATTTTGCTTATGAGGAAAGAAAAAGAAAAAAAAATCTAGTTTGGAGCCGGTGGATAAAAAAGGAATATTATAATATGGAAAGATAAAGAGTTGGTTATACAGATAATATTGCTTAGAAGCTATTAAAATATGTCTTCTTGTGGGACTCTCTGACCAGGCTGCAGTGAGAAAGCCCCTTAACCTTCAGGATTGAACTGTTTCATCTCCTACCTCTAAAATACTTTAATTTTAACTGTTAAAAAATAAGAATACTGCCATTCTTGAGCATGAAAAATGCCTGGCACAGAATAGATTAAACTGAAGTGAGTTGAAATTATAGGGAAACTTAAATTTTTGAAGGAGAAAAAAATCTCCACAAAAACCATGTACACAAAATACATGTATTTCATGTGAAATAATCTATGTTCAATAGTCAATAAGACCAACTGTTACTCATACCTGCCTCTTAGCGTGGATTCAAGTTGGCAGTTTTTTTGTGTCCTTGAGAACTGAAAAGCATAATATTGCCTTTCAAGGAGATGGATTTATTTGTTGAGATTAGTAGAAACTAGAATAAAAGGTTCAGTATTTTCCCAGTTGGTTAGCACAGACACATCAAATGTAAACAGGCTTCTCCAACATGTACAACTTAAAGCATGTGTATATACACATACACATACTCACCCATATATACCACAAACATCCAAGTGAAAGCCAGAGAATTGAATATAAAACAAAACCATTTGTTTCATCGACCAGCTAGGAAAAGTACTCTTCCCAACATTGGCACAGATGCCTATTTCCCTCCATCTCCTCCAGCCTGGCCCCCTTTGGGTTTATTTCAGAAATGTAGTTGAACTGGACAAAGGAATACACATGGTATTGCCTTTGGTTTTTAATCAGAGTTGATTAAAATGGAGCCCAGAGCCGGACTGCTCTACAGTTTCCCTGGCCATTAAGGCATTTCCTTTTAGTGGCTTAATTCACTTTATTCCTAATGATGCCAAAGGGGGGAAATATATCTGTATCTATATGCCTCTATACATTCTATGCCTAATTATGCAGCTGGCCACATTAATAACCTTCATCAAAAGGAGGGTCCAACACCTAAAAGACAGACAGAAAAGAGCTGCCCTTATTTGTTGCTAGCAAGTTGCCTGATCCAGGTGCTGGAGTATTTGCATGTCTTTCCACCTTTGTTCCTTCAGAGGCGTGAGGGTCTCAAGCTATTGCTGACTAATTGATAGTTATAGTAACGGCTACAGGCTCCTTAGATTAGAAATGCATGCAGACGTGTGTCTTGATTCAAACATTAAGGAATGCACACTCTCACTTACACGGGCAGAAAGTCTTCAGACTAATAGAGGTGTGATGGAGATAGCAGGACATAAAACAGAAGAAGAGACACACACACACAGAGACACACAGTGAGAGAGTGAGTGAGAGAGAGAGAGAGAGAGAGAGAGAGAGAGAGAGAGAGAGAGAGAGAGAGATGGCATGCAGTAAATATGCCCCTACAAATACTTCTAAAATGCGTTTGCAAATGCAGAAGCCTTCAGAACCATCCAACAGTTCAGAACACCCTTTTTATTTCTTCTCTGCGGGACGCCTCCATCCAGACTATTCGCAAAAAAACGGAAAAGGTGAGAGCCCTGCCATCTTAGCTCTGAATTCCTCTGATTTCCTCTCCCCCCTACCCGCCCCCCACCCCCTGCCTTGTGTCCCTCACGCCATTGTCCATGCTTCCGATGGCAGCCGCCCTGGCTCTTGAATGCAAGTGTCGCAGCAGGTGCAGAAAGAAGGTTCAGGGGGAGCATTGTCAAAGCCACGGTTGCCTATTGTTTCTCTGTTTTCACCGCTCTGCTTTTTTTTTTTTGGAGGCTTTTCCTACCAGTGGCCCCTGCCAAAGGGGAGGAGGAGGAGGAGGAGGAGGGAGAAAATTGCGAGAGTTAGAAGAATATTTTTTTTAAAACACACTGTTATGATAAACAGTCCAGCAATGTGCATTCCACGAAATTAGGAATTATAGCAAGAGTGCAAGGTCGGAGTGAGGGGCGGGGAAGGAGCCTGGACGGAGATAGATATTTGTTGCTGTCTTGATGCCAAAGGCAGGTTTGTTAGGACGGACTTTTGTCGGTGCTCTTTGGCGTCTCGTGCGTTTTCATCCTTTAAAAAATCATGAGGAACGCTGTGTTCATCAGTTCAGCCCTGCACTCGTTTCTACTCCGATTGAGCAGTGAACCAGGTTGGAGATTTTAAGGAGGGCCAGACAGAGCTTCTGTTTGCGATTTGGTCGGTAGTTTCAGGCGGCTTAGCCGGAATTGGAGATTGTGTTTCAGCTTGTTTCAGCTCAAACTGGCTATTAGCACGGTCCACTTTCCGATGGGTTTGGGCACAGTCAGGCCAATTGAAATGCTGGGATTCTGCTGCCTTTAAGGGTGATATTGCCATGCATGTGTGATTGAGTTCTGGGAGCAGGCCGGCTCCTCCGCTAACCTCTGAAGTTTGGGGATGCTACCAAGTCATGCTCTCAAAGTCCAGGTTTCAGAAAGTATTTCAGATGGGTATTTCACACTAAACACACAAATCCAGAGAGAATCCTTTGGACAAAAGTGGTCATAATTGCACCCAGGTAGAAGTCAGAATTGCCCATTAAATTTTGTCTTGGGTATTTAAATCTTAAAAAAAAACAACACCCTCAAATAAATTTAAAAATATTTAAGTTCACCCTTGAAAAATAGTTTTTTTTTTTAATTTTCTTCTTTCACAATTATTTTGTGATTATGGGGGGGGGGTTCAAATTAGCCTCAAGGTTATCTTCCCTCCTTTCCGTGAGCCCTCTAACTTCTAGCAAGGGTGTTTGTAGTGCTCTTTGGCAAATTCTAAAAATAGCAGACATTCAGCATTCCAGTTCTGAAATGTGTTTGCAAGTCAAGATAGGCTGTATCTCAAAAGAGAAAACATATCTTTCAAGAGAGCCCTTTCATGTTGTAACTCTTGGTTTGTTTGAATTTTGACTTATATGAACTCACAGTTTTTTTCCCTTCCAAATAATAAATGATGCTTGCAAATTCTTTGACTATAAATGGGCAAATAAGGTAATTTTGGGGTTCTATGAGCAAAGCACCGGGAAGAAGTCTTTGATTTCTGGAGGTAGAAATAAATGGCTTATTTTAATGTATGTTACAAATATACACACTCTCTTTTTATTGTTAATTTCCTGATTTGTGGACCTACCCAAGTACAGTTAGTGGGCCTCGTTCTTTTGTGAGGAGTGGGAGGGTTAGCATTGGGATGGTTTGAGATTTCTTTAGAAAGAGAACTTCTTGAATAAATGCTGAGTGAGCCATGGCCTGAATGCAAGCTTGAATTCAATCCAGGCCACCCTGGTTGCATACTGTTTAATTTCCAGCACACATCTGCATTATCCTCACAAAAATCCCAGGCCAGAAGCTGGGAGCAGAGGAAATTTATCACTGATAGTTAACATGCCTTTTTTTTAACCAAGCCTTGTGAGTCGACTTCTTGGGTCTTTTAACTGTTTACATTTGGAAAAGGGGAACCTGCAGTAGATAACTTTGGGGGAACCTTATATATAAAGAGCAACACTGATTCCAACCTTCTGCTTTTGCAAAGTTTGGTGGTCAAAGAAGGGTGAAGAGTCACAAGGTGATACTAGGAATTTCTACTTCAAAGTAAGAGGACCCAGGAAGACTCAGGGCTTCAGTCTTGTGAAGAGGCCCAGATTAAATGCTCTAAAACTTCAAAGTGGGTGGAGAAGTTATTAGTTCTCACAGAAGTTAGAAACAGTTTAGGTAACTTACCCAGAGGGACAGACTTGGTTTAAAAAAAACAAAAAACAACAACAACCAAAAAATCCTTCTGGTACCCGGAGCCTCTTGCAGATGCCTGGCTTTTAGTAAGACATTTGGAAGAATTTAACAAAGAATATTTGGCTTAGAACTTTCTGTAGATATAGTCAAGGTTAAGTGATAGGAGAATCCCAGGAGGTTTATAAAAACCTGATTCAAACTCAGTTCTTGCCCTGAATTTTTCAGACAAGTGTCTGAAGTTGATCCAAAGATATAATTATGCCTTAAACATCAGAGAACTTGTTTCAAGAATCTCCTGAAACTAGACTCTTTCCCTTTCACCAAACTCCCAAGATCTTGCCTGTTGGTCACATAAATGGACAAAATACCCAGAGTATTATAAATCTTTTGCCTTTCTTTTCAATCCCTGGACCCGATCCAGCCCTGAAATCTAAAGCATGGAAACAGTTTTTAAAAATCCACTTAGTTCACTACCTCAGCATTTTAAAAGAAACACACTTAGACATGGACCCAAGGTGTGTAGTAAAGAAACAAGTAGGGGGCAGCTGGGTAGCTCAGTGGGTTGAGAGTCAGTCCTAGAGGCTGGAGGTCCTTGGTTCAAATTTGGCTTCAGACACTTCCCAGCTGTGTGACCCTAGGCAAGTCACTTAACCCCCATTGCCTTGCCCTTACCACTCTTCTGCCTTAGAACCAATATGTGGTACTGATTCCTTGCCCTTACCACTCTTCTGCCTTAGAACCAATATGTGGTACTGATTCCAAGATGGAAGGTAAGGGTTTAAAAAAAAAAAAGAAACAAGTAAAAGGAAAGACCAGGGAGATTGGAAGAAATGCCGGATACGGAGTCAGTTGACCTAGGTTTGAAGCCTGGTTCACCTATATACTGGTCATGTGACCCCAAGTCAGTTCACCCTTCCAAGTCTTAATTTACCATATTTGTAAAATGCAGACAACAATAACTTGACTCTGTCCATCTAATAATGTTGTGGTTCCTCCTTTTGTAAACTGCAAAAGGTTATGGGAATGTAAATTGTTGGGACTGACTCAGTTTACCCATCCTGACTCTCAGCTCATTGCCCTTAAAATAGCTAATTCCCAGGATGGTAGTTGTATATGAGAAAGTGAGAAGTTTGTTGCTTATCTTGATTTTATGGAAAGATTCTTCTTCAGATTTCCAAACCTCTAGGAATCCATAAGGACCAATACCCTCATGCCTTTAGAGGTCTCAGTCTTAGAACTTCAGTGGTTCTCCCTCTTCTCCATCCTCCAGCTGTCTGAGCTTCATCAGCCCAGCCTTCTTTTCAGATGAATGGCATCTGCTCCCGTCTAACACTAGAAGACCTCCCAAAATATAACACTCATTTAATTTCTGTTGCAGTGTGAAATTGCCAGGACCCATAGGAAGCGTGAAACATATTAGCAAAATGAAGACTTTCTACCGTGTTAATCAACCAGCACCACCCAATGTTCTTGTGGTATTTTGGGAAGCAAACAGAAAAATCTTAATGGCTTTTTAAATTAGCAAAAGGGTAGAATTTGGATATTGTATTACATAATATTTAAGGAATTGGGTTTTTGGACAAAGTTCTCTATTTTTTCCCTCTGACATATGACTGTATCCATGTATGCATGGAGAAGGCTCAGCTTAAGCCAAATGTTTGGGGTTCCTCCAGAAAAAAATAACAACATTATTTGACCATTTTTCTCCTCCTAGTCAACTCTTGGGCAGACAGATTCAATTCATTGTGCTTCTAGGAAAAGGACACTACACTCTTTAAGGCAGGTGATTCTTTGTGAGAGTTTTGGTCCTTTCCTTTGCCACATCCAAACTGTGTTTCCTTGAGCAAGGAAATTAACCTCTCAGTTTCAGTAACCTTATCTGTAAAATGGAAATACTATTGTATCTACCAAAACAAACAAACAAACAAACAAACAAACAACAACAACAACAACAAAAGAAAACAGCCAGGAGAATCATACTATCTCTTATAGTCTCTTGCAACTTTGATAATTGTATCTTTGTGGTCCTCTAGTTGTAGTATGGCAATCCAAGGCAGCTTTGCTGTTTTCATGAAAGTTTTAGTGGGGAAATTGTACAGAATGGAATAGGGATGGTCTGGGTTAAAGTGTTGTTGTTTTTTTCTACCTATCCTTGGCACAGTTTTGGAAATAGAAGAAAGAAAAAGCTATAGAAACTGCTCAAAGGCCCAACCTGCAGACTGATTTAAAAAAAAAATGGAAGGATTTTTTTTCCCATGCTCAAAGTTGGCATGACATGAATGTATTCCTCTCTTTACCATTCTTCACAAACTCCTTTTTAAAAAACAATTATTTAATTAGATGATTTAGAATATTTTTCCATGGTTACAAGACTCAAGTTCTTTCCCTCTCCTCCCCCTACCTCCTTCCCATATCTGGAATTCCACTGGGTTTAACATGTGTCATTGATCAAGACTTATTTCCATATTATTAATATTTGCACTAGGGTGATCATTTAGAGTCTACTTTCCCAGTCATAGCCCCATCACAAATTCTTAAGAACAAACCAAACCTACCCTTAACCTTTACTACCTTGTTTGAATAGTTAGTCCACATTTATAGGTAAATCTGTAGAAGGGAAGAGTAAGTCAGGCATATTGGTTCCAATTTTTGATAAAAATGACTGAATTGTATTGATGGAAACTCTTCCCAAGGAACTCAAGACTTAGAGAGAACAAGGCACAGGGAAGGAATGCTCAACCAAGACTCATAAAACCTGGGTTGAAGTTTTGGTTCTAATATGCACTAAGTGTGTGGCTTTGGGCAAGGCATAGCTTCTCGGGGTTTCAAATTCATTCTCTTTAAACTGGAGATGATGGTACCTGACCTACCTATTTTAAAGGGTTGTTATAACTATTAAATTAGAGAATAAATATGAGAATGGAAAGCTGTAAAAGCACAACACAAACATAAGAGGGTTTTGATTATTTTGAGTTTAGCTATAATTTTGAATTTTACTTTGGAGAAACAGGCAAGAACTAATGATAGAATTTAGCTGTTAATTGGATATGCAATATGAGAGATAGTGAAGCATGGAGGATGACACTAATATGAACCTCAATAGAACCTTTCACAGTAATAGGGAAAGCCAGAAGAAGTGTAGGCTTGGAAAGACTTAGAATCTGCCCTAGTGACAAACTATATGCTGGTTGTTTCAGTCTAATCTGGTTCAAAGAAACTTGCTGATGTCTTTTTTTTTTCTACAACAATTCATGAAATTGTCTACTAGCACTTGGAGAGGAAGAAATTCATAGGGGTGGAGGAATGATCTGCTTTAATGAAATCAGAGGTCTCTGGAAGTATCTGAAAAGCATTTGAGAAGTTGATAGATACTCTGGATCAGAGGAGTCAAACATACATCCAATCACATTGTAGCCTGCTATATTCCCCACTGTGGCCTGAACAGATTAAAATATAATTGGGAAATATTTAACAAAACAAATAAAAATACGATAAAATATAGATAATGTTAACATGTGGTTCTTGAAGTCAACACATGGCTGTAGGGATTCTTATGTATGTGTTGATGGTCCCTGTTTCTATTTTACTTTGACCACCACCATGGTATATAATTTGAACTCACAACAATATCTTTCAACATAAGAAATTGTTGTTGTTGCTTACCAGTTAGCCGATTCACACCTGACATTCTTTATTTCATATTATTGATCTAAATTGAAGTTTGGAATCATGGGATCATGAAATCTCAGAATTATAAGGGATCTCAGAGATTCTCTACAACATCTCTGACAGGTTTTTGAGCCTTCATTGAAAAATCTCAAGTCAAGGAGAATTCACTACTTCTAGAGGCATCCCATCCTGTTTGAACAATTTTAATTGTTAGGAAAATTATATCTGAACTGAGCTTAAATTACTTTTTTTTCTCTGGAGTCAACCAGAACAAATCTAACTGTCCCCTTCCCTCTACTACCCATTTAACAGTCTTTGAAATACTCGAAGAAGACTATTCTGTCACCTAATCATTCTCTGTTCTTTAGGCTAAATACTGTTAGTTCCCTCACCTGACTGACTCTAGGAAAGCATGGTTTTGGTGCTTTTTTATTATTCTTATTGCCCAGAGGCTTTGATAGCTTGTCAGCATTCTTCCCAAAATGTAGGATACACAAACTGATCTCAGTACTCCAGATATAGTCTTTAAAAATCCATTATCTTCTGTCTTAGAATCGATACTAAGTATTGGTTCCAAGGCAAAAGAGCAATAAGGGCTAAGCAATAGAGGTTAAGTGATTTGCCTAAGCCCTAGGAAGTGTCTGAGGTCATATTTGAACCCAGGACCCCCAACTCCAAGCCCTCTCCCCCATCTCCAGGTCTGACTCTCTATCCATTAAGCTACTTAGCTGCCCTCTGATATAGTCTTACTGGAGCAAGTTTGTTGGAAACATCACCTCTTTCATTCTAGACACAATCTTTCTCAGTGCAGTCTAAGAGTGCATTCAATTTTTTGACTCCATTGAGTCTTGTCTACTGAGATTACAGTAAATTAACATCCATAATTCTCTTTCAGATGAATTCTTGTCTAGTTGCAAACAGCTTCACCATGTTGCACTTAGGAAACTTATTTTTTGAATTTAAGTATAGGACTTTACATTTATCTCTCTTCAATTATATCTTGTTAGAGTAAACCTAGTGTTTTAGCCTTCCAAAATCTTTTTGGATCCTTACTTTTCTAATCCAATGTGTTAACGATCCTTCTCAGCTATGAATCTGATAAGCGCACCATTTATGCTTTTATTCAAGTAAAAATAGCTGGCTGCTCATCACATAAATGATCCTGGTGCAGAAGGGAAAAACACTAATAAATCATAGAATTTTAGAGCAAAAACCTATCCTTTTAATATAATCATTATTCCAGAGACTTTAAATAAGACCAGGAGGAATGCCTTCAGTAGTTTAAGTATCTTACCTCAGAGAGTAACAGCAGCTATTACTTTTTCTGCCTTTAAGTAATTTAACATATCTGGATAAGATTCTAAAATCTTCTGATGGATATACCATTGTGATGTATTGTGTTGACCATCTGTCCATCCTATCTTCTCTGTTAGATGATAAATGTGGACCCTGGATGCTTTGCCTATCTGGAGTTAATGTGGTTATACAACTTTGAGAGAAACATCTCTGTTTCAGCCAAGTTGGCAATGGCAGATCTATGGCTAGTTCAAAGATTTCTCTGAGAGCATTCAGCTTGGGGTTCGTGCCTATTCTTTCAGGAAGCCAAAGAAATTACAAACTTTTTAAACTTGCTAAATTTTTTTTGAAGTACTGCGGGGGAAAAATACATTTTCTCCATTGCTCAATGTAGAAATTTTTTTGTTTGTTTAAAATTAGAACCCATATATCTTCCCTACCTCTTATTTTGATAATAATATGAGACTTGGTGTATACAGACATAATTATCTAGATAATGAAAGTATTAAAAAACCTGTCAACAATATACAATTCAAACACTATCAATGTGTTGATTCATTTTGCTTAATTGTACTTTATTATAAGCGAAGCATGTATTAGGGGTGGGGTTGGAGAAAATCAGAGGAATGTGATAATGACATAAAAACACCCCAAACAATAAAGCAATTAAAAATACAACCCCTCATCCTTCATAAGAGGAAAAAGGAGACTAAATTATACATATTGTCTATATGGTCACTGAGCTGTGATCTAAGGGTTTATTTCCTTTTGTCTGGAAAGTTAAAATCAGTTTTTCCAACTATGGATAAGGTTCATTTTCTGTCTGGGTCAGGTTGGGGTGTAGAGTGAAGGACAGTGTATATACGAGATTATATTTTATTTGTATCCATATTAAATCCTTCAACTACATTGTAAGCTTTGTGAGGGCAGGGACTCTGTCTGATTTTCCTTAGCACCTGGTGAAGTGCTTTATGTATTGTGGGTCCTGGATAAATATTTGTTGCTATCACTGACTTTGCAACATGGTGTGGTTGGGAATAGAGAAGTGTGATGATAAATGAAGATTGAATCAGACCATTCTATCCAAAAGTAGAACAGATTTCCTCTTACAGGAGGTTTACAAATAGAAGCATTGCCACTTCAACCAGACATTGTGATGAGAATTTTTGGGTAGGTATTAGACCTACAAAGGTCAGACCAGATGGTCACCAACATCCTTTACAATTCAAAAATCCTTTTATTCTCCGATTTCTCTGATGGGTTAACATTAAAGTGTCAAATACTTGACATGTATATTGGGCAACTGGTTGGTTTAGTGGGTAGAACACTGACCTGGAGTCAGGAGGATCTGATTTCAATCTGGCTTCAGACTCTTGCTAGCTGTGTGACCCTGGACAAGTCACTTAACCCCTATTTGCTTCTGTGAAAATGGGGACATAGCAAAGAAAGAAATGGCAAAACACTCCATTATTTCTTCTGAAAACCCCATAGATTTGTCCATGGGGTCTGAAGAGTCAGATATGCTGAACATTTGACCAACAAAATATGGGATGTAGCATCATAGAGTACAAAGCCATCTGGACTTTGATTCTTTGATGGATTTTTTTTTTATCTATTTGTCCATGTAGGTACTCCCTCCAGTGGCAGAGATTGGCAACCCATCCATGTCTTCTTATCCTGTGAAACTCTTAAGCATGTTTTCCCTTAAATCCTTCACATTGAATCTACCCAACATTCTTAGGTCCTTTTTTACATGAAAGGTTTTAAACATAGTGTCTATATGCTTGCTTCTAAAAAAAGATTTTGATGACTATTTCAGTATTATTGTTTTTCCTTATAATCCTGTCTTTTAAAAAATGTGTTTAAAAACACAATTTTGAGGAGTCCATAAGCTTTACCATGAGAGCCAAAAGGGATTCATAATGCACAAAAACGCTTAAGAAGCCCTGATTTAGGTTATTTAACACTGCATGGATTGCAATCCACAGGCTGTCCATCTGGAACCCCTCACCCTTGATACATGACTGGCCCACCTCCTTTCCAATCATAAATCTCTTTGATGATAGCCTTACTGCTGCTTCTGGTGTGTAATTCTTCATTGGATAATAATGCCACAGTCTATTTATACCATTTACTGTCTCTCCATTGCCCTTTGGGTGACCCTCTACTTTAATTCTTTGGAGACTGGGCTATTCCATAATTCACAGCCATATAGCTTCGCCAGAAGAATATTGGTATTACAAAGATGGGCTTTTGTTTTCAAGAGAAGCTTGGGGTACAGAGCTGGCAGCTGTGGCTACAAGAATCTTCCAGATACAGGCCTTGCCCTTGAAAAGCTTATAGTTGATCAGTCTTCTAGCATTTATTAAATTCGTTCTATAGGCTAGGCAATTTTGCTAGGTAGTGGGAATAAAATAAAAAAGGAAAGAAAAACAGCTCCTGCTATGAAGGAACTTGTAGGAGACAAGATGTAAACAATTGCATACAAACAAGCTATATAGAGTACAAACTAGTAGGCGTCTTGGAGGGAAGGCACAGATATTAGGACTAGGAAAAGCTTCTTGTAGAAGATACGACTAGCTGAGACTTGAAGAAAGTCAGGTGAGGAGATGGAGAGCATCTCAGACAAAGTGAACAGTCTGAAAATTCTTGGAGTTGGAGGATAGAGTGACGCATGTGAGGAACGGCAAGGAGACCAGTGTCATTGGATCACAGAGTTTGTTTGTGGGGGAGTAAGACTAGAAAGGTAGGAAGGGGTCAGGTTATAAGTGGCTTTAAAAGCTAAAAGGAGAATTTTTATTTTTGATTCTGGAAGCAATAGGGAGTGAGTAGAATTTATTAAATGGAGTTGTATGTGTGGACTGCTCAGATCTGCATTTTAGGAAGATCAGTTGACAGCTGAGTCAAATGGATTAAATTGGATGAATCAAATTGATGGATTAGAATGGGGAGAGATGAGGTAAGGAGACCAGCCAGTAGGCTATTGTGATCTTAAATGGGAAGAGAAGATGTTCACATAATATAGTGTTTTAGCCGTATAACTACTATTGTTCTCTACATGGCAGTAATCACATATTTAAATAATATTTCATGGTTTCTATACTTTTAAAACAAATAACACATTTTTTAAAAAATCCTCACCTTCCATCTTAGAATCACTACTGTATATTGGTTCCAAGGCAGGAGAATATTAAGGGGTAGGCAATGGGGGTTAAGTGACTTGCCCAGGGTCACAGAGCTAGGAAGTATCTGAGACCAGATATGAACCCAGGACTTCCCATATTTAGGCCTGGCTCTCAATCTACTGAGTTACCCAGCTGCCCCTATAAATAGTACATTTTTCCTCATTACATAACTTGAAGCTGAGGTAGATGCTAGCATATTATCCTCATTTTACATCTGAGGAAGGTAAAGCTCAGCTAGGTTAAGCGAATCACCCAAGGTTATACAACTGGTAAGTAAAGGTTATAAATAAGAACCCAGGATTTGCATCCACTAGCCAGAGGTTTTTAACATGTTTTATGTCCTGGGCCCATTTGGCAGTCTGGAGAGTCTGTGCCCCTCCCCTTCAAAATAAAGTTCTCAAATATAGAAAATAAAATACATAGAATTACAAAGGAAATAGATTAAATTCAAATACAGTTATCAAAATATTTTTTTAAATGGACCATAGGTTAAGAACCCTTTGCCCTAGGCTCCTGTGTGCTAGGAGAGATAAACGTGCACCAGAAAAGACAAGGAAGGCTTTGTTCCTGAGATGGCATTTGAACAGAAGCTGGAGCTTTGGGCAGACTTGAATAAATGGGAGGCAAAGAAAAGAGGAGCAGCCTTGAAGGGCTCGGAGGGCTAGGAGGGAGAGACAATACGAACGAACCCCAGAATGAAGAGGAGATTTAGCAATGCCATATCTGTAATATAAATATCTATGACATATGCTGGCTTAAAGAAAACAAGTGAGACATTTTGCGTTTTTTGTTTCTCTTGTCTTCTAAATTGAGCTACTTCTTGAATTGTCAGTTTGCCTGCTCACCCACTGTCCTCCACCTGTTAAGATTACTTAAAACAAAAAGTAGTCAATGTAGGAAGCAAGAGGCAATTCAAGATAGGGGTTCTTGTCAAGACTCTGCCACCAACTAACAGTATAACTTTAATTAAATTACCCTTGAGGGTAGCTAGGTGTCTCAGTGGATAGAGTGCCAGGCTTGGAGTTGGGAGGGTCTGGGTTCAAATCAGGCCTCAGACACTTTCTAGTAGTGTGACCCTGGGCCCGTCACTTATTCACAATTGGCTAGTCTCTACCACTCTTCTGCCTTAGAACCAATGCTCAATAGTGAATCAAAGAAAAAAAAATCACTTAGTCTCTTATGGCTCTTTCCCTCTTTTTGTTTTTGTAAAATGAAGTACCTTATTTTTCTTTTTATGTTAGAAATTCATTTCTTTATTTTTAAAATATTTTCCATGTTTCCATGATTTATTTTCTTTCCCTCTCCTCTTCTTTCCCCACTCCCAGAGCTGACAAGCAATTCCACTGGGTTGGACAAATGTTATCACTTGATACCTATTTTGATATTATTCATTTTTGCAAGAGAGCAATCTTTTAAAGACAAAACCCCAGATCCTACACCCATATAAACAAGTGATATGTCATATTTTTTCTTCTGCGTTTCTACTCCCACAATTCTTTCCCTCCATGTGGATAGTGTTCTTTCTCATTAAGTTCTTCAGAATTGTCCTGGAACATTGCATTGCTGCAAGTAGAGAAGTCTATTACATTCGATCATTCTACAATGTTTCCCTTTCTGTGTACAATGTTCTCCCGGCTCTGCTCATTTCATGCCACATCAGTTCATGGAGATCTTCCCAGCTCTTTCTGAAATCATCCTGTTCTTCATTCCTTATAGCACAATAGTATTCCATCAACATCAGATACCACAATTTGGTCATCCATTCCCCAACTGAAGGACACCCTCTCATTTTCTTCCAATTTTTTGCCACCACAGAGAGCTTGACTATGAATATTTTTGTACAACCCTTTTTTATTGTCTCTTTGGGGTACAGACCTAGTAGTGATATTGCTGGATCAAAGGGCATGCATAAAATGAAATATTTTTTAAAAATAAATAAAATCTAAGACCCCTTCAAGCTAAGTTTCCATGAAACAGACTCATCTGCCATAGAGGTCCAATAATCAGGATACATGGACTTCCTCCCTTCTCTCATTTTCTAGTTATATGACCTCATGCAAGTCACATAAACGGACAGTTTCCTCATATAAAAGTTTTTTTTTTTTAAAAAAAACCCTTGCCTTCTGCCTTAGAACTGATATTAAGTATTGATTCTAAGGCCGATGAGTAGTAAGAGGTAGGCAATTGGAGTTAAGTGACTTGCCCAGAGTCACATAACTAGGAAATGTCTACAGTAAAATTTGGACCTAGATCCTCCCCACTCCAGGCCTGGCACTCTATCCACTGTGATGACTAGCTGCTCCTTAACTTATCCATTTATAAAATAGGTATAGTAATGCTTATGCTATCAGCCTTTTTTTTTTTTGAGGATTGACTCAAATAAAATAATGTATATTTATGGATATCATGCAGATTGCAATTCCAAAGTACTAATTGCCTATCATCATCAATCCATTTCAGTAATTTCTGATATCTTTCTGGGAGTGCAATGCTGGCTTTTGGCTTTAGGATTATATATTTGCTTATATATTTCTGAATTTTAAAGCATGCTTCTTTTGCTATCTGCCATAGAATCATGGAATTTTGGGAAGAAATGTGCCTTAGAGCAGCGGTTCTCAATTTTTTTTTAACTTAAAAACCCCTTTATAGTCTTAAAATTACTGAGGCCCTCAAAGAGTTTTTTTGTTTATGCAGCCTAAATCTATTTATCTTTACCATATTAAACTATGAAAATAGTTTTGACCTAGGAGATCCCCATGAAAGTGTCAGGCACATCTAGGGATCTCAGGATCACTCTTTGAATGCTATTGCCTGAGCAAGCCATTTCTGGTAAATAGCAGATTTCTAGGCTCTATAAAAGAAAGAGGAGAAAGTGTAGAATCATCAAAATTGCAGAACTGGAAGATATTTCAGTGGTCATTTAGTCCAATGCCTACCCAGACATAAGAAGAGTTCCACTTAACATTCCTGAATGATCATCCAGCCTATATCTAAAAACTTCCTATAACAGTGACCTTACTACTACCCAAGATAGTTCATTCCATTTTTGGATAGTTCTAATTGTCAAGGAGTTCTTTCTCTAGAGTTAATATTTGCTTCTCCCCACTGGTCTTAATTCTTACCTCTACAGCCAAATCAGAACAAGTATAATTCTTCTTCCCCTTCACAGTCCTTCAGATATTTGAAGACAATTGTCATTCCCTGATCCTTTCCCCCATCACTTATTCCTCTTTCTTTAGGTTCTTGTTTCAGTCATTTTCAGTAATGTTCTACTCCTTGGGACCCCATTTGGGGTTTTCTTGACAAAGACACCAGAGTAGTTTACCATTTCCTCGTCCAGCTCAGTTTACATATGAGGAAACTGAGGCAAACAGGGCTGAGTGACTTTCCCAGTAATAAGTAACTGAGGTTAGACTTGAATTCAGGTACACCTGACTTCTGACCTGGTGCTTTATCCACTGCACTGCCTAGTTGTCCTAGTTTCTTTAAATATCCTGAGTAATTTCAGCCAATCTTTCTCGAACCTGGTTTGGGGTCCCCTCACCGTCTAGTTGGTTTTCCCTTGTTACTGGGTTAATGTTTCTTCCATTTGTCAATGGAGAAGGCAGAGAATATGGTTACCCACTCCCCTTTTAAGGGCTCTTTATTGTTCATTGTGATGGAGTAATGCTATGTGTTATGTGATGTTATGTGATGGAGTATTAGATGCTATGCTTTAAGAAATATATTGATAAAATTGGCAAATGAGAATCATTTAAGGAACTGAGAATGTTTAACTTAGAAAAGAGAGAAGTTGGGGTTGAAAGGATTGCTATCTTCTAATCTGTCAGAAGAAAGAGGGATTCAACTTGTTCTGCCTGGTGCCAGAGGGTTGAACTAGAATTAATGGGTGAAAGTGGCTGAGAGGCACATTTAAGTTTTCTGTGAGGAAAAATCTCAACAATTAGAGTTGTCTGAAGCTTGAATGGATTGCCTCAGGAAGTATTGAATGTCTTGATGAGAAAGATCTTTAAGCAGGGGCTGGAATGTTGTAGTTGTTGAAAATAATGTAGGTTTGTGACTTCCCATTCAGGTATAAGTTGAACTTTTCTGTGAGTGGAAGTTTGCCAGTGATTAGAGCAGTCACAAAGGCTGCAGTTGAGGGATGACCATCCCATTCTGAAAAAGGAAGGTTGCCTTTGACTTGGGAACCAAGTGAATACAAAACAAAGCTTGGGTTAGACTGAACTGGGATTCTGAGTTTCTCTGAGGTACTATATACTCCAAGATGGAAAAGGAAACAAGTAGCTATGTGCAAGAGTAGAGTTCTAAGCTGGGAAGGTTAGGATGGGATCAGAAGGCTCCAAAGCCTTGCCTTTTATGGTAGAAAGGCTTTTCCCACTCCTGTCGTTCACTACCATGTTAGGACTTGATCATGGGCTAAATCCATAATCCCTCTTTCTGAATCTGCTGGGACAGTAAGGCAAAGAGTTCAGATTTAGGCTTAGCTGAACTCCAAGGTGCCCTCCAGTCCCAAGACTCAACAATAAGATAAGGGCTAAAATGTTTTCATTCCATTTGACAATGTTTATGAAGTGCCTACTATGTATAATGTCTTGGGTTGGGTTCTAGAAGTTGAAGCAATTCAACATTAGCCATGTCTTTTTAGCTGTCACAAAAACTGGCCTGAGAGTCCTTCTACAAGTTATTGAAACATTGGTTAAGTGATCTGTGGGTAGGGGGAATCTGGCTCTCATAGTTTTGAAAATCTCCATTCAAGTCAGCAGATAGATCCTGCATGAAACAATAACGCTTCTTTCTGTGTGTGCCACATTAATTTGGTGGGCCATGACTGGCAATCTATCCTCTAAAGAATACTCATTTCCATTACTAAAGATAATGCAGAGTTAGAATCCTGGACAGAGAGTCAGAAAGACCTGAGTTCAAATCTTGCCTTAGACATTTAGTTCAGTGACCGCAGGCAAGTCCCTTTACATCTTTTAGCCCCAAATTTGTCATCTGTAGAATGTGGATAATAATAGCACCTACCTCACAGGAATCCCTTTTTTAAAAATATATAATAAAATACAATATATTTTATGTTGTGTGAAAGAGCATAAGTTTGTTCCTTCCTTCCTTCCTTTCTTCCTTCCTTCCTTCCTTCCTTCCTGCCTGCCTGCCTGCCTGCCTTCCTCTTGCCTTCTGAAGGGCTAGGCAATGAAGGTTAAGTGAGTTACCCAGAGTCACACAGCTAGGAAATGTCTGAGGCCAGAGTTGAACCCAGATGTTTTATCCACTGTGCTTCTTAGCTGCCCTCTTTCCACAGACTTTCTCTCCAATCTATCAAAAAATTTAGAAAAATTCAAGAAATATTATAAAGTGCTGAGAATTGATGAATAAAAGATAGCAGAGTCTCACCTTTGTAGAATAGGATGAGAAATGTACACAAAAGTATGAGAGATCATAGAGTTTAAAGGGAACAAAGGAGATAGGATGCTCCAGGCAAATGTATCAAGGGAGAGAATGCTGTTATCTCTGTATTATATCTCCTATTAGATTGTAAACTCCTTAAAGGCAGGAGCTATTTCTTGTTCACCTTCATATCACCCATAGTGATTGTAAACAGTGTCTTATTTAGTGTAGAGAGATAATATTATATAAGGAAAAGAGCATTTATTCTTGGAGTCAGGAAACCGAAGTATTCTGACATTTTCTGGCCAGGTGATCATGTCCAAGTTATTTAACTTTTCTAAGCCTTGGTTTGCCCAACTATAAAATGAGGATCACAAGATGATAGAATTTAAGGGCTGAATAAAACCACAGTATCCATCTAGTTTAAGCCATATCCGAGAAATAGTCTTACTCAAATATACTTGAAAAGTAGTCATCTTGTTTCTGTCTCTCCTCATCAAGGAAAATCTACTATCTTTGGAGGTAGTCCATTCTATTTTCCCATACATTTAATTGTTAGAAAGTTTCTCCCAACATTAAGTTAAAATTTGTTTCTTTGAAACTTTCACCCCATGTCACTTAGTTCTATTCTCTGGGACCCTACAGAGTAATAGAACAAGTTTAATCACTCTTTCTTTTGACATCCCTTCAAATTCTTGAAAAGAACTAGTATTATCCCTCTATCTCCAATTCTTCACTTCTCTAGCCTAAATAGTATCAATTCCTTCAAATGATTTGGTCTTTTTAGAGGGGGTCTGAATTGGACTAAAGAGTCACTCAAGTCTTTTAAAATTCTAACAGTTCGGTAATTTTGTAAAGTTACTTCATCTGGGCCTTAGTTTCCTCTTCTGCCACTTGAGGAAATTTGGCTGGATTACCTCTAAGATTCTTTCCAGCACTAAATTCTAATTTATGGATTAGATTTGACATCTTTTGCCATTTTGGTTGCCTTCCTCAGCTGACCAACGTCATTCTTAAGCTGTGTTACTTAGAACTGAATACAGTATTCCAGATGGCATCTGACCAGAGCAACCTATAATAGAGCTATCTCTTCTGTATTCCTAGAAACCATGCCTCTCTTAGTGAAGCTCAAGACTGCATTCCCTTTTTTTCCACTGTCATATCATGCTGTTGATGGATATAGCAGGATAGGATGATTACATATGTAAAATCTATGCCAGATTGTTTGCTGTCTCAGGGAATGGAGAAGGCAGGGAGGGAGGGAGGGTGGGTCACAAGAAGGGAGAGAATTTGGAACTTAAAAACTTTAATTAATATTAAAACTTTTTGCAGTACAGGAAAAATGCCCAAATGTTTGGGAGAAACAAAATTCCATCTAATAATACCTTCTCTATCCTATTCTTGTGAAGTTCATTTATGAAACCAAGGTGAAGATGTTGGATTTTATCTATATTAGCCTGTCAAAATCTTTTCTGTATACAAATTCCATCTTCCAATGTGCTAGTGATCCCTTCAAGATTTGAGTCTTCTGCAAATTTTATCAGTATGTCATTTGTTGTTCTTCAGTCATTTCAGCCATATGTTGGACTCTTTGTGACCTCATTTGGGGGTTTTCTTGGCAAAGACACTGGAGTAGTTTGACATTTCATTCTCTAGCTCATTCAACAGAGGAGGAAACTGAGGCAAACAGGGTTAAGTGATTTGTTCAGGGTCACAAACTAGTAAATGTCTGAGGCAATATAAGTTACAAAGTTGAGTCATTTTGACTCCAGGCCAGGTACTCTCTCCACTGTATCACTTAGCTACTCTAAGCATGCCATATATACCTTTATTCAAATTTTTAATAAAAAATGTTAAATAGCACAGGATCACACAGCAGTAACTAGCATTCATTTAGTCTTTTTAAGGTTTGCAAAGTTCTTTATTATCTTGTTTCATTCTTATAACCCTGGGAGGTAGAAGTTGTTTTACAGATGGAGGAACTGAGATTAAATGATTTGTCCAGGGTCACACAGCAGGTGTCTAAGGCTAAATTTGAACCCAAGTCACATCTTTCTGACTCCAAGTCCAGTGGTCTATCCACTCTGCTACCTAGCTGCTTGGGTCTGCAAGGCCCCTGGAGCTTTCCACTGTTGACATTGAACCATTAATGACTGTTTTCTGAGTCCAGCCATTCAGCCAGTTTTGAAATAATTTAATTATACTTATCTCGCCCACATCTCTTCATCTGTTTCACAGAAATAGCATGAGATATTTTATCAAACACTGCTTTTATTTAGGTAAACAATATAGCATCATTACTTTAACACACCAATTTAGCAATCCATTCCAATTGGAAGAAAGAAATGTCTGACATTATCTACTCTTGATAAGTTTGAATCCAAGATACAGGTTGGTTGCAATGACCACTTTCTTTTCCATATGTTTACTATCTCTTTAGTAACATTTCTGGAATTTTCCCAGGAATGAAGTCAAATTCATTGGCCTATAGTTTGGAGATGCACTTCTCCCTTTTGAAAACGTACTCAGTTGCCTTTCTGCAGTCTGGCAATCTTTCAGATATCAGTGACAGTGCCTTAGCAACACATCTGCCCAGTCTGTGTTGAAGGGCCAGTTTTTTTTTCTCTTTGTGAAGTTAACTGGCTTATATGGGGATTGAACTTGTGACCTTATCCTCATTAGTTTTATATTCTAGCCAACTATGTCCAGACAGAAGCTGTGTCGGTCTAATGAGAGAGAGACTTCATAAGTTGGAATGGATTCTAAACTCCTGGACCAGCCATACAATTTTGGCTCTGCCTCACTTTACCTAATTGTATGATAGAAGTAATAACTCTATTTTTAGGATGGATCACATAATAAGTACTTGGTGTTTGGAATAAAATCTTGACTATTCTGTATATCGATTCAAGTAATGGAAAGGTTTGAAAGCAATAAACTTGGGTTTATATCCTGGCTTTGCCACTTACTATTTGCCACTTACTTATCACCCTGGGCTTATCATTGAACCATTCTTACCCATCAAATGTGGAAAATTGCAATGATGACTTCTAAAGTCATATCTTCATATCTATAATATGGCTATCTTATTACCATTTAGTAGAGAGATGGATAAGATACTGACTAAGATGTGTGAAGTATTAGGGGAAATTGGTTCTGTTCAACTCAGGTTATGAATCTGTCTTGTCTTCACTAACAGTAAAGATTCTGGAATGCCACATTCATCTTTCAAAGCCTGCTGGACTGTTTGATGCCTTCAAGAACTGTTTCCTGACTCTGTGGAAGTTAGACATAGAACACTCTCCTCTGGCTGACATGCAGGTGGCGACCTCCTGAAGCAGACTTGGCATCTTGATTAAAAGATGTAGCTAACAATGACAAAAATGGCCTCATGAAAGATCTTCCCTCTCCCCCAAGAAATGAAGCAGTACCACCCACCAGCTAAATACAAAGAGGTAATATTTATGGTCTTTTCATTTGTTTAATTTGCCCTAGACAGAAAATTACTGTGACTTTAGACATATTCCCTATAGCACTTGGTCCATGGCAAGGAAGGTGATCCTTGAAGGTAATTAGCATTGTTCAACAAGAGCAAGTTAATTAAGGAGAATCTGTTGTTGAGGCTATGATCTGCAAGGAGAGCTTGATAAATGTCCACGGTTCAGAAACTTTGCTCATACATGCAACTACTTCACTTTCAAGCTTAATGCAGAAGAGTTCTGAAATTGTTCGTATCTCAATTTCTTTCTCAAGTTCAAATAATGTATTTCCAATTGCCCAGGGGATACCTTTAACAACATGTCCAATGAGTATGTCCCCAAATCCCTTTGGACCTTGAATCATGACAAAGAGATCTTTGTTTCTCTAAAGGTCATTGAGGCACGAAACTCCTGTATTTGTCTTTTCTCTCTGATGTCCTACTCTGTCTCCTTTGGGAGTTTGCTTTTTCTAAGCAGGAATAGACAAGGCATAATGAGTATTACCTTAGATTTGGAGCCAATGGAACTTGGTATTCCATTATAAGGAATTCATGGTATGAAAATTCCCTCTGCCTGAGGCAGATGACAACTGGCTATGACTGTAGATAAGTCCTGGGGAATTAGTTGAGGCATATAGAGTTTAGGTGACTTGCCCAGTGCCCCATATAGTATCAGGGGTATCATAAGTATAGTAAGAAAGTATTAGGGGTAGAATTTGAACCTAGGTCCTCATTAATATAATCCCAGACTGTGTCTATTGTTGAATAGTACCTGTTCAATAATACCTCGAAGGTCAAATTAAAATGTCTAAATCCCTAAACCTCAACATCAAAATATCTAAAACTGAACTTATTATCTCCCATCTCCCACCTATAATTCTCCCCTTACCTCTTTGACTATTCCATCTAGGACTCCTTTGTTGGTTTTTCTGTTCTGTGTCTAGACGTGTCTAATTTGATGGATGTTCCACCAGAATGCTGAGATGAAAACTCATACAAGAGAAATTATCACCTCTCTCTTCTTCCAACCAAGTTCTTTTTTGAGGAATGTGGAAGGAGCTTAGCAAAGTTTGGAATGTTTGGTTGTGGTTGCCTGAGGGCCCTGTAAAGCAGTCCCAGAGTTTAAACTAGAATGCAACTTTCAGTAACCACTGGAAATTGTATTTGATTTTTTCAGTGTACATTTAATGGTGTTTTGGAAAATTCTTTATTATTATTGTGTTTTAATTGCATCTGTCAACCCTGATTGCCTTTATAATGGGCTCTTCACACAGTTTGCTTTGTCATAATGATAATGGCTGTGCATTGGGACTGTCTCATCCATTCAAATGAAATCCTACAGCCCTGGAGGAACTGGTGCAGTAGAACAAACATTGAACTAGGACTCAGGAAAACCTGAGATCTAGTCCCAGGTCTGCTACAACTAGGTGTGACCTTGGGAAAGTTTCTTTGCTTTTCTGGGCTAGTTTCTTCATCTATCAAATAATTGGGTGATCTCAAAGGTTTCCTCCAGTTTCAAAATCCAGTGATTTTCTAACTCAGCAGAGGAAATGAAGCCATGTCTGGGGTGAAATACAGTCTTCATTTGCTATAGTCCAGCCATCAGGAAATGGGCCAATCACAGGGAATTACAGGGAGGGGGAGGAGGGGTGTTAGGTAGACAGAAAGCAATTATCCAACTTGGAACATTACCAAAGTCCTAGGATTAATATCCTGCTTTTACCCAATGTCCCTTAGGATGTTTACAAATAAAATTATTATTGTTGTTATTATTATTTTTGAATGCAGTACATCCTGCCCACATTTGCAATCCCCCTAGACCCCATTGCTTTTTAGGTAGAGGAGTGTGCAAGATGACCGACTTAAAAAATACAGCTTTGGTTATACAGTCATTGTATGCTATATTCATTTTCTCCTGCATACATCAAGGTTTCTTTTTTTTTTTCCTGGATGAGTTTCAGCTATGGCTAGGCTGAAAATGAAGGTTGAACAGTATATCTGTAGAGCAGAGGATCACAGAAGCTGTTTCCCAGCTGAGTGGGAGAATGTCTACAATGTGTTCATATCCTAGAAGGAACCAAAGTCTCTTGCCAACATTACGATCCTCTCTTTCTGAGGGATCTGAGTAAAGGTTCAGGTTACTGGAATCAGTAACACCTCTCATGAGAATGCCACGAGTGACCAAAATAATAAAGTCGAGTAGTGAAGAGAAAACCAATTTGGTAGTCAGAAAAGCCAGGATGCCTGTTCCAGTTTTACCATTGACCCTGGCTGTGTCACTTCAGTTTTTTCAAGATCCTAATTATTCCAACCGAACCACCTGACACTATGGGCCCCCACCTTGGCTTTCATGCCTCTGCCACATATTCTAAGTTCATGATACTGACCCTTGTGTCCCCCATTTCCATACATGCTTCTCTCAAGTCTTTAACTTGTACCTATAAAGGTACCCATAGAAGGAAAGTCTACATCCTTGAGTCTCTAGGTCTCTTTGAGTCTATACTTACTGCCTTTGTTTCCTTTCCATCAACACATTCCTTAATTCTTTTCTAATATAACTTTCAGTCCCATACCACTAAGACTCTGACTACTAAGTGTCATGTCTTATGTCCTTTCCCCTCTCTGGCTTTATCTAATTTAATAATTATTATCCTTTATGACATTTTGACTCTACAGTGCCTCCTGAAACACAGTAAATGCTTAATAAATATTTGCTGATTGACTTTTGACATTGTTGACCATCCTCGCCTTGAAACTTTCCCCTCTTAGGTTCTATGATCAGCCAATGCCAATTACCCTCTTACCTCTCTGATTGTCTCTTCTCTTCCTCTTTTACTGGATCCTCTTATTCATATGGCCCCCTAAATATGATCATTCTTTTTTTTCAAAGATTTTATTTTTAACTATTTTATTAATGGCCTGGTACTCTATCCATTTTACTGCCCCTAAAATTTATATTCTTGAACATGGTCAATGCAGATTATTTTTTATTAATAGAATTAACTTCCAGGTAGCTCAGTCCCTCCCTTCCTCCTCTCCCCACACCACAAAAGGCATCATCCAGCAAACAGATTTGTGTATATAGATTGTCTTTCGTATTTCCATTCTTTAGTTCATTCTCTTGAGAAAACATTCACAAGTTATTTTTCAAATATTAAGTCTGTACCCATATATAATGATCTCATTTTTCTACTCATTTCACTCTTTATTATCTTATGTAGTTCTTTACAAGTTTTTAAAAAATTAAACTGCATGTCATTTCATGTTGCTCAGTAATATTCCATCACAATTGTACCACAACTTGTTTAGCCATTCCCCAGTTGTTGGACATTCCCTCAGTTTCCAGTTCTTTGCCACCACAAAGGGAGATACTATAAATATTTTGGAACATATAGGTTCTTTTCTTTTTACCTGATCTCTGGGAAATATGCTCATTCTTCATAGACCTTTGCTTGGGCTCTTTTCTTCCTTCCCTGTGTTCCCAGTGCTCTTTCTCTTGGCAATCTCTTTGGCTTCCACAGTATCAGTGATCACTTTCAAGCTACTATTCTCTACTCTATATCTTTAATATCCTAATTATGAATGTCTTAACTGCCCATTGGATGAACATATTTGCCTAGATGTTTTTCTACCATCTCAAAATATACATATCTAAAACTGAACACTTCTTTCGCCCTTTCTTGCCAACTTTTCCTCCTTGTTTCCTTATTTGATTCAATCCTCTTCTTCACCCCCACAACCAACTAGTCACCAGTTTCTTCCTTTGCCATATCTCTTCCCATCTGTTTCTTCCTTTATGTCCCATTGCCACAACCCCACCTCAGAATCTTCCTTTAAATTCTTACAGTCATCTTTGAATGGGGTCTCTTTGTCTCTCCTCTTCCCCTGTTTCTGGTCTAATCACTGTTAACAGGTTAATCTTCCTACATGACCACTTGGCTTATGTTACTCCTCCTCCTAACAAATTTCCAGGGGCTCTCCATTGTTTACCAGATAAAGTCCAGACTCCTTAGCTTGGCATTCGATGCCCTCTATCTCCCAGTCCAACCTACTTTCACAGTATTATCTCCTACGTATACAGGGTGCTGCTGCCAAATAAGGCTGCTCTCTACAGTTCTGCCTCCACACTGTGGCCCAAGCCATTTTTTGTGTCTATTGTGGGCTCCTATTAATCCAAAATTGTCTACAATGTGTTTGGGATAAATGTCAGATCCAGAAGGGATCTGGGACTTAAAGGCCCAAATTGGGGATGAAATTTGCCCAGAGCCACTGGCAGAGACAGGACTAGAGCCCCAGGACTTGGGTCTTGGAGATCTGTTACCAGAAACAATTCTATTCCATTGCTCCTACTCCTCACTATATGCTATCCATTGTCCTGTATTTTGTAAACTCACAGGGTCACAGATTGTCAACTTGAAGGGACCCCAGACCTCTTCCGAAGCAAGAATCTTCTTCTACAACACACCTTGGAAGTGATCCTCCGTCCTCGGCCTCCCATATGAAATCTTCTTCTTGAAGGTATAGATCTCAAATGCCACCTCTGCCATAAAGGCTTCCTAGATAGCCTATGCAGAAATACACTCACTTTCTTTCTCCTTTGCTCTCTTATAGCTCTCCATTTGGACCCCTCTTATGACGTCACGTGCTTAGCTCATGTCATAGTTCTGAGTGTATGTGGCACCTCTAAACTATTTAAGGATGAGGAGGATCTTATTCGCTTTTATATCCCTTTTTATTATCGAGGCCGGGGTATCACACATTCTACAGAATGAACATCCTACCACTAGTTATAACGCACACTTTTTAGTTAATGTTTGTTGAATGAATGAATAAATGAATTTTGCAGGAGGGTACATCAAGTGCTTCCACAGAAGTTATATTTCCTGGTGACCTATTAGAGACATAAGAAACTTTTAGCCCAATTTGAATACCAAATCTGATAGTTAGATCACTACTCTCTACATGTGTGTCTATATGTCTACATATATACTTATAGATTTCTAAGAATATATATTTTCCTGCACCCATATATGAATATATTTCTATGTAGGCATACATATATGTACACACATGAATATAATATATACATATTATACATGCATGCATGTAGACATACCTACACACCTATAAATTTAAGACATGTGCATACATAATATACATGCAAATATGCTAAATTTATATATGATATGTGATAAATATATATATACATACATAGAGAGAGAGGGAGAGAGGAAAATGGGGAGGGCAGAGGGCACAGAGAATGAGAACCACGAGAAAGAGACAAAGATAGACAGAGAGGGGGAAAGAGTGAGTTAGGGAAGGGCAGGGGGGTAGTGAGAAAGGGAGAAAGAGTCAGAGAGAGAGAAAAAGAGAAAGAGAGGGTAGGGCTGGGGGGAGACAGGGACAGAGACCCAGAGACCCTCTGGTACCCCCGGGTTCATAGAATGACGTGGCACCTGGTCTGTTCACAATGGAAGGAACACTGCCGCTGAAACTGGAAGACCTGGCTTCAATACTGGCCCTGGCACTTAACCACCACTGTGACCTCGAGCAGGTCCCATAATCTCCTTGAGCCTCAGTCACCTCATATGTAAAATGAGGGGGCTGGAGTAGATCTCCTCTAAGGTCCTTTCTAGCTCTAAATCAATGACCTTGGAAGTCTCCCGAGAAAGCCTGGGAATGATCTGCATCCTGGGGAGGTCTGGCTAAGCTCCAGCTAATCTCTGTAGCTCCTTCAGTGCACACCTGCTTGTCTGTCAACCTACAGTCTCTTCAGTCACTTCCCATGGGATGTCTGGGGTCAAAGGGCTTTGAGAGAGGTCTTTTATCGGCTGCTTTGCTGCCAGACCCCGCTCTCAGCAGCACCTGGGGCCAGATTTAATATTTTCTTTGGAGAGAGGTCAAGACCCTGTCCCTCCTAGAATGGGGCAATGACCTTTTGGCTGGCTGTCTAGTTCCTCTTTTACAGTGAGAGTTTTAGTTGAAATTCATGCCTAAAAAAATTATAGTAGTACATTTATAAAGCAAATGAATTTTGCAGGACACTTTGCAAATATTATCTTGTGTCCTCACAACAATCCTGGAAGGTAGATACTATTCTCATTTTACAGAAAAGAAACTGAGGCAGACAGATTAAGTGACTTGCTCAGAGTCATACAAAGAGTAAATATCTGAGACAAGAGTTGAACTCTGTTCTTTCTGACTCCAGGATCAGAACTCTATTAACCATCAACTAGCTATGTATACCACTTGGTTGAACTGGACAGTCTCTTGATAATAGTGACATAGATCAACAACAGTAGGTGCTTCTTCATTTTAAAATAATTTTTCTGAATATGAAATGGAAGTTTACTTTTAGATTCCCTAAAACTGTGTATTTGGCTTTTCATTAACAGTATTTGGATGGAGTAGTAGGAAAAACATACAAACATATCCCAAAATCCAAGTCACTAATACTTAGCTTTGGGATACAGTAGGTGATTATTTCCTGAAGCTCATTTCTGTTCCTAATTATATTTCTTTTGGTTTAATCTTACAATTAATTCATGTTCCTTGAACATACTGCAAATGGCTTGGTGTGGGTGGTAGACTGCAGAGCCAATTCCAAGCAGCAAGGGGAAGTCTACCTCTGATTTACTTCCTTTTTCAGATGAGCATTCCACAATGACAATGTCCCTAACCTTGTTATTCCAGAATTGATCGTACTATATTTAGAATAGAATGTTAGTTTGGAAAGGGATTTTTTTCAATCTTCCTATTTATTATTATTATGTCATCATTGTTATTATTATTGTGGCCATGATGACTGACTTGATTTAGTAGAGGTGTTGGATGGCATAGAATAACTTTTTATTTTATCAATGAGGAAACGATGACCAACAGTGGGGAAATGACTTGTCAAAAGTCACTGAGTGAGGATTATGTAGTAGATACTACTCTAGAACCCATTTCTAGGAACAATTCTTCTCTATTCTCCTCTCTCCCCCTCTCACTATGTTACTATTTTTTCCTATGTTTTTTTGAATTTCACAGGTCATAATATATCGGGATTAGAAGGCTATCCTGTCCAATCTACACCTAATTAAGTCTCACCCTTTAACATATCTGATAACTGATCATCTAGATTCTGACTAAAGAGTTTTGAGTGGAAACCTTACTACTCAATGAGGTAGCTCATTCCCATTTTGAATAGCTCTAATTTTTAGGAAGTTTTCCTGATATGAGGCTCAAATTTGACTTCTTGCAACTTTTACTCAGGTAGCTTGGTGACACAGTGGATAGAATGCTGGGCCTGGAGTCAGGAAGAATTCCTCTTCCTGGGTTCAGATCTGGTCTCAGATGCTTACTAAGCTCTATGACCCTAGGCAAGTCATTTAACCTTGCTTGCCTTAGTTTCCTTGTCTATAGAATGTGTTGGAGAAGGAAATGGCAGACCAATACAGTACCTTTGCCAGGAAAACCCTATATAGTGTTATAAAGAATCAGATACACTGAAATGACTGAACAACTTTCACCCATCCCTTCTAGTTCTGTTCCTTGGAGCCAAGAACAAGCCTCATCATTCTTCCACATGATAACCTTTCAAATATATCAATTCCACTCAAGTCTTTCTCTTCTCCAGACTTAACCTCTCTAGTTCTTTCAGCTGATTTTCATATGGCATGAACTTGTGGACCTTCACCATCTTGGTCCTTTTTCTTCTGAGTTAGACTCTCCCCCTCACCAGCCATGGATGCTCCTCCTTAAAATCCCTTATACTAAAGAAAAAGCACCTTAGTGTAGTGAAAAGATTGGGTTGCAATTTAGGAGATCTCCCTCTATATCCTATATCCTTTATGTAGACTTTTGAAAAGCCAGATAGCCTCTCTTAATTTCAGTACTTAGCACAGTGATAAGCAAAGCTTAATATAAAATTTTTAATTAACTAGTTGACTCTCTGGGACTCAGTTTCCTCACCTATAAAATAAGAACTTTGATTAGAATAGATGATCTGTAGGATGCCTTCTGTCTCTAAAGGGTATAATCCTTCAAAGGCAGTTAACTTCTCTGGGATTCCATTTTCTTACCTGCAATACAATAGGTTTGACTAGATGATTTCTAAACTGCTTTTAAGCACCAACATTCTGGGGAATCTATAATTAATTGATTTTTTCTGTGATTAAAACTCAGTTGAGAATTAATACATATTCTTGAGTCCATATAGAAATGCAATTTGGGCTTGGTTGGGGCAGTTGATGCACATGTTACATATAGAAGATTTTTTCATGAAAATGTTATGTCTTATTGTTTCTAAATTTCTTGAGAGCAGGAAACTCATTTTATTCATATCTATATCTATATATCTATATCTATATCTATATATATCTAGGGCAGTGTCTTGAATACATTGAATTGAATTGTACTGGAAATAGATTTGCTTCCTTACATTTGATTTTAGATTAATGTTAACATTTAATTTCTATTCCCTAAACACATACCAATTAATAATGGGATAAGGAGGTTTGGATGATGTAGAAAACCCCAATCCTTCATTTATCTGCTTCATCTAAAGCAGATGACTTACCTTGAGAATGTTGAGGCATCTGGCATCAGCTCCTTCAGGCAGTCCTCCCTTCCCATCATTCCTGAAAACTTTTTAGCATTATTATCTACTCTGCCCTCTTTTTTGGTCATAGAATAAGTAGATTCCTTACTCTCAACTAAATCTAATCCTTCTTCCTACAATTTCAACCTCTACAGCACCTACTATGGTGCCTTTCTTATATATATTTTAAAGAAAGTTTTCTTGAATGAAATGTTAAGTTGCATGTTCTCCTTCTTTCTCCAGGAACTTTTTCTAATATACTCTCTCTTTCTCATGCATACTTAATCTCTTTCTCTCCATTGGCTTCTTCCCATCTGTGTACAAATCAACCAGTCAACAAGTATTTACTATATGCTCAACATTGTTCTAAGTCCTCAAAGAACTTATATTCTAATTGAGGAGATAGCATCTAATTAAATAGGTACATGGAAGATACACACAGAGTGGATGAAAGGTTAGAAGAGAAACATCTGCTATTTCTTCTCTGGGGTTCCATTTTCTTATCTCCAATATGGCAGGCTTGACTAGATGATTTATAAACCATCTTCAAGCACAAATATTCTGTGAGTTTATAATTAATAATAGCACCAAGCTAGGGGCAAGGGATAGAAATAAATAGAATGAAATATACTCAGTTCTCCTTGGTCCTTAAAAAAAGAAGGAGCTGTCTTTTCATTGCTAAGCATCTTGAAAAAGTTGTCTGTTTCCAATGTCTTCATTTTCTTGTTACTTTCTATTGAGATCCTCCAAATATATTGGCTTTTTCCCCTATCGTTTTTAATATTTCTCGGTAAGAGAAAGGTCAGCAATGACTTCCTAATAACTCACTCCAGAGGTATTTTTAATCCCTTATTTTCCTTGACCTCAATAGCATTTGATATTATTAATCACTTACTGGAGACTTTCCAGTTTTGACTTCTATGGTACCATACTTTTCTACTTCTTCTGACCCTCTAAGCACTTCATTTCTATCTTATGCAGTGGCACCTGAATGCAAGTATTCCCCTAGAGCATTTTTGGCAAACATTTTTGAGTTTGTGTGCCCAAACTGCAACTTCAAGCTGCCTGTGAGCCCCCCACATTACCCCAGAGGGTAGAGGGAGAAAGTATTCACTTTGGTTGGCTGAATATAGGGGCAGGGCATGCAAAAAATGTCTTTGGGTGCTGGGAAGAGGGGGGATGTAACAGCATTCCCCTTTCCAGCCCAGCATGCATGCCAATACTTCTCCAATGCTGCCCTAGAGTCTGCCCTTGCTTCTCTTTTCACCTTTCCCTATGCTTTTTCCTTTGATCATCACTTGTAGTTTCTACTACCATCTCTATACCAATGTCTTCTGCATCATATCTCTGTGCCTGGCATCTCTTCCAAAGACCATTGACTTTCATCTCTAAATGCCTAAAGATTACTGCCACCTGAAAAACAGACTGGCAGCTAAACTCAACATGTCCAAAATGGCTTACTTTCCTCTCTTTTAAATGTAGACTTCTTGCACCAATATTTCTGCCTATGGCACCAATATAAATTCTATCTTGCATTTGAAACTTTGAGATTATTTTTGATGTTTGCATCTCCTTCATTATTCCTCATACTTGGGGAATCATCAAGTCGTCACTGGATTATAACTTTATGCGCTGAAAGAGATCTAGGTGATTTATTGGATAGAATGTTGGACTTGGAGTCAGCAGACCTGGGTTGAATTTCTGCCTCGAATACTTAACTTGCTGTATGAACCTAGTCATGTCATTTAACTCATTCAGCTTCAGTGAGGGGGTCATAATAATAGCCCCTACCTCACAGTGATGTAAGGCTCAAATAAGATCACATTTGTATAGTGCATTATAAACCTTAAAGCACTATTATATAAATTCTAGTTACAATAATAACAATGACAATAATAATCATTACTAATAATTATCTTGGTTATTTGATCAATCAACCCTGTCATTTTACAAGTGAAGAAACTGAGGTCCAGTGCATAACTTGGCCGTTTCAAAATCAAGTCCTTTTAGTTCAGGGCTTTGTCTACATTCCATGCTGCTGGTCAGGATTACTATGTAGAAAAAGATGATGCCAGAAGAATCAAAGGGTTTATTTTTAAATTCTTTGGATTTCACATAACATTTTGTTTTTCAACTTGGACTATGTGATATTTGTACAGTTTTCATACCAATTCCTCTTCTAGATGACAGACTCCATGTCAGGAATCATGTCTTAACTTTTCCACTATACCATGAAAGGCATGGTGGCATATTGAGAAGGTGGCATATTGGGAAGACCTCTGGATTTGGATTTACCTAGCGGTGCACCAATAGCAGCTCATGTAGACTTGGGATCTGATTGTTAAATTTTTACCCTGAGAATTTTCACCTTGAAAAATGGAAAACAGTACAAATGAGGGTTTGAGTTGTTGTTTTGTTAGGAAAGTATTGTAGAAAATGTTAAAAATTCAGATGAAACTTGTATCATCTATTTTCAGAGAGCTGGTTGTTAAACATTTATCAGCATACCTCTGGAGCTAGGTTCAGTTTCCTGCTCTGACTGTCTTTGTGATTATGGATACAGTTATGCTAATCTATGAGCTCAGATTTTGCATCTGTAAAATAATATCTTTTTGGTTTTGTTTTTGATGAAGTTGGTAACCCAGCCTCTGAATACATACTAGTTGTTCTTACTGTTATCAAAATTGTTTTTTTTTCCCTAGCACTTATGCAATTTCTTGCACATAGTAGGCAGTTAATGATCATTTAATGTTGAAAGCCAAACTGAAGTTAATGTTCTCCCTGAGTAAATCATGTATAACTGAGAACTCATATTACAGAGTTAAAAGTGACTTATCTAGGGTCACACAGCTGATAACCAAGTCCATCACCAGAGATTTGGCCATCAGGTGATATTAGATATATAACAAAGATATTATATAATAACACATATAATGACATATAATAAGATATAAATGTGTATTGTTTATTTTTTTAATTTGGGCTATAATAAATTATCCAACTATTTAAGTATGGAGAGGTTATAACCTACATCTATGGAGAGAATGTCTCCTTCCATGAAAATGTGATTTCTTAAAGAATTACTTTGGAAAAAGAAGTCATTTATAATATCATTTGATTTAATCTTGTGTTTCTCCAGAACCCGTTAACAATGTGTGATGAAGTACACGTGTGCTGCTTGAAAATCTTTTTACACTTTTTATTTGTACATGGTCTTCAGTTCAATCTCACCTTTTTACCACACACACACACACACACACACACACACACACACACACACACACACATGAGCTTATTCCTAACTTGTTTAGCTACCTTCATAACATTATTCTCCTTCCTCCTGCAAGCTTTAATATAGATGATGATTACCCTATAGTGAATGCTTGGAGAAAACGAGGCAGGGAAAGCACAAATACTTTTGCCCAAGTCCTGACTCCTGGCCCTCAGGCTTGCACTTACTCTGGGAGGGCCACCTCCCTCCTTTTCCTGAGCTTGTGTGGTGCTCATTTAGCTGCCTAACTTCCTTTAGACTCCTCCTGACTTCTTTCGGATCCAGAGCATGTGCTCACTTCCCAGGCCACAAAGGTTGTCAGGGTCTCAGCTTTGTCTCTTCAGCAGACCAGATGGCTGGTTGCCCCATCTTGGGGTTTCCCATCTGGAGCAAAAAAGAAAAAAAAATCTTGAGAAACTCTCATTTCCTCCCTCTCGCCTCCCCCCATGGAGGGAGTGTCAGAGTGTCAATGTCAATGGGACGGATGACGGATTTCAGTCTCGGAGCCCAGGGTGCCCAGAGCACGGAGACCATTTTATCTAAATTGGCAATGATTTGTTTCTTATTGCAGACGCTAACTGTTTAGCATTATTGATCCCCCTTGCCTAGTGGGGCACATTAGGTGCCTTTGACCCCAGCTTGCACCAGGAAAAACCAAGGGGCCGCTTGAGACTGTCTGGCATTGTGACAGGTGGATTCAGTGCCTTCTCTCCCCCCTTGCATATGCCTTTTTGTTCTGCCGTGAAATGGTTTGCCCTGGTGCAGGTGGTGTCCATAGGCTGCATCCTTTTGTCTCTTAGTCTTCAATACCGTAGCGGTTCCCCTCAGGGTCAGAATATCTTACCCAGAGAATCCCTATTATCGCAGCTAGAGAAAGGGCTTTCAGGGCTATGTTTCTTTCCCTGAAAAGTCTTTTGGTGCAATTCCTGAATGAAACTAGGAGATTTGGGAAAGATTTTTTCGAAAGAAAATTGGTGAATATAAATAGGAATGATAGGAGGAAATAATGATGAAAAGAGATGTCTAGTCTAAAAATAAGAATGTCATATATTTCTGTAGTATCTTTTTTGTTCTCCCTTCAGAGTTCAGAGTTCCTTATAGATTATCTTCTATGACTTTGATTAGAAAAAAAGGGGCTTGTTTCCTTGCCCTTTTTCCTTGACCCCCACCAAAGTACTCGCCAAAGGCAGCTAGCTGTTCCTTTCCTCCTATTGCCCCCAGACTTCCATGACTGCACCCTTTCCAGCTCAACACATCTATCTGATTTAAATCCTTTTCTCTCTTTCATCCTGGAAGCTGTACTAGAGCCCAGGAGTCCTGCTGCCCAGTTTACTGTGATGCCTGGAGTTAGTACTATTGAGCCCTTTCCAATGGTGTCAGTGATCAGAAGGAAGAACAATTTTACAAAAGAAATTGAGAGGGGGCAGCTGGGTGGCTCAGTGGATTGAGAGCCATGGCTGGAGATGGGAGCTCCTGGGTTCAAATCTAACCCCAGACATTCCCTAGCTGTGTGACCCTGGGCAAGTCACTTAGCTACCATTGCCTAGCCCTTACCACTCTTCTGCCTTAGAACCATTAATAGTATTGATTCTAAGACAGAAGGTAAAGATTTAAAAAAATAAATAAAGAAAAGAAAAATAAATTGAGATATCCCTACTTCTTGAAACATTTAATTTAATAAAGAGAATTGTGATGTTACCTTTGTGGGAGGAGGAGAAGGATCTATATCTTGATTTTATCCTTTTGGAGAACTCCCTGTCTACAAACTCCTTTCCCTAATGCAGACAGCCAACTCATCTATAATTTACTTGGTCTTACTTAGAATGTTGCCTAAGACACTAAGAGTTTATGTGATTTCTCCATGATCTATACAGCCATTACAAGTCAGAAGCTGGACTTGAACTCAGGTTTTTCTGACTCAAAGGCCAGCCCTCTATGCCAAAGGGCTTCTTACTGATTTCTAACAACCAGGAAATATATTCTAAAGGAAGTAGGTAGATTTCTAATAATCAGGACTATACTATAAGAGAAGGGAGATAGATAGAGACATAATTCATGAAGATTTTGTTTATATGGAAAAAGTAAGATGGAGAGCAGCAATAATGATCTAGATAATTTGGGTAAAACCTACTTTGCTCTCAAAGTAGCTCTCTTCAATGAGTTAATTGACTGATGGCTTTGATTTTTCCTGTATAGACACACTATACGTGCTTTTTTGAAACTGGTGTCCCATTTCACTAATAATCTGCTTACTGTTTGAACACTGTTCATGATCACTGAAATTACCACCTGATTTAAATGTTCTAGATAAGGACTACTGGGAGATGGAAAGCTCCCATCTGAATGTTTGGGTGAACAGATGAGTTCCCCAGACCTGGGTGTAGGTTGTAGGGTGTGTGATATGAACATTGTTGGCATATGGGATAAATTCTATTGGCTAAACTTGCCAGCCTGTTGCCATGACAACCGTCACATTCTCCACAAAGCAGAGACATTTCAATATTTACCTGAAAATTCAAAGAAGTAAACCTACAATTAAATAGGAGCTATACAGGGCTAGCTTGTTTCCATAAAGCATGATGGGTAAAGTCCTACCCTGCCAGACCACTAGGCAATTTCCAGGGTTGTGGGCCATTAGCATCACTCTTCCTTCCTTGTCCCGAGGCAAAATCCCAGTTGTTCTCTAGAAGAATCTTGCCTTCAACCTGGGAAGTCTTTGTTGTGTAATCAAAAGCACACTGGTCTAGAAGATAAGGGTTCTCTGGGTTCAAATCTTGACCTTCTCACTGTATGTTGGCAGATAAATCACATCTTCCTTGAGCTTCATTTTTTCATTTGTAAAATGGGAACAAAAGGACTAGTTGAAGCTAATGACTAAGATTCCTTTCTCTCCACTTTTCAGTGAGAAAAAACATATGGGAGAAAATGTTGTAAATGTGGCCTTTCTTAAAGGTAGAGGTATGGGAATAAGGGAAGAGGAACTAATTAATCTTTCAGCTGCAGAAGTCTCAGATAACATTTAAGTATTAATGCCCACATGCCTCCATTTTGTCTTTATCCTGACCCCAACTACTTATCAAAAATAGGGAATTTTGAGACTTTCCCAACTGCAGGGCAGGGGTATTGTGAAGGTCGAATGAAATATATAGCAAGCTTTTTATGGACCTTCAAGCCCTATACACATTTCAGTTGCTGTGCTTGTTATTATTATTAATCTACACTTTGACCAGGTCTCCAACATGGTGCTTACTTTATTCACTGAACTTTCTATTATTGCACTCTTGCTGAGCTCGAGCAATGTTTATGGAATGCTATAGGGGTGTGATGGTAGCTTACTGGAGGGATAAGAAATAAACTGTATGCATGTAATGCTTTTACTTTTAATCTGCATTATTAACACTGTCCTAAGTCACAAGCAACAAAACAATAAATCCACCCCTGATTTATAGAGATTTCCAGGCACAAGCTGGTTAGAGCTAGCGCCAGCATACCCTCGTAAGTATCTTCAGTTTCTTTAAAATTACTGTAGTGGGAACTAGTTGGATTGAACATTTCCTTGAACCTTATTCCAATCCCATGAAAGGGATATAAAGAAAATGTGTTAGTAGGAGTGGAGTCTACTGCACAAACACTGAAGTTTCCTTGAATTTCAGGTCAGTGAAGGACCCCAAGAAGAGCCTGGATTTTCACTACTGAGATCTTTCTTCCGCTCTACTTTGACATGGTAGGTAACTCATCCTCCATGATAGACTTTGTGGTAAGAGAAGCATGATGATGATAACTAACCCTAACTCCCAAGTGGAGATTAATTGGCAAGAGTAGGTAAAAAAGATGCCTGTCTCCTGAAGGGAATTTGGACATGATAAATAACTTTTTAATTTATCAGTTATAATAAATTACAATTTCTATATGTAAACATAAATATATTTATATAAATATATAAATAAGCAAACAAAATAATTTATAATAAATTACTTTTATTTATCCATATGGAATTGCAATTGATAAGTGTATGATTGAAATGTGTTTTAAGAAGGGACAGTTAGGTGGCTTGGTGATTTGAGAGCAGGGCCTAGAGCCAGGTGGTCCAGGGTTCAAAATTGACCTCAGATGCTTCCTATCTCTGTGACCCTGGCCAAGTCACTTAATCCCCTTTGCCTCGCTTTTGCCCCTCTTTTGCCTTGGAACCAATACACATTATTGATTCAAAGATGGAAGATAAGGGTTTAAAAAAAAAAAGAAACGTGCTTTCAGATCTACCATTGATAAGTAAGGAAGGAATTACTAAAATGAGATTATAGATATAAAAATGATGTAGGCTAATGTGTCTCACTAACCCTGCCATGGAGCCATAAATAAATAAAAGAACATGGAAACTATAACTAGTTGATTAGTATGGAGCCACTTCCAGATAAGACATATGGGTTGCTTAGATTTACAATTATGAGAAAACTCCTCACATCAATCTTTAAGTATAACAACCTACACCTTTGGTTAAGAGAATTCAGTTTCCCAATCACACAGGACTAAGTTAAAAAAATGCTCAATTTCCTTAGAGCCTTCACAGAAAGAGCAACATTTGACCAAAAGTTATCCAGTGGTGTTTAATTGTAGTTTTCACCTGCCTCCAAATCGACAGAGTGAATCATGGGTAAAGTGACATCAGTTACTTGGGACCAGCAGGGTAATTACTACCCCCCAAAAGAACCTCTACCTTAGTAACTAATCCAGATAAAAACCATTCTTGGTCCTTTCCTTCCTTATTCTCCCCACAGCTAAATCTCTATTTCTATTGCAATACAATTGCTATACTCTTATAATAAAGCTTGTTCCTTCCTCATGGAATAGGCCTGAGCTGTCAAATTCTTTAGATGAGACCCTCATCTTGCTGTCCTGATATCAAAAATGTTTTGATAAAGGAAATAAACTCTACAAATGTAAAGCTGTAAAATGAAAGGGAGAAAAGTTAGTTTTAATAAAACCTTAATTCTCTATGAATCTGGGATTTTGTCACTGGTGGTTATATCACCCTTCAGGAAGGCAGATTATGATCTCTCTCTGTCTTGAAAAAAAGTTATATTTGTGATTTTATTGGTGTATGGTAGTGGTATCAAAGGGATACTAAAATTTTCACAAAGATCCCAATGGACCACATATTGACTTGGCAAAATGCATGTTAACATTATTATAACATATTCTGTTGCATTTTTCTTTATTTTGTTAAATTTTTCCAATTACATTTTGATCTGGTACTGGCCTTGCTCCTGAGTGTTGAGGTCATGGGGATACCTCCAATGTAGAGTGCGGGCCCTGGAATCAGGGAACCTATGTTCAAATTCCACTTCTGCTCCTTGCTACTCGTGTAACCATTTAACTTAACTTCCCTGGGCTTCAGTTTCTTCCTGTAAAATAAGAGACTGGTCAAGACCTTTCCAGCTCTGGATCTATGATAGTAAGACTTTTCAGGGAGGAATTTCTACTACCACTGAAGACTGAGACCTCTGCAACTTATGGAGACACAGTATACTTAAAAGTTCAATGATTTTCCCATGGTAACACAGGCAGGAGATGTCAGAGACAGGGACTGTATGCATTTCTTCCTGATCCCCAGGTCAGATTTCTGTCCACTATGCCAAGCTGCCTCTTTCTCTTTCTTCTTCCTTCTTTCTTCCTTTCTCTTTCCCTTCCCCAAATGGGAGGTTATACGATTTGAGCATTATTTGGTAGGCAGTAGGGAACCACTGAGGCCAAATTTGATTTTTTTCAACTTTTACCCAGATGTTTTGATGGCACAGTGAATAGAGTGCCAGGGCTGGAGTCAAGAAGACTTCCTGAGTTCATATTTGGCCTTAGGTGCTTACTAAGCTCAATGACCCTTGGCAAGTCATTTTACCCTGTTTACCTCAGTTTCCTCATCTATAAAATGAGTTGGAGAAGGAAATGACAAATCACTCCAGGATCTTTGCCAAGAAAACCCCAGATGATGTTACAGAGCCAGACACAACTGAAATGTCTGAACATGATCTCAAAATTGACTCATTATCTCATAAGAGTGAGAGCTGGAAAGAGATCTTAAAGATTTCCTAGCCCAATCTCAGCATTTTACTGAAAACTGAGGCCTGTACAGAATAAGTAACTTGCCAAATTCATACAAAAATCACTGCAGAATCAATTCACTTTCTATCACATAACTGTCTTCTTCACTCTACTCTCCTCCCAACTTTAAAACTTCCAACCCTATGATTATATTTTGGTTTGGTATTCACTAATAATATGAGTTTTTCTCAACTTTTCTGAGGGACTCAGAACCACAGAATTCCTTAATTATAAGACTTTCTTTTTTTTTTTTAAGATGTTAACTTTTATTTTATTTTCCTCAATTACATGTAAAAAGTTTCTATTATTTTTCAAAGAATATTAAGTCTCAAATTCTCTCCCTCCCTCCCCACCCCCAACTCCATTTGATACATGTGCAATCATGTAAAACATTTTCCCATATTAATTCTTTAGTGAAAGGAAACTCAGGCAGAAAAAAACAAGAACATGAAAAAAGTTTGCTTTGGTCTGGATTCAGACTCAGTTCTTTCTCTGGAATTTAGGTGGTATTTTTTATGAGTCCTTTGGGATAGTTTTGGATCATTGTATTGCTGAGAATAGCTGTCATTCACAGTTGTTTGTTATAAAGTATTCCTCTTTCTGTACAATGCTATCCTGGTTCACCTTATTTCACTCTGCTTCAGTTCATGTAAATCTTTTCATGTTTTTCTGAGGTTCTCTGGCTTATATTTTTTCTTACAGCACAATATTATTGCATTACAATCATATACTATAACTTAGTCATTTCCCAGATGATGGGTACCCCCCTCACTTTCCAAATCTTTGCTTGTCTAAAAAGAACTGCTTTAAATATTTTTGTATATATTTATCCTTCTCCTTCCCCCCCCTCTTTTGGATACAAATCTAGTAATGGTTTTGCTGAGTCAAAGGGTATATATTGTTTTATAGCCCTCTGAGCATAGGTCCAAATTGCTCTCCAATCACAGGATTTTCTTGCACCTCATATTTTGACTCCAATGAGGTATTAGAAGGAGTTGTATTAATTTGTCTCTAAAACTTAGCAGGAATAATCTGAAGCTTAGCTGAGTGGGACCCACCATAACCATTATTGATGCCATCCAGGGAAGCAGCACAGCCACCCAGAGTAGGGCCCTCAGGCCAGTCCCTAAGGGGTATCTTAAATTATGCCATATTCCTTGAAGGGTTGGTTGAGTTCAGGAAAGACACAACAAATGGAGGGGTCAAAACATGGAGGATGAGCATAGTCAAGTACCAGAATTTAAGACAATTTCCCTACTGATCAGAGATGGTTAGGCTAAATGGGAGAGATGATAGAGACATCTAAAATCTGTGGACACCTGGGCCAGAATTTCAGTGGAGGGAGATTAGAATGTCAGTGATGAAGCATTGAATTGTCAAATGACCTAATAACATAGTAGAGAGAGATACTAGATCAATTGTTTAGAATAGATGGATTCGAGTCCAGGATGTGCCAGAGACAGCTCCAATGAATTCAGGAGAACCGATTGTAAAAATATATTTAAACATTTATATTTTGGAAATCAGAAACCGCTACAGATCAAGGCTTGGTTTATTGCTTTGTTGATTGTCTAAACTTAAGAAAACAATGGAGAAAATATTAAACATACAGATTAAATTTAAAAGTGTGACCTGGTACATGTTTTTCTCCCTGGAGAGCTGGTTGTAAAATATTTTCTAGTCCTACTAGTTTGAATCCTGGTTCTGATTGCTACAATGTGATCTTGAATAATTACTTCAATTCCTGGGCTTGAATTAAAGGAATTGAGTATATTTAGTATAGAGAAGAAAAGAAGCAAGGATGGGGATATTGCTAATCTTCTTTAAGGAACTGAAGGATTTTCATGTGGAATAGGGATTAGACTTGTTTGCAAAGATCTAGTGAGCAGATCTAGCAACAATGAGGAGAAACTGCAGAGAGGCAAATTCAGGTTTTGAAATTCATTCAACAACCATTATTGAAAGTTTCTTATGCCTAAAATACTATGCTAAGTGCTAGGGCTACAAATTAAAAAAAAAAAAAGAAAACATCTGTGCCCTCAAGTACTTTATATTCTAGTAGGATATCACAGATTGAAAAGCGATAGACAGGAAAGACAGGCTTTGGTCTAGCCAGGCACCAAGTTTAAGAATGGAGGCATAGAAATAAATTATCATGCCCTTTCCAGAAGAAATTGTTAGCTGAGCAAGAGGTGAAAAGGAGAAGTGAAGATAAGGTATGCTTTAAGTCAGCAGGACAGATGGCAAGATGCCCACTTTGGATGGATCTTAGTGTCCTGGTGGAGGGTTGAATAAGATAAAGCATGGTCTTGGGTTCTGGAGCTAGTGAGAGGGCAGTAGTGAAGATATTCTATAGTGCTATGATTTTATTTAATAAATGTTTATTGACTTGAATTAAATTTACTTATATTTGAACCTGTCTAGACTGAGTCAATATTAATAATGGTAGTAAGCATTTTATTGTTTTTCTCCAGTAGTTTCAGTCTTGTCAGACTCTTTATTCCCCTCATTTGGGATTTTCTTGGCAAAGATTCTGGAGTGATTTACCATTTCCTTCTCCAATTTATTTTACAGTTGACGAAAAGGAGGCCACCAAGGTTAGTGACTTTCCCAGGGTCACACTAAGCTGGTACATAAGTAGTACTCGAGTAAGAACGACTCAGGGAGATGAGTCTTCCCAACTTTAAGCATGGCATGCTATCTTCTGTGCCATATAGTCCCTGATTTTACAATCATATATACATATATATAATTCTTTAAGGATTACAAAATGCTCCTAAATGGAGCCTCCTTTGCCTCCTTTGATCTTAAAAACAACCCTGAGACTTTTATCATCTTTATTTGATTGATGAGTAGAATAAGGCTCAGGCATGTTAAGTGACTTGCTTGCAGTCACACAGTTAGTATTGGAGTTGGATTTGAAACCAGGTCTTCGTAATTCCAAGTGTAGCACTCTACCCACTTTGCCATGTTCCGTCCCCAGCTTACATCCCAATATAAGTTGTATAGTCTTTGGAATGAGGTGGCTAGGGGCCAAAGTGGATACAGGGTGGCGCCTGGTGTCACAGGAAGACTCATCTCCCTGAGTTCAAATCCGGCCTCAGACGCTTTCAAGCTGTGTGACCCTGGGCAAGTCAAAACCCTATTTGCCTCAGTTTCTTCATGTGTAAGATGAATTAGAGAAGGAAATGACAAACTACTCTAGTATCTTTGCCAACAAAACCCCCACGGGGTCATTAAGAGTCAGACATGGCTCTAAAACAACTGAACAATTTTTTGGAATGACAATTTGGGGAGAGGTCTGGAGGAAAGTAAATAAACAGTCATGAAGCTAAGGGCTCAGCTCCACACCAGAATGTTGTGTCTGTCTGTGGATCACTTGAAGTTTTTTTGGATGGCGTGGGTTGTTCAATAAACAGTGAGCAAGTGGAACCTTTCAGCTTAGATAAAACCTTTTAATGAATAGTATTGTAAAACTTCAACATTTTTCTTGAAATCCTATGATTATCACATTAGACTTATTAGGCCCGTCTTGGGATGTTCCCCAGAGTTGACAGAATAAGAAAAACAATGGACTACAAATAGAAGGCAAATAGAGATAGGCTGAAGGAACTGAGTGGTTGATCTATGATTACAGAGTGTGATTTAGTCCCTTTTCTTTCTGCAATACCCATTTTATCTCTTTCCTCATTTCCACTCGTCTTCTCCTTCTCCTTCCCTTATTCAAGCCATTCTCCTCATAATCCCAATTTATCCACAAATCATGGGCCCAGAGAATGTTAGAGCTAGAAGAAGGACTTTACAAATCACTTATTCCTCTCCCCTCATTTTATAGATAAGGAACCTGAGACCTCCACGAGGAATTCTCTTAGAACTCTGGAGATTATTCATGTCATTTCAAAATTGCAGTCTGGCTTCCCTTTGGGTGAGAGTGGAGGAAGGAAGACAGAGAACATGAACCAAATTTTAGGATCACTTCAAACAAAGCAGAATTGGGAGATTGTCGCCCTTATCCCCTTCCCCATAAATTCCCAAATCAAATATTTTGGAATTAGTATTCAGGGAATTATCCAAAGTTCCATTATTTTATGATAGCACAGATAATGGAGGATTCTCTCTGCCTATTTCCATGAGATAGTAATGGGACTGGACCTGCTGTTTCATTTTTTATAGGGAATTTCCACATAAGGGCAATGCTAGATAGCTAGGTGGCACAGTGGATAGAGTGTGGGGCAGGGGAGGAACCAGTTCAAATCTGGTTTTAGACCTTAGCTATGTGACCCTGGACAAGTCACTTAACCCCATTGACCTCAGTTTCCTCATCTGGAGAATGAGCCAGAGAAAGAAAATGCAAACCACTCCAATATCATTGCCAAGAAAACCCCAAAGAGTCAGGACGAGTCTGATACAACTGAAACAACTGAACAAGAACATAATAATTCATAATCTGAGAGAGTTTCTTGAGGCAAGAAGAGATTAAGTGACTTACCTAGAGTGCCACAGGCAGTATATGTCAGAACCATAATCTTCCTGGTTCCTAGGCTGGCTTTCAATCCACAACACACTGCCTCTCCAACTGCTATGTGTGGCTTATTGCCCATCTCCATGGCCTTAGAAATAAGTATAAACATGTGCCAGTGAGGGGCATTCTTTTTAGTAAGCCCCGCTCGCTCAGGTAGTAAAATAAATGAAATCACTAGTCCTCCTTACTCACCTGCTCTAAACCACCACTCCCCTCCTGTGCACATGGGCAGGTGGCTGCTTTCAAGGCTCATGTGGCTTTCTATTTATCTGGCTAATACTCCGTATAATAGTTGTGATTAAAGATCACTTTACTTCTTCGGAACTCAAGTATATTCCCAAAAGGTCAAGCACATTTGAGCTGTCCATTGTTAGCCTGTAAAGGTGGAAATCAGAAATGAAGGGACTGAGAGAATGTCTGAAAAGCCTAAAGCGTCACAGGTGGCTTCAGAGCCCTGAACTGGGAGGTGTCTGACAGCAGGAGGTCTGTGCTTTCTAGCAAGCATCCTTGCACATCAGTCCGTGACCCTGGTGAAGATGTAACCTTAGAGTCTTACCGTGCCAGGCCCTTTGAGACTGATAGGGATTCTGAGCTTCTGCTGGAAAAGTCGAGAAATGTAGAAATCCTGGCGGGAAGCTCTCCTTTTGTGTGTCAGGAAGATTTTTGTCATCCTTCCTCCTCACAGGCATCTTCTGTAATTATCTGCTTTGCTGCCTAAAAGAGCCCTTTACTGGCATCCACTAATGAAAACTCACAGCCTCTTGGTCTGTGGTCCCTGTGGTTTGTTTGTTTGTTTGTTTGTTTGTGTGTTTGTGTGTTTTTTCGAAGTAGGTGATATAAGATGCAGAGCTGCGAGGGAACTTGCCCAGGAGCCCACTGTATTTTGATCTGATAAGAACAGAAGGTTTCAGGATGCCAATTCTAAAATGTTATGCTCTAGTCTCAGATGATTCCTTGCTGCAGAGATCTGGTCATTGTGTTTACCCCTTGCAGAGTCCTTCCTGCTTTTCTCACAGCAGCAATTCTAAACCTCTTTGCCCTGCTCAAGCCCCCATCTTCATATCCACTCTTTACACTCAACAAATGACTTTACCTCCTCTTTTACTAAGAGAAAGGTCATCTAATATATCAAGAACCATCTAATAGGAACTCATGCAATTCTTCCCTCTCTGTCTCAAAATGTCTTCATTTTGGACAACCCTTTTCTCCCATCTCAGGATAAGGGGTGTGTTTTCTGCTTCCCTGGGCCAGCCCGCTGTGCCCTCTTATCTTCCTTTTCTGGATTTTACACAGTAAGTTAGGTTCTCTCATTTGCATTTTTTAACTTCTCATTATTCACTGGGCTCTTTCCACTGCCTACAAACATGTACAGATGTCTGCCATCATACAAAGATTTTCCCTTTATAGAGTGGCCCTTGATATGCCCCTCAAATTACCACAGTAATGACTCCTGCAGCACTTTAAAGTTTGAAAAGTATTTTCCTAAAAATAGCTCTGTGACCAGGTAAGGCAAGTTTTATTATTCCGACATCCCCTCTTTTTCTTTTTTTTTACAGTTGAGGAAACTGAGGCTATAGGAAGTTATACTGCTAGTTATGGTCATATGTCTAGTTAGGATGAATGAATGAATGGAAAAGCATTTATTAAGCACTTATAATGGACCAGGCAGGCACTATGCTATGCTCTAGAAATATAAACAAAATGTGAGGTAGTGCTGCTCTCAAGAAGTTTATATTCTACTAAGGGGAAACAACACATCCAGGGAAAAGATTTTTTGGTTTGTAGAGTCATGGGGATGATGAGTTGATCTATAGAGCAGTTGACTGATACATCCTTTTCAGAAATAGTAATATTATTTATTCTATTACTATGCTAGATCAAGAAGGAAAAGGGCAAGGGGAAGGAATAGGAGTAGGGGCAAATGGAAATATAACCTTGCTTGATAGCTGGATGGGAATATCTGAGACTGGCTCTGAATTTATGACTTCTAACTCATTACCCACCCCTCTCTACATGATAACATGCTCTTTCTTATCTCCTTTTTCTTTAACCAAATTTCTTTTTTTAAAGTGGTTTATTGACTCTTCCACTTTACTACCATTACCCCTATTTTCCTACCCCAGAGTTCTGTGTATCTAACTTCAAATTCCGCCAATCTACCAAAACTTCCATTTCTAGGGTCATTAATGATCTCCTAGCAGAAAAAAGAAATGACTTCTTTTTAGACTTTATTCGTAATCTTTCTGTAGTACTTAACACTGTTTATCATTTCTATCTCCTTGAAGCTCTTGTTCTTTGAAGAATTTATGAATAAGAGCTAAAAACATTGTGAGATGTAAAATGGATAATTTTGATTACATTAACTTAGAAGATTTTGTACAAATAAAATTAATATAGCCAACATTAGAAGGAAAACAGAACAATGGAAGAGAAATTTTATAGTTTATCAGATAAATGTTTCATATTTAAAATATATAAAGAAAACTGTCAAATTTATAAGAATATGAGTCATTCAGCAATTGATAGTCAAAAGATATGGAAAGATAGTTTTTGAATGAAGAATCAAAGCTATATATAGCCATTTTAAAAATGCTCCAAATCATTATTGATTAAGGAATTACAAATCAAAATAATTATGAGATTCCATCTCATTTCTATCAGATTGACTAAAATGATAAAAGGGCAAAATGACAAATGTTGGAGGGGGATGCGGAAAGATAAGGATGCTAATACATTGCTGGTGGAACTCTGAATCCAACCATTTCAGAGAGCAATCTGGAATTATGCCTGATGAGTTATAAAAAAGTGTTTATACCCTTTGACCCACTATTACCACTATTATCTTTGATTTCTAAGGTGATTATGGGAAAAAGGAAAAGAACCTATATGCTCTAAAATATTTTTAGCAGTTTTCTTTGGCTTCTGTGGCATTATACTTTCCTGATTCTTGTTTTACCTCTCTGACCAATTCTTCTTTATCTCCTTCACTGAATCATCATCTTTTTTCTTTCCCCCTAAATGTAGGCATTCCTTAAGGTCTTCTCCTTAGCTCTTTTCTTTCCTTTCCCTTTGATATCTCAGCCACTCCTATGGCTTCAAGGATAATAATCTTTGAGTGGATGACTCCCTAGCCATGACATCCTTCATGATTTTCCAGAACAGAAATCCAAGAAATGGTTGAGTATCTCTGCTTGGTTCCTTAGTTGGTACTTCAAATTCAACATATTCAAAATGAAACTCATCATCTTCTCTTAGTTAATTTCCCTAATTCTGTTAATTACATTATCATGATTATCTAGCTAAAGAGGTATCACAAAATGGCTAGAGAATTGGCCTTAGAATCCAAAAGGCCTTGGGTCATGTACAGCCAACACTAACTATGTGACCATGCACAAGTCTCAATTATTCAGGCAGTTCTCTTAGACTGCAAGTTGCAGACATGCTGCTCATTTGCATTGGTAGAGAAAATTTCAACATGAAAAATTTTCCCCATTAATGAAATCTCAGGTCCAGAATAAGAAAAAAAAAAGTTACCCAACACAGCCTTGCAATCATCTCCAACTTATATCTCCATTGTCTACTATAAAAAACAAACAAACATCTGATTGAGGCAGCTAGGTGGCACAATGGAGAGAGTACTGGGTCTGGAGTCAGGAAGACCTGAGTTCAAATTCTATTCCAGAGACTTACAAGCTGTGTGATTCTGGGCAATATCATTTAACCTTTGACTTTCTCAGTTTCCTCAACCTTAAAATGGGAACAATAATGGTATCCACCTCACAAAATTGTCCTAAGGATGAAATGAGATGATATTTTTAGTGTTGAGCATAGTGCCCAGTACATAGTAGATGAATAATACATTTTTATTCCCCTTTATTTTCCTCAGCCATGTCTGTTTTCATTTCTGCAGCAAACACCCTGGTTTAGGCCTTCATTTCTTCTTATTTGGACTATTGCAAATTATTTCAATTGTTCTACTTTGCCTTTGGTCTCTTCACTAATTTACTGCCATATTAAAACATCGAATGGGCATATTGCACGAATTTGCATCATGAGTCAACAGAATTGCTCTGATCATGCCACTCTCCTGTTCAGAAAACCTTTAATGATGATACAAAGCAAGGTCCAAGTTTCTTAGCCTGGCATTCAAAGCCCTTTATAATCTGGCCCCCCAAAATGCTTTTCCAGTCTTATCAAATTTTTATACTCCCTAACTATGGCACAGACATATTAGGAAGATCAAATCAGATAATATAGTTTAAATGCTTTGTAAATATAATACTACATGTATGTACATAAACATATGTGAGCTACTTTAATTACCATTTTATTAATACCCTATATGTCCTTCACGATTGAGTCAAATGAGACTATATACCCTTCCCCAAACATGAATTGTAGCGTTTTCTACTCCTGCCCATGCTATTCCCTCCACCCACGACCTCAAATGAACTTCTCAAAGTTTCTACTTTTTGAGGTCATACCCATTCTCAAGGCTGCCCAGGGTGAGTCAGTAGCTCCACAAAACTTTCCTTTATCTTTTTTCCTTCTCTCTCCTACCTCAACAGAAATTCATTTTCTCTCTTGAAAGCACAGCGCTTGTACTTCTGTCTGGCATCTACCATACTCTGCTTTGAATGGTAATTATGTATATGGACAATTAGATAGAAAGTACACTTTCTTGTCAGAATGTGTAGGTTCTTGAAATCAGAGACTGGTCTTCTTTATTTGTGTAGATATTATGACACCTTCAATCAATATATGTTGGATAGTGTAGCTCTGACATTTTATAAATGTTTATAACCAAACTGAATCTCTCTAAGCTCAGTTTCCTCGTCTATAAAATGAGAAGATCAATATCTATACTACATATACATGTATATGCATATACCTCTATGTACATACTCAGACCTATGTGTGTATGGTATCCCGTCCACACTGAGTTGGTTAAAGGTGGGTATCCCTGTGATGTGGGAAACCTGAAATGTTTGATCCTTTCTCTTTGTACCAGAGGAGAAGTTTGATTCTTTTTCTTTTTTGGAGTGTTTACAGTACCTCATTGTAAAATTCGGGCTAAGCATTTGGTTATAGGCTGTAGGTAGATCATTGTTAATATTCCTAACCTTTGTGTGTTGGCTGCTGACTTTTGCATTCTTTTTCACAAACTTTAACATTTTACTTATTTTAACTTTAAAAAATTGTGTATTTTTTGTGGTATTTTTTGTGGTATTTGTGGTATTAAAGATGAAATATATCTATATTATATAGTATTGTACCTATTGCATTTCTGTGTTTCTAATTTTTTTCTGTCATTTTCTGTCCTTCGTGTGTGGTCTTTGGCTTCCACAAAACTTCCTTCAGCATTCTTGTTTAATTTCTTATGCCCACCCACTCTATATTGAAATTGTGATGGGGAAAGTCTTGATGTGGAAGGGTTATCTGTATATTATATATGTATAGGAATATGTATATATGTGTACATATTATATATACTCCAGGAATATTGTAAGGAAATTGCTTTTGTTTATAAACCTTAAAGTGCTATAAAAATATGAATTGTTATTGAATAAATGAGGGCCTTCTTATATCCATTTTGCTAATAATAATAATAGCAATTATTTAGCACTTTAGAATTCTTCGTAAATATCTCATTTTATCCTCAGAACAACCTGAAAAGTTAGATATTATTATCCACCATGTCTCTGATTCCAAATGCCTTTATCTATTATGCTACCCAAAGACATTATTTCCTACCATATTCGCTTTCCTCAAGAAAATTTTCCTGAATAACCTTTCTGTACCTGACCCACTCTTCCCATTGCCTAAGGGCTTTGAATTCTCCTCTTCTGGGGAGCCATATCCTCTCCCTTCTGACCTCTCTCCCCCTCTTCTATACCCTTCCCTTTTTTCAAACTGTAGACCTAAACTCAACTTGAAAGGATGAAGCAAGTCTCATGGACTAGTTCTCTTGCTATGGGTGAGCGACTACATCCCCACAGTGACCCTCCCACCAGCTGTCACAGCCTTTACCTGCTGCCAAGTGGGCCCTGGGAGAGACACCCAAGTGATTTCCTGCCTTGGGAAACATCAAAGCGAACCCCCTCCACGGATGATCCTGGCCCCTGAATGCGCCTATGGCTGGTCTAAATGGAGGGAGGGACTCAACCAGACTCCAGGGCTTGGGGAAAGTCAGGTTTGAGTCAGGGGCAGGCTGGTCACGCCAAGTGGGTAAAACCCCATCAGTGCCTAGGGATTTGACCAGACCCTGAGGCTCGTACAGAAATGATAAGAAGTGCCTCAGCAGGCCAGGCAAGATCATATCCCCAGCACCCTGCTTGGGTTTCAAAGGGGAAGCCGGCGGCCTCCAGTTATTATTTCAATATTGTATAATGTCACAGGCCTCTGTTTGGAGATCATGTCAGAGATAACAAAGCACCAGAAGCCTCCTCCGTCCCTGAAGAATCAATCAACCTAAACTAATACTTTAATGACCACTTTTCCCAACGAGGAAACAAATTCAAGTAAAAAAAAAATTGAAGCAGGGAGCCGAGAAGAACCTTGTCTGGTCAATGAAAAGAAGAAAGAGACGTCTGGAGTCATGGCAATGGAGTAGGGATTACTTTGATCTGAAAAAGAGGTTCCTTTTCTTTTTCTTTTTTTCTTTTCTTTTCGTTCTTTCTTTCCTATTTTTTTTTTTTGCTAGTGCTTTTTCTCAGGCAGCTAAGAGATGCTATTGAGTCTGATGAGAGAGGCCCTTTCAGCATGAAGGGGCACCTCAGAGGAGAATTGAATGACTTCTTTCATAGGCTTGCTACTCTAATAGTCTTATGTTTGAAAAATATGCAATTAAGGGAAATACTATTACAAATGCCCCCTATTTGTTTCTTTTAAAAAATACTATCGATTAATTGAAAATTGAGAGAGAGGTGCTAGATTATTGTGTTAAGTGTAAACTGTTCAGATTGCTTAAAGGCAACATACACACACACACACACACACACTTGCATGACAAAACAAATCCAAAAAACCAAGGAAGCACACACAAATGCTCACTACGTAGAACATGAGAAGGCAAGGAAAGAAAACTGGTTTTCTATCACATGCCATCCATTCCTTTGCATGCTTAGACTTTTGCCTCATAGCAAACCTTAACTCCACCCTAATTTCCCCTACCCTATCTGCCTCCCCATGGTTTGGAGGGCTTCTTTCATTTCCTATTTATTATTACTGCTAATAATACATCAAAATGTTGTTATTTAAGGATTTTGTTCCCCCAAAAAGCTGGATAGCAGTAGGTTAGAGAGCTTCACCCATCAGCAGAGTAATTTCAAAACGAATGATGTTTGAGTGTTTCAAGAGAAATAGCAGTGAGAGACATTTGGGATCCTACATTTGCAATTGATATTTGTGTTTATCCTGCAGCACCCTCCTCCCCCATCCTTTCTGAGTGTATTCTATGATAACTGGCTAACAGTGCAGCAGATGAACATATCTGTGTATCATTGGCTGGGGAGCTGGGACGTATCCACTTGCCATTTTTCTATGTGATCCCTCAATAGAATAAAATATTTCTAGCTTTTTTTTTCATGAAACATTTCCAAAACCTCTGTCCAGGTAATAGCAACTTGTAGTCATAGCAACCACAGAATTTCTCCTATTTCTCTTTCCCTACCTTTTCATTAGCTCCCACAGGCTTTAGTAATGTTTCTGTGCCTGATCCATAACACTTGCCAATTTTTTTTTTTGCAGCATTTTTAAATGCTGCCTATGTCTAGCCTCTGAATACTAGTGGAAAAATTTAGAAAGAGGACAATTGCTATTTTAAAAAATCACACAATGTTTTTGCAACCCATTTTGGAATTGGCCAGTGAAAAGTAAGTCCCCAAATATGTTTGGACCTAGTCTGAGAGTTAATTTGGAGAAAGATCAAGGAGGGCTTACTAATAGTCAGCAGGTATTTGAAGAGCTTTCACTAAGGAGGGTGACTAAATAGTCACTCTTTTCCTGAAAACAAAACAGGAGGTTGTAGGCCAAAGAGGCTACATGAGGGATTTAGGTTAAATGTTTGATATTAGAATGGGATATGGGAAAGGGGGTGGGGTTGTAGAATTTTCTATGGAAAGTTGATAGACCTGGACTTCCTGAAGGAAGAAGGAGAGATGAGAAGGCCTCTTAGGCCAGGTCTCCGATTCCGTTTCCAGAAAAGAGATTGCTGCAGACCAGGATCTAAGCTCAGGAACGCGCCACACTTAGAACTCAGATTCAATGGTTCTTCTCACTCAGGCTGCCTAGCAAACAGAAAGGAATTTCATTAGGAGAACATGTTATTTCCTCCAAGGCACACATTGGCCCCTACCAAGCAGCACATGCAACACTCAGCAGAGAGGGACTCTACATAGTGCAGGCCATCCATCCTCATGACCGTATGACCCTCTGAGAAAATAGCCCAATGTCCTTCAAACTATCTAGAGATCATCCATGTTGGGGAGCCTTGCTGTGGATGAGCAGCTCAAGATTTGCAGGTACAGGATCTATCAAAACCCAAATTCTGCTACTTACTACTACCTGTGACATTGAGCATGTCATATGACCTCTCTAGCCTCAGTTTATTCACCTGTAAAATGAGGAAATTGGACTGGGTACCCCCCCCAGTCTTTTCATATGTAAATGGTCCCCTGTGTAATCTGAATAAGAGATGGGCAAAATAATGTGTAACTGAGTATAGGGGCACCAGGAGAGAATTTAACCAATAAATAATTATAGAACATCCTTTGTTGGTGGTGGTCTAGACCAGGAGCCTCCCAACTAAGACCAAATCCAGCCAGCCACCTGTTTTTTTTTTTAATAGTCTATGAGCTTAAGAGTACATTTTACATGAAAAAAAAAAACCCCTTTATTTTAAAATGCAAAAGCCATTGTTTGTTCGAGGGGCCATACAAAACCAGGCAGAGCGATGAATTTGGATTCTAGGCAGTAATTTGGTGACATCTGGTGTAGACTGGGAACTTCATTTATGTGAATGAGTCCCAGTGTGGAAACTCCTTCTGCCAATACTTGTCCTATTGATAAGCATTTATCACGTCCACAAGCATTTATTAAACATCTACTGCTTTCCAGGCACCGTGTGAAAGCTGTATCAGCAATTTTTGTGTTACTTATATTCTTAGTTATCTGGGGTCAGTGAGAGGTAAAGTGACTCGTCCATCATTTCATAGTTACTTAGTGTCCAAGGCAGGCCTTGAACTAAGTCTTCCTGACTCAGAGACTGGCCGCCTTCCCACAACTGCCTCTCCTTGGCATCCACCAGTGTTTAAGTTCTGTGATTCTCCGAGGTTCTGTCTAGCACCACACAAAGGTCTTCGCCTGGTTCCTTTGCTCATGGATAGCAGGTTAGTGGTAACTCCTGACTGTGTTCTACCCAGAAAGGATGACATTTTGATTTCTTTACATTTACAGCACAGAGATCAATGCTTTGATCACAGTAGATGCTTGATTAATGTTCTCGGCATTGAATTGAGTTGCTACTGGCATCTTATTAAAATAGAATCTGTGATTTTGTGAGTGTAGGAAGGCCCCGGTGAGGAATTTTCCCTCCCAAAACAGATCTGAACCTTCCCTGTAACTTAACATGAGAAGGACCAGGGGTGTCCATTGATGTAAATTTCACAAAAAATATGTTACACTAATTGATGACATGTTCTCTTATCCATGCTGATGCACTTTAAATACACATAATTACAAGCAGATATTCTAATTTTGTTATTACTGTTTAGATGTGGGTCATGTCCTGACTATTATGGGCCCTCATCTTTCTCCAAATTAACAATCAGGCTAGCTCCAAACCAATTTGAGGATTTACATCTCTCTGGCCAACTCCAACATGGAGAGCAAAAATACTGGGTGATTTTTAAAAACAGCAATTGCCCTCTTTTTAATTTTTCTATGAGTATTTTGAGCTAGACATGGGCAGCATTTACTGCCCCCCCAAAATAATTCATGACCTCATTTGGAGTTTTCTTGGCAAAAATACCAGAGTGGTTTGCCATTTCTTTTCACTATCCCATTTTACAGATGAGGAAACTGAGACCAAAAGAGTTAAGTGACTTGCCCAGGGTCACACAGCTAGTAAATGTCTTGGACCAGATCTGAACTCTGCAAGATGAGTCTTTCTGACTCCAGGTGCAGCTTTCAATTTACGGCACTATCTGCTTCTTGGACAACTTAGGAACAGAAAGTCAAGGAAATATATCTAGATTTCTACAAAGCACGTGGACAAGATGAAATGATGTGAAACATGATATGGAAGGTAGGAAGATCAAAGGAGGATATATATATATATAATGCTTTTCAAATTTTAAAGCACTTTATAAATGCTAACTATTATTATTATTATTATTATTATTATTATTATTGTTTGGATTATTGTCAACCTCAAAGGAAGGTTTTAGCCAAAAGTCCCCCTAAGTCCACCCGTGGTCCTGGCTATTTGGCATTATGCTCAGTGATTTAGGCGAAGGTGTTAATGGCAGGTTTTCTGAATTTGCAGGTGACACAAAGATAGGGATGGAGGAGGACACCCACATCAGATAATAACAGTGTAGGATGCTAAAAGATTCTAGCAGGCTAGAGTGATCTGGGCCAGAATCTAATGTTGTTCAGTTGTGTCCATCTCTTCATGACCCCAATTGGTGTTTTCTTGGCAAAGATACTGGAGTGGTTTGCCATTTCTGTCTCCAGCTCATTTTACAGATGAGGAAACTGAGGCAAAAAGGGTTTAAGTGGCTTGCCCAGGGTCACACAATAAATGCCAGAGGCCAGATTTGAACTCAGGAAGGTGAGTCTTCCTGGCTTCAGACCTGATGCTTTATCCACTACCTAGCTGCTTAGAATCTTATGAGATAGATTTAATAGGGATAAATGCATAATCCTGCATGTAGCCCTCCCCCCCAATCAAATACACAAGTACAAGATGAGTCGGGGTCATGTGAAAAGGATCAGGGGATTTTAGTGTAGTTTCGAGTTCAATATGAGTCAGCAGTGTGACATACAACAGCCCAAGTTGCTAATAAGATTTTAAACTACATTAAGCAAGTCTGGAACACAGACATTCACAGTCCTGCTTTCTTCTGCTCTGGTGAGACTGTATCTGGAGTGTTATGTTCAGTTCTTGGTGGCTTATTGTAGAGTGAGGAGGCCAGGACAGAAAGGACAGAACAATTATGAAATGTCATAAAAGAATCAGTTCAGTAAATGAGCAATATTTAGCCTGGAAAGAAACTTTGGGAGGAAGATGATAGGGATTTTCAAGGATTATTATGGAGAAGAAGGCTTTACTTAGGACCTTAAGAAAAGGACTAGCCTTTGGGGGGAAGCTAGGTGACTCAGAAGAGTGGTAGCCAGACCTACAGCTGGGAAGTCCTGGGTTCAAACCTACCCTCAGATAGCTGTGTGACCCTGAGCAAGTCACTTAACCCCCATTGCCTATCCCTTGCTTCTCTTCTGCCTTAGAACCAATACTTAGTATTGATTCTAAAACAGAAGGTAAGGGTTTAAACAAAGAAAAGAAAAGAAAAGAAAAGAAAAGAAAAGGGCTGACTTTTTCTGCTTTTCCCAGAGAGAAGAACTAGGAGTGAGTGGTTCTGCAAATGGGAAATTAGAGAAATCAGATTTCAGCTTTATATAAGGAATAGCTTCCTGACTACTGGAGCTCTTTGAAAGTGGGACAGGTTGCTTCTGGAAGTCGTGCTTCCTTCTCCTTAGAAGACTCCTTGCCATGATTGGGGGACAGTGTTAGGCATGTGGTGGAGTCAGTCCCTATTGAGGTATGAGTTGGAATAGATGGCTTATGAGATCACCTCCAACCTTGAAATTTTTTGGATTGTCTGTTATGTGATTTTGTGAAAGATGAGCAAGCTTTACTGCTTTGTAAGCAATATGAGTTGAAACAGGTGAAGAATGTTTGGTGAAAGAGAGAGCATTTGTGAGCTTAACCCTATCAGCTTTGAATCCATAGAGACAGGAATGAGAATATTTTAGAAGGGTGTGTATATCTGTGTGTGTGTTTTTGTGAGAGAGAGAGAGAGACAGACAGACAGACAGACAAAAAAAGAGTGCTAGAGACAAAGATGGAGAGAGAGAGAAACAGAAAGAGATAGAGACAAAGAGATCTGGAGAGAAGAGGAGAGAGACACATAGACCAACAGAAAGAGATAAAACATGGAGAGTGAGAAGAAGAGAGACAAAGACAGATGGAGAGAAAAGGCAAGAGACAGAGACAGAGACAGAGAGAGAGCACAACTATAGGGAGACTGATTTCACAGGAGTGAAGTGTGTTGAGATTATAAAACTAATCTTTTCTATTTTTCTTATTTAGTTCAGTTTGACTTTGTGTGACTTCATTTGATTTTTTTGGGCAGAGGTACTAGAGGGGTTTGCTATTTCTTTCTCCAATTCATTTTACAGATGAAGAAATTGAGTCAAACAGGGTTAAGTGATTTGCCCAGAGTCATTTAGCTAGTTAGTGTAGATGAGTTTTCCTGAATCCAGGACCAACACCCTACCCACTGAGCCACATAAGCTGATCTATTTTCCTTGTAGGAATATTCTATTACCAAATATCCCACTAAGACTAATTATTAGTAAGGGAAATCTAAGATAGAAAACACTTAATTTTAATTCTCTACCCTAATGACATAGAGCTATTTCTCTATTTTGCTTAAAACATTGTATTTGATGATTCTGTACTCCCAGAGTCAATGCCAGTCTTATTTTTTGTTGAATTTTCCAAATGTCTGTTTCATACTGAAGGCTGCATTTGCTGAAATCTGAGGTTAGTTTGCTTGGTTAATGCTTTCCCCTGCCCTCCCAACCCCATTCCCAACCAAATAGTTTCAGAATTTGGAATAATTTCAAGTTCCAACACTTGAAAAAACAGAAAGGCATTTCAAGGACAGTGGTAGTTTATTCATTGTCTTTAAAGGGCAAGGGAAGAAGAAATTGCAGAAAATGGTCGATTCATCCAGAATTTCTCACTAAACCTTTCTGCCTCTAATATGTCAAGAATTCCCTTTACCAAGTAGATGAATGCTGAAGATAGAATTCTAGGGCTCAAAGGGACCATATCTATATTCTGCTTCCAGAAAGGCCAGTACTAAAACATACTTTATAACTAGATAAGTTTTCTATTGCAAAGGATTCCTAGAAAAATTCTACTAGTTATCCAAATAACCTATATTCAAGCTTCTTTAGAAAACACACATACACTCATACAACAAAAACCCTTACTTTCTGTTTTATCCAGCCATTGCTTGAAGATGTCCACTGAAGGAGAATTTGCTGCTTCCTAGGAAAGCCCATTTCATCCTTGAATAGTTCTTTTTTTTAAAACCCTTACCTTTCATCTTAGAATCAATACTGTGTATTGATTCCAAGACAGAAGAGCAAAAAGGGCCAGGCAATGGGGGTTAAGTGACTTGCCCAGGGTCACACAGCTAGGAAGCATCTGAGGCCACATTTAAATCCAGGACCTGACTCTCAAACCACTGAGCCACCTAGTTGCCCCCTCCTTATAATTCTTTGTATCCCTAGCACCCTACCATGTGTCTTGCTTGTACCTATGAGATAGTCAATAAATGTTGAAAAGATGAATAAATGAACAAAGTGAGTGAATGAATGCATAATCATTCTAAGAAAGGTATGTGGAGCTGTGTCCCAAGTGATATGGATGATGCAGTGGATCTCCATTTCCCAGAGGTTAAGGCAACTCCTTTTTGGATTTGAATTCACAATCAAGTTTTCCAGGCTGCCTAACAGATCCAAGGAACATGGATAGATTTCAGCACTAGGTTTCTGCTCAGGGTTCTGGATGGTCCCCCCACCCCTTTCCTGTCATTCCCTCTGTGTGGGAAACAACTTGTTCTTTATGTTTAGTTTACCACTGACTGTGCTGTCAGTGTTCAATTAATAATTGATATTCAGAAAAAAGGTACTCATTTGAAAAGATTTTCTTGAAATTAGAAACTATGCTGAATTGCAATGATGCCTTTATAGATTCCTGTCTTCCACCCACTGTCTCAGCTATAACAAAAAGGGTTGTTTTTTTCTTTTGTGAAGATGACAACAGGGCTTCTCTAGGGCTTATTTCTAGCAAATGAGCCCCCAAGTCATTGGTGGAGAGAAAAGGAGTTTATCTTTCCCCTGGTGTCTTATGGCCTTTGTTCTCTTCTCTCTTTAAACTTCTGGTTTCCTCCAGAACCACCTCTCCATATTTCTTGGTATTTCTACTTTATCTCTTTCACAGACAACCTTAATCTTTCCTGGACCATCAGGTTGGCCCTAGTCTGCTGCTTACTTTCAGCATCTGCAGCCTTCTCTTCCTTAATCTGGCATTCCTGGTTAGTTCTGATGCTGTCCTTTCTCCTTTCTGGCTCTTAAAATTTTAGCCCCTTTTTGAAAAGATATTCAGCCTTGAAGAGGCATTGAGAAATTAATGCGTGTGGTCTTCCAGTACCCCATTTCCTACTCAGTGAAAAGAGGATAATGCTCTACTGGGGAGGGAGGCTGAAGCTGGGGAAAGGAGATAGTTATAGATTGATAGTTGTAGATGGAGAGAAAGAAAGGGGAGGCAATAAGCACTGTGCTAGGAACATATCATCTCATTGAATTCTCATAACAAACAACCTTCAAGGTAAGTGCTGGTATTCTGATTTTATAGTTGAGGAAATTGAGACCAATATAGGTTAAGTACCTTGACCACAGTCTCTCAGCTTGCAAGTGTGTAAGGCCAGATTTGAATTCAGGTCTCCCTGACTCCAAGCCCAGAGTTCCACTGTGCTTCCAGCTTTGTTGGGTATATTAGGGAATCTTAGATTTAGCTTACTCATGGGACCGAATGGGACAGTTCTTCAACCTGGATTGGAAATGAGAAATGTATATGATTTTTTATTGCTACAGAATAGATTTAGGTTCAACCCAAAGACAAGATTGATAAACATAAAAGCTAGTGTCTAGAGCTACTTTTTTTGAAAATCATTAAGAACAAGATAGGTGCCCTTCTGTTTGGTATTTATTTAGGTAAAGTGCTACCTGGAGGTGGGAAGATGGAGGGGGGGGGGTACAATGGTCTGCTCATCTTAAGAAAATGAAGTCTACGTGGTGTCTTGATGGGAGAGAGACAGACGTGTTCTAACAGCGGGGCAGATTGCTACCCTCCTCTTTGAGTTGTGGGCCTTTACATTTGAGTCTTAGCTTCCATGCTGTCACTGGAGTAGAGAAAGTTGAGGCTTTGGGCGTACCAATGAGCTAGGAAGAGAAGTGGAGGGATGGTATCTTTTGAGAGAAAGGCCACAGGCAGTTTTGACTTGCTTGGAACCTAGGAAAATCAATTAATTTTTCCTGTCTGTCAGTTTTTCCAGCTGCCAAAGGGGAATAAAAATACCTGTCCTTTGTAGTTCACAGCATTGTTATAAAAACCAAATGTAATAATACACATAAAAGTTTAGAACTTTCAAAGTACTTAGTAAGTGTGAGATACTGATAACTAGCTTATTTCAGTATCACTGGGGAATGAGGTCTTCCTCATGAATGAAATTTTTAGGTAACTAAAATTAACTTCTTCAAAATTTTGTTTGGTTTTAACTATTTAAAAATATCACTTTTTCTAATACATGTTATCTACTTATCTGCTTTTTATTTTAAATCTACCTTGATAATTTGTTTGTTTTTATAAAGCTTAAATTTTCTTGGTTACCCTTCCCTGACAGCTATCTCTTGTAACAAATATTAAAAAAAAAAAAAAAAGAAAAAGAGGAAGAAGAGAAAAAATACATTGAAATCATATACAATCAATCATTGAATAAATACATTGAATCAATACATTGAAAAAAAAATCTAGTATATGCTGTCTTCCATTTTCTGTTTTCTTAAATAGAGAGTAATTAAACTGATTTTACCTTTTCCTGGTTCATCATTACAAATACTCTTTATTATACTAAATGGTGGGTCTGCTTTTTAGTTTTTCTGTCTCCTTAGCTGTTGGCTGTTATTTCTCCTACTGTGGTTGTGCCTTCTTTGAGAAAAAAAAAGCCACAATCTCTTCTCCCCACTCCCACTTCTATTTCTATTTGGTAAATTATAATATAGCCTGATTTCAGAAACCTGATAATTAAATTTATTAAGTAAGTCAGTATAGTTCCAGATGACATCCTAAGGAGATTTTGTACTTCTATAGTTCTATATATGGTTCATCTTTTTGCCAGGAGCAGAATACTAAACTGTCTATACCACAGATCTCATATAGTCTGACAATTCTCATCATTTTTTCCTTGACATGGTCATTGGTGATATTACTTGCTAAAAATCACATTAGGACATATTTGATTTTATTTGACTCAAATGAGAAAATATTTGTAAAGTGCTTAGCACAATGCTTGGAATATAATAGGTGCTATATGAGGGCTAACTATTATTATTATTTGGAGGTATATTTGTTGGATTATTGTGTTTTATAAAACTTATCATACATTTTATATACTATAGCCAAAAATATGTTGTTGTTTTTTTTCTTTAGACTTTCCCATTTTGGGAATTTGGCTACTTTGAAAAGTTAAAAATCAAATAACTTTGAATGTTGCCTATAGTAATGAGTCAGAAAGTCTGAACCAGGAAAGCCAAGGCATGATAAATAGCTCTCTGGCCAATGAAATCACAGATCTGACCTAAAATAGCTTACATTAATATAATAATAATAATTATTATTATTATTATAGGCCCTTAAGTTCCATCTTGGAATCAATACTGTGTATTGGTTCCAAGGCAGAAGAGTGGTAAGGGCTAGGCAATGGGGGTCAAGTGACTTGTCCAGGGTCACACAGCTAGGAAGTATCTGAGGCCAGATTTGAACTTGGAACCTTTTATCTCTTGGCCTGGCTCTCAATCCACTCTCATCACCTAGATGTCATGAATTTGTATTATTTCAAAGAGAATAAAACTGCTCATTTGAGCTTCTCAACAGGTGGGTAGTATAAGTATTATTCTAATTTTACAAAAAAAGAAAAAAAGGCTCAGAGAACATGCTCAAAGGCTCATGGCCCTTGATGGAATCAGGATCTGAACCCAGTCTTTGTTCCATATCCTTTGCTATCTCTATTGCTCGAGGGACTTTTCTGTCTATCATCAGTCTCATTTTTTCCACCCTTGTATAGCTATGGAATTTGACAGAGATGCTCATTAGTGTATCTTCTCTTCCCAAGATAGCCTTGAGAGCAAGTGGTTGACCAGGCTCCTAGCACACTGCCTAAGGAAGGCTATGGCAGCCAGAATCCAGCCAGGGGCAGAAGAGAGCCATCAGTGGATCCAGTCTTAAGAGGGACAAGAACTTTAACTTGTTTTTTTGCGGCACTCAGGGTATGATTATTAGATTCCTGGACAAGGCTGAGATCATGCAAAGTAATGGAAGCCAAGCAATTTCTCAAAAAAAACCAAAACTAGGTGATAAAAGTATGAGGGAAGGAAGACCATGGCTCCCAAAGCCAAGAAAAAGATCAGTGAAAATGAGCAAGTTAGGGTTGTACAAAGAGAGAGGAGTCCAAGATGCACTGTAGCCAGAGGCAACTAAGACTGATTATTGTTCTGGCTGCATACCTGGTCTTGGAAATGATAGGAACTTTGATAATAGACAATCAATTCAACAAGCATTTTTAAAGTGATGGATGATGAGTGTAAAACTCAGAGAAAGGGATAAACATCCTTGCCCTCAAGAAACTTACAGTCTACCATCAGGGGAGGAATTCAGCATAGGTACAAAGAAGTATAAAGTGGGGTAGACCCTGATAGGGACAAGGAGTCTGGCAAAGAAGAAGTAGAGGTTCTGGAAAGAAAGGTGGGGAATATTAATGAAGGATTCATAACGAAAGAGGCATCTACGTGTAGCCTAAAAGAAGGAAGGAATTTGAACCTATGGAAATAGATGGTAGTGAAATTTATTTTTTTTAAACCCTCATTGTCTGTCTTAGAATCAATACTATATATTGGTTCCAAAGTAGAAGAGTAGGAGGACTAGGTAATGTGGTTAAGTGACTGACCAAAGGTCACATAATTGATTCTAAGTATGGTATATCTGGGGTTGAGGAAAAGACTGAGCAAAGGCATGGAGAAAAAGTTTTTTAATTTGTCTGGAAAGTAGAATAGAGATAATAGGGAAGGTATTGAAGATTGGGACAGTGCTGTTGAGGGCTTTGAATCCCAGCATCTGAGTTTTAAAATTTATCTTGTAAGTAATGTAGTTAGCAGAGGTTTTTGAGGAAAGAGGAGAAGCACAATCATGGAAGTGCCCGCTTATGTTATGTCATAGCCAAATGCCATTACCAGAAATGTCACTCTAACTAAAACTCCTTTTGACAGAGTTTTTAGACATAGCCAGTAACCTCCATATTTTCTCCCATATTTAATCCAAACAAAATTCCACTAAAAGAAAAGCATTTGGGAATTCTTAGTTATTATGAAATGGTATGAGAAACTTGGATAGAATCAAGTATTCATACCCAACAGTTGGTTTATTGCTTGGAGGAGGTGATGTGATGAAATACAACATATATTATATTTGGCGTCAGGAGAGATCTAGGTTTGAATCCTGACACTTTGGAACTTTGACACTTAGAAATTGTGTGACCACAAGCAAACCATTTGCCTTCCTAAGATTTCCTTTCCTCATCTGTGTTGTTCAATTGCTTCAGTCATGCCCCATTCTTTGTGACTCATTTGGGGTTTTCTTGGCAAAGATGCTGGAGTGGTTTGCCATTTCCTTCTCCACCTCATTTTACATATGAGGAAACTGAGGCAAACAGGATTAAGTGACTTGCCTACGCTCACACAGCTAGTAATTGTTGAGGACTGATTAAGGTTCAGGAATATAAGACTTCCTAACTTGAGATCCGGCACTCTATTCACTGTGCCACCTAGCTGCCTTCATTATTTCTAAAGTGGGACAAATACTACCCAAAACACTTACCTTCTTTACAAGTTGTTATAAGGATCCAGTGAGATAATGGGTCTAAAGCACTTTGCAAACCCTAAAATGCTATATACATGATAGCTTTTATTATATTAATTCTCTCTATTATATATTTTTCCCTATCTATTTTTGCTCCCTCATAAAACTGTGAGAATTTCTTTTTCATATGCTATATTAACTTCTATATCAGAATTGTAGATTAGAGAGAGAATTACTGTATATCACTGTGTCTGGGATCTAGGTCAGAGACTCCAATCAGTCTGTGCTGTTTACATTTTCTTTTGTCCTTAGGATTTCTAAGGAATGTTTTCCTTTTGACAAAATTTGGTTAATAGATGAAGGGGACAATAATTCTCTTCTTGACTAGTGATCTCCATTACCTATGGTGTGGAGAAGGGTAAGAGTTTTTATGGATGACCTCTTAATCAATGATTTACTAATTAGAGATGGCTTGAGATGAAAAGGAGGGGCTGAATAATGAGTTCCTAAAATTCTATTTATAGATCTGCCTGGAGTTTCTTTGGAATCTTTGTTCAAAAGCAGGGACCACTGACCCATCGATCTATTGGTTATATGCTAGCCTAATCAATAAATTGACATTTTTACCAAAAAACCAGTCTCTTGAATAATTTTATTAGTAGCAAAACACAATTTTGATTTATCACTGAAGTCAATGTAAGGTTAGAAAACACAGTATAATGGATAGAAACCAGTACACTTGAATTCTTAATCCAGCTCCATTATTCTCTTGCTGTGTGATTTTCAGATGTCAGGCAATAAACATTTATTAAGCACCTACTATGTACCATGCAGTAAGCACTGAGCATGCAAAGGGAAGCAAAATCAGTAAAACAGTTCTGCTATTCAGGATCCCCCCCAGGATTCCCCTCAGGGGAAAACCTGAAAACAACTCATATACAAAAATGCCTTATACAGGGTCAATCAGAAATTATCATCTGAGAGAAGACACTAGAATGAGAAAGGATTGAAATCCTCCAGAAGGTCAGATTATTAGCCTGAAGGATACCTGGGAAGCTAAGGGACAGAGATGAGGAGGGAGACCATTCCAGATATGATGGAATCTGAGGAGCATCAAGGGGGCCAGTGTCCTTGGATCACAGAATGTATAGAGAGAAGTAAGGTATAAGATGCCAGGAAAAGTAGAGGGGGTCAAGGGCTTTGAGCACCACACAGAGGACTTTTTATTTGATGCTGGAGGTCATTAAGAGCCACTAGACCTTATTCAGTAGAGGAGATGAATACAGTAAGACTTTTTCTATAGGAAGATCACTTTGAAAGGCAAGCAGAGCATGGCCTGGCATAGGAAAAGACTTGTGTAAGAGAGATCAGCCATCAGGCTATTGTAATCATCTGGACCTCTGGTCACAAGGAGTCTACACTAGGATGTCTACAAGGGCAGAAGAGAGAAGGGGGAATGTGAAGATAACAGATCTTGGCTACAGATTGGATGTGGGGGTGAGAAAGAGTGAAGAGTCACCCCATTTGTGAGCCCAAGTGACTAGGGCATGGGGCTGCCCTCAATACTAATAGGGAAATTAGGAAGAAGGGAGAGTTTTTTTGGGGGGGGTCAGGGGACAAAGATAATTAGTTCAGTTTCAGGACGCGTTGAGTTTAAGATGCCTATGGTACTTTGAGTCATATTTTCATATTTAAGAGCCTTTCCAACTCCCTGGGTAGTAGTGCAGTTCCCATATCTAGCATGAAAAGGTAAGTCTTTGAGGGTATGTATGTGTGTGTGTGTATGGGTGTGTGCTTACATTTGGTTTGTCAGTTATTATTGCTTTTTCTTTTATTTTCATACACAAAATTCTTAAAATTCTTCTAGTCTAAAAAATTCCTAATACAGTGATCCCTCACCTATCTAGGGAGTTATGTTCCAGAGACACACCCCCACCCCTACCCTCCATAGATGAAAATCCACACCTACAGTCACTGAGCCAATCAGCACCCAGTATACAGAACACAGTGCTGTGATTGGTCACCTTTCATTCCATTAGCCAATAGTGTGCCTCAATAAGTGTAACTCTGTGATCCAGAATTAGATATATTTAAAAACCAAACCAAACCAAACCATGATACAGTGAAGCCAGGATAAGTCAACTGTGATTTAGTGAGGGACTGCTCTACTTGACTTGATCATTGTCTTCAAAGTAGGGATTGGGGCCTCCAGCCATGGCTTGAGCCTAAAAGTCATGAGAATAAACTGTTTGGGGTTTGGGGCAGGAGTGGAAGGTAGATCAAACACTTTCCTTACAATAGCCCACCATGGGACTTGTCTCCAAACAACCATACTTATTCTTCATCCCTCATCTTCTAACACTTCTCCATTCCCTCTTCCAGCTTCCATGCAAGTTATCAAATGATTCCTCTCTCCACCTTTGCATTAGTCACTAGCCAGTCAAGATTCCTTCCCTGGTACCCAGAGCAGTTGCTATGTAGGAGTCACTGAAACATTCTGCCTCACTTCCAACTCCTAGCATATTCGCTCCTTAACTCTACAGATCACCTCTGTGACTATAGTTACTCCTCAGAGGGTGGGCTCAGTGTGAGAGGGGCAGTGACCATTGGTGCTTAAGAGACCTGACTCCCCTCTTTGGTAGGTGAGATTAGGCAGTGTGAATTGCATAGTAACGTGTATGTGATTTAACTTATTAATAAATAAATATGCATTTATTTGGGAGTATATGATTGAAACATTTTTAGCAATAAAGCTATATAGTCAAAAAAGTTGGGAGACCACCACCCTAGGAAGAAGGCAAAGTTCCAACTTGTTTTATTTGATATGTTGAATCTGAATAATGGTGCCCTCACATTTCCCCTTTAAATCAAGGGGGATGGGGCCAAACATAGCCATTTCAATGAAAAAAAAAATCTGAGTCCAGAGATGCAGACACAATATAGTTATCTCCTTTGCTTGCAGATTGGCCGATTAGAACCCTGGAGAAGACCATATAGGACCCATAGAAAGGAAGGAATTAATAGTGAGTGGTATGGGGTTTAGAATGAGGGAGGTGACTGTCTTCCTGATCAGATTACATTTGGAGCATTCTGTTCAGTTCTTGGCACCTTATTTTCAGATAAACGTTGACAAACTAGAGAACGTTCAGAGGAGGGCAACCAAGAGGTGAGGGAACTAGAAATGTGCCATGTGAAGCTCAGTTGTGTGAAATTGAGAGAATTAGTCTGGGAAAGTGAAGACTTATTTGGAGGACTATCTCTAGGAAGATAGATAAGACCATTGTTGGTTGCAAGGGTCAGAACTAGGAACCATAGGTAGAAGCAGCAGGAAGAAGATTCAAGCTTGACTTAAAAACTAATTCAAAATTAATTCTATCCAAAAGTATAATCAGACCCCTGAGAGGGAGAGCATGTTCCATCACAAGGAGGTTGGATGGGAATGTTTAGAGAGGATCTCTGTTCATGTACTAATGATTTATTTTCTTCCAAATCTAAGATTTTATAATTCCAGTTTACCTGCACCTCTATTTGCCAAAGGCTTAAAGCCTTTTCATTGGTGACCCAAATTGGTCCACAGTCAACAGGGTTACATACATTTTTACATATAGAATCAAGAGAAATCACCTGCCCTTTTCCTTATTTAACCTAGAGATCTACATCTCTAAAAGATGGAATTGCTGGGACAATTACCAATAAAGCAACTTCACCTTTTCCCTTCTTGTTTGTGGCCTGTTGCATTCCCTTTGTAGTGCCAGGGATCCAGTGAGTGTGGGTTAGGGTGAAAAAAGGATGAAGGCAGGGGAGATCTGTACAAGAAGCCAATACACAGTATTGACTCCAAGATGGAAGGTAAGGGTTTAAAAAAAAAAAAAAGAAGCCCATTCACCTGCCTTTCCACCTTTGTGTCCTTTATCCTTGGAATGATCTGTACCTCCCATTCTCACCCAACTCCTCACACCCTTTTTTCTGCCTGAGGCCTTTCTTTATCTCCACTCCATTCCCCTCCCACAGTTAGTGCCTTCCCCCTAAGATTATTCCCAATTTATCTTGTATCTTTCTTGAATATACATAGTTGTTTGTATATTGATTCCCATCTTGTACTGTGAACTCTTTAAGGATAGACATTGTTCTCCAGCTGAAAAATGTATTATTTTATAAATACTATATAAGTTGCTATAAATTATATTATGTATAATTTTATAAATTTTATATATTAGATAGAAGATATATGTTGTATGTCATATGACATATACTTATATAAATTATATAACATATAAAATTGTTTGTTATATAAATGTAATACCAATTTCATTGAGTCGTTGTGAGATTCAGCTGACAGAATGGTTGTAAAGTATTTTGAACACTTTATAGAACTATGTAAATGCCAAGTATTATTATATTTGGTTTTAATGAGATAAAATGCATAATTGTAAGATCTTGGGGTAGCTATGTGGCACAGTGGATAGAGTACCAGACCTGGAATCAGGAAGATTCTCCCTCCTGAATTCACATCTCTCCTCAGACACTTACTAGCTCTGTTACTTTGGGTAAGTCACTTCACCTTGTTTGCCTCAGTTTCCTCATCTATAAAATGAGCTGGAGAAGGAAATGGCAAACTATCTTTGTCAAGAAAACCCCATATAAGGTCACAAAGAGTTGTGCACAACTGAAATGATTGAACAACAATGTTCTTATCCAGATAATGAAATTTTCTCATATCAAAGTTGGTCTTTTTGAATTGCATTTTCTAGGACCACTGACTACCACTATTTCTTTGGATCTGATCCACTAGCTTTCATTCTACTATACCAAATACCAGGAGACAAAGGAAAGCTGGGGGCTTGGGTTTTTCCTATATGTTTAGTCAGTTGATCTCTCACACTTGAAACAAACTCTCTTAGCATTCTGTTGAAATCCTTCCCTTCTTGGAGCACTGGCTAGTGACCTCTCATTTCCCTTAGTGGAAAGAATACAATTTTCATTGAGTATTTTTTCTGGACTTTCTATTTTTCTTCTGTTTTGTATTCTTCTTCTTGTTATACTTGCGGTGTTTAAGCTATCCGCCAAGTAAATTTTAAAAATCCTCCCAGGTGAGGTTTCATTTTTTTTTTAACTTTTTGTCTCTCCATCACCTAGCAAAGTGCCTTGCCTAGTAGGTGTTGAACAAACATTTATTGGATTTTTCATACACTGGAGAGACCTCAAATGAATATAAAGAAAGGTTTTCCTGATTTGTGCATTTTGGTTTATTGGTTCCTCTGGGCAGAGTTAGTCAGATACCCCATTTGTCTTCTTTGATCTGGATGGCAGAATTCCTGGGTACCCAAAGGGGGTTTCCTCAATCTTCATGGTGGTTGTGGCCACATCTTGTTTACAATGCCCAGCCTGGGGCACAAAGATGAGATGAAGCAGATAGGCATTATCCCTTGCACAAATATGAGCATCTTTTCTTGGATTTTACCCATGCTTTTGGGGAAGGAAATGATGAGTATTGACTTATAGGCACTTGTAACCACAGATGAAATTATAGAATCAGAATATCAAACTCTTAGAATTTTAGTGTCATGACTCAAAGAATTAGGGAATCGAATGGTAACTTAATGAGACAAAAGACTTGAGTGAAGGATGTTTTTAAAAATTGAATTAGGGAGACCTGAGTACATTTGTAGGCAGATAGAGAGGAGTCAGCAGAAAGGGAAAAGCCTGAAGAGGCTTGAAAGAGAGGGATGATTGGTGGAGAAAGATTTTGGAGGTGGTTGGAGACTTGGAAAAAAGAGAACAGACTAATTACCAGTATCAGAGACTTAAGATCTCATTCTCATCATAATTCCATAATGTTGCTAAAACATACATACCTCAGAAATTTAGCCCTTAGTATTCATTAGCATTCCCTCAAATTCTCCTTGATTTGTACCTGCTTCCAAAATAATGTCACAGACAGTCCATGAAAGTCCTGTCTTAAAAGAGGTTCACATGGAAGAGAGTGCCTTACCAACAAGTTCTAAAAATAAGATGGAAGCAATGTTGAGAGTTGATTGAAGCAATGTTGAGAGTTGATTGAAGCAGTTGGTATGGACCATTAACCTTATTTATTTATAAGCTGAATAGTGGCTAAAAGAAAATAAAAAGAAAACAAGAATCTTAGGTCTCAATGGCAAATCAGGAGGCAATTTGGGTGGAGCGCTTTGTCTAAATTGATCTAGAACCTCAATGATTTAATTTCCTATGCACTAGACAACTGAGATGGATTTAAGATCACATCAAGAAGTTTTCAGAAAAGAAAACTGTTAGGCTTTTCAGTGGACTAAAGATATAGTTCCTCTAGACATTGTGCCTTTTGGATTTGTGTTGGTCATTTCTGAGAATACCTATAGTTTGTAGTTTAGAGTTTGTATAATGGAATAGTTCAACTGAAGTCAAGGAAATGTGCTTTTGAAACCAAAGTCTTAAGGCTAGCACCACTCCTTTCCCTTCTCCCTATACTCTAAAAAACTTTCTTATTTACCTCTCACTCATGACCAAATAACCCTAAATATCAGTACAAATTGGAATGAGACTAGCCAGATCTTTCATTGCCCAAGGTTTATTACTTAGTAGTACAATGAAATAAGTTTAAGGAGAGGGAAAGAGATAATAGCTGTGCTATTTGGAACTTGACTATTTCCCAAACTGTCACACCAAAATCCATGATGTGCACAGTCAATTACTGGGATAGTACTTTCCTAAAAACTATTTTGGTGGTTCCACAGACCAGTCCATTTGTTTAGCTATGCAGTAACCCATTGCAAATCCATGGGTACCAATCAAATCCTTTTGGCTCCCATTTCAAATAAAAAATTCCAAGAATCCTGAAGCAGCATCAAATTTTAGAGCTAAGGGAATAATTTAGTCTTCTTCAGGTCATCTAGTCTAGCTCTTGTTACAAACCAAGTAAACATATAAAATAAGACAAGACAAGGTTGTATATTGTTGTGCAGACGGAGCCAAAAACCCAGGTAATTTTATGAAAGCTACAGATTATTCATGTAGGTAGATCTGCAGCCACTTTATTAGGGTCAGAGAGGGCAAGTAATATCCTTTCAATTTATAGGAGCATTGAAGGCACAAAGAGATAAAAATAATTCTACTAAGGTCACATGGCAAGTTCACCAGGATGTGAACTTCCAATTTCCACCCCAATGTACTATCCAGTGGAGCATACAACGTCTTGTCCTTTATACTCTCTCTTACTGATGCTTCCTGGGGGAGATAGGCCTGACTAAGATAGATGTCTATGAAAGAATGAATATTGATGACGCATTATGTAAGGCTCAATAAAAGTTGTGAACTCGCCAGATGCTTGAAAAGTCAGCAGCTTCTTTATCATGCCTTTCCTTGGCCTAAGCTTGGATAGTTTCCAAGAAGGCAGGCAGTGACAGGGGCAAGTGAAAAGACTTAGGGGTGTGGGTGTGGGGGAAGACTCATACACAGACAGAGACAGGCAGAGAGACAAAGACTGAAAGAGAGAAAAAGAAAGGGAGGCAGAGACAGATAGATAAAAATAGAGAGTAAGAGAAAGAGAGAAGGAGGGAGGGAAGAAATAAAAGAAAGAAGAGAGAAGAAAGGAGTGAGAGAGGGAGAGGATAAAGGAGACAGAAGAGAAGAGAAAGGAAGGAAAGAGGAAAGTAAAGAAAGGAAAAGTTTAGAGGGAGAGGGAGACAGGGAAGAAGGGAAAGAAAAAGGAAAGAAAAGAAAGAGGAGAGGGAGAGAGAAAAAAGACAGAGAAAAAGAAACAAGAGAGGAAAGGAAGGAGAGAGAAGGTGAGAGAATCAAGGAAGAAAAGTGAAAAGAAGAGATAGAGGCAAGAGAAAGAGGAGAGTGAGAGGAGAGAAATGAAAGAGAGGGGGAGGGAGAAAAAGAGTGTAGAAGGGAGAAAGGGAAAAGACAGTGAAGATGAGAGAGAGGGGGGAAAGGAGAAACGGAGAGAGGGAAAGGAAGGAGAGAGAAAGGAAGAAAGAGAGGAGAGAATAGAAAGAGAGGGGGAGAGAGAAAAAGAGAGGGAGGGAGAAAGAAAAAAGAGGGAGAGGATGGGAGAATGGAAGAAGGGGGAAGAAGAGACAGAGAGAGGAAAGGAAAGAAAGAAGGCAAAAGAAGAGAGAAGAGGAAAGAGAGGGAGAAAAAGACAGAGGGGAGAGAGAGAGGGAAAAGAGGGGGAGGGTAGTAGAGAAGGGGAAGGAGAGAGAGAGAGGAGAGAGAGAAAGGGGAGTGGAAGGAAGGAGGAAGAGGGGAAGAGAAGGGGAGAGAGAGGAGAAAGAAGAAAGGGGGGAACAGAGGAGAGGAATAAAGGGAAAAGAGGAAGAGGGTGGGAGAGAGGAAGAAGGAGAGGGAGTAGGGAGGGAAGAAAAGAGAGAAGGTGGTGGGAATGGAAAATGTGAAGAACTTTCAGATCTGCTTTTGAGATGAATGATAAACCAGGATTTGGATTGGAAATCAAATTAGAAGCTGCAAAAAAGGTGAGGTCCCTCCTTCTGAGAAAACTGGCCTGGGGTGGCCAGCAAGGTTGTGCTCATTTCTCCTGGCAGTGTCCTCCTTTGCTTAGCAGCATTCTTCCTTGATGACAGTTCCCAAAGCTGTAGGAAGTGAATGGAGGTTTGATTAACCATAGGCCATAATGGCTATATCAGTTTCTTTTGTAAGTGAAAGATTGGCTTTGCATATTCATAAGGAGGGAATGTTTAAGCTGTCCCACTGTAGCTGTCAGCCCTTTTCAGCTAAGCAGGGTGGTGGTGGATTAGTAAGTGCATGGGTGGCCCTGGGGAAATTGTTTCACAAATAAGGAATTCAGATTGGACAGAACTTCCCTACTGTAAAGTTGGTTAGGGGGAAGAGGGAGTTTGTAGAATCTATTTTCCTGCACACTTAGAAGAACTGGATGGAAATTCACTGAATGGGTTGGATTAAATGCAGTCCCCCTGGGAGACCTTGGAATGTGCACAGCACTCCTTCAGAAGAACTAAAAGAAACAGGGAAATTGAGGAATGTGGAAGTTTTATCTCAACCTTGGGGGTGGTTTTGCTGCACTAGTTGGGAAGAAGAAAATTTCACAGGCCCCAGGGCTGATTTTGTTTTGTTGATTGTTCAGAGGGGTAGTACCTTCTAGACCTTCTTGTCCAGGAGATTTACTTCTCAACAATAGATTATTTTGTAAGTACATTTTTTGGCCAATAAGATAAGATGTTATGATGACTTTATACCAAATACATCTGAATTACAAAAATATATAAAAAAAAACCCAAAGAATAAGAAGATCACATTATTCATGTACATGTAGGATTCTTCTGAGTCTTTAAAATAATTGCCTCTTTCATATGAATCATGGTCTTTTGCTTTTCAAAGTACTTTTATAATCTATTATTTACTTTGATTCTCACATCTCTAGCAGGTGGGGATTTACATATGAGGAAATGGAGGTCTAAGTTGGTCAAATAATTAGCTTAGTGTAGGTGGAAAGAATACTTACTAGATTTAGAATCAGAGGTTTGAGTCCCCACTCTTGTCACTTTTTAGCTATGTGCTTATGGGCAAGTTATTTAAGCTCTCTGGGTCTCAGTTTCCCCAAATCTCAGATTGGATAAAAATACTTGTATGCTCTTCCTTATAGGATTGAAGTGAAGAAAGCTCTTCGTAAAACTTAAATGGCATTCCAAAAGTCTTTGTGCATATTTATTTAGACTTAAGTGGACTTTTTGTTGATTTTATTGGCCACCATCACTGGGCAAAAATAAGATTAGGAGCTTCTTCCATTATCCTGGTCCCTAGCACAATGCCAATTAGACAGTACTCTCTCTCTCTCTTTTTTTAAGCCCTTACTTTCTATCTTAGTAACAACTCTAAGGCAGAAGGGCAAGGGGCAAACAAACAGTTAAGTGACTTGCTCAGGGTCACCTAGCTAGGAAGTGTCTGAGAACAAATTTCAATCTAAATCTTCCTGATTTCAGGCCTGGCACTCCATCCACTAGGCCATTTAGCTGCCCCAATACTGTCTTCTCATAGCAATATTGACTTTTATTTATATAGTACTTGAAAGTTTGCAAAATATTTTTTATCACAACAGCTCTGGGAGATATGAAGTCAAAGTCTTATGATCCTCATTTTACAGATGAAGAGACTGAGGCTTTGAAGTAATTTATAAGAAGGGTCATAGATAAAAGAGTTGGGGGAGGGGGCAGCTGGGTGGTTCAATGGATTGAGAATCAGGCCTGGAGACAGGAGGTCCTGGGTTCAAATTTGACCTCCGATACTGTCTAGCTGTGTGACCCTGGGCAAGTCACTTAACCCCCATTGCCTGGCCCTTACTGCTCTTCTGCCTTAGAACCAGTTAAGGGTTTAAAACAAAATAAATAAATAAATGAAAAATTTGGAAGAGACTGTGATATAGTACCATAATCCTGAATCAGAAGCCATGGGTTCAAATTTTAACTCTACTTTTTTACTACTCAAGTGACTTTGGCCAAATCAATTAGTATCTTCATTTTTTCTTGTCCTTATCTGTAAAGTGAAGAGACAAGGCTAGGTAGACTCTGAAGTCCCTCACTGATTTATTATATCTGTGTTCATTCAGTTCAGTATCAGAGCAGAGTTTGAATTCAGGTCTTATTGTTCCAACATGCAGCTCCTTACAGCCAGCTCCATGAACCTCTGATTCTGCTTTTATAGCCAAGGAACTTAGAAAGCTTGGTTCATTTGAGAAGTATTCTATCTTATGAATTAGAGTCTTGAGACATTAATTCAGCTCCTTGCCTAAAAATTAGTCAGTGGCCAAATATAAGCAAAGATATTTGCATTTGAGCCTCTGTAACAACTGTGACAGCAGAAAAAATTTCCCCCAGTGCTCTTGAGTTGTGAGAACTGGTTTTACATAAATATCACTAGAGATAAATAGGAAAATAAAACCTGGGAGCATTGTAAGGGGTTGGTAATAATGTGGCCATAGGAAGCAGTAAGTGGCATTTTAATCCATGATGGCACTGAATGGCATGACTAAGCTCTCTTTCTGAGAGATAAATTAGCATGTGAGTTGGGGAGGGGGCATTTTTGGTCCCTAAATTCACCTTCTGGGGAAGGGAGTCTTTAAACAAGTGTATACTGCATTATTCTCATTATTCAATTATGACAGTCTTTCCCCCAGCATTTTAATTAGCACTCATTTACTAAGCATTAAACTGTCATTTTAGTTGAACTCAATGGAGTACCCCAGGGACAAGCATTCCACAAGATAATAATAGGGAAATGTGATTCTGGGGCCTCCACAGTGGAGTCTTAGCCCACTCTAGGAATTTTCTGTCAGCTTTCTCCGATGGAACTTAATCACTGTTGTTTGGGAAAGAAAAAGAACCATATAGTACACCTGAATGGTCGATAGAAAATCTTGTTGGGCCATGAAAATGTAGCTCTCTGGTGTCTGCTCGGCTCTTTATCATGTCTCTTAAATGGATCAACAAAAAGAAAGAAAAATTGGGGTGCTGGACACCTGAATCCTAAGTCCAGCTCTGCAGGTATCTGTCATATTTTCAGGGTGGAGAGAATTCTGGGCTTTCATAGAATCAGGAAACCCTGAGTTCAACTCCCACCTTTGACACTTGCTAGTTGAGTGACCCTGGGCAAGTCACTTGCCCTTTTCATGTCTCAGACAAGTCCCTAGCACTTACTCAGACAAGGGAAGATCCCAATCTGCCTATGACTTCTTTCCTATGAAGGCAAGATGGGTTGGGATCTAGGTCTGTAGATAGAATTCCCACTCAGAGTTCCCTGCTCTGAAAACAAGTCACAGATCCTTCAGGTATCAAGTGACTTCCACTGTCTTTGCCCAGGTTGGGAAAGTGATGACTTCTCTTATTAGGATCTGATTATGGCAATGCTTGTAACTGCATTCTAGACCTATCTTATCCCCCCCCCCCCCGCCCCCAGCTCTCTGACATCACAGAATTAAATGTCTTCATCTCTGCTCTGTTTGGGTGCATGACAGCAAAGTAGTGGAGCCACACAATGATAATTCCATTGCCATGATTGCAAATGTCTTTTTTTCCTTTCTTTTTTTGGTAGACATTTTTTAAATTTTTTCATTTACATATAGAAACAATTTTTGACAATTGCTTTCTGACATTTTATGATTCAGATTCCCTCCTTCCTCACTCCCCTCCCCTTCATGAGGTGTTAAATTCTCTGATATAGGTTATACCAATGCTTTCATGCAATATATATTCCTATCTTGACAGAAGACACATATCACACATACAATAAAAAACTCACGAAGGAAATAAAGTGGAATATGACATGCTTTGACCTACAATTAGACTCCAACAGTTCCTTCTTTGGCTGCAGATAACATTTTTCATTGTGTGTCACATGTGAATATCTTGGAAATTTGCTCAAATGACCTTTTCTTATATTTTATGATTTTGAGATAGAATCAATGGTCTTATACCAAGCAAAATGTGTAACTTTTGTTCCACTCCTTAAAGTTCATCCTATGACTTTCTTCACCTGAGTATAGGTTTCGGTGGCAGGGATAGCATAAATCATGTAATTCTGAGATCATTATAAATTGGAAGCCATCTTACAGGTCATGTAGTACAAATCCCTGTCATTTTACAGAAGAGGAAACTGATTCCAGGTGAGGTAAATGACTTGCCCAAGGTCACACAGATAAGTAACAGGGTCAGGATTCTGTCAAAGGCCTTCTGGTTCCAAACCTAGTATTCTTTTTGCTTTATCAGCTTGCTTTGTTCAAAATTAATGAAGTAATATAAGATTTTGAAAAGATATGGCAGAAAAAAAAGTTGACCTAATTATTAATGTGACAGGATTAGAATCATCCTACTGGAATGTAATTAATTGTTTTTCTCCTCACAGCTGGATTTGGGTTTAAAATATAGAAGCAAAAGAAGAGACCTATTTGGAAGCCGGCATGGACAATCTGATAGAGAAAAAAAAAAGTAAGAAAATGCATTTTTCTCTAACTAAATCCCATAGTAACATTTGTTTGGCTCTGATTTATAGCTTGACTTATTGACATGCACATTCTAGGGACATACTGAAGCCCACAGTTCTCAGGAGAGCTTTAGAGAAATTCTTGTTTTCTTCTGGTTCCAGTGAGTCCTTGTCCCTTGTAGGTGGTTTTGCACTGGCTTGGCAAAGCCAAGAAGAAGAAGAAAAAAAAAACAACAAAAACAATGATCCCAAACAGATGTGACTCTCTCCTGTTTTTAGCAATGCATGGAAAAGGGAATTTGACAAACATGCCTTTGATAGGATTGAGCAATGCCCTGTCATAAGCTTTTTCTTTGTGTGTCCTCTAAATTCCTTTTTCTGAAGTTTGAGCTCATTGCTTCATGCCTTGGCCCTGATGATTGGTGATGGAGGAGAATGAAGTGGTTTCTTGGACCATCATAAGCTGCTTGGGCACACAACTTTTAGGACACAATCCCTATTTATGGGGCCAAGCCCTTTAGCCATTTTCTGACGACCTCTGAGAATGTTAAATGTGAGGGGACATTATAAAGATATTATTATTAAGATTATTAGAGATTATCAAGTCCAGTTCCCCCATTTTATCATTGAGGAAACTGAGTCTACTTCTTAATTATATTAAGAGGTTTTTCCTGGAATCACATAGCAAATTCATAGCAGAACCAAGGTTAGGAACCAGGTCTTCAACATTCTTTCACTTCTCCATCTTAACCACATGTGAAGGCTTTGGTTTCCTCCATTAGCATGGATAATTGAAAGTTGATCTTCCTTTAATTTCCCTGTCATGGTACAATAGTGACAATATTCTATCTAGAAAAAGAAGATCCAAATTCAATACCAGCTCCAGTGTTAACCAAGTATCTTTAGGGAAACTGTTTCCTCATTTGTAAGATTATGTTAGGCTAGATGTCCTTCAGAATTATATCTTTTTTTCTTCTTAATCTTGCAAAAACACTTCTATATTGGTCATTGTTGTAAAAACACATTCATACAAAACCAAAATCCCAAAATAAAACCATAAATGCACTGATATGAAATATAGTATGCTTTCATCCACATCCATCTGACTCCAAAGAACTTTATTTCTTATAAAGGGAATGAGACAATGTAGAGCTGGAGGCGACTTTAGATATTATTTTGTTCAGCATCTTTGCTAGGTAGCACAGTGGTAGATAGAGTACTGGGCTTGAAATCAGGAAGACTTATCTTTCTAAGTCCAAATATGGCTTAAGATCATCATGTTCATCTGTGTATAAGCTTTGGCTTAACTGACACCAGTGCACTTGTAGAACTGCTCTCACATACTTCTGTAATCTCAACTACTACAAAGTTCTGATCCTGGTAACAGTGAGCCATTCAGACTTAACTGCAGGCCTAAGCAAAACTGGTGGGTTCCTGAATTAGGCATATGTCTCACAATATTCCACCACCACCAGAGCATGCTATGACTCAGAGGTAGCTATATGGCATTGTTGGGTTCTTTTGCTACAGATAATCATTTAAAATATTTATTTATTTGCTACATTAAAATATCCAGTTAAGTCCCTCCTTCCCTCTACTCCCCCCATTAGGGAAGGCATCATTTGACAAAAAGATGTATATATACGTATATGTAAAACTGTATCTCACTTATTTCTATTTATCACTTCTTTCTCTGGAGATAGACATACACAAGTCATTCTTCAAACAATATTTCTGTTGCTATATAGAATGTTCTCTCGGTTCTGCTCATTTCACTCTTCGTAATTTCAGGTAGATCTTTCCATGTTTTCCCAAAATTAATATGTTTGTTATTTCTTACTACAGATACTCATTTAATCAATAAAAAGTAGTCAGTTTCTCTTTCCTCTCCGGTCTTTAGTAGGATGGGCACATTTTATCAGGATCAGGATAATAAGCATCTCTTTAAGGTCTCTTCCAGTTCTAAATGGGATGAAAATCTTACAGTGATGGAAACTGGCTCTTTTCCCTATACAACATCCTGTTTTCCACCTTTGTATTTTCCCCATAGTTAAAATAGTTTCCTTCCTCATCTTATCTTCTTGGGATCCCAAGTTCCTTTAAAAACCCAGTTAGGTGGCACAGTGGAGAGAGCACCAGGCTTAGAGATAGGAGGTCCTGGGTTTGAATGTGACCTCAGGCATTTCTTAGCTGTGTGACCCCCCCACCCCAAGTCACTTAAGCCCCATTGCTTAACCCTTATCACTCTTCTGCCTTGGAACCAAATATTTAGTATCAGTTCTATGATAAAAGGTAAGGGTTTAAAAAAATTAAATTATTTTTTTTTAAAGACCTAGCCTTGGTCTCACTGAATCCCCCCTAACCTCCATCTATCTAACATTTATTGATTGGTATATACATGTAGTCCCTCTACCCCTAGTAAAATTGAAGCTCCTTGAGGACAGGGATTTTTGTTTTTTGGGCTTTTCAGTCCCATTCCCTAGCACATAAGAAGTCTTAACAAATTGGTGGAATTGAATAGGTGGCAGCTAACATCACCCCCAAAGAGGTCTGATATTGTAGCTATAACAGGGTTGGTGAGCCCAAGAGACTGGAGGCAGCAGCTGCTCTAGGTCCTTAGGGTTTTATTTTGCCTTCATTACAGTGCCAAGGTAGGCAGTTTCCCACAATAATTGCTCCCTATTTTTTTTTTTTTTTTGCTGACTCTCCTCCTTTGCCCATAACATTGTCATCCCTGTTAGGTGCTCACTTCTGAGTGACCCTCGGTGGAGAGAAAATGAATAAGACAAAGGAAGAAAGACAGGACACCAAAGGAGGCTGGTTGGGTCGGAGTGCAGGGACAGGCCAACAGCAACAGTCCTCATTCCTGCCAGCTTTAATTATCTCCCAGTTTAGTTCGAGGCTGGCTTCCCTGTGGCTGTCATGAGCTGTGACTTCAGCTCATGGTATTTGAATACAATGAAATGTAACACCAGCAACATTGTAATGTTACTCTGTACCAGACTAATTAAGCAAGCCAACAGAAGCCATCTGGACTCTACACTGAATCTGATGGCTGGGGGTACGGGTGGAGGGGAGGAGAGAGGAAGAGAAAGATGGGAAAGAAGGCAAGGAAGGCTGAGTGCAAGCTTGGTGTGAGGATCACAGCCTACATATTTTGTTAACCTCACATCCCTCCAACCCCCTTAATCTGGATTTATTATTATTATTTATTCACATATATAAAATAATATGATTATTTATTATTATTCATCTTAGTCTCCCTCATGATTATTTGTTACACTATTGTTATAATTACTTTAAAGTTTTATTGTTGCCTTTTGTTTTTATGCCACATTCTTTCTTCTTAAACCCACACTTCCCATTTCCTCATTGAATTATTCTACTTGTTACAAAAGGAAATATTGAAGCAAAGTCAAACAACCCTGTGGTTTGGCTTTGCTTAGCAGATCTGACTGTCTTGACTGTATATTCCATATCTAGAGTCCTTAGCTCTCAACCAATAGGAAACAGGTATGGTTTTTTTTTTTAATCAGTCCTCCAAGACCAAAACTGTTTATTACAATATATGAGTGTGACTAATTTATAGTATTCTTATCATTCATATTAGGAAGGACAACATGTGGTCCAGTGGTGTCAAACTCAAATTTAAAAAAAAAAGGGAAGGGAAAAGAAGGGAAAACCCATCTTTCCTTAAGAATCCTGGGGGACTACATATTGACAGTGTGAAAAATATACTATTCTTTATATTTGTCATGTCTGAAGGTGAAAGAATATTGTTAGATTCCCATTCCACAATTTGTTCAGCCATTTTCCAATTGATGGATTCCATTTTGTTTCCAGTTCTGTGTTACCACAAAGAGAGCTGCCATAATATTTTGCTTTTATATAAGAATTTCCTCTCTTTGTGTATACTCCCAGTTTGGGATCTCTGGGACAAAGGCCATCAGCAAATTAGTGACTTTTCTCTCAAATTTGTTTTCCAAAATGGCTTCCCTGGCAATATCTTAGTGTGCCTGCCTTCCCCCAGAACCTTCAACAGTGACTGTTTCTGTTCTATATCTCTGATTTATTTTGATTTTTGCATAAGAGTGTTATGGGGAGAAGGACTTTGCATCTCCATTTCACAGAGGTTGAATTGGAAGTCTAGACTAGAGGACCCAAGATAAGTATAAAACCTTTCAAGTTCCATGTTAAAACAACTTTTTAGAGTATAAAGTTGGGCAATATGAGTGGCAATTCGACACATAACTAAACTGGCATATTGAGGTTTAAATATGCTTTCCTCATAGAATAGATTTTGTCATATATCATAGGAAAGTTGCTTTGACTCAGCAAAGCTAGGGGCAGCTCTTGTGTAGTACTTAATTCTACTCTGTTTCTTCCTGTGTCTGTATGGCTTGTGCTTGTAATCTTGATATAAAAGATAGTTCACCATTTGAAGATACATATAATGGGATCAGAATTTTCAAGTGGATGCATATTCACATCTAAACAATTCTAGATAGCACATATTACATTAGTATGTAAAGTATATATTGTTGTAAAAGTCAGAATTTTGTTTTATAAGGTAGTCTCCAAATTATTTCCTTCCATGAAACAGGCTGCCAGGAAAATGAGGGGATTCATATGTTAATAGTTTGTATTTATATAGCACTTTAAGGGTCATAAACTGCTTTACATACATCCTCTCATTTGCTCTTCAAGACAACTGTGAAGTTGCTGCTATTTTTATCCCCATTTTACAGATGAAGAGCCTGAGGCTAGGAGACTTGCCCAGTGTTATAGAGCTAGTAATTATAAGAGGTGGGATGTAAGCCAAAGCTTTCCTAACTTAGTGTAGTATAGTGGAAAGAGTCCTGAAGTTTGCATTGTTGAAGAGAACTAAGTTGATATCATCAGTCTTTTCAGTCTAAACAAAAGGAGAGAGGATTGTCCCAGCTGGCCACTGAGATATGATCCAGATCTAGGTCAAAGATCCATCCTATAGTCCTATGACTCCAAGTCTAATTCTCCCTTCTCATCCCTGCCTCTTAGAATACTGAGTTGCCTTTAAGACAGCTCCAACATGACTTTTTTTTAAATTCCAAATTTTACAAAACCAAATAAAAGAAGCATTTCTATGTACAAAGAAAAAGATTATGCACAAATGGAACCACAAATCTCTTGTATGTTTAACCTATTTTTCTTCATATCTACATAATACCTACTATCCATAAGTGTCCAGCATGATCTTTTATACAAAGCCTTTCCTGATCCATCCCAACTGCTAGTGCCTACTAGAACTACCATATTAGATAAATGGTTTCTAAGTTGAGGGCTATGGCCTGACCCCAAGGCCTATGTATTATAACTAAAACGAAATGAGGTACTTCAGGAGATGAGGGGGTTTGTCCTCACTGTCGAGCTTCAAGAAGGGTCTTGTTAATTACATGTTAGGTATGCTGTACTTAGAATTTCTATTTAAGTTAATTCAACAATAAGCTACTTATTGACTTGACTATTCTGAAATTAATTGAACTAGATAGATAACCTCTGAGGTTCCATTAAGGTCTCAGATTTTTTTGATTCCATGATGTAACTGCAAGCACAAACTTCCCCTTTTAATTTATGTTTTACTTTGAGCAGCATTAGAAATCTAGGTATAGATTTATATTTAAAAATATAACTATTAGACAAGAATTGGAACTGGATCTGTAATTTCATTGGTAGAGAGAACTTCCAGACAAAGGAATGTCCTCTACTATTGTAGGTTGGCTTTTCTTCTACAATGTATAAGGTCTTAGAGGATTGCCAAGAACACAAAGGTTAAATTACTTTCCCAAGTGACAAAGATTGTATATGTCAAAGACAGAAGTTGGATTCAGGTCTTCCTTGCTCCAAGAGCAGTTTTCTATTCACTGTGACACATTGCCTCTCCTATATGTTTTTCTATCTTAATCTCATCTTTTTTCTCTCTTTTTTCCCCCTTCTATCTCTTCTCTCATAAATCTCTTATTTCTATTTCTTTTTCTCTTATTTCTCTTTCTTTATCTCTAGAGTCTCCTGATGAATTTGATGTATCATAGGCAGATAAACCATTGATAGAAACTCTGATTATATCTTCCTTTGGGTAGGATATTTATATCAGTACTTTGTTGGGAGAATTGAGGACATTTTCTTAAGTTGTGGTGTTTGGATGAATGGAGAAAGGTATGTTGAGCCTGTAAATAAGGGGGTCAGTTTTTAAAAATAATTTTTTCCCATGGTTACATGATTCATGTTCTCTCCCTCCCCTCTTCCCTCCTCCCTCCCAAAGCTGACAAACAATTCCACTGGGTTATACATATATTATCACTCAAAACTTATTTCCTTGTTATTTGTTTTTGTAATAAACTTTTAAAAGCAAAACCCCAAATCATAACATACATACAAATAATAAATCATATGTTTTATTCTGGATTTCTACTCCCACAGATCTTTCTCTAGACATGGATAGCATTCTTTCTTGTAAGTCCCTCTCGGTTGTCCTGGATCTTTGCATTGCTATTAGTAGAAAAGTCTATCACATTTGACCATCTCACAGTATTTCAGTAAGTGTGTACAATGTTCTCCTGGTTCTGCTCATTTTGCTCTGCATCAGTTCATGTATATCTTTCTAGTTCATATAGAAATCAAGCAGTTCATCACTCCTTATAGCACAATAGTATTCCATCACCATCATATAGCACAATTTGTTCATCCATTCCCTTCATTATTCAATCTTTTGCCACCACAAAAAGTGCAGTTTTTTTTTTTTTTGTAAAAACAGGTCCATCCCCATTAAAAAAAAACAACAAAACTCTTTAAGGTATAAACCTAATAGTGATATTGCTGGATTATGTAATGTATGTAATGCATTAGTAACCTAATTTTGCCACATCACCTCCAACATATATTATTTTCATTTTCTGTTATATTGGTCAATCTGTGAGGTGTAAGGCGGTACCTTGGAGCTATTTTGACTTGCATTTCTCTAATCAGAAGGGATTTAGAACACTTTTTCATATGATCATTGATAGTTTTGATTACTTCATCTAAAAACTGCCTATTCATATCCCTTAAATATTTGTCAATTGGGAAATGGCTTGATTTCCTGTAAATTTGACTTAGTTCCTTATATATTTAAGAAATTACACCTTTGTTAGAGATTTTTGTTATAAAAGTTTTCCTCCAATTTGTTGCTTCTCTTTTAATTTTGATTGCATTGGTTTTGTTTGTATAAAACCTTTTTAATTTAATATAACCAAAATTATTCATTTTAAATCTTGTAATGTTCTCTATATTTTGCTTGGTATTTAATTCTTCCCTTCCACATAGATCTGACAGGTATACTAGCCTATGTTCACCGAACTTACTTATAATTTCACTCTTTATACTTAAGTTGTTTATCCATTTTGAATTTATCTTGGCATAGGGTGTGAGATATTGATCTAAACCTAATTTTTGACACTTTTTTTTTCAATTTTCCCAGCAGTTTTTGTCAAATAGTGAGTTCTTATTCTAAAAGCTGGGAGCTTTGGGTTTATCAAACACTAGATTGCTGAGGCCATTACCCGTAGTCTATTCCACTGGTCTGGGGTCAGTTTTAAAGACTTTTAATTTCTGGGAGATCATAAGAAACCGAGCATAGACCAGAAACTTAAGAGCAAATAATAGTAGGGGAAGGAGCAAGAACTCTGCCACTAATGGCTGCAGAGGACCAGAGATACATTCCTATTGCTTGGACCCTATCTAAAAGGTTTTTCTTATAGGACTTAATAATTTAATACATTAGGGTAAAGGGAAGTAGAAGATACAGTGAGGAATTACTCTGAGATTTAAAACTGACCATGGAAATCTCCAAAGTTGTCCTATAAGCCAATAATTTTTTTTAAACCCTTACCTTCCATCTTGGAGTCAATACTGTGTATTGGTTCAAGGCAGAAGAGTGGTAAGAGCTAGGCAATGGGGGTTGAGTGACTTACCCAGGGTCACACAGCTAGCGTCTGAGATCAGATTTGAACCTGGGACCTCTAGACTCCAGGCCTAGCTCACTATCTCCTGAGTCAGCTACCTGCCCCTACGTGTGGGTAATTGAAGGCTTCCTGCTTATGCTCATTGTCATAATGATGACCCCTGATGCACTATGTCTCTAGCTGGCATTGGATTATGTAGCTCACCTTGTAGCTGGAGACTGCTGAGTATCCAATGGTTTTATATCTAGTTTCAAATAGTACAGGTAAAGCAAGGCAAATAAGTCAGCCTAACTTGTGAACCACTGAGGGGGAAAAATGCTACTCTGGCATAATGAAACCCTGCACATATGAGGTCCTGCTATTTAGGTCATCAATGCAGGTTAGGAGCTTTGTACCATTTTATTTCAACTCTCTGACATGTTTCCATTTTAAGGTTAAGTAGGTTTAATTACTCTGCTCCTTTTCCAATTTTTGCTTCTTTTTTGACATTACATAAGATATTTTAGGAATAGAGAAAGGTTAATGGGTCCATGATGGGCCCTGAAATTAACTTCCTTAATTAAGCCTCCAGAAGCCATTGCCTTATTCCTTTTAATGATCTGTCTCTGTTCAGAGCTGCCTAGAGATCTTCTAATTCAGTGAGAGCCCTGTTGATTTAAAATCTTCACAATTCATACCAGATTTGGGATCCTGACTTTTCCTATTCTAATTCCATCAGTTACTATTATTTTGACTGTTCCTTTGAATAAAAAAAGTTAGAGAAAAACTCATAGGCCCATAAGACTTTACATGTTGTGCTAGAAGAATCTTAAGGATCACTGACTCTAACCTACTCATTCTACATATGAGTAACCTGTGTTACAGATAGGTTAATTGATTTGTACAGTCATGCAAGTAGTGAGTGTCTAGGGAGGGTTTTGAACCCAGGGCTTCCTGACTTAAAGTCCAGTCAACTATCCATTACACCATGCTGCCTTTCCTATTGTTAGATGGTGGGAAAAAGCACTGGTGCTGAGATCAGAGAGCTGAGTTCAAATCTTGCCTTCAATGCTTACTACTTTTGTGGCCTTTGGAAAACCATTTAATCTTCTGTTTCCTGTCTATAAAATTAGAAGAATCAACTTCTCGTTGAACTTCTAGTATACTTCTGGACTCCCTTCCTTCTCTGGCTCTTTTATTATTAAGGCCAAGAAGGAAGTAAAAGATCATCTCATCCAATTTTCTCATTTTTCAAGGAAAGAAAATGATCTCAGGAAAGTGAAGTGATTGATTTTCTCCCTTCCTGAATTATGGTCGGCTTTTCATTTGTCCTATCTTTAGTGCATCCTTGTCTCAGTAATACTCTCCAGGCACCATTCTATCTTTGGGGGTTTTGCCTTTTTTTCTATCTGTAACTATTATTGACACTTTGGGTTGATCATAACCTTGTTGGCCCTATAATCCCCTTCCTTTAAACATAGCTGGACTGTAAATGTTTTTAAAACAGTAATTTATTTTCTATTAGGGAAAGGAATGGTGAAATTTATAATTGACAGAGTGTTTAGAAATGGTCCAGCGTCCTAAATCTGGAGACTATCCTTTATTCTACAAACACCACTAAAGTGGACACTTAATGACTGATATCTGCTTCTGAAATAAGTAAAGCCATAGCCAAAGTCTTTCTGGGAGGAGATTCTCCTGATACCTGGTATGGCCACCATCTTTGGGGCCCACTCGCATATGATGCCTCTGCTAGATTCTGCCCTAGCTGGCTCCTTTCCTTCCAGGAGCCTTGGTGCTGTCCTTTTAAGTTTCCTCTTCTTCACTCTGTCTCCACTAATGGCAGACCTGGAGAAGTGTTTTTAGAAACTACAGGAATTACAGGAAAGATTATTCCTTTACAGAATAGTCTAACAAGGAAGCTAAACTATGCATAGAAAGGGCTATAATAGAAGATAGAATGTGAAAGGATAATAAGAACAGTACAAGATACTCCAAGAACTCAGAAGAGAGATGACTTCTAAGAGACAGGTGTGGAATCAGAGGCAGTCCCATGGAGGAGATGGCATTTTAACTGGATTTTAAAATCTGGGTAGAAATTAGGCCAGTGAAGTTGGGAGGGAGGGGCAACTAGGTAGCTCAGTGGATTGAGAACGTGAGATGGGAGGTCTTGGGTTCAAATCTGATCTCAGCCACTTCCTAGCTATGTGACCCTGGACTTTGCCCCCAGTTGCCTAACCCTTACTGCCCCTCTGCCTTAGAACCAACACTTAGTATTGTTTCTAAGATGGAGGGTAAGAGTTTAAAAAAAAATAAACCTGTGGGGAGAGGACATTTCCAGAGTCTGGAATAGCACAGACCAAGGCTTAGAGGTAAGAGAACACATAGAATATATGGATATGGAAATGTCAATGGATGTGGATATATATAGCCAATGGATAGCCTAGTTTGGCTGTTATTGTACATTGTATATGGTGGACAGAAATGAGAGATAAATCTGGGAGGTTAGTTTGGGGTTAACTGCATGATTTGGGGATGATGTTGTGTATAATTGGGAACCATTGAAGGAATTTGAGCACGGGGATGACATGATCAGGTCTCACAACAATGTATAGGATGGACTGGAGACAGGAAAGAGGTAGCCTTGCAAGTACCTTAAGAGGCATTCTTCTCCAATAATCAAGGTAGGATGGAGTGATGGAGAGAAATATCCAGCTGATAAAGACAGTGCTCAGAAGGAAGTACAGGTATCCCTTCCACATCATCACAGTTTCAATATATTACTAATAGGCATAAAAATTAAATGGGAAATTTGGGGGGAGTTTTGCAGAAACTGCAGAAGACACTTCAAGGCCAGCAGATGACAGAAAAAGTTTAGAAACTCAGAAATGTATAAATTATATGTATTGTGTAATAGCAACACATTTTATCTTTTAATACCACAAATATAAAGTTAAAATAAGTAAAAAGTTACTTTGCTGGAAGAATGCAAAAAGTTTTACATAGATTTTCCAGATCCCAGGGGCACCACTGCATCCACAGCCCCCATGATGTGGACGGGATACCTGAAATTCTTCTCAAGTTGTAGCTTTGCTTTAATGTGTATTTTAGGATTAGTTCTAATTGAGAATTCTGGGCTCAGAAAATGAGTAGTTCCTCTTATGCCCTAGGCAGCAGCATCAGGTTCTTCCTCTATTTGGTTTTAATTGCTTCCTAAGTAAAACTCTTACTCTTTGACCTGGCACCCTCTACAGTCTGGCAATAGCTGGCCTTACAAACTTTATTTCATATTATCTCCATGCACACTGTCTTGTAGTCTAGTTAGACTTATCTTCTCCTGTCCCAGGACTTTTAATCACATTGTTTCCTATAGCTGGAATGCCCCACCTCACCCTTCTAACCTGTTGGATTTATGCCCAGTTTTCAAAGCTCAACTCAAATACCATCTCTCCCATGAAACAGTATTTCCCCTTTGCAAAATTCACAGAGTACTTTAGTTTGACCTCTCCGGTGTATTATTGTATATTACTTATTGGTTAGCATAGTGGATAGAGCATTGGATGTAGAGCCAGGAAGACCCAAGTTCAAATCCCAGTCTCTAGTAGCAGTATGACCCTGGATAAGTCATTTCACCTGGTCTGTCTCAGTTTCCTCAACTGTAAAATAGGGGTAAAAATACTGCCTGTCTCCTAAAATTATTTTGAGGACTAAATGAAGATAATATTCTTTAAAGTGCTTAGCTTTGTGCCTAGTATAAATTAGATGCCCTACAAATGCTTATTTCCTTCCCTTCCTTTCTTTTACTGTAAGCTTCATGAGAGTAAACCCCACATCTTATCTGAGTTTGTATCTCCTTCAGCATCTACTTTCGTACTGAATACTTAGAAGTCACCTAATAAATATTACATAAAATAAATGAATGAGGGGGATGACTATTAATGCTGAAGTTCTGGATAGAAGATTGAAACCTGGGTGTGGGGGGGAGGGGGCAGAGGTAGTGCTATCATCATGCCTACTAATCAAAGACAGAAGCATTAGAATAGAAAGGAGGACAGGGAAAGAGAATGCTGCCTGAGAATGGCATTTGGATTTTTATATCAGATCAGGGGTGGAGTATATTTAATAAGGCCCAAGATGATATGCTTGCCTAGAGGCTTCTGCATCAGATCAAGAGGGTTTTAGCTGGAAATAGAAGGAGAAGGAGGAAAACTGCCACATGCAATCTCTCAGCTAGATACCACAGAGAATTAGGAATAAGTATGACATAGGAAGAAAAATAGCAATTGAGATACTCAGTAAATCACAGGAGACAATTCTGCAGAAGAGGAACAATAATCGTACTCATGACAGTATATATTATAAGAATGTAAAATATTGTTAATAAAAACTAAAAAGAAGTAGAAGTCTACATACAGGGAGCTAAAGATGACATCCTGGGAACCACCGAGACACAACTGAAATAAAGCAGTGAAAGAGTACGCTTTATTCTAAAGATTGTCTGTTCATTTTCCAGCATTTCTGACTCTTTGTGACCCCATTTAGGGCTTTCTTGGCAAAGATACTAGAGTCATTTGTCATTTCCTTTTCCTGCTTATTTTCCAGATGAGGAAAACTGAGGTCAAGAGGGTTAAGTGACTTGCCCATGGCCACACAGCTAGTAAGTATCTGAGGGCAAATTTGAACTCAGGAAGATGAATCTTCCTGCCTCCAGGTACTGTTTTCTATCCACTGCACCACCTAGTTGCCCTATTCTAATGGACACCACCATATAATATGGGGAAAGGTTTGGAATAGCATTGTATATCAAGAAGATCTACCCTTGTGTTGAAATCCACAATCAAGAGAATGGAAGGTTGGTGGGGGGGATTTGGATGAGGCTCAATGGAAATGCTATGGTGGGAACATGCTGCTGATTGTCTAGCCAGAGGTAGGTTTCAGATGATGAGTTCCATCAAAGATGGCACCAAAGCATGATACACTATCAACTCTCTGGGCTTCTTTTCGAGGTCTCTTTCTCTCTGCCAAAAGCAAAACAATGAAGGAGTTTCTGACTTAGTGCACTGATAATTTCGTCCATTAGAAGGTAGTTGAAAAACAGCAAGGGGTAATTGCTCTTCTTATTCCAATCTGATTCCGATCAACAAGGAGGAAAGGGGAAAAGACAGAAATCTTGGGAGGAAGTGACTGCTATATCTTTAGTCTGTCATAGATAAGTAAAGGCATGTTACACACAGTAGGATATTTATTCCACACTCTAGGAGAATCACCTGTAAAGAATTTAGAGGAAAGATAGGCTACGATCCCATGGATCAGGAGGAGGAAGCTCTAAAGAATGAAGTTCTGATGACATCAATACAAATTTTATTGAGGAAGAAAAAAGGGGATACCATTTAAAGTAACCAATATGGTCATAGAATATTATAGTTACCCTATCAGGTAGCAAACATTTATTAAATGCTTCCTGTGTATTAGACACTGCTAAATGCCAGGGACACAAAGACAGGCAAAAGGCAGCCCCTGCTCACAGAAGGAGTTCAGAGTTTAATGAGGGAACAGCATTCAGCCAACTACGTACAACTATGTACAAATCGTCTATAACTATATATACATTATATAGTTCAGTTCATTCCACTCCCTCCAACATAATAATCTTTATATTTTTACTTACTCGTGTAAGGTCCTTGAATATATTTGGTGCTTGATCAAGTTTTGGTGATTTAATTTGAATTTAATTGACCTACTTTGATTTTTTAAATATTATTTTTAAATTTTATTTATTTTTATTAGAAAGATATTTCATTTTGCTAACTACATGTAATAAATTTCCACATGAATTTTCTGAAGTTATATGGCCCAAGTTATCCCATTTGTATTATCATGCAAACATATTTCCATATTGATCATTTTTGTAAGTGAAAATTTATACAAGACCAAAACCCCCAAATAAAAACCCAAATAAATGAAAGTGAAAAATTGTATGTTTTGATCTGCATTTTGACTCTAATAGTTTTTTTTTTTTCTGGATGTAGAGAGCATTCTTTGTCCTAAGTCCCTCAGAATTTTCCTGGATCATTGTATTGCAGAGTAGCTAAGTCTATCACAGTTGATCATTCTACAATATTGCTGTTATTATACTTTGATTTTTCAAAAGTTACATATAGAAGGTTAATTGAAGGTAAGCTGTAGAGGCAAGATGATGATGATGACCATAATACATGATTCTGTAATAATGAGACCAAGAACATTAAAATCCCAAATGAGTGGAGGCCTGCAATGGGTGCAAAAGACAACAAAAAGGATTTTTAGTTATGTTGGGAGCAAAAGAAAGATCAGAGAAGAGAAAGAACTGCTTGGAGGAGATAAAATAATTCTATATAAAAGAGGAGGCATAACCATTTAACCCTTATTTAATTTTTGTTTTCTGAACCAAGTAGAATGATGGTCAGTGAGAAGTCTAGAGTGACAGTAACAATGATGCACATAGATGTCCTCACTACATCCTTATCACTAGGCCCAGATATGATTGCTAAGGAGCTTCTGGTGATCTTTGAAAAATCATGAGAACAAGAGAAATTCTCCAAGACTGGTGACAGCCAAAAGAATCATTTTTCTTACTAAATACATTTTTATTTTTTATTAATTTAATTTTAATTAATTAATTTATTTTAATATTACTTTAATTTAATCATTCTTTTATTAATTTAATAGTTACACCCTAAATGGATGGCTAGTAAATATATATGAGATTGGATTTGACCTCTGGTCTTCCTTACTCAAGGCCAAATACTTTATCTACTGTGCTGTCTACATGTCCCAAGAATGGCACCATATTATTGTCTCTCCTGAAGTGATGTGGGGAGGGGCGTAGCTTAAGGAGGGATGAACTGGCCTAGTTGGAAGCAAAGCAGGCCAAAGCATCTATGCTGAACAGGACTAGAATTGGCTGGTGAATAGCTGCATTACCTTCAGCCTGGGTAAGATAAAGGAGACCCTGTCTTCAAATAAGCAAGTATATAAATAAATTAAACCAGAAGTTACAGCTAAGTAGAAAAATAACTTGCTGGTTCTCCTAGAAGAAAGGTGTAAGATAAGTTGAAAAGTAAGTTTTGTTGTCAGTTGAACGTCAACAAGAAGCATTGCTTCAGAGGGGGCACTTCTCATTCAGTGTAAGAAATCAGTGAGGAATTGATATAATTTTCAATTTTTGCATTAACATCTATGGTAGAGAATGAAGAAAAATAGATAAATTCTATGAGAAATTTTATGTTAAAGGAAGCCACTGTATAAACCCCATCTCCCAATACCCATTGACTTTAATGCAAAAAGGACAAGGAAAAATATGTTAGAATATAATGATCAGAATAAAAGTTGTAAAAAGGTTTATAGACAATTCTTGAGTTTCATGTATGCACTTCATGAATGCTTTCTGTCAGCATTTCAGAGAATGCTTGATATGATAAACACTCAGTAGCATCACAAAAAAACGAGACTGGCAGTATCTTAGGAGCCAGGACATGACTGGTTCTTGATGTAGCCAGTATATTTAGTCACCTCATCCTTTAAAACAAAAACCTGGAGGCAAATTCAGCTGCTTATGATTCAGATAACTTGTCCTGAACAAAAATTGTGTCTTTAACTTAGGACATTCTATACTGGCACCAGTGATGCTACAACTTCTCAGCCTTTAACCTCAACCAGCCACTATCACTGGTTAGGTGTCACTCTTAAATATTCTGCTATAGACTTGTGGGCTAGTGGCCCTAACAGTTTTTGAGAGCCAATAGTTACCTCAGAAATTGGTAAATATTACAAATCAAGGCTTGATTTATTATTTTGATGATTATCTAGGCTTACGAGAATAAGAGATTAAATTAAACCAATACTACTGATTAAATTTAAAAGCACATCATCATCCTAACTGTGTGATCCTGGGCAAATCACTTTAACCCCAAATGCCTAGCCCTTATTGCTCTTTTGCCTTGGAACCAATACTTAGTATTGACTCTGAGATGGAAGATAAGGGTTTTTAAAAAAGAAGTATGCTATAATTTTTTTTAGAGACCTAGTTGTTAAACATTTACCAACCTACCTCAGGCTCAAGCCCTTGGTCTTTCCACTTGGTTAACCTAATGGTTTCTCTTTCAGGCCACTACTCAAATGCCCATCTCAAAAAATAAATTTTGACTTACCTGCTCTCACTCTGAATGTACCACTTACACCATACACCTAACACACATTACAATTGATACTTTTTTTTCCTTTTGTCTTTTTTCTCATCTTCAAATCAGCTTCCAATGCCTTAATACCACATATAACGACCCACTGCCTACTTCTTGATGCACTCCAAAAATAGAGAATTGTAATTACTTTGTTTGTTGCTATCTTCACAACAGCAGGAGATGAAGAATCTCTTTTCTAATGAGAGGAGCAATGCTAATATTCCTTCTTCTCTCAACTCCATGGCATTTCAAACTCCAGACTAGAAATTTTCTATAATATTAATTTTTAAAAATTAATTAATTTAGAATATTTTTTTCCATGGGTACAGGATTCATGATCTTTCCCTTCCATCACCACCCCCCAACTCCTCCTCCCCCCACAGAGCTGATGAGCAATTCCTTCTGTGAAAATTCAGATAATTGACTATTTAAATCAAGTGATAAGACCAATAGCAAATTAGATAAAAGGATATTAATGAAAATACATTATCTGTGCTCATAACAATATTAAACTGACCTATTTGAACTGATGATAAGAGAGAGAGAGGAAATAGACAAAAGAAAAGATATCGACTCTCATTATTTCTTGGAATTTAATTAACAAAATCTACCATAGTAAAGGGGCAGAAAGAATCCAGAGACCAGCACAGACAGCAAATACAGGATCTCTTTTTTCCCCCCAAAATAGAGAAATTTGTAGCCAAAGTTCACACTAGTTTGTTTACATATAATCTCATCTTTAGATTGTTACAGAAAAGAATGATAGATTACGAGTAGTGTTCTTTCACAAAACAGTGAAGAGCTGGCTGTTTTGAACAAAATGAGCCTGTGGCAAGGTTGGCATGAGCTAGATCATCAGAAAATTTTCTAATAATGATAGCACTGCTAATAGTATAAATAATAACTCATATTTATGTAGTACTTAGAATTTTTAATGGTACTTAAGAGGATGATGTCAGGAAGAATTCCTGAATCCAACCAAATACATACAGAAGAAACCTGTATTATAGGCAACACATTTTTAAAAGAAATTGGGTATCCATTGTCAAGATATCTTAGAAGAAAAATTCTACAAGAATGGAAACTATCAAGGCTCATACTAAAAAGAAATGACTAAGAAGATGTCAGTGACTAATGACCCATATACTCAGCATATCAGGTCTATGAAATATTTGTGAAAATTGTCTGCATTAAGGAGTCTCCTTGGTGGAAACAAGAGGGAATCCTTGATGGAAACATTTAAAAAAAAAAGATTAGGCAGATTTTTGTTGATAGGAATATATATAGGGAAAATTTTTGCATATTCGCTTTTAACGTAACTGGTTCCAAGAATATAATATCCTACTGTATATATTTTTTATTTATTATTTTGAAAAATAAAGTGAGGTATTTGGCTAAAATATAGCCTTAAAGGCTCTCCTTTAACAAGATTTCTTAAATGCATGTATTAAATTGAATATGAGAGTCTATAAGATATGCATCCATGGAGATAATTTTGTTCATTGATGCATTGAGTATCAATATCCTGTTCGCTAGACTCTCATTCTTTCATGGGAGAATTAATTTTGAATGTGACCAAGGAATTGAAACCAAATTTTGCCAGTTGAATAAAATAAGATAGGCTTTCTGATATGTATTATTGAGGATTTAGATCTCCCCTCATGTTTGGTTGGGCTCTCTTTGAAATGGCATCTGACATAGAGACACACATACATATACAGACATGTATACACAAGCACATTGGGAAATTTATTTCCCTTTTTAAAGAGACATCAACAAGCCATCCTCCTGAGTTGAAATCCAGTCAAGTCATTTTCTCTGAGACTACAAGGTTGCCTTGGTTTTACACAAAGAGACCCAAAGTTAATTTTCCTGGCTGCTGTGCCTCCAATGTGTCTTGCTGAACCCATCAAGCATTTACGCAAATGTAAAAATAATTTCAACGCACTGGCCCACAGGTATTCCCACCCAGCCAAACTGAGCACAGAGTAATTATTGTTGAACCTTCCCCGGGTGGCTGAGACTGGGGTTTATTTGGTTCTATATGTTATAAAAAGCTGTTTGTAGTGATTGCCATGTTGGCATCTTGGCCGCGTGAAACAAATGCGCCTGGAAGTTGTTAGCACATGCCCCTTATGTGAAGAGTTAGCATTCATCAAATTTGGCTTCCCTTCCTTGACCATTCAGCCCTTGAGTTCTGGTTTATTTATAAATGTCAATACTGCAATTATGAAGATATAATTGCAAGGGGTCCAGGTGCTGTGGTTGGCCTTTCCTGGTGGGAGAGTGAAGACGGGGAGGGGACCTGCGAGACTCAAAGCCTGTTTAGAATTATCTGGATGCCCTTAGCAAGTAGTAGATTTGACTGGCTTGGAGGTGCCATCTTCCACCCATGGGGGTAAGTGGGAGATTATATAAAGCATGATGGTGGGGGCAGATGGGTGGCTTAGTGGATTGAGAGTCAGGCCTCGAGGCAGGAGGTCCTGGGTTCAAATGTGACCTCAGACACTTCCTAGCTTTGTGACCCTGGGCAAGTCACTAAACCCCCATTGTCTAGTCCTTACTGCTCTTTTACCTTGGAACCAATACATAGTATTGATTCTCAGTTGAAGCTAAGTATTAGAAAAATTAAAAGAGGGGGAAAAAAAGAGTTGCTTAGACTGGGGACAGATAGATGAATCAGTGACTTGAGAGCCAAGCTTAGAGATGGGAGGTGCTGGGTTCAAATCTGACCTCAGATACTTCCTAACTGTGTGACCCTGGGTAAGTCATTTAACCTTCATTGCCTAGCCCTTATCACTCTTCTACCTTAACCAACATACAGTATTGATTCTAGGACACAAAGTAAGGGTTTAAACAAACAAACAAACAAACAAGCAAACAACAAGATGGTGTGAGCATCTTGGGACGGGAGAGAGCAGGAAGATATGGGAAGTAAAGAGTTGTCTAGTTTAGTTCTGGCTGGAATGTAGACCACTTGAAGAGAAATTCTAAGAAAATAAAGAGAAAATTGCCAAGAGAAATCGGAGCTGGATTCTAGATGTACCTAGAGGTGCTTAGAAATATACTCTAAAGAATTGTCAAGATCTACCATTCTCCTGCTCAAACTCCTCAAAACCTCCCTTGCTAAACAGCAAATAAAGTCCATTCTCCTTAGCCTAAGCTTGAAAGGCAATGTGGTGCAATGGAAAGAGCACTGAGTTTGGAATCGGCCCATCTGGGATTGAATTCTGGTTCTGTCTGTGTGAGCTTGAGCAAATCACTGAATATTTCTGAGCCCAGGGCTTCCTCATCTCTGAAATGAAGGCGTTGGATTAGACGCATCCTTCCAACTCAGGCTGTGATCCTATTCTCTGTGCCCAAAGCCCTCTCCTCCATTATAAGGCTGCAGGTGGTACAGCGGATAGAGTGCTGAGCCTGGAGTCAGAAAGACTCATCTTCCATGAAGCCATATTTCTGCTTTGCAAAATTTACCTACATCTTTAGGTTGGCCTTTCTGTTGTATTATTATGAATTATTATTTATTTAACCCTATTTGCCTCAGTTTCCTCACCTATAAAATGAGCAGGAGAAGGAAATGGTAAACCACTGCAGTATCTTTGCCAAGAAAACCCCAAAAAAGGTCACAAAGAGTCATAAGTGGCTGAAAAACAACTAAAAACTGGACAAAATTATAATGCTCTACTCCAGGCATACTAGATAATTCTGCCCCATATGTATCTTTTTGCCATTGTTTTACTATTCCATATGCCTAGAATACCCTTCTTTTTTCCTCTGCCTTTTGAATTCATACCTTTTCTTAAAATTTCAGTCTAAGGGGGCAGCTGGGTAACTCAGTGGATTGAGAGCCAGGCCTAGAGACAGGAGGTCCTAGATTCAAATCTGACCTCAGACACTTCCCAGCTGTATGACCCTGGGCAAGTCACTTCACCCCCATTGCCTAGCCCTTACCACTCTTCTGCCTTGGAGCCAATATACAGTATTGACGCCAAGATGGAACATAAAGGTTTTAAAAAAAATTATACAATAAAATTTGAGTCTAAGTGCCATCTCCCCTAGAGATCTTACTCAAAACCCCTCTGGCGGCAATGATCCTTCATGATTTTGACCCCCAAATAGCATTTAAATTACATTTTTCTTAGGAATTTGACATGCATTATTTTGGGTTAAAGCTATTTATAAATGTGTTGTATTCTTTTCTCTTAAAATTTTGTGGACTCCATGAGAGAAGGGACCATATTTTATTTAATCTCTGCCTTTCCTCTAGAATCCTGCACAGCCTTCTGTATATAGAACATGATTAATAAATATTCAATGAATCCCTAAAAAAAGTTGATTGCTAAGCAAATTACATTAAATCAAATCATACTTTTCCATTAAGTTCTACTATAAAATTTGATATACATTCTACAAAATTCCATTTCATTCCATTCAATAAGCATTTAAGTCTCTAATATATTCACTAACAATAATAATACCTAACTTTTATGTAGTGCTTTAAGGTTTACAAAGCACTTTTCTCAAAGCAACCCAATGGGGGAAGTAGGGAAAGTATTCCATTGCCCATTTTATAGATTAGCACTTTGAGTTTTAGGGAATTTAAGTGACATAATCACAAAGGAATTAAGAACTGGAATGAAAATTTGGGACTAGGTTTCCTGATTCCAAGTCCCTTGCTCTTTGTACTATATTGCAAATGTAAGAGGGAAACAAAAATGACTCAACTCAACCCCTATCTTCCAGGAATTTATAATCTATAAGGGGAATAATCACAGTTCTCAATTAGCCACAATATAAGTTATATTAAGACAAATGCATAGGGAAAATCCAAATAGAGCAGTGTGAGAGATTTTAGGGTTTTTTTTTTTTACTTACCTACTACTTGTAATAACAAATTTTCACATCAGTTTTCTGAAGTTATATGATCCAAAATGTCTCTCTCCATTATTTCTTCCCTCCTCCTAGAGCTGGTAAGCAAACCAGTCTGGGTTTTACATGTATTATCACACAAAGCATATTTCCATATTATTCACTTTCTGAAGTGAATAATCTTATAAAACCCAAACCCCAAAACATAAACCCAAATAAATAAGTGAAAAATTGTATGCTTTCATCTGCATTCTTACTCCAACAGTTCTTTTTCTGGAGGTGGATAGTGTTCTTTTTCATAAGTCCCTCAGAATTGTTTTAGATCATTGCATTGCTAATAGCTAAGTCTATTACAGTTATTGCGTAACAAAAGTACAAAGTTCTCCTGGTTCTGCTTATTTCACTCTGACATCAGTTCATGGAGGTCTTTCCAGATCTCTCTAAAATCATCCTTTTCATCATTCCTTACAGCACAATAGTATTCCATCACCATCATATACCACAATTTGTTCAGCTAATCCCCAATTGAGGGCCATCCCTTTAGTTTCCAATTCTTTGTGACTACTGAAAGAGTAGTTATAAATATTTTTGTACAAGCATATCCTTTCTCATTTTTTCTCTCTCTTTGGGATACAGACCTAGTAGTGATATTACTGGATGAAAGGGTATGCATTGTTTTATAGCCCTTTGGACATAATTCTAAATTGCCCTCTCGAGCTGTTAGATAAGTACTGTGAGAGATTTTAGAATGGAGAAATAATTTATTTCTGATATAACCAAGGAAGACTTGATAAAAGTGGAGGCCCATGAATTAGATCTTAAAGGAAGAGAAAGATTTCAAGAGTCATAAAAGTTTGGATTTTTTGGCAGTAGAAAGGATAGAGGGATGATTAAAGGTTAAGAAATGAAGGCATGGATAAATTCAAGAAATAATATGTAGTCAATTTGGACTGGAAGGAAGAGTATATGGAGAAAGGTGACTGTGGTAACTTTGACGGGCAGAATCTAATTGTGGTGTGCCTTGAATTTCAGGCTAAGAGGTTTGTATTTTATTCATTATGAGGAATCACTGAAGACTGGAGGAATGATTAGGAGAATTACTCTGTTAGTAATGTGAAGGATAGTTTAAAGAGGGAAATGTTTGGAAGGATTGAAACCAGGATAGAGGCTATTCAAGATTGTCCTGGTGAGAGGTGATAGAAGCCTATTTTAGAGTGGTGGGAATGGGAGTAGAAAGAATAGAGAAAATTTTGGCATATTAGGGAAGTAGAAATGAGGGAATTCAGGAATGAACTGAGTAGAACAGGTTCAAGAGAGACAAGAATGAGAGAAATCCAAACCTGCATGAATTGGGAGGATGGTGCTGCTATCAACGGAAACATGGATGGATAGATGGTTCGGTTTTAGACATGTTGAGTTTATGGTGCTCTGGGATATCTGAGAAGAGATAATTAAAGGGCAAGTAGATCTTGGGGAAAATAAATATAACATAATGAAAATCTCACATGGATATGCAGCAAGCCTTTTATAATAAAATCTTTAAGAGATTCATGATAATATGCTCCACCAATGGATTTGTGACCTTTCAGTGATATGGTTATTTTTCCATAATTATAGATAACAACAGTTGGTCAGTCAGTCAATGAGAAGCATTTATTAAGCACTTACTATATTTTGGGTGCTGTGCTAATTAAGAGATACAAATAAAAAGTTTTTTTTTAAAAAGCTCCTGTCCTCAAGAGAGCTTATATTTCATAGAGACATGTATATATGTAAGTATATGCACAATATATTTGAAATAAATACAACACAATTTGTGGTGTGAGGTACAAATAGTTGAGAAGAATCAGGAAAACTAAATGAAGGAAAGTAGGAATTTGAAGGGGCAGAGATGAGAAAGTAGTACATTATAGATTTGATGGACACCTTTGCAAATGGAGGTGAGAAAGAAAATATCACATGAGGAACAATGAACAGGCCACTCGCTAATCATCACCATCTAGTAGCCAAAGAATTCACCATCTAGTGATGAAGCTGCTAGGAATGAGCCTCTCTCTGGTCAACCAGCAGACTAAAGCAGCAGATTCAGCAGCAGGACAATTGTTGAAGTCTTCTCTGCCTGCTAGAACCTACCAGAGCTTGTGTTCTGTTGTCAAAGCCTTCAAGAACCCAAAGTCACCACAATTCAATGATTCATGGAGCAGCTAGGTTGCACAGTGGATAGAGCTCAGAGCCTGGAATCAAGAAGACCAAAGACCAAATCCAGCCTCAGACACTTAGCTTTGTGAACATGGGCAAGTCAGAAATCGTTGTTTGTCTCAGCTTCCCTTTCTGTTAAATGGGATGAAAATAGTACCTACCTCTAGAGTTACTGTGAGGATCAAATGAGATAACAATCATAAAGCACTCAAGACAATACCTGGCATATAATAAATGCTTTATAAATGGTAGCTATTATTTTTGTTATTATAAGGTACTGATAGCGTATTCAAATTAAAGATGTTTCATTAGAAATGGCTTTCCCTTAGGTCCTTCAATCATCAAAGAAGGAAGATGTCTATGATTTCTTGATCTTTAAATTCAATCTCTGGCTCTGTCTTTTTCATAAGATAAACATGCCTTTTTAAGTATCCATGATTTTAGCTGTTTTTTATAAAAGGACATTTCCTGTATGATATCTCTTAATTATTTGCTGATTCAGTATTGATATGTGAGTTTAGCAATTCTTTCTAAATTCTTTGCATTACTAAACTCCATAATTTATTAATTGTGACTTTTCACACAGTGAATTTTTATAGGTTCATAGGACTTAGAACTGGACCTTAGAAGGCATCTAATCCAGTGCTTTCATTTTACTGCTTAGAAAACTGAGGTCCATTGAGGTATTACCCAACAAGTTTGTACAGGCAATAAGGAGACTTCATGAAGTGAAAGGAGCTGGGTTCATGTCCTAGGTTTATGGCTTTCAATCTGTGTTCTCATATGAGAAATAGGTGGTAGGACTAGGTGTTGCCTCTTCTAGTTTCAGATTTATTATGTTGCGATGATACAGGTACACATTTTGAATCCAGGCCACCTGATTCCTAATTTATTGCTTTGTCTGGCTCTGTTTAGTGGGGAGGGAAGGTCTACCTGTATGTACATCCTAAGAAAATTTGCAGCAGAAAAGCAGTAGAATAGGTTGAGAAGTTTCATTCTCCCTTAGGATTAATAATTTAAAATCACAGAGATACCATCCGGCAGTGTGAACAGCACACTGAACTTGGAATGGAAGAGATGGTTAGTTCAAATCTTGCCTCAATCACACACTGCATTAGTCAGCTGTATGACCTCTGGCAAGTCATTTAACTTTTCTTATCCTCAGTTTGCTCTTCTGTCAAATGAGGATAAATAATAGTATCTATCTCAAAGGGTGGTCATGCTGACTGAATTATGTATGATATCTATGTATGTAATTATGTATGTATATAATGCCTTGCAAAACTTAAAGCACTATATAATTGCTAGCTATTATTATTAGTATCAATACATATTCATCAGTTAAGTGAATTTAATTCTATGGATATGGCACTATTGAAAAGGAAGCTTCACATGGCATGTAGTTTTCTTTGTCTGTGAATGGAAATGAAGAAATTCTTCCTCTGGTGGTGAGAGAGGATGTCAGCACTCTCAGCTGACTTACTCAGCCCATAAAGCCACTTTATTTGGATTCTGAGACATGATCTCTCTCTTGCAGAGGTTTCAGCCTACCACGAAATGGAATGGATCTGTTTGCTGCTAAATAGGATTAGGCATCTTTACCCTTGCTCTGTGGCCACTGCTAGGGTACAGCAATATGGGCTAGACTGGAATAGAAAGCCATTACAAAGACATTCCAATATGTCGGCATGTGAGTGTGCCATGCATTCATTTGAACTAGTTTAACAGATTCCTAGTTTCCAAGAATACCGTGAGGTCTGGGGATTTTCATGACAATGGGGCCAGTTCAATTTTCTTCTTACTGCTGGTTTATGTCGGATTGAAGACATTTTTATATGTCCATATATTTGACTTGGCCTGGGTTTTTTTCCTGTCTCAAATTAATATTCAAAATGAAGATTTTTTTTTTCCTCCTGTCACTCACAAATACTTAAAATTTGACCTAAAAAGTGAACAAATTAGAGTTAGACTCCATTGAACATTTGGCTGGGGTGGTCCAACTTTCAGGGCCAGCCTTTCTCCACAATAGATCTTATTGCTGGCTAGAATCAGAAGTTTAAGGCAAGTTTTCCCACACACAAGGATTTCCCACCCATCACATCTTGAAAATAAGATTAGCCTACTTTGTGGAACAAGATGGCTAAATTCTCTGATGCTTATTTTTCTGGAACATTGTGAAAGATCTTATTTCCTGAGGAGGCGGGAGAAGGGAGAACCATAGGTTGGGTTTGGAATATTTAGGTTGGGTTTTGCATATGGTTAGACATGAGTGACATTTTTGAATTTATAATAACCTCCATTCATTCCCACCTACTCAATCCATCCCTGGCTCTCACCCACCAAGTCATATCTTGTCAATGAGCTAAAAAATATTTTTTTAAAACTTTCTTGTTTCTAATTATAATTATCATTTGTGCCAACTCAGCTTTCCTACTCAATCATAGCTGATATGCCAGTTTGCACTAACATTCCTGATTTCATCGGGCATTTTCTGATTTCCAAACCACTGATAGGGTTAGGGGAGGGAGAGAGGAAGAAGTAGAGAAGCTGGTTAGATATGTCCATGGTATTTACCTATTTGTGTAAAATTCTCCTCTTCCTTCCCCACACCCAAGTTGCTCCAGGTCAGAAAGTGTCTATTTTTTTAGTAGTAAGGCCACATCTTAGTCCTGAGACTTGAACATAATAAATACTTAATAAACTACTTTTCATTGAATTTAAACTGAGTCTCCTCACTTTGAGGATAAGACTTGGTTTCCCCAGTATTTGTGTGAGTGTTTTGTATATAGTAGATGTTTGACTATTAAATTGAGTTTAAATTGTTGGCAGGCAATCGGGCACACAGATACAAGCTCCTTCTTATTTTATCTTCTGTCTCCTATTCACAGGAAATCTAGGAAAGCCTTCTGTACCAGAACACAAAGGGGATCATGGCCAAACACAACCATTCAGGTAAGGAAAATGGAAACTGTGGGAACACAATATATCTAATTAATGAAAATATTGCTACAGATGGAAATATATATGGAAAATATGCTAAGGATATTCTGAGTTCTACTTCTAAGTCTATCATCATTTCCTTTTCTTTTTTAAAACCTTTACCCTCTGTCTTAGAATTAATATGAAGTATTTGTTCTAAGGCAGGAAAATTATAAGTCCTTGGGAGGTGGGGTTAAATGACTTGGCCAGGGTCACACAAGTAGGAAGAGCTCAGATCTGAACCCAGGATCTTCCATCTCTAGATGGCTCTCTATTCACTGAGCCACCTAGCTTCCCCTCTATCATCATCTTCAATTCAATAGACATTATTGTTTTAGTTTTTCTAGTAGTGATGGATTTTCTGAAGCCATCAAGTACAATTTGAAAAACATTTAGTAAATGCTTAATATGGGCAGAGCTCTGTGTGAGGCTGACTGTAGGAGATTTAAAGTATAGATAAGACATTGCTTCTGCCCTCAGGGAACTTAGAGTTCATTAGGACAACATGACAAATGTAAGAATAACTACAACACTGAACAATGCTTGATATGTGCAGAAGAGATGTGAAAAGAAAATGTGATGTGAAGTCCCAGGGGAGAAAAATCATGATCAACCTAGGGAGTTCAAAGAAAGCTTCATAAGGGAGGACACATTTTAAGGAGTGGCTGTGAATTCCAATAGTTGGGAGTAAGAAAGGAAATTCTAGGCATAAGGAACAGTATCAAAGAAGGCAGGGGAAAAAGGAAAGCAAAATGTTAGGTGGAGGGGGAAGGAAGTAGAGCTGTCCTACTGGCAGATAAATTTTGGTAGGGGTGTTTTGAGAGAAGGCTAGAAAAGCAATATGGCATAAGATTATGAAAAGCCTTGAGTGCTAAGCCAAGACACTTGAACTTTACTTGTTAGATAATAAGGGACTAATTTAGGATTTTCTACATTGGAAGCTAGAGGCATCAAAGTGATTCAATGGACACAGAGCTTCACCTGGAATCAGGAAGATCTGAATTTAATTCAGGCCTCAGACTTTCACTAACTGGGAGGTCCAGGGCAAGTCATTTAACCTCTATTTGCCCCAGTTTCCTCATCTATCAAATGGGGATCCTCCATTCAGTCACCAGGGATTTTCCTAAATCCTAATTTTCCTAATCCTAATCCTAAATCCTAAAATTCCTAAAAGATCCAACCACATCACTCTTGTATTCAATAAACTCCATTCAATAAACTCAAATACAAAATCTTGTTAGATGTTCAAAGTCCTTCATAACCTAGCCTCATCCTACCTTTTCAGTTTTACAACTTTACTTTTTAGTTGTGGTTTATTAGAAGCTTTTCTTAACCTCCACTTGAAATCTTTGTCACTTCCATTCTTTACTCTTAGTTCTGTCCTCTGCCCCCAAGCAGAACAAGTCTAATCTTGCTTCCACATGACAAGCTTTCAAACACTCAAAGATAGCTATCACATATCCTCCCCAAGTCTTATCTTGTCTAAGCCAAACATCACTTCAGTCAACCAGTGATAAAGTGGCAAGAACCAAGAGCCTTTTCCAACCTGGTTGTACTCTTGAGTATACTTATCAGTTTAATCAAAGTCATTTCTAAAATGAAACATTTAAAACTGAACACAAAATCCTAGATATGGTCTGCCTAGAGTAACATACACCAGGGTTTATGCCCACTTGTTCTATAGTTATCCTTTTCCTAATGGGGCTTAAAATTGCATCAGATTTTTTCGTTTGTTTTGTTTTTGGTTGCTCTATCAAACTATTTCTGACTTAACATTGATCTTTTATTCCCCAAACATTCCCAAACTTTTTTTTCAGATGTTTTCTAATCCTGTCTACTCTATCATGTACTCATGAAATTGATTTTTTGAACCTAACCTAAGTTTTTACATTTTTCTTATAATATTTCATCCCCTTTGATTTGTATTAGTGTTCTAGTCAGTCAAGGATGTTTGGATTCTGACTCTCATCTAAAGTGTTAACTATTCCTTCTAGTTTTTTGTCATATATAGGTTTTTTAAAGGTGCTATTTATATATTTATCTAAATCATTGAACTATTCAGTGGTACAAGACTAAGCACAGATGTCACTAACTAAATACTCTTTGGGTATGGCCATGCAGTCAATTTGGAATCCTTACAGATATATCTAGCATATACTTTCTCATCATATACATAAGAATTGCAAGAAAGGCTTTGTCAAATATGCTGACTATGTATCACCTCTCTGAGCTCATATTCTTAACTCCTATTCCTACTGGCAAGTTGAATGTCTCAGTTCTGCTTTCTTCAAGAAACTAGAGATAACCTAGAAAAGTTGGAATTTCCAGTACTACAACTCATTAACTGTCTATTCTCTCCATTCCTAATTGGTAGATTCACCTATTATCAACCAACCAGTATAACTATTAGCTTATGGAAAAAAAAAATGTATACTGAAAGATGTAGCAAGAACAATAGTTATTAAAGTACCCCTGTACCTCCTAACTTGGGCAAATTCTTCCCTAACACATATAGACAAGGTTCCTGGGGAGACTTAAATTTAAAATATAGCAGGAGTGAGTCACATGGCTAAGTGGCCAAAGGTTACCTCTTGACCTCAAAAAGTTTTTTCCCCCTTCATAAAATCCTCAAGAAGTTCTCCTCCTTAGACTTAATCCACTGCTGGGATCTAAAGAGCAGTACCTTTGTAGGGTCCACAGTCAGCCTTTTCCCCCATCATTAGATGTCTTAATGCTTGAAGTAGCCACTTTCTTTTGGTGCACAAATTTAGGGTTCTTCTACTCTAATTTTCAGGTGCTTTCTTTGTCATTGGCTAATATCACTTCAGTGGGTTCTATCAGTGTCTTGGTTTGCTGATAGGAATTCTGATGTCTTTGATGGATCTCTACCTTTTATTTCTGTCTCAGAATACTTCTTCACCTAAGGTCAGAAAAGAATAAATACTAAAAAACAAAACAAAACACCGAAACCCAAACCAAAACTCTCTTTAACCATTTTCCTTGACCACATGCCATTGGTTCCATGTGGTCAAGTAGCCAGCTTCTGTCCCCAACCTACTGTCTCACAGTAGTCCCCATCAATCAGAAGTTACTGTGAAAGAAAATGAAAGATGGGACACTCAAATATTTAGTATGTACACTCCCTTTTGTCTTCATCTTTCCTGAGTAATAAGTTCTTACAGATGAGAAGTCAGTTAGAAGAGGGCATTTCATCATCACCTCTGGCCAAAAGAAGTTTTCAAAATTCCATATCTTGGACTGGAACCAGTAAGGAATATCAGCATATGCTCTGTATAATCCATCAGGAAGGATGAAAACAATCATTTCCTCATGAACAAGTGCCCTGGTTATAATAAAATTTATGTAAACTATGTTTACAACATTATTTTCATCTACAAATCAAAAAAGCCTTTCAAAAAATGGATATATAGTTAGTCTGGCATAACATATTCTTAGTGAAATCATGCAAATGCTTTATTGTCATTGCTTACTTTTCTAGACATATCTTTTAAACAATATATTTGTAGTGACATTCTCTGGGCTCATTTTCCTAGAACCAGGTTGGCAACAGCTTCCACTCAGGTGTCTAGGAGTGTCCCTGAGGACTGCTAAGTGGCTCAGTGGATTGAGAACCAAGCCTAGTTGGGGGGAGGCTAGTCCTGGATTCAGACCTGGTCCAGATACTTCCTGACTACATAGATACCGGCCAAGTCACTTAATCCCAGTTGCCTAACCCTTACTGCTCTTTTGGCTTATAACTGATACTTAATATTGATTTTAAGGCAGAAGGCAAGGGTCTAAAAAATTGTGTCTCTGAAGGACTGGAGTGTCTTTGTTTAATGCAATCAGCACAGTCTTCTATCTACCATAATTCTCCCCACTGTTAGGTTCTAGGGACTGATACCATAATTCCATCTAACCAACCCATTTAACCAAATTAGTTTTCACAAAAAGATATTTTCTTTGAAGATATAGCAAGAATAGAAACACATTTTCCCTCAACTGCTCAGAGACATATTCTTTCCATATCCTGGTCCCACCAACTTTATGTTCAAATGTAGCATCATTGCCAGACAAGTCCTCATTTTAGCTACTAAATAGCTACTAAATAAAATAGCTTCTATTATGTTCCAAAGGTGGCTCCTCAGTCCTTTGATCCTCAGGGCATCAATGGTGGACTGGCTTTTTTTTTTAAAGTTATTTTTTAAATTTAATTAATTAATTTAGAGTATTTTTCCAAGATTACAAAAATCATGTTCTTTCCCTGCTCTCCTCCAACTTCCTCCCATAGCCGATGTACAATTCCACTGGGTTTTTACATGTGTCATTGGTCAAGACCTATTTCCATATTATTGATATTTGCACTAGGGTGGTCATTTAGCATCTAGAACCCCAATCGTATCCCATTGACCCATGTGATCAAGCAGTTGTTTTTCTTCTGTGTTTCTACTCCCACAGTTCTTTCTCTGAATGTGGATAGCGTTCTTTCTCATAAGTCCCTCAGAACTCTCCTGGATCATTGCATTGCTGCTAGTAGAGAAGTACATTACATTCGATTGTACCACAGTGCATCAGTCTCTGTGTACAATGTTCTGCTAGTTCTGTTCCTTTTACTCTGCATCAATTCCTGGAGGTCATTCCAGTCCACATGGAATTCCTCCAGTTCATTGTTTCTTTGAGGACAATAGTATTCCATCAGCAACAGATATCACAATTTGTTCAGCCATTCCCCAATTGGAGGGAATCCCCTCATTTTCCAATTTTTTTGTTACCACAAAGAGTGCAGCTATGAATATTCTTGTACAAGTCTTTTCCCTTATTATCTCTTTGGGGTACAAACCCAGCAGTGTTATGGCTGGATCTAAGGGCAGACAGTCTTTCATCGCCCTTTGGGCATAGTTCCAAATTGCTCTCCAGAATGGTTGGATCAATTCACAACTCCACCAGCAGTGCATTAATGTCCCAACTTTGCCACATTCCCTCCAACATTCATTACTTTCCCTTGCTGTCATATTAGCAATCTGCTAGGTGTGAGGTGATACCTCAGAGTTGTTTTGATTTTAAGAGATTTAGAACACTTTTTCATGTGCTTATTAATAGTTTTGATTTCTTTGACTGAAAATTGCCTATTCATGTCCCTTGACCATTTTTCAATTGGAGAATGACTTGATTTTTTGTACAACTGGTTTAGCTCTTTATAAATTTGAGTAATTAGACCTACGTCAGAGGTTTTTGTTATGAAGATTGTTTCCCAATTTATTGCTTCCCTTCTAATTTTGGTTGCATTGGTTTTGTTTGTATAGAAACTTCTTAATTTGATGTAATCAAAATTATTAATTTTACATTTTGTGATTTTTTCTAACTCTTGCTTGTTTTTTTTTAAGATTTTTTTATTTTTTCCCATTTGAATAAGTTTATTTAGTCAATTTAGAACATTATTCCTTGTTTACAAAAATCACATTATTTCCCTCCCTCCCCTCCACCCACTCTTCCCGCAGTCAACTTGCAGTTTCATTGGTTATTACTTGTGTCCTTGATTGGAACCTATTTCCATGTTGTTGTTTACACTAGGATGTTCATTTAGAGTCTACATTCCCAACCATATCCCTTTGACCCATGTATTCAAGCGGTTGTTTTTCTTCTATGTTTTTACTCCCACAGTATTTCCTCTGAATGTGGATAATGATTTTTCTCATAGGTTCCTCCAAGTTGTTCAGGATCATTGCATTGCCACTAATGGAGAAGTCCATTACATTAGATTGTACCACAGTGTAGCAGTTTCTGTGTACAGTGTTTTCCTAGTTCTGCTCCTCTCACTCCGCATCAATTCCTGGAGGTTGTTCCAGTCCCCATGGAATTCCTCCATTTTATTATTCCTTTGAGCACAATAGTATTCCATCACCAACATATACCACAATTTGTTCAGCCATTCCTCAATTGAAGGGCATCCCCTCATTTTCCAATTTTTTTCAACCATAAAGAGCGCAGCTATGAATATTTTTGTGCATATCTTTTTCCTTATTATCTCCTTGGGGTACAAACCCAGTAGTGTTATGGCTGGATCAAAGGGCATACAATTTTTTATTGCCCTTTGGGCATAGTTCCAAATTGCCCTTCAGAATGGTTGGATCAATTCACAGCTCCACCAGCAGTACATTAATGTCCCAACTTTGCCACATTCCCTCCAACATTCATTACTTTCCTTTGCTGTCATATTAGCCAATCTGCTAAGTATGAGGTGATACCTCAGAGTTGTTTTGATTTGCATTTCTCTGATTATAAGAGATTTAGAACACTTTTTCATGTGCTTATTAATAGTTTTGATTTCTTTAACTGAAAATTGCCTATTCATGACCCTTGCCCATTTTTCAATTGGAGGATAGTTTGATTTTTTGTACAACTGATTTAGCTCTTTATAAATTTGAGTAATTAGACTTTTGTCAGAGGTTTTTGTTATGAAGATTGTTTCCCAATTTGTTGCTTCCCTTCTAATTTTGGATGCACTGGTTTTGTTTGTATAGAAACTTCTTAATTTGATGTAATCAAAATTATTAATTATTAATTTTACATTTTGTGATTTTTTTAGCTCTTGTTTTGTTTTAAAGTCTTTCCTTTCCCAAAGATCTGACAAGTATACTATTCTGTATTCGCCTAATTTGCTTATAGTTTCCTTCTTTAAATTCAAATCATTCACCCATTCTGAGATTATCTTGGTGTAGGGTATGAGATGTTGATCTAAACCTAATCTCCCCCATACTAATTTCCAATTTTCCCAGCAGTTTTTATCAAATAGTGGATTTTTGTCCCCAAAGCTGGGATCTTTGGGCTTATCATAGATTGTCTTGCTGAAGTCACTTACCCCAAGTCTATTTCACTGATCCTCCTTTCTGTCTCTTAGCCAGTACCAAGTAGTTTTGATGATCACTGCTTTATACTATAATTTGAGAGCTGGGACTGCATTTTTTCCCCATGACTTCCCTGGATATTCTTGATCTTTTGTTTTTCCAAATGAACTTTTTTTTGTGTGTTTTTTTTCTAATTCAGTAAAAAAGTTTTTTTGGTAGTTCAATGGGCATGGCACTAAATAAGTAAATTAATTTTGGTAGGATTGTTATTTTTATTATGTTAGCTCATCCTATTCATGAGCAATCAATGTTTTTCCAATGTTTTAATTGTGTGGAGAGTGTTTTGTAGTTGTGTTCATATAGTTCCTGTGTTTGTCTTGGTAGATAGATTCCTAAGTATTTTATAATGTTTAGGGTGATTTTAAATGGAATTTCTCTTTCTAATTCTTGCTGCTGAGATGGGTTGGAGATATATAGAAATGCTGATGACTTATGTAGGTTTATTTTGTATCCTGCAAGTTGTTGGTTATTTTGACTAGCTTTTTGGCTGATTCTCTAGGACTCTTTAAGTAGACCATCATATCATCTGCAAAGAGTGATGGCTTGGTCTTTTCATTGCCTATTTTAATGCCTTCAATTTCCTTTTCTTCTCTAATTGCTACAGCTAGTGTTTCTAGTACAATGTTAAATAATAGAGTGTTATAATGGGCATCCTTGATTCATTCCTGATCTTATTGGGAAGGCTTCTAGTTTATCCCCATTGCAAATGATGTTTGCTGATGGTTTTAGATAGATATACTGTTTATTATTTTTAGGAAAGACCCTTATATTCCTATGCTTTCTAGTGTTTTTCAATAGGAATAAGTGTTATATTTTGTCAAAGGCTTTTTCTGCATCTATTGAGATAATCATGTGATTTTTGTCAGTTTGCTTGTTGATGTGGTCAATTATGTGGATGGTTTTCCTAATATTGAATATCCTTGCATTCCTGTTATGAATCCTACCTGGTCATAGTGGATAACCCTCATGATGACTTGCTGGAGTCTTTTTGCTAGTATTCTATTTAAGATTTTTGCATCTATGTTCATTAAGGAGATTGGTCTATAGTTTTCTTTCTCTGTTTTTGACCTGCCTGGCTTTGGAATCAGTACCATATTTGTGTTGTAAAATGAATTTGGTAGAACTCCTTCTTTGCTTATTTTGTCAAATAGTTTGCGTAATATGGGGATTAGTTGTTCTTTGAATGTTTGATGGAATTAATTTGTGAATCCATCTGGACCTGGGGATTTTTTCTTAGGCAGTTCTTTGATGGCTTGTTCAATTTCTTTTTCTGATATGGGGTTGTTTAGGTAGTCTATTTCTTCCTCTGTTAGTCTAGGCAATTCATATTTTTGTAAATATTCATCCATATCACCTAGATTGCCATATTTATTACCATGTAATTGGGCATAATAGTTTTTAATGATTGCCTTAATTTTCTCTTCATTAGAGGTGAGGCCTCCCTTTTCATTTTGGATACTGTCAATTTGGTTTTCTTCTTTCCTTTTTTAAATTAGATTGACCAGTATTTTGTCTATTGGTTTTTCAAAGTACCAGCTTCTAGTCTTATTTATTAAATCAATAGTTCTTTGACTTTCAATTTTATTAATTTCTCCTTTGATTTTTAGGATCTCTAATTTAGTCTTCATCTGAGGATTTTTTATTTGTTCACTTTCTAGGTTTTTAATTTGCATGCCCAATTCATTGACCTCTGTCCTCTCTAATTTGTTAATATATGAATTCAAGGATATAAATTTCCCCTGAGTACTGCTTTGGCTGCATCCCAAATTTTGAAAGGATGTCTCATCATTGTCATTTTCTTCAATGAAATTTTTAATTGTTTCTATGATTTGTTCTTTATCTAACCAATTCTGAAGAATTATATTGTTTAATTTCCAATTACTTTTTGGTTTGCCTCTCCATGTACCCTTACTAAATATTATTTTCATTGCATTGTGATCTGAGAAGGTTGCATTTATTATTTCTACTCTTTTGCACTTGTTTGCAATGTTTTTATGCCCTAGTACATGATCAATCTTTGTGAATGTACCATGTGCTTCTGAAAAGGTGTATTCCTTGTTGTCCTTATTTATTTTTCTTCACATATCTACTAACTCTAATTTTTCTAAGATTTCATTCACTTCTCTTCTTTCTTATTTATTTTTTGGTTTGATTTATCTAGTTCAAATAGAGGAAGGTTCAGGTCTCCCAATAGTATAGTTTTTTTTTTTATCTATTTCATCCTTGAGCTCCACTAGTTTCTCCTTTAGAAATTTGGCTACTATGCCATTTGGTGCATACATGTTGAGTACTGATATTTCCTCATTGTCTATACTGCCTTTTATCAGGATATAAGTACCTTCCCTATCTCTTTTGACTAGATCTGTTTTTACTTTGGCTTTGTCAGGTATCATGATTGTGACTCCTGTCTCCTTTTTATCACTTGATGCCCAATAAATTTGGCTCCATCCTCTTACTTTCACTCTATGTGCATCTACCTTCCTCATGTGTGTTTATTGTAGACAGCATATGGTAGGGTTTTGGTTTCTAATCCACTTTCTTATTCGCTTGTGTTTTATGGGTGAGTTCATTACATTCACATTCAGAGTTATGATTACCAGCTGTGTATTTCCCAGCATTTTGATTTCCGCTCCTAGTCCTGCCCTTTCTTCTTTCACTATTTCCTTCTACACCAATGTTTTGTTTTTAATCAGTTTGCCTGATTCCCACCCTTGTTTTACTTCCCTTTCTACCTTTCCTCCCTTCTTATTCCCCTCTTATTTTCTTTACAGTCTTTTTAAACTACTCCCCTACCCTCTCCCTCTCTTGTATTGCTTCCCTCCCCACCAGTTCATTTTTTTACTCTTCTATTTCCCTATAGGGTGAAAATCAATTCTCTGCTCCAATGTCTTTGATTGTTCTTCCTTCTTTGAGTCAATTTCAATGCATGTAAGAGTTGAGTATTTCCTATTTCCAACCTCTTTATCCTTCCAGTGTATTGATGTTCTCCCCCCTCTGACCATGAGCTTCTTTGTGACATATAAATTTACCCCTTTTTGTTTCTTTTCCAATTTCTCTTAGTATTAATCTGTTTTTTAACTGTAGTTGTATATATATATTTTATATATGTATATTTATGCATACATGTATCTATGTACATATTTCTTTTTTGCCATTTCATCCTTTATAGTTTGTCACTGTTCCCTCTAAGTATAATTCTTCTAGCTACCCAGGTGATAATAACTATTTTTAACAATTACCAATGTCCTCTTTTTATAGGAATACATATCATTTTAACTTATTGGGTCTCTTAGAAAAAGTTTTTTTTTGTTTTTGTTTTTGTTTGTTCCCCCTTTCTTAATTACCTTTTGATGATTCTCTTGAGTTCTGTGTTTGGGCATCAAATTTTCTGTTCAGGTCCAGTCTTTTCTTTACAAATGCTTGGAATTCTTCTATTTTATTAAATGACCATACTTTTTCCTGTAAGAATATTGTAAGTTTTGCTGGTTAATTGATTCTTGGTTGTAGACCTTGTTCCCTTGATTTCTAGAATATAATTTTCCATGCCTTTTAGTCCTTCAGTGTAGATGCAGCCAGATCCTGTTATCCTCACTGTAGTTGCATGGTATCTGAATGACTTCTTCTTAGCAGCTTGTAATATTTTTTTCCTTGGTCTGATAGTTCTTGAATTTGGCTGTAACATTCCTGGGTGTTGTCAGTTCAAGATTAAGTACAGGAGGTGATCTATGGATTCTTTCAATCTTCACTTTTCCCTCTTGTTCTAGAATGTTGGGGCAATTTTCTTGGATAATTTCCAGTAGGATGATGTCCAGGCTTTTTCTTTTGTCATGGTCTTCTGGTAGACCAATGATTCTTAAGTTTTCTCTCCTGGAACGATTTTCTAAATCTTCTGTTTTGTGAATGAGGTGTTTCATATTTTCCTCAATTTTTGTCATTCTTTTGATTTTGTTTTATAGTTTCTTGTTGCTTTGTGAAGTTGCTTGCTTCTAATTATGTATTCTGGTTTTTAAAGACTGGACTTGAGCCTTGGATTTTTGATCATCCTTCTCCTTTTGTTCTGATTTTCTTTGGAGGCCATTTTTCATCTTCTTTGCCTTATCTTTCATTTTCTTTGCCTCATCTTTCATCTACTTTGCCTCATTTTCAAGCTGATTAGTTTTGGCTTTTAGGACACTATTTTATGTTTCCAGATTACTATCTTGCTTTTCTCTTCAACCTCTCTTAATTGTGTTTTGAATTGTATTTTGAGTTCTTCCAAAGCCTGTGTACAATTTGCTGGACTTTCTGTGTTTTAGCTTGGTGCTCCTTCATTTTCCTCTATTACATTTGCTCTTTGTTCATTGCCTGGATAGAAGCTATCAATTGTAATTTATTTTGTCTTTTTCTGTTGTTTGCTCATGTTTTCCCTTTCTCTCTCCCCCCCCCCCCCCCCAGTTACCAGTACTCTTGCTCCTCCAATTATGTGCTGGATCTCTGGTTTTGGGCTTTTCTGTCAGCCTTCACCCTTGGAAATTAGTCAGAAAATCTCTCAGAGCAGTCTGTGGGGGAGGGATGTTGGAGCTTGAACTTCCCTGCCCTCTGCAGACTTGATGAGATTAAGCCCAGCTGAGTTGAACTTTCAGAGCTGGATGTGCCCTGAGGCCAAAACTTCAGGAATGTTGGGGCAATATGGACCACTACTGTGACTAGGCTGCCAGCTCTGTGCTTCTTTTTCAACTGCTTCCCTACCGTCTGTGTTCAAAGCTCTGAATCTGGCACAACTTTGCACACAAGGTATTCCCTCCAGACTAGCACCCTTGCCTGCCCAGAGATCCCAGCCACTGTTGGAGGCTCAGTACTGTAGGTGTGGGAGGGGTCCTGGGAACTTCCTTCTTCCTTCCCCTTAAACCCGAGTATTCTCGAATTCAGGATTTTTTGGGGTGTAACTTTTAAGTTGAGTCCAGCAAGAGGGTTCCTTAGCTCTGACCTATTGTTAGGTTTGGTTTCCTGTCTCCTAGGAGCATTTAGTTTTTAATTGGTAAGGAAGGGGTTTTCAGAGGTCTGAACTTTCACTGCCTCTCTACTGCCATCTTGACTCTGCCTCTCACTGACTTTTAAAACAAGGTTTTTTGATAATTGTATTTTTATAGATTTCATTTCCTTTATGTTTTCTTTTATGCTTTAATAAGTATTCTGAGAAGAGATCCACATGCACTTCACCAGACCGTCAAAGGAGTCCATGACAACAAAAATAGTTTAAGATCTTTTGGTTCTTGGACACAAATGCCTCAAGAAGTTTGACCTGAGGTTATTTGTGGTGAGATGGGAAACAGGTATTGAAGATGGGAGAATACTTGAAATAGACGGGGATGAAGAATGATGGGAAAATGAGATCAAAGGCACAGACATAGAACAGATTAAAGAGAATTTAAGTCATACAAAGATTTATCCTGTAACTTTGGCTTTTATAAAAACCATTGTCTAGCCAAATGAACTACCATGGTCCTACTGAATTTAGTGCTTTACCCCAAAATTAATGTTAGAACTAAAACCTGCATCAGTTTTAAGGGGGCAGCTGGGTGGCTCAGTGGATTGAAATCCAGGTCTAGAGATGGGAGATCCTGGGTTCACATCTGGGCTCAGACACTTAGCTGTGTGAACCTGGGCAAATAACTTAACCCTCATTGCCTAGCCTTTACTGCCCTGGAACCAATATGCAGTATTGATTCTAAGATGGAAGGTAAGAGTTTTAAAAAAACACAAAGAAACAAAAACTAAAGCCTGCATCAGCTTTAAAATACCACGAAATTCTTACCAGCTCACTGGGTCAATGGTCAATAAGTAAAACAAAGATGGAAAATGTATTCCCCAATCTTCATTTCTTTAGATTCTTGGCATTTGATTGCTCTCTCTATTAGGATATAAATGAGCTGGGAAAACACTAGAAAACCTTCCCATCCTTTTGTAGGCCAATAGTTTTGAACTTGTCTGCAAAGCTGATATAAACTCAGTCCAGGAAAGAATGATATAAGTAACTGTTTGGATTGCTGTTCATTTTAATAGCTGATTTCATCATATTTTCCACCCACACCATGCCACAAGTCACATATGATGGTGTTAATTATTTTTCAGGATCTCTCTGAGCTTTCTGAACATTGTCCATATAAGCAAAGAAGCAAAGCAAAGATATGGTGATTTTTGATTTTGTGTAGAAGCCAGTCTGGATTCTGTAATAAGGGAGGGTAGGTTGTTTATGGTTCCAGTCATCCAGATAGTTATTCCATTCATCTTTACTAGCTAAGACCTAATCTGAAGGAGCTTGTATAATTAGTTAATAAGTAGTAGAACAATTACCAGAGGAATGAGAGCTTTTGTGATTTATTTGTGTTCCAAACCCAATGCTTTTCTGGAGTTCCCACCCATATCAGAGGAATTCTTGGGCTTCTTTAACTACCACAGCACCTTTTGACCTAATCACTATACTTTTCCTCTATCTGAATGCCTAGCTGGATAGCTATGGAGCTGAAGTCAAGTTCTGAACTCACAGATAACAGCAGCCCTTTTTCCTTTTGTTCAGTTTACTTTAAATCCAATGAATTGTGGGCTCCATTACTCTCCCTTTTTGTGTAATAGCCCAGAAAAAAAGAAAAAAAATCCCAGTTCTATTTCAGTAGGAACACCATAGACTAGTTTATACCTATTTCCCATTGTCAGGTTTATAACTTTAGTGCAAAGCAACCTGATACAGTTTTTACATTCTGAATTTTTAACCTGGACCTAAGAGAACAGCCAAGATGGCTGAAGGGCAACAGCTTTAGTCTTCCCATCTCTTTCCCCATCCCTGAAATTAATGTGATGCTTTTCTGGGCGCAGAGGAACAGACAGCAAGATACTTAATGTAAATTCAGCCAGGAGGCTCGTGCTGCTTCACAAAATATTGATTAGGTGTCTGATTTGTTCTCCCCTGACAGTGGGCCGTAAGGAATGAACCAATGATGTGGGCTTAGCGCCAGCTTGTCACGGTCATTCGATAAGACCAGACAACCAATGGGGAGATGCCACCTTTTCATTGGGTGAAAGGCAAGTGGGGGTGGGGGGGAGACAGGGGAAGCTGTCTTAGCAACAGCAAAGAATAATCTACTCTTCTTTCTCTCTCTCTCTCTCTCTCTCTCTCTCTCTCTCTCTCTCTCTCTCTCTCTCTCTCTCTCTCTTTCTTTCTCTCTGTCTCTGTCTCTGTCTCTGTCTCTCTCTCTCTCTCTCTGTCTCTCTCTCTCTCTCTCTCTGTCTCTGTCTCTGTCTCTCTCCCTCCCGCCCTCCCTTCCTCCCCCTCAATCTCTCTTTCATTCTCTCTCTGTCTCTCTCTCTGTATCTGTCTGTGTCTGTCTCTCTCTCCAATTCCTACTCCATTCTCAGCATCCAGTTACCAGTGAAAACTTGCTGCTTATATCTCATAATGCTTTTGTTGTAGTTTTTTGTTTTTGTTTTTGCCAAAGACGACTTTTCCAAAGGATCAGTGTTAAGAGATCACACTACTTACTTGTTCAGTCATCCCTAATCCCTTTTTAATGGAGAGAAGGAACAATATTCCACTCCTCATCCCATACCCCTTTAGTCTCCTGGCAACATCTATCTTATTAAAAGCAAACTTTGATCTCCAGGTAAATGGTCCCAATTGTGTTCACATCATGCTGGTTTCAAACCTGGAGGGGTGAGCCATGTTGCTGGCTTTCCTGACCCAACGTGTGGAAATGTCTGGAGAAAGCGGCAGGGCGAGGGAGAGGAGAGTCTAGCTATTTCTTTTGCTTCCAGAGAGATGACTGAAGTTTTCACCAAGCTTGAGCAGGCTTTAGTCGTATAGTTGTTTTCCTCCTGGTGTTCCCTCATATTGTTACATGGCCTTCACATAGAGTACCCTGGCCAACTTCCTGTTTTCAGTGTGACATTTGGCAATTCCTTTCTTAGACACAAGTGTTCTGAGCATTGAAGCTTTCATTTGAAAGGCTCCTCTCGTCTGGCTTCCTCTGGATTTTTAATGTTTCCTGAGCAGGGACTCAAAGGAATAAGAGGTGGCTTTGGACTCGACTTGGCTCCCATGATCAGAGTGGTGCCCTTTAAGCAGGTGTTTTATCTTGACTATTCTTCTTTTTACAGATAGATAAGAATACCAGGCATTGCTATTAAGTTTCTCTAACACTCTTCAGATAACTATGATTATATCATAACTTCCTTTGGTTGGGTGGGGAAGCCTGGACAAAGAAAGACTGAGAGATGATGTTCTATGAATATTTTGGTCTGCAAAAGACTATTGCCTAGAAAATCAGTCGTGCACTCATTATTCTCCATATTTTCTGGTGTCAGAATGAGAGGGAAATGGTCTGCAGTAAGAAGGATTTAAATTAGATTAGAAGAAGAACTCCCCAAATCATGGGCTACATAATGGATCCTTGGGTAAGAATGCAGAATGCCCCCCTTTTTTTTAGAGATTTAAACTAATTTTTTAAACAATATTTTATTTGATCATTTCAAAACATTATTCATTGGAGACAAAGATCATTTTCTCCCCCCCCCCCCATAGCCGACGCACGATTCCACTGGGTTTCACAAGTGTTAAACTAATTTTTTAAAAGTACTGTGTAGATACATTCTCCTATGGCTACAAGGGGAGAGAAAAAAATCATAGATGTACTCTGACTCCAAGATTCGTGGTCCTCGTCTCTTTAATAGAAGGCTATAACTATTATCTATCTGGTAGTTAAGTGAACAAAGAATATTTACTGAGCACTAACTTATGTACCTGTCACCAGACTTGGTATTATGGAAGTGACAAAAGATGGATGAGATAATATTTTTGACCATAAGAAATTTTACTTAGTTAAATGGAGACCAAAAACACACGATTCACTCACCTAAGGAAAAATAAGGAATAAGACAGGATGAGAGTGTTAATTTTGTGAAGCAGATGATAAACGCCACAAGTTAGAAAAATTAAATGATGTAGTACAAGGAGAGATGGGATTATTCTGTGGAGTTAGGACTAGCCTGGAAGGTAGAACACCTGATTTGGAACTGTATCTCTGTTCTTACCTAGTTGTATGACTGGACAAATGACTTGACCTCCTTGGTCCTTACTATCCTAGACTAACAGGATTTAGAGTCGGAAAGGACCTCAGCAAGCATCTGGTACAATCTATATCTGAAAGGGACACTTTACCCTGCCATTATAACATGTTGAACAAGTGGTCATTCAGACTCTGCCTGGAGATGTATAAGGAGAGGCCATAGGATCATGAATCTAGAGCTAGAGGGGAAGTACGTAGTCACTGAATATAATCTCTTCAGTTTACAGATAGGGAGATGGAGCTTAGGGTAAGTGACTCACTCCCCAAAGTCTCATACCAAATAAATGACAGAAACAGGACTTGAATCTGTCTTTCCAACTCCAAATCTAGTACTTTTTTCTACTGTACAATGCAGCTTCTATCATCCCCTGAGAAAGGCAATTCCACTTTTGGATAGCTCTAAAAGTGATTCTTCTCTGTGAAAAAATGGGCTGGAATAGATGACTCTATGACCCCCTTTAGGTCTAACATTCCATGAGTCTCGGAACTTGTGACATACATGCACTGGATAGAGTCATCTAGGAAGGCTGGACCCAAGCTGGGCTTTAATTTGGATAAACTGTTGGAAGCAAAGGTATGGAGAAAGGAATGTGCATGATGTATGTGGAGGAGACAGTTTTAGGCAACTTGAAATAATATGAACACTTGGGGGCAGCTAGGTGGCTCGGTGGATTTAGAGGCAAGTATAGAGATAGAAGATCCTAAGTTCAAATCTGACCTCAGATACTTTCTAGCTAAGTGTCCCTGGGCAAGTCACTTAACCCCCATTGCCTAGCCCTTTACTACTCTTCTGCTTTGGAACCAATAAACAGTATTGAGTCTAAGACAGAAGGTTTAAAAAAAAGAAAAGAAAAGCAATAATATGGACACTTATTCCCTCACCCTTTTCTCTCTTCGGTACCCAGAAAAATATGGACATTTCTTAATATTTACTTTTGTTATATAAACACCAAATAAGACAACATTCAATTTGATTGATTGATTGATTGATTTTATTTTGTTGTTGTTGTTTAGTCATTTCAGTAATGTCTGATATTTCATGACCCCATTTGGAGTTTTCTTGGCAAAGGTATTGGAGTGGTTTCCGCTTTCCTTCTCCAACTCATTTTACAGATGAGGAAACTGAGCCAAAAAGGATTAAGTGACTTGCCCAGGGTCACACAGCTAGTAAGTATCAGAGGTCATATTTGAACTCAGGTGTTCCTGATTCCAGACCCAGTGCTTTATCCACCTACCTGCTCTATTTATTTCCTAATTTCTATTTAATTATTTCCTATTCTATATTTTGTAGAATTTATTTTCTTAAAAATTAGGGAAAATAGATCTAGCTTCCTGGAATTACATCTATTGACTAAATAAGGCATATTTGACTATACTAAAGTGTATAAAAATAGCAATGGCAGCAATGTTTTGGGTGTTTGGAGAAGGACCATGTGAATCAAAGGACTTATGGGGTCTTAGTTTCATCCATAGCTTCCAGACACATTTGGGGAGCTTGGTCAAGTCCCAGTATTTCCTTGTACCTGTTTAATACTAGTAGCTCTGTACTGATGACTCTCAGATCTGTGGACTCAGGCCTGACTTCTCTTCTGAACTGCAGACCTGCATCTGCATCTGCCTACGGGGCATCTCTGTCTGACATACAGGTACCATGATCTCAACATGACCAACCCTAAACCCTTAACTCCTCCCCACAATGCCTTGGTTCCTCTCATTTTCTCTGTTTTGGTTGATGGCACCAACATCTTCCCAGTCACAGTTTCAAACCTTAGAGTCCTCCTTGACTCTTCCTTTTCCTTTACTCCCATATGCAATCCTTTGCCAAGACCTGTGGATCCTAGCTTTAGGACATCTATCCCCTTCTCTCCTCTGATGCTGATACCTCTGGTTCAGGCCCTCTTTACTATTTTCCATGACTATTTTCCTCCTAACTGATCTATTCCTGACTCCACTCTCTCTCTCCCCAATTCCATCCTTCATTCAAATGCTAAAATAACTTTCATAATATACTGATGTGTTCCTTTACTCAGAAACCTTCATTCGCTCTCCATTGCTTCTGAGATAAAGTCAAGTCAACAAACATTTAGTTTTTTCTGTGTGCCAGGCACTATGCTAAGAGAAGCAAAAACAGTTCTTGTCCTCAAGGAGCTCACAATCTAATGAGGCAGAGGGGCAACTGGGTAGCACAGTGGATAGAGGGCCAGGCCTGGAGTCTGGAGGAGCTGGCTTCTTACTGTTCCTAGCTGTGTGACCCTGGGTGAGGCACCTAACCTCAAATGCCCAGCTCTTACAATCTAACTGGGGAGACAACATGCAAACAATTAACTACAAACAAAATATATAACAGGATAGTTTAGAGGTAACCTCAGAAGGAAGCCCCTAGGAAAAATGAAACAAATCAAAATTTCTAGCCCCAAATGGGATTTAAATTAAGACTTGAGGAGGAAAGCCAGGAAGTGGAGATGAGAAAGAACAACATTCTGGTCATCCCGTCAGGCAGAGAAAAGTGTCTTGTGCAAAGAAATGAGTCTAGGAAGAGGAATGTAGGAGGTTGGAGCTAAGGTATAAGAAAACTAAAGAGGGGGCCAGGCTATGAAGGGTTAAAAAAACCAAACAGGGGATTTTATATTTGATCCTGAAGATGATAGAGTTTATTGAATAGCAGAGTGGTGTGGTCAGATTTGGCCTTTAGGATGATCACTTTAATAGCTGAGTGGAAAACAAAATGAAAATGCCAGCCTTCCAGCCTTCTTGCATACCACTGTATCTACTCTTTCTATTCATGGACTCAGGAACGCCTCCTTCCAGGAATCTGCCTTTCAGAATCCTTATCTTCATTAAGGCTCAACTTAGCTACCACCTTCCTTTCTCCGTTCCCTTTTCACCCCAGTCCCCACCTTTCAACACATGAACCAGTGAGGGTGAGATCTTCCTTCTCAAGTTTTCTTAGAACATTTTATCCTGATCTTTCTTTTACACTCATTTTCTTTGGACTTTTTAAACTGTATGTATGTTGCACCCTGAATTAGGAGGCACAGTGGGGAGAGATCTGAATGGGTAGTCAGAAAGACCCAAGTTTAAATCAAGCCTTAGACTTTTAGGTGTGTGACTTGGACATGTTCCTGAATCTCATTCTCTTTCATCTGTAAAATAGGGATAATAATATCCTCTACCTTATAAGATTATTGTGAGTATAGAATGAGATAATACTTCTAAAGTGCTTTTCAAACCTATAAATGCTTATTATCATTAATAATTATAATTATTAAATAACAGTACATTATAATAAAATACATTATTCTAATAATGATATCATCATTATTATTCCTTCTTTGGGAGAAGATAAGCTTCTGTAGAACAAGAGTGTTTTGGTTTTGGCTTTGTATGGGGAGGACTAACTAAGTGCTTGGTGCATAGTAGGTACTTGTTAATTTCAAATGAATGGGTTACTAATCTTTTCTGGAAATTCAGTAATATATAATAAACGATGCTCTCAGCATGCATATCCCAGGAAGAAAAATGCTTAGGAAATATTTTCTATGATCCAACCAGATGATTTATATAAAAGAATCATTGGATAAGTGAATCAAACAAACAGATCTCTTTAGGGATGGTTAAGTATTCAATACAATTCTTCTGGAACTATTTGGGGACTTCTAGAGGATGACTCTTGGTGCCAAAACTGATCTAGTCTTCCTTGCCTACTGTGGACTATGATACAACTCATAAGCATTCTTATTTTTATCTTTCTATTTAATGCTGAGAATGGACACAGAGTGATAAAGTCTACACCTATCAGAATGGAGGGACCATAATATAACCACTGTTGGGGACTAATAGACATTGGTCTCAGGAATAGGTCCAATGAGGTCTGGATCAGGAAACTTGTAGCTGCAGATTCAGGGAATTTAGTCAGCTGTCATCACTTCTTAATTAAAAATAGCCCAATGTCTCTTGCATTCCCTTATTCTGTGTTAGTTTACCTACAATCTCTCTCCTGCCTGCCTAATCCTTTCCTATATTCCAGATCAATGGTTGTCAGACTTTTTGCATGGATAAGCCATGTAGAATTTGGTTCAATTCAGTTCCACAGATATTTCTTAAACACCTACTATGTGCAAGACACAGGAGGTAGGTGCCTGAAATCTAAAAACAGAATTGAAATTATAGTTGTTCTCAAGAAGCTTATAGTCCAATGAGGAGATTCCATTCATACACAGATGAGTAAATAGAAATTGTTAAGAGGGGGGGAGTATTAACAGCCAGAGGACTCTAGAAAGCTTTGTTGTTCTTGAGCTAAGCCAGAAGAATGGAAGACAACATTGTTAAATTTGGGAAGAGCTAATGAGCCAAATTGGTCATAATGTACAAAGTAAAGTAATATAAAATGTCTGGAAAGGCAGATGGGAACCAAATTATGGAGGGTGTTACATGCCAGCCAGCCTTAGGAGCATGTATTTTATTTATTTATTTTAAATCCAGATTTGAACTCAGGACTTCCAGTCTCCAGGCCTGGCTCTCTATCACCTAAGCCACTTAGCTGCCCTTGAATTTGTATTTTATCTTAGAGACCAATAGAGAGTCACTGAAGATTTTTGATCAAGGGAGTAACTTGGATATTAAGAATATTAATTTGGACACTTTGTGGAGTATTGATTAAAAAAGGGAAGAATAATTAGAAGGCTATTACAGTATTCCAGGTGAGAAATAATACACTCTAAAGAGCAGTGACTGAGTGAATGGTGAGAAGGGGATAGATCTGAGAGGAATGGCATTAATTCAATTCAATTCAGTTCAATTCACTTAAATAAATATGGCAAAATACTGTTAAAATATTCAGTAAATATTTCCCCATTGACTTTTTGATTTTGCAAAAAAAAAAAAAGTTGCATTCCTTAACTCATTTGATCCTCAAAACCATTCTTTCAGATAGTGGCTAGTGTTATCATTCCCAATTTTTAGATGAGAGAATGGAGACTGACAAAAGTTTAGTGACTTGCCCAGAATAATTTAGCCTTCTAAGTATCTGAGGCAGACTATGAAACCAGTTCTTCTGCACTATATAACCTTCCTTGTGTTTTTTTTACTTACTTTCTTAAACTTACCTCTTTACTTTATAGCATAAATGTTGACTGAAACCCCACTATAATGGTAGTTTTGGCAGACAGGAATAATACCAGCAGGTTATAGACTCATTTGGTCTTTTGGTCTTGTTAGAAATTTGTTGTGGTTGTGATTGTTGTCTAGTTATTTGCATTGTTTCTGACTCTTTACAAGTCTCAAAATTCTAGATAAATACTTGTTATTATCATCATCAATAATTACAATAATTATCACAGTGGGTCATGATATAATATATTATTATATTAATAACGATGTAATAATTCTTATTATTTCTTCTTTAGGGCAATGGCAGCTTCTTTAGGACAGGAATTATTATTTTTTTTGTCTTTGTAGAGGGATGTGCCTAGAAAAGTGACTCTCCAACTCTTACCTTTCCTTTGGGGTTTTCTTGGCAAAGATACTAGCGTGGTTTGCCTTTCCCTTCTTTAGCTCATTTTACATATGAGGAAACTGAGGCAAACGGTATTAAATGGCTTGCCCTGGGTTATTTCCAGGCTAGATTTGAACTCCTGACTCCAGTCCCAGTACTCCGTCCACTGAGCTACCTAGCTTCCTCATGTTAAAATAGTTGATAATTGCATCATATTTTGAAGAACCTTAGAACAATGCATGTAATAGATAAAGAAATAAGGGTCAGAGAGCAATATGTCCACAATCACCTGGGTGATATAATAAGACTGTGCTTCAAAGGTATATCTTTAGACTCCAAGACCAAGGCTTTCTGGATCACATCTGGTTGCCTTCAATCACCTTATTTGGTTGTATGTCAACTACAAAAGAGTCAAGTTTTAGGCACTAGGTATGGAGTTATTTAGGGGAATATGATTTGACCTACATTATATGCAATGGGGCAGCTTGTTGCATGATAGGTAGAGTGCGAGGCATCTTCCTGAGTTCTAATCTGGCCTCAGACATTTCCTAGCTGTGTGATCCTGGACAAGTCACTTAACCCTCATTGCCTCAGTTTCCTTATCTGTAAAATGAGCTGGAGAAAGAAATGACAAACCACTCTATGATCTTCCCCAAGAAAACCCCAAATGGAGTCACGAAGAGTTGGACATGACTGAAAAAAGACTGAACACACACAAATACACATGTGCAGAGGATGTACTTTTCCTATGTTATTAGTTCAGTGGGAAGAGCTTTAGATTAGGAATCAGGAGACTTGGTTTCTAGTTTTTGTTCCTTCACAAAGGATTGACATTCACTTCTGAGTCTTGCTTTCCACATCTATAAAAATGAGGGACTTGACAGTATACCAGGAGATGTCTCGGGTTTCTCCCACCTCTGATATCTCTGGTTTCTGTTCTGACATGGTTCTAAACCTCAGTCCTTGAAAGAATCCATGATTCCCTGGTGTGGGAGCTCTGTCTCCTCTGAGGGAGGGTAGAGCCCTGCTATGCCTTAGTAGGCAGAGTCATCATGAGCTGTTGTAGCCAAAAAGCCACCATCACCTGGTAGGCAGCCTTCTGCTGATGGACCTCTCTGAACCCATCTTGGCCAGTCCTTGGATACCAGACACTGGGCCAATCCCTGAAGCCTATCCAACCCCGGAAGGACCTGCCAGAGCAAGAATTCTGTGGACATAGCCTACGCAGAATTACCTCTGAGTTTCAATGAAGAATTAGAAGAGGACTTCAGTGGAGGGCACCAGGATTTAAAGAATTCAATTATTTTCATCAATGACCAAATGATCAATTAATCATTATTACTGATTGATTGATTAATATTGATTAATAATTTTTATTAATAACTTAATGTATGCCTTTTTGTGTCTCATGGAGCATATAGCACAGACCTTACTCTGCTTCAATTATGTGATTGATAAATTATAGGTTCAAGATTTACCCCAATAGGTAAACACTATATCAACCTTAGTATCAGCTAGGTAAGGCAGCTGGAGGATGTGTTGTTTCGATAGAGATCTGGACCTAGGCTCAGATAAACCTGAGTCCAAAGTTAGCCTCAGATATGTGCAAGCTGTATGATGCTGGGCAAGTCACTTAATCTTTGCTCACCTCAGTTCCTCCGCTGTAAAATGGGTAGAATAATAGCACCTATATTCCATGGTTGTTGTGAGGATCAAATAAGATAATTTTAAAAGACTTAGAACAGTGCCTGGCACACTGTAAAGGCTATATAAATATTGGCTTTTATTATTATTATTATTATTATCATCATCATCTTCATCCCATAGTGTTCATTAGGAACTTTTGTGGCCAGGATCTTTCTGTGGAATCATTTATAGACTTGAGCCCTTCTCTCTAGTTGTTCAGTTGTTTTTCAGTCCTGTCTAAATTTTTAGGACCTCATTTGGTGTTTTCTTGGCAAAGATACTATAGTGGTTGGCTTCTTTCTTCTCCGGCTCCTTTTAGAGATGAGGAAACTGAGGCTAACAAGGAATAAGTGACTTACCCAGGGTCACATAGCTAAGAAGTGTCTGAGGCCATATTTGAACTTGGGAAGATGCATCTTCCTGACTCTAGGCTCTGTACCCTATCCATTGTGCAACCCAGCTGTCCTGCTACTCCCTATTTACTTACAGTCTAAATCAAGGTCATTAATATAGAATTTATAGAGACCTCAGAGACCATCTAGTTCAACCCTCTAATTTTTAAAAAACCCAACCTTCTGTCTTAGAATCAATACTATTTACTGGTTCCTAGGCAGAAGAGCAGTAAGGGTTCACACAGCTAGGAAGTGTTTGAAGTCAAATTTGAACCCAGGACCTCCCATATCTAGGCTGGCTTCTCAATGGACTGAGCCACCCAGATGTCCCTCAACCCTCTAATTTGATGCATAAAGAGACCAGAAAAGTTAAGTGGCTATTCCTACAGATAGTAAGTGGCAGATCCAGGGTTAGGATTCAGGGTCCATGACACTGAGTTGATCTCAAAGATATAGACAGCAGAGAGATAACCAAATATAAAAAAGAATACACCAAAGACAGAATTAAAAGGTTGGACAAATACCTATGTAGATAGGATAAAAGATTTCAATACAGGATAAAGTTAAGTGCATTTGAGGTGAGGATAGGATTAGGGTAATGGAGAAGGTGGAATTCTAATCTCAGTCAAATAGGCTTCTCTTAATAGTGAATTTTATAATTTCTGATTTTCTTATTTTTAAAATGAGTACTTTAATTCCATCCAAGTTGGTAGTAGGGTCTCACCCCAAGAATGGGAGACTCAAACTTCTTTCAGTCCATAAGTAAGAAAAGAATTTTATTTGAAGAAGTGGGTTTCTGGTGGTATGATAGCCTAATAGCTGGTGGAATAGTCTGGGGGCTAGCCAGGAAGCCTTAGGGTTGGTGGATAAGCCCAGGGGCTAGTAGGTTAGCCTCTTTGGAGCTGATAGTCTAGAGTAGCAGCTCCTCTGTAGGGTGGCAGCTTCCACACCCTCTGGATTAGGGTTGGTATATTTATTGGGATCTGGTATCTTAGCATCTCCCTTTCCAAATTCAGGTGGAGGTTTGTTATAGGGAATAAGGAGCATGCACAAGATTAGAAGCCTCAGTGCATAGGTTCCATGGCCCTCCTTGGAACACCTTGTCATCATTTGTCATGGAGAGAGAGAGAGAGGTCTTGATGCCCCTTTATAGTGGGAACATGGGGAGGGGATATGGTACATTGGAGGACCACTATTGGTAATTAATTATTTCTAAAAACAATACAAGCAATTAATAAAACAGAATGTCAGGGGGGTTGCAGCTGGGTGACTCAGTGGATAGAGAGCCAGGCCTAGAGACGGGAGGTCCTGGGTTCAAATCTGACACTTCCCAGCTGTGTGACCCTGGGCAAGTCACTTAACCCCCATTGCCTAGCTCTTATCACTCTTCTTCCTTGGAACCAACACATAGTATTGATTCCAAGACAGAAGGTAAGGGTTTAAAAACAAAAAACAAAAAACAAAAAACAAAACCAGAATGGGTACAAAGCTGATGTCTAACATAGAACATTACCAATATGATACACAGAGTGAATAGCTAAACAATTTATAACTCATGTTTAATTAATGCTGAAACTGAAGCTGTTGCAGTTAATCTTTAACCAGTGCTAATTAGTGAGTAATGCAAGATTTCAGAGTATGAAGGTCCTGTTCCTATCACTTCCCCTTATTCCCCACTGCCTGCCCACATCAAAAGAAAGAAGAAATCGAAGGTTGGCACAGACATGGTAGAGTAGTGAAGAGGGATTTCAATTATCTAAATATTTGCTGGGATTCTCTGCTAAAAATTCAAAAACTCTTGAATTAATGGTTTTTTAATCTTTCAAAAGATGGAGGAACCAATAAGGGGAGAAATTCTATTCTGGATCTTATTGTCACTAACAGGGAAGAACTACTTACTAGTTTGGAAACAATGGGAACTTTGGAGAGATGTGACTACTCTATCCTAGTGTTTATGTCAGAGAAGCAAGCAAGCAACAAACATTTATTAAGCACTTATGATATACCAGACACCATGCTAAGTTCTGAGAGGCTGAAAAGCCAGAGTTGGCTGAAGAAGATGGGAGAACATATCTGAGTCAGAAGTGGAGCCTAATAAGGAATGAAAAAAATGGTTGTCTTGAGTGCTTTCCTTTAAGGGATCTTCTGGGAAGAACCAGTCAAAGGCAGGATCCACAGAGACAGATTGTATTTCCAATGTGTGAGAAAGGGACATGAAGAGGCAACTGATAATATACCTTAGATTTCCCTACCCAAGGAAAGAATATTTCACACGGTCTGTTAAGTTTGCAGATTGGCCAAAACTGAGAGGGACAGCTAGTACATTGTATGACAGAGTCAGAATCTAAATGGACCTTGACAAGACTAAAGCATACAGATGACTCTCATAAGATGAAATTTAATAGGTATAAGTTTCTTGCACTTGGCTTCAAAAAATTCAACTTCAAAAATATAAGGTAGAGCAACCATGGGTAGATAATTGTTTCTTTCCTCCTTTTCTCTTACTCTCCCTCTCTTGCTTTTCTGCCTCTCTTCTCCATACTTCTTTCCCTCTTTTCCTCCCTTTCTCCCTTCCTCCCTTTATTTCCTTTCTGCTGCCCTCTCTTACACCCTTCCTTTCTCTTTTCTTTCCTCTTCCTTCTCTCTTCCTTCCTTCTTCCTCCTCTCCATTCATCTCTTCCTTTCCCTGTTCTCTCATTCCTTTCTTCCCTCCTTTCCTCCTTCTTTTCTCTCCCCATCTCTTCCTTTATTTTTTGATTTGTTTTCATAAAACATTCTGCTATCATAGTTAGATTTGTTTTGTGGTTGAATTTTAAATTACCATTTGGGGAAAAAAAACGAATTCTAAAACAGATCTGGGAGTTTTAGCAGATTATTATCTCTATATAAGTCAGCAATATGATGAGGAAGTGTCACAAAAGTTAATGTATTCTTGGGGTATATTATGAGAAACATTCTTCTAAGAGAAGCTTCTAAGAATTAGGAAGTGCTAGTACCACTGGAGCAACTACGTAGTACACTGGATAAAGGGCTGAGCCTAGTGTTAGGAAGCCCTGTGTTCAAATCCAACCTCAAACTCCTCCTAAGCTATATGACCCTGGGCAAATTGCTTAACCCCATTTGCCTCAATTTCATCTGTAAAATGAGTTGGAGAAGGAAATGGCAAACATTTCACAGTCTTTGCTAAGAAAATCCCAAATGTGTCACAAAGAGTTAGACACAACTGAGATGACTCAACAGCAAAAGTCATTGGACTCTGACTTCTTTATATATAATTTGTAGTATTGTGTTCAACTTAGGATACCATTATTTAAGAATGAGATTTCCAAGATAGATATCTAGGGTACTGCAACCAAGATAGTGAAGGGTATAACATCAACAATGAACATTTATGGAGTGCCAGAAGATTTCTAAAGTGCTCTATTAATACTATCTTGTTGGATCATCTTAAAAACTTTGTGGGGTAAGATGATTTGCTCAGGGTCATTTGACAAATAGATGACTAGAGCAAGATTTGAGCTTGGCTTTTATTTTATTCAAAGATATTTCATTTTCCCAATTACAGGCTAATAATTTTCAACATGTTTTCCAAAATTTTAAGATTTTTGGATCATCTTCGCCCCTCTCTTTCCTCTTGTCACTTGGAGATGGTAACCAATTTGATGTGGGACATATATGTATTATTATGCAAAAATATACTTCCTTATTGGTCATTGTTGGAAGAGTGTACTCATACAAAACCAAAACCACAAAATAAAACTGTAAATGTACTGATGTGATAGGTAGTATGCTTTGATCTACAGCCATCCAATTCCCAACAGTACTTTCTCTGGAAGTGGATGCCATTCCCTGTCATAAGTCCTTCAGAAATGTCCCAGGTTATTGCATTGCTTAAAGTAGCCAAGTTTTTACAGTTGATCATTATATAATATTGCTGTTATGGACAGTATACAGTGTTCTCCTGGTTCTGCTTATTTCACTCTGAATATATTCATGTAGATCTTTCCAGCTTTTTCTGAAATCATTTTGCTTAGCATTCCTTACAGCACAATAGTATTCCATCACCAACCTATACCATAATTTGTTCAGCCATTTTCCAATTGATGGACATCCCCTTAATTTCCAATTCTTTGCCACCACAAAAGAGCTGCTATTAATATTTTTGTACAAGTAGGTCTTTCCCCATTTTTTGTTATCTCTTTGGGATACAGACTTAATAGTGGTATTACTGGATCAAAGTATATCCTGAATTTTATTGCCTCTTGGGCATTTGGGCTCTAGTCTTTCCAATTCCAGGCCCAGTACTCTTGCCAGTACTCTCTGCCACAAGGTTGCTTCCATATATGAGGATTGAGTGAATGAAATGGGACATATTTGGCCTAAAGAAAAGAAGACTGTGAGGGAATGATAGTGTTAGGTATATGAAGGACCTTCAGAAAGAGGAGAGATTAGATTCGTTATGTTTGGCCCTATCTTAATTACACATTCAAGAAGATTTGAGAAATACCAGTCTAGTACCAGGAAATATGGAGCTCACAAGACCGTAAAACAAACTGACTTTATTGAGTGGGTAGAGGATGGGGTAATAGCCACAAAATGAAGTCAGTTGGTCCCCAGAGGGAATGGGTCCCCTCTTCTAAACTAATAAAGTCTAGGTGAGATTTTACAGAATTCTTATCTATGAATAGAAGGACCAGGCATCTGAGGCAGGTGTGAGAAGCCTGGACCTGGAGACTGGTGCAGTCTCATGCTTGTGAAGAGAGGAAAGGCTCCTAGTTAATTGGAGACGAATCAGTATTCAAATTCTTCACTGGCGGAAAAAAGGGACTTTAGATTGTTATTTCTGCTTTTACTCTGATGTAGTCACTGGTAAAGTCTGAGGCTTCTTCATTTATCAGTTGGGGAGGCTACCCTATTCATTGTTGTTCCTTTTCAGAGGACCAGTGACATCACAGGGTAATGTTTAGACTTGTGCTTCAATTGAATTTAAATGTACAGGCTCCAAGATGGCAGAACCAAAAGAAATGGGTGGAAGTTAAAAAGAGGCCCATTTGGACTTGATGTGAAAAAGTTCCTGTAAATTAAAGCTGCCTAAAAGTAGAATGGGCTGTCTTAAAAAGTGATGGATATATCCTCCTTAGAGGTCTTCATGGAAAGGTGAGATGATCATGTGTTATAGTGAAGACTCTTTTTGTATATTTGGTTGAACCAGATAGCTATTGGAAGCCCTTCTAATTCTTAAATTCTGCCATTTTGTGAATTCTCAGCATTTAAACATAAGATCAATTCAGCTTTAATAAGAGACAGAAAATTGATCAAGTCCAAAAATATTTTTTTTTCTGCCCACTTTTGCTTGGAGAGATTGGAGACCAAAAGTGATCATTGTCTTTCTCATTCTGTGGCAATTTTTATATGTGATTATGGAAAAGGGCTATGTCTATATATATGCACATGTCTTTTTTGTCAAGGTTCAAGGAAGCAATCTTAATGGAGAGTTATTGGATTTCTTGGCAATTCAGTATTTGAAATACTGCGTTGTGAAGGCAGTACCTTCTCTAATCCCCTGCTCTGATGTCAATCTCATTAATCTAAAGAGGCATTTCCATAGATACAAATAGAAAAATTGGTAGATTTGGAATCAGAGGACTTAGATTTGGGCCCTAACTATTATATCTGTTGGTAATTTTATCTCAAGTGCCTTTCCTTCTCTTGGACTCAGTTTTCTCCAATAAAGATGAGAGGGTTTGATTAGATGAGCAATGTGGTGTCTTCCAGGTCTAAATTCAATGATCTCCTTGAGGCATCTGTTCTCCTTAATCTCCTCTATTTTCTCTCTCTCTTTTTAAACTTTGGTTGATGGAACATTAACAAACTTTGGCCAATTCCCAATTCTCCTTCACAGCACAGTGCCAGGGTTCAAAAGTCAGGGAGCTAAAGCTGAAGATGCTCCTGTCACATGCCAAACACCTCAAGTGGCCAAAATAAACTCTGCCCAATATTGTTGGCTGCCTCTCCATGTTTTTATTTTATCACAGCTCCCTGACATTCCAGCAAGGCGTCACAATGTTCAAAGCCCTTTCCTAGACATTATCTCTTCTAATCTTCAAAACAATCCTCTGAGGGAGGGACTGAAAATAATTGTTATTGCCTTTTTATACATAAGCAAACTGAGCCTCAGAGAGGTTAAAAGTGGTTGCACAAAGCTGTATAACTCTTAAGTGATGGAACAGCTGGGAAGAAAAGCAGTTTTTCTGACTTCAGATCTGATAACTTTCCACTACAGCCTGCCATGACTTTGTCAATCTTTCCCCAGCAATTGGAAAAAAATCTTTAATCACAGAATCCAAAATCTCAGCTTGGCTTCTGTCCTCATCCACAAACCCTCCAGGCCCTTCACCTTTACACCAGTGGAGACATTTTCAGATTGTGCAAAACTTTTTTGCTCCTTCAAACTAATTAAGCTTTGATGACATCAGCTTTATTTGCAATGCACCTGATTAAGGCCATGATACTAATTAAACTCTTGAATGATTAGAAATGCAAATTAGCAGCCTTGGGTTCAACCTAAGGCCTGCGTCTGCTAGCTTTGGGACAGTAGAGGGTCTAGGCAAAAGTGTCTCAGGAGGAGAGATGTTCTGCATTTCCACCTGCATCTTGGGTAGAAATAATATTGCCTGTTAGGGGCCAAGTCTTACCTGTTTAACATTGATGGTGACTTTGTGCAAAAACCACCATTTTTCTCAAGCATCTGCCACTTTTTGCATATGACAACTGAGCCAAGGTTATGAGACTTGAGGGGATAAATGCGACTTCATTCACATCACATTGCAAGAGCCTGAGCATTAGTCACTGCTGGGGGAAAATGGGGATGACTGCTTCATTATTGCTTAGTTCTGGCCCATTTAGGTGATTAAGATATTTTACACTCCAGCACTGTCTAGGAAAAGTCTCGGAAAGAGGGGTTTGAATGGAGAAACCAGTGTATGGGCAGATCACTGTCTCTTAGCACCATGCTCTGTTCATAATATGTGTTTAGTATATACTTGAGGAATCATAGAAACACATTAATTGAGAGTTGAAAGGGACCTTTACCTCCAAGGGGAAAGAACTGCTACATTTTCCTATGAGCTACCTTTCTCTTTTGTGGGTACTCGTGCTCCCCTTTCACCTCCCCCTTGTTTTGTTTTCCCTGATTAGAATGTAAGTTTTGTGAAGATACCGTGTTTGTTTATTTTTGTTTCCCCAGTGTCCAGCAGTGTGCCTTGCCTATAGAAAGAACTTAATAAATGCTCTATCATTTATCCAAATGGCTTTATATACTTATCTTTCTATTCTATATCTATCTATCTATCTATCTATCTATCTATCTATCTATCTATCTATCTATCTCTGTCTGGCTATCTATCTATCTATCTATCTATCTATCTATCTATCTATCTATCTATCTGTATATCCATCTATCCATCCATCCATCTAGTCTGTCTGTCTGTCTATCTATCTATCTATCTATCTATCTATCTATCTATCTATCTATCTCTATCCATCTCTCTCATCTATCTATCTATCTATCTATCTATCTATCTATCTATCTATCTATCTATCTATCCATCTATCTATCCATCCATCTATCTATCCATCCATCTATCTATCTATCTATCTATCTATCTATCTATCTATCTATCTATCCATCCATCTATCTATCCATCCATCTATCTATCCATCCCTCTATCCATCCGTCTATCCATCCGTCTATCTATCTATCCGTCTATCTATCTATCTATCTATCTATCTATCTATCTATCTATCTATCTATCTATCTATCTATCTATCTATCTTTCCCTATCATTTTTCTTTCTATATTGATCACCTATCTACTTGTCATCTTTCTATATTTATCTACCTACAATTTTCTTTCTGTCATTTATATCATCTTTCTATATCTATCTACTAATTGTCTTTCTGTATCTATTTACCTACTTATCATTTTTCTTTCCATTTCTCTCTCCTCCTATTCTCTTTCTTTTTCTATTTGTCTATATCTATCATTTATTATCTATCTCTATCATCTTTATATCCTATCTGTCTATCTGTCTACTTCATTGTCCACCTTCTTGAACTCATACCCCAAAAAGAAATCTCACTACCATATATATAGGAAGTGTCTGAGTCCAAATTTGAATCCAGTACCTCCCATCTCTAGGCCTGGCTCTCCATCCACTGAGTCATCTTGCTGCCCCACCTTCAATGGAATACAGCATGGACTCAAGGCCAAATGAATTCAGCTGAACAAAGCCTCAGGTTTTTGTTGTTGTTGCTTGTTTTTTTTTTGCATTTACAGAATGATGGGGTTCTACTAATAGAGAATTTGAGTTAAAAGGAAGGTCATCAAATCTTCTGAAATATACTTGAGAAATAAACATCTGTATCATTGGGTTTTACTATCATTTAAAAGGAGAGAAAACTATCTATTTTATTTTCAAGGAGTCTCAGAGTTAGAAAGGACCTCAGGGGTTGTTGTGTCCAACCAGTACCTAACAAATAATCTCTAAGTTCCACCCTTCTGATTCTTCGAGGGCCTGCTAGTGCAGCCTATTTCCTAATTTGTCTTTCAGCTCTATAATTTCAAGAAGAGTGGTGATGCTGAAAGGTGACAGAAGTTGGAATGAGAGGAGAGGTGTTAAAACATTTAGAAAGGTAGGCCAAGTTTAGACTTGATGAGCTGATTATACCCTAAAGAGAGGGTATGTGGTCCAAGGGTCAGAGGTTTTACCAAAACTACAGGACCGACTTTACTTGGATGACATGTGTTGCGTCTAGATTGTGGAAGGTAGGGAGAGAGAGTCAGAGAATTAGAATATGAAAGTTTCTTCTGACATTGGTCCCTACCAGTGCTGCCCATATGTCTATTTCATTACTACCTTATGACTTTGTCCGGGGTGCATGAGGTACCAGGGAGTGGTCAGTTACCATCCGTAAGCCTTCATTTGGGGGGCTGAGATAGAATCGTTTTGGCATTTTTCCATAGCACAGACATTTGGTGCTAATTTATGCACATTGGAAAATTTTTTTTGCCAGGGCTCAGATGGGGACCTCCTAGTGGGTGTGCTATCCATGACGAAATCAAGAAAGCAACTGTGGCTCAAGAATATGATCCTTCTGAGGTTGGAACCAGAGGCTTGTGTGAGGCGCAGACTTGGCTTGTAATTTCAAACTCATCTGTTCACAGAATCCCTGCTGGGGCTCAGGAAGTGTGATGAGCAAAGAGACCACTTTTCCCATGAAAACTGTTGGGTTCATTTTCCACCAGGCTACCCAGTTTTACATTCCAGGCATGCAGGAATATCCTCCCCCCAATGGTAATTGGTAGTGTTATACTCCTCTCCCCAAGCTCTGTAACCATCTGTACTAGATGAGAATTGGGAAGATTAAAAATAGAAGCACTTTCAATTGGAGAGCAAATACTCTCAAGAGGCCAATTTAAGGCAGGTTTGAGGTAAAGAGGATCATTCTGAGAAGGTCCACAGAATAATCTATAAATTAACATTTAATAGGCAATGTTTTACATCACATCATTTTGGGAAGAGAAAATCATGGAATCTGGGATCATGCAGTCGTAGTCTGGTAAATGGAAATGACTCCTGAAAAAAGTTCAGTTAGTCAGAGTCTTGCTTTCTAGATAGGTTTGCAAAGTCAGTCCTCCCCCACCCCCCAAGGAAAAAAAATGTATCTATCTTCTTGTTAAGAGTCCACTGGGGAACAAAAATATTCTATGGTTTCCTCTGGTAAGTATGGCTCAGAATATAGAATTCGATGTGATTAATGAATATAGATTCTTATTCTTGCCTACCTATTGTGGTAACCTCCTAATGAGTCTTCCTGCCTTCATTTGCTGTGTCCTCAAATCTGTCCTTCATGCCACTCTTAAACTAGATTTAATCATAGATTTAAAACATAGATTTAATCATGTTATTCCTCTTCTCAAAAATCTTCAGTAGCTCCCTTTTGTCTCCTAGCCAGAACACAAACTTCTTTGCCTGGCATTTAAGAACTGCCACAATCTGATCATGCCTCTTGCAACTTTGATCTCACAGTACTCCCCTCTAGTCATCCTACACTTCAGTTAAAGTGGGCCACTCTCTGTCTCTTGATCTCATCCAGAGCTTTCCTCCCTTCATGAATTTCTTATACCTTCTCTCTCTCCTTTGCCTGCTCATCTCCTAGCCATCCTTTCATGCCTGGAAACACTTCCAAGAACAACTAAAAAAGCTGGAAAGAGGCAAAATCAGAATGGATCTAAGTAGAAACTTCTTAGTTATTAGAGTTAAAAGCATAATGGCCTACTTTAAAGGTGGAAGGGCTTTTCCTCATTGAAGGTCTACAATAAGATTAAATCTTTGGTGAAGTTCTTTACAACTCTGAGATTCTATGAGGCCTTCCTTGATCTGCCGAACCCCCTAGTTGGTAATATCTTTCCTTTTTGCAGAGCAATAATTAACAATGTTGGCATCTGAACCAAAAAGCATGAATCATTCCCTATGATAGGCAGCATCAAATGTCTTTTCAAATCAATAGAAGATGATGTTAGAGTAAGTTTTCAGACATTAGCTCCTTGGGGATAGACTTTAGAATTCTTTTTTTTAAACCCTTAACTTCCATCTTAGTAACAATTCTAAGATAGAAGGGTATGGGCTAGACAAATGGAGCTAAATGCCATGGAACACACAGCTAGGAAGTGTCTGAGGCTAGATTTGAACTCATATCCTCATGACTCCAGGCCTGACTCTTTCCACTAAGTCACCTTGCTGCCCCTCTAGCCCTCTTTAGACTATAGTCAAGGGAGGAGAAAGGAAAAGGAAGATCAAGGTTGAGTGAGTAATAATTCACTTGGTTTAAATTTTTCATCCTATAATTATTAGCATTCTGGGACAAAATCCCCATCCCCCTCTTTAAAAAAATCACCCATCACTAGGTATGTCTCTATCTATCATCTCTCACAAAACACTTTGTTTTGCACCTCTCTAAAGTAATGCCATGTAAATTGCTGGTGCCATTTTCTTGCTTGAATATAAGTTCCCTTAGGTAAGGACACATTTACATCTCAGATCCTGTTCTGCAAAATTGCTGCTGTTCAGTCATTTCAGTCATGTTTGACTCTTTGTGACCCTATTTGGAGTTTACTTGGCAAAGGTATTGGAGTGGTGAGCCATTTCCTTCATCCATGAGCATTTACTGAGCACCCTTCTGTGGAGTCATTTTGATAGACTTGGTCCTTGCTCTCTAGTCCTGCCCAATTCTTTGTGACTCAGTTTGGAGTTTTCCTGGCAGAGATACTGGAGTGGTTTGCCCATTTCCTTATCCAGATCATTTTATAGATAAGGAACTGAGGCAAACTAGATTAAGTGACTTGCCCAGAGTCACACAGCTAGTAAGTGTCTGAGGCTGATTTGAACTCTGCAAGCTTCCTGACTCCAGGTTCAGCATTCTATCCACTGTGCCACCAAGATGCCAAATTTTAGATACTTAATTGTTGAAGGACAAATCACTAACTAGGGAATACCTACCAATTTTGAACCTTGGAAAACTAAGAGTGAATTTATATTCAATGGGGAGGAAGAGCTGTCACAAGAATACTAGGATATATCTTTTTAAAGTTGAAGTTGGCCAATGGACAATATGGAAATATGTTTGTCATGATAATACATGTATAATACAGACCAAATTGCTTACCATCCTCAGGAGGGGGAGTGAAAGGAGGAAGACAATTTCAGAAAATACACATGGAAAATTATTACATGTCATTGGGAAAATAAAATATCTTTTAAAAATGAGAAAATAAAATAAAATGTTAAAAATAAAGTTGAAGTTGTTAGGATACTGATGTAAAGAAAAAAACCCCACTGTGTGCCAGGTACATAGTAGGCCTCTATAAATATCTGCTGCATTTGCCAGACTTTTAATGAGAAGGTATATTGCCTCACTGGCTCTACTGAAATAGCTAATGGGAATAAATTTTGTTTCTGCCAGGCCTGCATCACACCAGACAGATATTCCAAGTTTCTTCCAGGAGAGAAGGGGTTGAAAGCCAGAGCCAAAGTTAAATGAACACAGGTAAATGTCACCACATCCCCACTCACCACAAAGAAATTAAATATGGATTTAGCAGATTGCAAAACGAAGTAGTCAAGGCAATTAAATACCATTTAAATGAAAAGTAAATCATATCTCTCCTATTTTAAAATGACTTAACAAATGTGAATACACTAAATTAAATACTTAACTCTTTCTATTGAATAAATACACAGCAGAAGAGGGAAGGAGCAAGAGTGACATCTTATTAAATGCTTAGCAGCAGTGTTCTACCAAGGGGGTCCAGCAGCCTTTCCTGGTTCCATTTTATCTAATCCAACAAACATTTGTTGAACACCCACTAAGTGCAGGGCACAATGAAAGGGGCACTGAGGGTTTAAATAGGACACAATTCCTGCCCTCGTGGAACTTACAATCTAAAAGTGAAATGACAAAAACACCAAGAGCCATAATAGAAAAGGTCAAGGAGATCTACCAAGCCTGTCTCAAAGGTGGTCATTCCTTTTCTTCTGGCCTTTTTCATGGGAAAAGGAAAGAGAGGAAGATAGAAGGGAACCTAAATTGTTACACAGCAAGAATCAGAAATAGTGTGATATAAAGGAAAGAATTTGCAGTTCTTTGGGTAGATATGGGTCTCATTTTCCTTATCTGAAAAATGACAGATTAGACTAGAGAACTTGTAATGAATAATAATGGTGACGATGACAATGATAATGATGAAAGCTACCACTTATATAGAACTTTGAGGTTTTCAAAGGGTTTTACAAATATTATCTCATTTCATAAGAGCTAATTCTACATTTTTCAAACATTGGGATTTGGTGTATGGTAATACCATAGAGAGATCATGAAATCTGAAGAAGGATGAGATTTAGTGGGCATAGTCCATTTCAGACATGTTGAATTTGGGGACATCTAGGGGAGATATAGACAGATATAGGTCTAAAGATGGGCCAGTGCTGGGAGTCAAGAGCCAAGAAAGAAGATGATGGGCCAATGTAGGAGCCATGTTGGAGTAGTTAAAAAGGAAGGAAAAACAGAATAACTTGTTGTTTTGGAAGCCTAGGGAGGGAAGTCCAAAAGAACAGTATGGTTAATAGTGATAAATATTATAGCAGCAAAGAAGAGAAAGACTAAAGTTCCTTTAATTTGGTTATTAGGAAGTCATCAAAGTATCATATGATTAAGAAATCGAAAGCACCTTAGAGCTCATCCAGTTTAAGCCTCAGATTTTATAGATGATAAACAATAGCCCAGAGAGGTTAAGTGCACACTCCTAAGTTTACACGAGACAGAGAGAGAGAGAGAGAGAGAGAGAGAGAGAGAGAGAGAGAGAGAGAGAGAGAGAGAGAGAGAGAGAGAGAGATGTAGGAAAGGGAAAAAGAGGGAGAGAGGGAGAGGGGGGAGAGAGGGGGAAAAGGGAGAATGAAGGGGGAAAGGGAAAAGGAGGGGGAGAGATTGTAGTAAAATGGGAAAATATTAAAATCAGAATACAAGGAGTTGTGGAAAGAATGCATAGGAGGAAATAGGTATGTTGAATAAAAACTATATGAAATAGATTAAATATGATGAAATTGTGCTTCATTTTCACCCTTACTAATCTGTGGACATCTTGAAAATGTGTTATGTTTTGGAAACTGAGATATGCCACAGTTATGTCCATTATGGAAATACTAGAATACCCCATCAAATAAGATTTCTCTGAGTACATATATACTTAGGTAAAGGATAGGAAGAACTTTTAATAAATATTTAACTTCTGTTCCAATTATGCTTTTCAACTTTGCTTTATCATTCAGCCCCTTATGATGCCCAAGAACATGTCCATTCTCTCCTTTTTTGTTTTTCTTGGCTGGGGGACATTGTGGACTTTGGAATAGTAGTCCCCTTGCAGAGGCATTAGGTTCTTTAACAGGGTTACTGATATACTTTCCATTGTGAGTTTATGGGTTTGTTCTACATTGGCTGATAATTATATAAGGAATAATACTGCTCACAAAGTATTCTGGGTTTGTTAGCCCAGAAAATTTAGAGCCAGGTAAGTATTTTTTTTTTTTTGTGGTATAGTGGGAAAATCTGGGTTCTAGTCTTAGCTATACTACAAAGTCTTGATGACTTTGGACAAGACTTTTAGCCCATTTGAGACTTTCTTTCCTCATCTGTGGAATGTTTTCATATGTTGGAAGATAGTGGGGAGTTGTATACTAGATTATCTCTAAGTTCCTTCTCCAAATCTATAAATCTTTATTTTATATGTTTTCCATAGCAAGTGACTGCACTCATAACTCAAAGGTTTCACAGGTGTGTGCTTGTGGGTATATATGTATGTATGGGTGTGTATTTATGTGACATTGGTCACAGAATAGAGTGAATTATTCCCAGAACACAATGTCTGTTTCCACCTCCAAATCTTGACTCGTTTTGTTCTATACATCTTGAATTCCGTCCTTTTCCTCTTCTTGAAAAAATGTCTATCCATCCAACAAAACTGAACTTAAATTCTACAAAATCCTTAAATGAAGTCTTTCTTGAATCATTTTCTCAGAGAACTTGTTTCTTACTTTTCCTATGGCAACTGACAAGCTCACCTTATATTTTGCTTATTTATATACATGCCACTTCAATAGGATATCCCAGGCAAATCAGTTAATCTCTTTGAGCCTCAGTTTCCCTGTATTTAAAATAGGCCTGTCATAAAGTTGTTGTAAGAAAGGTATACTATGAACTTTGAAAGTGCTATAGAAATCAGTCTTATTTCTGTCTTGTTTCTTCTACTAGATAATAAGTTTTTGGAGAGTAGGGATCATATTTTATAATCCCTTTAATGTCTAGTAGAGTGATATAGTCTCCTGTAATGATAATTGAATGAATGAATGTATCAACCAATCAATTTTCCTCCCAAATACATGGGGTTCAATAACAACATTTTGGGAGATTAGAGAAGGAAATAACACAATGATCATTGTATTATTTCTCCATAAATTTTCTGGAAGTGACCTTGCTATATGAGGAAGTGTGATTATAGTGGAAAGAGCTTGAGACAGAGGAATAGCTAGACTTTTTTTCATCTGAATTAAAAACAGTTGTATGAAGATAGTAGAAGGCCCAGTTGCAATTCAGAGAATAGTTTAATGACTAGTGTAGTCACACTAGGAGAAGGGAGGGTCTCTAGAACTCTCTATTTTAAAAGCTTTTCATGCATTTAGCTTAAATTTATGAATATTTGGTATAGCATCAAACTATTAAAATGTTCTTAAGTTTTTATGGACAAATGTTATATCTGAGTGATTGTGGACTATATTATTGTGAGAAATAATCATCAGTTTTGTGTTTGATTGATTATTGTTGAATTTGCAAGCCTATCTGAGATTTTTCATTTATAGTTTAGGAACTTGTTATCTATTAGTTTATGAAAATTAGTGAGCTTTCTGTGCATAATTCTAGCTGTCAAATTGTGTACTGCTAGGTATTCAGGAAGTGCCAAATGTTCCCAGTCTATAGTGATGTGATTACACAGCTATACATAATCTGCTTTAATCAATAAGTCTATTCCTTAAGGATGACATCTTGCAATTTCAGTTATGTCCCAATGCTAAATTGCAATCATGAACCCCTCCCTTTCTAAAAACAAGCCCATGTGATCCAGACATTTGCTTAATATTTCCTTGTCAACGTGTTATTGGTTGAGTTCATATGGATGTTACCCATGGAGGGCCCTTTGATTCCATTCTTGGATTTTAGCCATTTCATAGGCTACATCTGGAGGTAAACCATCTATTATTATTGTAATTATCATCATAATTGACTAGGCTTGGTGGTAGAAGGATGAGAAGAGCTGTTGTAAATTGTGGGCTAGTGGAAAGTTTGGTAAATGTCTCTTTGGGGGGAACTATTTCCATAGCTAGTTTATGTGATTTGGCTTATTTCCTGACACCACATAGTCACTGGCAAAAGAAGCTTTTCTGATTTTTGGCTCAGTGTTCTTTCCCATCAGACCACATATTTCCTCTCTCATTCAAAGAGAACCCCTTTAATGACCTCCAATGGGGGCTCATAAGTCAAATATATCCTTTCCCTATTATAATGACAGCCAAACTGAATGTAGGGTGATAGTGAGTTTGTGGTTTGGGGTCAGTAGCCTCACCATAACAGGTCTGGCAAATTCTCATTATGCCAGGCCACTAGGCAGAATTTCCAGGGACTCAGGCCACGGACTTTTGATCCCTGTCCAAAAAAATGCAGGTTTCTCCAACATGTCTCTCCTGGTAACAGTTCCATTTTCTTTTTCTATACAAGAGAGATCTAAACATCTATGGTTGAGACATATCGAGGTAGTAAGATGTAGATTATGTGATGGGCCTAGGTCTAAAGTTCCGTGCTCCAGGGGTGAACAAACTACTATTTCTAGATGGCTGAGAGCACATTCTACAATTGCAGTTTTTTAAACAATATGCAGCTCTGCTAGATTAAAATGGGACACTAAGAAATGATTTATGTGACTCCAGTGTTGGTTCTTGGTGATAGTTCCTTGTGAGAGAAATAATAACATGAAATAAATCCAAGCTAGCAAAATAAGTAAATATCTTTCAACTTTCTCTAACCCAGAACACTCTCTTGATTAGCAAAAAATGTTATCTTTCTCTATTTAGGTCTTAGAAAGCCATACTCTTAGAATGAAGAGATTGTTTCCTATATCTTAAAGTTATTATTCAAATTCTGGTGTTTTCTGAATACTATTTGTCTTGCATCTATTTTTGTTTACCCCCCTAAGGGTCAGAATCTGAGCTTTAGTTTAAATCTGGATTATCCCCAATTAAGGGATATGGGAAGAAGGCAGCTAGGTGGCTCAGTGGATTGGGATCTAGGGTTAGAGATGGGAAATCTGGGGTTCAAATTTAGCCTTAGATACTTCCTAGCTGTGCGACCCTGGGAAAGTCACTTGACCCCCATTGCCTAGCCCTTACCACTCTTCTTCCTTGGAGCCAATACACAGCATTGATTCTAAGATGGAAGGTAAGGGTTAAAAAAAAAGAATATGGAAAGAGAGGAAATACTTGGTTTCACTGTTGTATGATTTTACTGTGTGTTTCCTCCTTTCCTCCAGCTCTAGAGAGTGAGTTGTTGCATCTTATGGGGTGGCTCACATGCTGCCTTGCCTAGCTGCAGGACCAGGGACTGGTTGACTTTTATTAGTCTCTTGAAGTCCTATACATTATTCAATTTAGGTTGAAAGTGGAAGTTGTTAACCACTATCTTTCCCAACCTTACCAGGTCTCTGTGAGTCAATACTTTGTAGAACAAGATAGACTGAATTTTCTTTTCTTCACTTTACTTTCAGTTTAGAGTATCTTATATCCAAGTTTGAGAATGTTTCTGTTTGTACTGGGATTAATTTTTTTTTAAGTTTCTTCCTTCAGAGCTCACTAGTCTTCTTGGTTCTGATGATTCCAATCTTTTATTTATTCACACGTCTAGGGAACTTGTTTCCTCCTGGGGCACCAGATTGGCTATGATTTGTTCTTCTTTCAGAAACAGGATCACCAAAATACTGAATCTCAGAATTGGAAGAGTGGATCAGAAACTATATAATCTAATCAATTTTGAACAGAAATTCCTTTTATCAATCAAATAATCAATTAAATACCTACTATGTGCCAGGCAATGTGCTAAGCACTGGGCACTCAACACATGGTCATTCAGCCTTTGTTTGAAGAGGCAAACCATTCCAGTATCTTTGCCTAGAAAACTCCAAATGGGGTTACAAAGAAATACAGAAATAATTTCCATAAATTCTTCAGATGCCTTTTCAAAGTGAATATTGTGTCGGAGGTCAGAGCCAAGATGACAGCTCAGTAGCAGCAAAACCTGAAACCACTCTGACTATCTTTCCAAACCGATCTGTATAAGGAGCCTCCAAACCACAGGAGTCAAAGCAAGGCCAGTGAGGGGGCTCTCCCACTGAATCCAACTTGAAAGGTAGGCAGAGAGAGAGAGAGAGAGAGTTGATTTTCATGGGATAAGAGGGATCTGGAAGCAAAGTGAATATTATATTGGGAGCTAAATGCTAAATTCTGAAACTGCAAAATAAAAAACTGGATGTCTTTGAAAACTACAAAATTAACATATTATTCCATCACACTCAATGAATACTTAAAAAAGATTTCCATAGAATTCTTTATGAAGTTGGTTTTTCAAACAAAGCACTAATAATTAAAAGGTATTCTTTAATGAATTAAAAAAAGAGGAAGAGTTGGACGTGACTGAAATGACTGAACAATAACAACAAAATATATGAAGATTATATTGTCTCCTAAAGCTGCACAGAAATATTGAACCTATATCAAACCTAACTTTTCCTTTTTTGCAAATTTTTTTTGGTGGGGGGAGGGGTCCTTTCATCAATGTGGGGAACTCCCAGTGTAATAACCTCCTTCACCAGTGCAGACTGGGGATTCCCCTGCAATTTATAGTCTTAGAGAGCTAAATGGGATGCTGAGTTAAGCGTTATTGTTGTTGTTGGTCCTGAGTTTTTGGAAAGGACCAATAAGCTCATGGACTCCTATGTGCTGAGTCAAGTGACTTGTTCTGTGGTCACATAGCAGCATCAGAAGGGACTTGGGCCCGGATCTTCCTAATTCTTCTTCCACTCCACCTCCTTCATTGGACTTTGTACAACTGGCCTGTCTAGAGTTATTAGGTCCAGGCAGGGACATGGTCGCCATTGCTGCCCTTAGCCTCCCAATCAAGAATGGAGAGAACTTGGAATGGAGGAAACAAATCTGCTCACTGCCCTGAGGACACAGGGAGGGTTGGATTCTGCTCTCTGGTGCCACCTGCTGGAACCGTCTCTAGTCATGCTGGAGCCGTTCTCTGAGCCCTTTTTTTCTCTCTGCCTGCCACCCAGAACCTTGAAACCAAGCACAGATGCTGTGGAGGCTGCCAGATTTCTGTCCCAGCCTTATCTGTTCTTCCTCCACTGGCTTTCTAGACCAGAAGACCAGATGTCTCTGAATGCCTCGCCTGAAGTCCCACGGACGATGGGCGTCCCCAACTAGAAATCAGTGCATCTGCCAGTTTGGAGCCTTCTAACTGGGGATTCTGGTCAGCTTTCTGCATTTACAGTGAATGAAGTTGTGGCTAAAGTCTTTGACTCTTTCTGTATTAGAATGGCAAATAGAATTGATTCTTTAAAAGTTTAGTGACTATGTGTTTGCCTGGCAGTGCAGAACTCCTAAACTGCCTCTATACCGGTCCGCTGGATTTCTTTGGGTTGTCACTAACTTAGTATAAGGCTACCTTTTTCTTACTCAGGAGCCTCTTCCAGTTTTTGAGTAGGACATAGTGATTAGAATTAATTTATAGGAACAAAAAGGCTAAAAAGGGAATAAGCAAAATCAGGCTCTGGAACTCAGAGACCTTAGCGTTTATCTGGCTGATATCTATCATTTTGCAAACCTGGAAACTGAGGCCAGGGTGGGGTGGTTTGAGTCACATCCATATGAAATATCGTAGGCAGAATCTGAACCCAAATCCAGTCCTCATCTTTTTACTTACTGTCTTATATGGATTCCTAGCTGGCTGTGAGTTCTGGTCTGAGATGCTGCAAAATCCTGCTTAGTTTAAGCCACTTAGTGCTAAAGCCTTCGCAGAGATAGCAGAAGAAGATGGCAGTGATTATCACTGCGACTGCCGTTATCCAGAGGATTCTGACCCACTGCTCTGAAACTCCTCTGAAGGTTGAAATGAGTAGTAGATGGCAGAGGTGAGCTTTGGATGAGATAAAAGGAAGAACTTCCTGACGACAGTGAGGGCTGTAAGACCCAGACTGCCAAGAAAAATGTTTGGAGCCGCCAAGCTTTCGGCTCTTCTGGCTTCTATTCTTCGGGAGGGCTACCCCTCGGTTCAGTTAAGTGGAACCTTCCCTTCTCTAGGGAGAAGGAACACATGACCCTCCCTTCCCTTCCCCCCCAAGGGGGAAAATAGTCTCGATATAGATCTAAGTTCTCTAACTCGCTTATCAGAGCACAGATGGGCAAGCCTGGTCAGGGCAACCTGATGTAGGTTTATGTGGGAAGGAAAGAGGGGCTAAATGTGCCTTCCCTCGGCATATAAATATGATGGTTTAGCACAGTGGCTGGCACACTTTTAAGAGCTTGTTGACTGGCTGCCTGGCTTCATGGAAAGCCACCCGGCTCCTACCTTCAGAGGACCACAGAGCTGACTGTGCCTGCTCACATATGCATGTGATCTGACACTTTTTTGGGGGGTTGCTCTTCTGGGCTATGCAGAAAAAACTCTGGAGGCAGAGCCCAGGCAGGATGCCATCTTCAGAGCTGTAATCTACCCCTGAAGTCAGAAGTGCTGGCAGCAAAGAGGAGGGGTAAGTAAAGGAGGGGTAGGGTCCCTGTATTCTGGGAGAGAATGTTACTTAGTAATTTATAGCTAGTCTTCCAGGGTAGGTAGCTAGTCTACTAGATAGAGTGCTGGGCCCAGAGTCAGGAAGATTCATTTTCCTGAGTTCAAATCTGGCATCAGATACTTCCTAGCTGTTTAACTCTGGGCAGGTCACTTAACCCTGTTTGCCTCAGTTTCCTCATCTGTAAAATGAGCTGGAGTAAGAAATGGCAAGCCATTTCAGTATCTCTGCCAAGAAAACCCCAAATGGAGTCATAAGATTTAGACATGGCTGAAAAATGACTGAATAACTTCTAGGAAAATAAATAAATGATCTCTAATGGTCCATTGTACAGATGAGGAGACTGAGGCTGATAGATGTATAGAACCTTGCCTACCTAGTAGGCAAGCCTAGTGCCCCTAATAAATTAGTTGGCCTCAGGACTATAGTCAGAGAGCCTCCCAGAGTGGGACCAATGACTTGCCTTTTTAGCTGTGGGATGACCAATTGGTTGGAGCCTGTGTATTGTGGACGAGTTGGGCTGACAACTGTGGGAATTTTCCTAACCTACTTCCCCAGCTGGCTTCTTTGAAGGCATGGACCACCATCAGAAAGAGAGTCCTAGAAAAGTTGTAGAGCCCAGCAGTCTTAATAGACCTGAACCCGATACGCCCACATGCCTGGGAGGGGTTAGGCAGGGTCAGTGCCAGGCAGTGTGCCCCTTCCCACCCCCAGCTCATCTGCTTCCTTTCAGAATGCCAACTGTCCTGAATGGCTCTTTGTGTGCTCCCCGAGAACAGGCTTGGAGGAACCCTAAGCAAAATGCCCGACAGAGACGTCTCCTCTGGATACCAGGCACAGCTCGGCTCAGTGCCTGCTGTGTCTGAGTCACGCCTTTATTGTGCCGCCACATTATTCCATATCTGGGAACAAGCTAGGGAGCTAAATGAATTGGGAGATATTTTCTGCACCCCTGCACAGCAGGGTCATTGGCAGGGCCATGGAGACAGCAGGTCCTTGGTGACTCCCCTGGCTTCCCTCCCCACCATTCCGATCCACCCTCTGCTTTATTGTTTGGGCTTATCACATTTCATCTCCTTCCCTCAAGAAAAAAAGGGAGGAAAACCCCCTTCTTGGTCCTGAGTAGCAGTACAAATGCTGTTTGCTTGGCTCTCTCCCAACCAGAGAAGTCCCCATGCCCAAAGGCATTTGTAGCATTCTAGGTACCAGAGGGAAACAGAACAGTGTCCTGGAATGACGAGGAAATCCCCATGTCTTGTTTAGGTCTCCTGGGCCTCTGCTTTGCCCTCTTGCCCTGTGTCACTCCATTTTATTTTTTTTTAATCTAGAAAAATATTTTCATTTTCCAAGGCAGAATTGGTCATACATGAGAAATGAAGGACTTGGAGAGCAGCTTAATAATGGAAGTTTTGGAAAATAGTTCCTAGGAGGACATGAAGAGGGTTTATGAGGCAGTTTGATATGTGGAAAGGGCTCTGGGAATGGGAGTCAGGAGACCTGGACTCTAGCCTCATCGTCCCACAGTGTGACCTCGGGCAAGGCATTTAATCTCTCTGGGTCTTGATTTCCTCATCTGTAAAATGAGGGACTTAGACCAGATAATCTCTAAAGACCCTTGCAGGCGTATGATCCTGAGATTCTGTTTAAACTAAACGAGGGGGCTTTAATAATCGTCTTCTCAGAATCATTGAATCTCAACCCTGAAAGGGGCCTTAGTCGTTACTGAGTCCGACTTGTGAGTCCAAGCAGAAACCTCCTTTGTAACATCCATAGAAAGTGGTCACCTCGAAGCTCCTGCTTGAAGACCCGCAATGAGGGAAAGGGCCCTCTACTTCCTGAAGTAGCTCATTCTGCTTTTAGATCATTAATTGTTAGGAGCTTTTCCCACACCCATCTCTGAAACTTCTGCCCACTTTGAAACATATCCATTTCTTCAAGTTCAGTCCTCTGGGTCCAAGCAGAACACATTGAGTCCCATCAGACAGCTATTGTCAGTCTTCTCTTCTCTAGGCTGAACATCTCCAGGACCTTTAAATGTTCTTGAGATCCTTCATCCGGTAGTACTCTTGTGAATGGTTTATGGCTTGTCAGTGAATTTCCTAAAATGCCCCATCTTTGGGGTCTTGAATTTTTCAAGTAGGGGTGTAAGTCATGATGGATTTTCCTTGAACACACCTTGGTCTGGTCTCCCTGGGGATTAACCCCATTCATGGCTGGCTGTTCAAGCCTGGGCAGCGAAGTGAATGATTGGATCAGAATGATGCCAATTGGCCCTATGGATTCAGAAATGGCAGCCATGGTCTCATTCAAACCATGCTTTAGCTAGATGGGCAAACTGACTAGGTGTGCTCATGTTCATGAAGGCTAGGACTAGTAGAGGCTGGGGATGAACAGCAGTGGGAAAGATTAAGATTAGACAGGAGAGGAGATGCTCTGACTACATGAGGCATATGAACCATGCTCAATTCAATTTAGTCAGCATTTATTAAGTTCTTACAGTGGCTAAGGCACCATCCTACACATGGTTGTGTTGTAGATTGACTTCCTTTCTTTTTTTTGTTCATTTGTTTGTTTTATGTTTTAAAGAAAGGGATGGGGGGGGGGGGCACAGCTGATTAGCTCAGTGGATTGAGAGCCAGGTCTAGAGAGGGGAGGTCCTGGGTTCAAATTTGTCCTCAGACATTTCCTAGCTGTGTGACCCTGGGCAAGTCACTTAATTTCTATTGCCCAACCCTTACCACTCTTCTGCTTTGGAACTGATATGTTATATTGATTTTAAGAGAGAAAGTAAGGTTTGTTTTTTTTAATTTTAATAGAAAGGAAGGGTTAGGTAGTGATATCCTTAGGAAGATACTGATCAGTCTTCCTTTCTTCTCCTTTCCTGGTGTCAAACTCAAATTGAAGCACATATAGTATTTTTATTTATTTTGTAAAATATTTTGCAATTACATTTTAATCTGGTTCTGGCCTACATAGGGAATTTTGAAAGAGACTGCAAATTTGACACCTCTGCCCTATTCCATACCCCTTAAGGTACATACAAATGGGAAAACTGTAGTCTAGGCAGACATCTATTGAAGCCATCTCATATTAGCTAGGAAGAGCTGATTGTCAAATTGCAGTATTAATGCTTATATTCCCATAAATTGGCATAGACTGTAGATCAGGCTTGACTTATTATTTTATTGATTGTCTCTTCTTAAAGTGAGAGAAAAAATGTTAAAAGAGTAGATTAGATTTAAAAATGTGTTGTTGGGTATAAATCCTCTTACCCTCTCCAGAGAGTAGATGTTAAACATTTACCAATATGCTCCTTCCTCTCAGGGCATGACATTCTTCTCTTCTCAAGGCATGACAAAGAGAAACTCCCTCTAATAATAATAATAATAATAAATATTTATGTGGTGCTTACTATGTACTGTGCTGTGTGCTTTATAATCATTATCTCATTTGATCTTCATAATAACCCTGGGAGGTAGGTGTTATTATTATCTTCATTTTACAGAAGAGGAAACTAAGGCAAAGAGAGGTTAAGTGACTTGCCAAGGGTCACAAAGTAAGTGCATGATGCTGAATTTGAACCCAGGTCTTCCTGATTCCAGGCCTCCAGTTTGATAGGCTTCCTAGTGGCTCATTGGTCCCATTCCAACATGAGACATTCATGTTCCACTTCTTGTTGTGACCACCTTCCCTCTGCTACATTCTACTTCAGAAACAACTGCATTGCAGAGACAATTAAAGTGACATAAAAGGCAGACAGTGAATCCCTCTACGTTCTGTGCCTCTCTAGATCATGCCTGCCACGACGTTTTCCTCATTGTGTAGGATGATTCCAGCCTAATTGTGGTGATATGCAGTAATAAATATATTTTGAACAACAGCAGTATTAAGTACTGCAGAGCAGAGCCCATCACTACCAAGATCACCATTTGTATACAATTATGGTCCTCAGATGCAGGATATTGAGCAAATACTAGTCATAAACATCCATTAGTTTAGCTTTCAATTTCAGCCTTTTCCACTCAGCGTGTTATCTGTCTTTGTGCCTTTCTTGGTAGGAACTTGTTTCCCTGGCTTGGTCCGCCAGAGGAAGGTTTGCTATTGAAATAAAAATTGCTGCCTATCAGTTGGATTTTAACTGGAGAGTGATTCTACATTTTACTGGGGGAAATGGTGCAAGGGAAGAATGATAGGCTTTAAGGGCGTCAGGATGAAATGAGATCAGATACTAGGAAGAACTTTTTGAGAACTTTTTGCTCTCCTGAAATTAAAACATATTACAAACTGCACTGTTGTTTTCTTCTAAATTAGATTATAACTAAATTCTTTATTCCTCTATCTGATCCTGACATCACAAGGGAAGTCCCCAAAGTGGGTAGGATTAAAAACAACACCACAGCCTGTCAAGTGCCCATGTTCAGCTTCTTGAGCTGCACCTTGTACCAGCCAAGATGCTCAAGAGTGGCTGACTTGAGAATTTGGAATTAGTTGGTGGTTGGTTATTGGTCTTTGTACTTAAAAGACCAAAATGACATCATTGGTGATGTCTTTAGACTTGCACATAAATTGGCTTTAAATGAGGCAGAGTTCCACAAAGCCTCACTTTCCCAGAGTCATCAAAGTCTTGTGGCAAGACAAAAGTCAGGACAATGGGAGATGGTTTAATCAGCAACATGGCAGTGCCAGGAGAGGCTGGAGAAGTGAATGCTAAGGCTCCTTCCCTAACTGGAGAATAGTTCTTTTGAATGGGAGGTTGACATTCAATCCTGAAAGGGATGTATGGACCCAGAATACCTTTCCAGTCTTTCTTAGGGTTATGGGTCTAGTTCTCAGTAGTTTTCCCCATTTTAATAAGACTTTTCACTTATTTAGGACTTTCCACAGATCTTTAAAAAGAGATTTAATTGCATCAAAATTTATTGTCAAACTCATTCTTTCCAGTTTACTAGAAAACACAGGATATCTTCTTATGCGTAACAGGTTTGTTATATCTTTTTTGCCTGTTCTTACTTGTCTATCTTGGTTCTTCTCCCTTTGGGAGATAAATAGGTAGCATAGGCACAAATAGAGTGTGGGCTGGACCTTCTTGACTAGATTTTTGCAGTACCCTCTTAATGATTTCCCTGCTTCAGTCACTTTTCAATACCATTTTTCCCCATAGCTGCCAAAGGGATATTCTTTTTATTAAATATTTAGAATATTTTTCCCTGGTTACATGATTCATAATTTTTCCCACCCCTCTTACCTTCCCCTTCCCAGAGCTGACAAGCAATTCTACTGGGTTATACGTGTGTCATTGTTCAAAACCTATTACATGTTATTCATATTTGCAATAGAGTGATCATTTAGAATCTACATCCCCAAACACATCCCCATTGAACCTTATGATTAATTATATGTTTTTCTTCTACATTTCTGTTGAAGCATAATTCTTATATCTGTGTTATTCCCTCATTCAATAAACTTCAATAACTCCCTGTTGAATGTAGAAAATATAAACTCCTTGTTCAGTTCTTTCTGTCCTGTTGGATTCTTTGTGACCCACTTGGGGTTTTCTTGGTGAAGATACTGGAGTGTTTGTCATTTCTTTCACCAGCTCATTTTATTGATGAGGAAACTGAGGCAAACAGGGTTAGGTGACCCAGGGTCACACAGCTATCTGAGGCTGAACTTGAACTCATGAAGGTAAGTCTTCCTGATTTCAAGCCCAGCACGCTGCACTACCAAGTAGCTTGTCCTTTAAAGCGTTTGGCCACTAGTCTCCATCTTATTTTCCTTCCTACACTTGTTTTGTTCCCTCTCACATGCTCCCTGACATCTCTCATCTCTGTGCTTTTATACAGGCACTTCTATGCCTAAAATGGATTCTTTGCTCATCTTTGCTTCTTTGAATCACTAGATTTCTTCAAAGTTAAGCTCCAAGACAACACCATACATAAAGCCTTTCCCCATCTCCCTAGCTACCTCCACTGCTACTTTGAACATAAACATTTACTTCCTATTCACTTCTGTGTGTGCTTGTGTCTCTAGAATTTAAACTCCTTGAGGGCAGGGACTGCTTTATTTGGATCTTTGTAACTCCAGCACCTGGAACGTAGTAGTGTGAATAATAGCATTGAGGGATGGATAGCATTAATCCCCATTAAACAGATGTGTGCACTGAGGCACAGGCACTATCAAAGTGCCCCAGGGTGTAATAGCATATTTTGCACTTTTTTTTCCCATTGGATTATGGAGAAGGGCAAGAAATCTGAAAACTCAGACCAATGGTCTTGCATTGAGCAAATGGGTCTGACCTGAGTTAGACCCTTAGAACAGAGGAAAAGAGTCAAGGAGGGAGAATAATGCTATACCTAGCAACAATATGAGGCATTTCCATTAGCTTTAATAAATTAGTTCCAACTCCACTCAAGGCTGTGGTGGCAGATTTCCTCTGCTAATGACTTTGAATGAATGGAGCATGCTCTGGGTAGGGTACTGTCATGCCACCCCGATGCCCTTGGGCAGAAGACCATTGCAGTAGGAGGGGGGGTCAGAGAAGATGGCATCTTAAAATGGCTTTTGAAATCAGAGCTCTCAATAAGGGACTGTTGGACTGCCCCTTTGCCAATATCTCCCAAGGGTCCTCTCAGATGACTGACCGGCGCATTCCTTTAGGCTGACGCTAGTATAAGGAAACACACACATACACACACACAACTAAAAACAAAGCCTGGCAAACTGAAGCTGCTTCCTTTAGAGATATACCTGGGCATAGGGAACTTCCTCTTTCTATGATCTAGCATGATCCCTGGCCAAGGACAGGACTGGGATCTTTAAACCCCACTCAGGATGAATAGCTTCTGGGGCATTTCTAGCCACACACTAATTAAAGATGAGAAATTTGACCCCCTCCTGAATCAGCCCCCCTTTCTATTCCTTGCTGTGAAGTATTTTTTTCTCTGAGATTCCTTCTCATCATTAGAGGAGAGTGTGTGCTTTCAGAGGCAAGACTGGCACAGTGGAAAGAGCAATAGATTTGGAATCGGAGTATCTGGAATTCCCAGTCCTAGAGCTTTGTTTGTGTGACCTTGTTTAAGTTATCTAACTTTTGTGGGTCTTGGTTTCTTCATTTGTGAAATGAAGGATTTGAATTAGATGGCCTCTAGACTAATTTTCAAATCTCAGACTATATATAATTTTATGATCCAATGATAGTTCTCATAATGATACTAATAATGAAATTCAACAAGTATTGATTAAGTGCCTGTAAAGTCAAAAATTAAGCAGTTCTTGCCTTTAGGGGACGTATCTGAAAAAGTATAATAATAATAGCAAACATCTATATATTTTAAGGCTTAAAAATTCTTTACATATATTATCTGATTTTGTCAGATGTAGTCTAATCAAATATAAGGTCTGTACAAAGTAAATACAAGGGTAATTTGCATTCTATAGTGATGGAAGGCATGCACTTCGTTTTTTAATTCTTTTATTTGTTTTGTTAAATATTTCACAAATACATGCAAAAATGTTTTTAACAATCATTAAAAAAATTTTGAATTCTAAATTCCCCTCCGCCCAACCTCCCTCCTTGAGAAGTCAAGCACTTTGATTTCATTTAGACATATGAGGTCATATTAGCCATGCTGCTAAAGAAAACACAAACAAAATAAAACAGCAAAAATAAAAGAGTTTAAAAAAGTACACTCCAATCTGCATTCAGAGTTCATCAGTTCTCTCTCTCTGGAAGTGTATAGCATTTTTCCTCTTGGGTCTTTTGGGTCATTGTCTTAATCAGGGTAGCTAAATCTTACTTAGTTGATCAGCCTTACAGTACTGGTATTTTTGTGTACAGTGTTCTTCTGGTTCTGCTCACTTTATTTTGCAAGAGTTCATAAAAGTCTGCCCATGTTTCTTTGAAGTCATCCTGCTCATAATTTCTTATAGTACAATAGTATTCCATCACAATTGTATGCCACCACTTGCTCAGCCATTCTCCAATTATGGGACATCCTCTTGATTTCCAATTCTTTTCCTCAACACACAGCTGCTCTAAATATTTATGTACATATAGATCCTTTTCATTTTTCTTTTATCTCTTTGGGATACAGACCTAATAGCCGTATTGTTGGGTCAAAAGGTATGCCCAGTTTTATAGCCCTTTGGACATAGTTCTTAATTGTTCTCCTCCAGAATGGTTGGACTACTTGACATCTCCACCAACAGTGCATTAATGTCTCAATTTTTCTATATCCTTGCTAGCATGTCCTTTTCCTTTTCTGTCATACTAGCCAATCTGATAAGTGTGAGGTAGTATCTCAAAGTTGTTTTAATTTGTGTTTCTCTCATCAATAGTGATTTAGAGCATCTTTTCCTGTGACTATTGATAGTTCTGATTTCTTCTGAAAACTGCCTGTTTGTATCCTTTGACCATTCATCAACTGGGAAATGGCTCTTATTTTTATAACTTTGGCTCTGTTCCCTTTATAATTGAGAAAGAGACCTTTATCAGAGGAATTTGATGTAAAATTTTTGTATATTATCTCATTGTCAGTGACACCTTTTAGCAAAATGTGATTGGGAAGCAATCCTATCAACTCATTATGTTTAACCTCTTCCTGCCCTTGAAATCATTCTTATCAACTAAATATATATTTATTGAATTCCTTCTCTTGCATACCACTAACATAGGTGGGAGAAAAGAAGTATAAGATATTTTCTTCCCTTCAAGGAGCTTATGCTTTTGGTGACGAGACAAAATTAAGAGTTTATATCTATATAGTACACTTATGACTACAAAGACTTTCCCACACAATAGGGAGAACACTGGATCACCGATCAAAGACTTAAGAGTTCTAGTCCTATTTCCTTCCTTTCCTAGCTATGTGGACTTGTGCAAATCTTTCATAGAATTACAGAATCTCACAGTTGGAAGGAACTTCAGAGGTCACCTGGACCAACCCATTCCTGAAAATGAATTCCTTTCCTGAAATCACTGACTAATGGTCATTCATCTGGTACTTAAAGATCTCCAGTGAAGGGAAGCCCATTCTATTTTTAGATAGTGTTAGTCATCAGGATTTCCCCCCCTTAATTCAAGCCTAAATTTACTTCTTTATTATTCCCATCCATTACTCCGATTCTGCCTTCTGAATGAGGCTAAGAGCAAGTCTAATTTCTTTTCCATTTGATAACCCTTCCAGTTCTTAAAGACTGCTCTCATGTCCCCTGCCCCCAAATCTCTTTTCCTCAGTCTAAATACCCCTAGTTGCTTTAAATGATTCTCATTTGTTGTGAACCTAAGACCTTCATCATCTCTGTTATTTTCCTTTCATCACTCTCCATTTTATTGATATCTTTTAAAAAATATGGTTCCCAGAACTGAACACATTACCAAAGTATTTTGACCAGCAAAGAGTATAATGGGGACATTATCTCCCCAGTTCTGGATACTAATCATTTCTCAGTGTAGCCCAGACTTTGCATTATTGTTATTGCTATTATCACCTTGTAGACTCATGTTGAGCAGACAGTCCTTTTGTCTCTATTTGAGTTGCAGATATAAGTACTTTATATATTTTAACATAGTGATAGAAATTGTTTTATTCTAAACTTAATAAGGTTCAAGTACGCTAATCATTCTGCTCTCCAAAACAAAACAGGAAAAGATCACATATGCACCTTCTCTACTACACATCAAAGTCAAAATGTGATTTTCAAAGCTGTCCTACTTCTCTCTGTCTAAAGTCAAGTAAATACTATCTATGTGATCCTGGGCAAGCTACTCTACCTGTCTCCTGTTCCTCATCTATAAAATGGGTTAGGTTAATAATAGTACCTTCCTATCAAGGTTGTTGTGAGAATGAAAACAGATAAAATGTGTAGAGCTCTTAACACATTGCTCAGTACACAGGAAGCACTTAATGCTTGTTCTCTTCTCTTGTTCTTTCTTCTATGCATTTAAAAGAACATTAATGACCATTTTTGTTATATCTTTTTATTGTTATTCTGCTAATGCTATTGCTGGCTCTTCTTTCCTTTGCCCATCAATTCTTTCATCCTAGTTGAAATAATTAAAACAGAACTTTTTAAATCAAATATGCATAGAAAAACAAAACAAATCCCCACAATGGCAATACCCCCAAATACATGTTTCATTCAGTACCTTGAATTCATCACCTAACTGTCAGGAGGTGAATCGTGTCTATTGGTTCCCTGAAATCAGAGTTGGTCAATCAGGGTTTTTAAGACCTTCAAAATTGTTTGTCCATACAATGTTCTTATGATACAAATTATTCTCTGGGTTCTGTTCACTTCACTTGGCATCATTTCATACAAATCTTCCCAGGTTTATGCAAAACTATGTCCTTCATTATATCATACAGCACAAAATTATTCCATTACACTCATATAGAATAATTTGTTCAACTTTTCCCCAATTGGAAAATTCCAACTGGTTTTCAGTTTTTTGAGCTATTATAAATATTTTGTATATATGGGTGCTTTTCCTATCCCTTTGATCTCATTGAGCTGCAGGCCTACTAGTAGTATCAGTGACTTTTGGGGTATCATTCCAAATTGTTTCTTAAAATTACCAGACCAATTCACAGTTCCACCAACCGAATACTGGCTTATCTCTTTCCCCCAAATCACTTCTGTAATCGTTATTTTCATTTTTAGGTATTTTTGACAATCTGATGTGTGCAAAGTACAATCTTAGTGTTACTTTAGTTTGTTTACAAGGAGGAAGGCATGAAGCACAGAGATGGAATGTCACACACAGCAGACATCAAGTAGAGCAATGTGGCAGGAATATAGAGTTTGAGAAGAGAGATTGGAACTGGCTTTTAGAGGAGCCAAACAGAGGAGTTTGTATATTTTATCCTAGAGGCAATAGGGAACTCCTTGAATAGGGGAGAGCTGTGCTTTAGGAATATCAACTTGGCAGCCAGGAAGAGGGCAGATTAGAGAAGGCAGAGGCAGGATACTGGCCAATCTGTCTGGGAGGCATTCGAAATAATCAAGGCAAGAGGTGATGAGACCCTGAGAACTCAGGTGGTGGCTGTGTGAGCGCAGAGAAAGGGATGGTTGTAGATAAAATTGATGACTTATAAAATAACAAGGTGTGGTTTAAGCAAATGCAAGAAGGTTGTTCAGGAAGGGAAAAGATCAATGGATTGGGTATATGGAAAGCTTCATGTAGAAAATAACTTTATGAGCTAAGGAAACATAAGCAGTTCTGTGAGATATATGGAAAGTGAATAATCAAACTATGTTCTTCTTAAATTCTCCAAATATAATCTCATTTGGTTCTCACAACTCTGCAAGGCAGATGCTATTATTATCTCCATTTTATGGAGGAAACTGAGGCAGACAGAGGTTTAAGTGACTTGCTAAGGGTCACTTAAGTAATACATGTTCTCTAAGGAACATACTTTCAAAATACTGATCCACCAAATAGTTCCAGAAGTCAGATCAGGAAGTCAATTCCATACCATAGTTCAAGTAAGATATCCACTGGGCTAAGGGTCATCTGCTATAAAGAAAGGTGAGATATGAAAGGATGAGCAAACAAAGGTTTTGTCTTCAGGGAGCCTATAGTGGGTAGCAGTGGTTAGACAGACCATGCAATCAAACACTGAATGTTTACAAGGTAAAATTCATAAGAATTTTTGGTTCAGGCTCTTGAGGAGCTGAGAGGACACAGAAGAAGGGAGAGATGGTTAACAGTGAGTTTTCTGTTCTTAGGGTACATAGGTGGATGAGAACTCAAGGTCAGAGTCTGGAAGGCTTGAACCAGTTCACAAAGATTTATTGAATTCCAGTTCTCTTTGTCCACCATTGTGGGAGAGGATACTCATGAAGTGCTCGCTGGATAGAAGGAATACTTAAAGATCCTTTGCCATGAGAGTTTGCACCCATTAAGGATAATTTATTTATGTATTTGCAAATAGGATCCGGCCTCACTCCCTTATCTTTGAATTAAAAGCACCATATGTCTTCAAAATTGTGACTGTTATGTCCCTGGGTGTCCCTGGGTGATGGTGCAAAGGCCTTCCTTCAACTCTTTTTCTTGGTGTTTCCATACCTGCCATCCAAACTGAAGCAAATGGGTCATCTGAGGCTTAGAGGCTAAATTCAAGTTTTCCATTTCAAAGATTCCTACCACCTAATTTTAGAGACTGCAACTCAGCTTTAAAGGATAGGAATCTGTCTGGGTTAGGGCTGAATGAAATGCCAAGAAACTAATTCAGACAAGACACTTGGACGATCCTTTCTTTGTTAGAGTGATACAGTGCCCCAAATCAACCAGTGTTTGAGCACCACTGCAGACATAAGGCAGAGACAGTCAACTCTCCGTTTTCTGTGCAAGGGTTATATGCTTTGTGATTCCTCTAGGGCTAATTTTTGGTTGTAAGTTGCCTTACTCCATCCCTCAGCATGCTTCTGACACTTTTGCCCCAACTAGCATGTACTTAGATGTTTTCTGATCCTCACAAATAAAATATTATTAAGAGAGCAAATTTATTTTTTTTGTTTTTGTTTGTTTTGCTTTTTTTTAAAGCAGTTAAATAGGAGTGGCTTTGAGATTGCCTATTGTTCTGTTTTATCTAGAATATCTAATCAAAATTTAACCATATTCCCCAACCTTTCTTCCTCCCCCAAATTTATATTTTCTCTTGATCTTTTTCCTATGGCTCAGACCTAGGCTAGAAAGGAAAGACCCAATGCTGAACCCTGAAACCCAGGGGAAGCTCAAGATGACAAGTCAACCTCGACACATATGAAGTCTCTTGCCAAAATCAAGTCCCCAAGGAGCTCCAGCAAAAAGCTCAAGCAATCCTTCCCCAGGCAAAGCTGCCAAGGAGAAGCAGGCAGGCGGGCAGGCACACAGACCCTCGGTCCCCTCGTTCATCCCCCCAGACAGAATGAAACCCAGTTGAGCAACGTAAAATAACAAGAGGCCATTCCACGTCCCACGCCTTTGTCAGAGTCAGCCTGTGTGTACTCCACCTTAAAAGAAAAAAAATTCCGTACCGTGTGCAGAGAAGACTGTACAGAGTGGGCCCCCTGCTCTTTTCAAAGAGGGAATGTAAGCAGATCTCAGAAGAAACCACTTGGCTCAGCAGTTTGGGGGCTTGTTGTAATTGGCCTGGCCTGAAAGAATTCAGCAGGCTGTACCTGTGCCAAGAAAAATGCAAATGTTTCCCTGAGACAGAGGCACTTGGGGTGGACGAGCGGAGCTGGGCCCTGCTCGGAGCCTGGAGACTTGAGCAAAGAAGGCAGAGGGGCTCTGGAAGGCTGCCTCTTGGCCTCAGAAATGGCCCTCGGGGTACCCCAACTGAGACAATTATGGCAGGGCAGGGGACTTGGGATCCCGACTGAGCCGCCTCCCCAGGAGCAGGGAAGGAAGGGGCCACCAGCCTCTTTGGGAGAGTATTTCCCTCCTTTAGGCAACCTCATTGTTTCTCCTGGTAGAAAAAGACTAGATCCTGTAGGGCTTCCCCCTGACCCCGAGCTACAATAGGCAAAACCCAGCCTCCTCTCTAAATGCTCCAGAAAGGATGGAGACCTCTCCCCAGCCTTCTCTGGTCAAGTGGAAACTTCTCATGTAGTGGCTGCTCCCACTTCTTAGGCCTCTTGTCATCCCTTGCTGTTAGAAGGGCGACTACAATGCTGAGGAGACTCGTGCCATCTGTTTTCGAGCAGGGTATTCCCAGCCTGTTTCCTTGTGGGCCTAGCACAGTTCTTAGTGACTAGCACAGAGCCGGGCACATAGGAAAACCTGAATCAAGACTTGGCCGACTAAGACTTTCCTGAGAACCAAGGATCTCATACAGCATGAAGGGACTCAAAAAGTTCTCCCCTGGGAAGCAGGTGAGTTCATCAGACTGCTGAGTAAACTGAGGTAGAAAGCTTCAATGCCCATCTCTGGGTGCTGCTCTGGCTGCCATCTTCCAGGTCAGACTTCAGTTCTGTTTTTCTGGCATCCACTGTGTCTTGGATATTCTATTTCTTCTTGGCCCATTGGCATTTTGCTTTCATTCACCTCCAAATCTCCTAAACAACCCTAGAGCGGCACTCTTGGCTTCCCAATGCCCTTGATGTCCTGGGATACCCCCATGCCCTGCTCTCTTCTCCCTACCCCCACCCTTTCCCTCTGCTCTGCCAGTTTTGGCCATCTGTCTCTCTCTGATCTCATTTCTCCCCCTCCTTCCCCCTCCCCAGGCCCCATTCCATCTCCCTGCACTGCCAACTCTGCCCTTGTCTCAGGCCCCCTGTTTCCTCTCCTCCTCTGTTGGAGGTGGGTTCTTTGTTGCCTCTGCCCCAGCTGTCTGGAATGGGTCTGCCCGCCTCACTGACTTTGAATTCCTTTTCATAACACTGCCCCAAACTCACGTCATGCAGGCAGCCCCACATGGATATCCCCATTGCCCCCCAACATATTATTATTCTCTTCTTATTGACAATTCTTCACCTTCTTTCTTGTCTGTTGCCCCTGCCTTCTCCCCCATTGTCATATTTTCTTGAGCCTAGTCTCACAGCGAGATGCTTTAAAAGATCTTTCTGTCTAAAAAATCTTACCCAGTTTCTGAAGTCACCCTAAGTCTGGTAAGAAACAGTGGCCTAAATTTTAGGACATTAGAATGAAATATTTTAAAAATTTAGCAAAATTTTTATTCTTATTCAATCTGCCTTATTTCAAACCCAGCCCATAGATCCTGAGCCCAGGGTCCATAGTTGATGCCATGTTCGCTTTTCCTGGTTTATTCTTTCTAATACATGTTATTTTGTGAATGTGTTCTATCCATCCCTTTCCCCTGCATCTTTAGAGATGTCCTTCATGAAGATAAATATTTTGCTATTTCCTTTATCTCTATTTTCCAGTACAGGGCATTTTCCTATCTTGTGGGTGCTTAAATGCTAAATGAAACACTAAAACAAATAGTGTTTTAGGAAAGTAAGAGAGGAAAATGGAGCACAGGAGTTTGAGTTTATATGTCAGCTAAAGGGTTAGACCATGAGACCTTTTTTTATCAGGAGACTGGATGTTCTTCATGAGCTCAAAGCACTTTATAGGATCTTACTCCTTGTTCAACCTATGTACAAAAAAGGATATAAAGGACTTTTCAATGTTAGCAATGAGCTTGATTCCTCATGTGGTTTACCAGATAATATTTCCTGATTTAGAGAGAACTTGGTGGTACAGTGGCTAGATCATTGGACTTAAAGTCAGGATGGCTTGAATTCAGATGCAACCTCTTAGTTGTATGACCCCGGGCAAGTCACTTAACTTTTGTCTACCTCAGTTTCCTCATCTTTAAAATAGGTATAATAATTACACCTACCCTATAGTGTTGTAAAGATCAAATGAAAAATATTTGTTAAGCTCTTTGAAAATCTTAAAATGTTGTATAAAAACTATTTGTTGTTGTTGTCATTGTTATTATCTCTTCTTAAATGTTAAAGATCATAGTGGAAGCTCTAGAACATAGTTTCTTTTCCATTGACTATCTTCTCTAGGAGAGGGAAGTGACCCTTTCTCTGCTTCCTAGAATGATGAAACGAGTCCTACACAGAGCTGGGGGGGATTAATGGCAGGTTGAAATTCTCGACCTGCAATAAGTCAAACATTTTGTTTTCTCTTTGACTGGCTCCTCTGGAGGTCTGTTTTCTCAGAGTGGGAAAGCCAGGTGAGATCTTTTTAAGATCTCTGGCCTAGAATCTTTGCCCTCTATCACCGTTTCATGCTATCCCTTTGAGGAGTCTGGTGCAGATGGCTTGGAGAAATGGATTTCCTTCTGTTAAAAAAAAAAAAAGATGTCCTTTACCCCCCTGATCTTTCCTCCTCCCTGTTTTTCTTCTATAAGAAACTTCTTCCTTGAATTCTGCCCTGTTTTGCATCACATAAATAGGAATCTGTTTTGGAGGAATACCTTATCATGAGAGAGGCAGAGGTGATGATCCCTCTGTACTCTGCCTTTGCCAGCTGGGTTCACTTTTCGGTAATGCATTTAAGGAAGGACATTGGCAAGCCAGAGAGTGTCCAGGGGAGGGGACCCTGTCCGACCTCAGGATCCCAGCTTTAGACCTGGAAGATCTCTGAAATCCTTTTGAACTCTTGAGGATCTATAAATCTGTAAACCCCTGAATGAGAGTGTGACTAGTCAGTTGGTCAGCATGAACGGGAAACCCCATGCCTCTGCACCTTTCCCTTCAAAGCCCCAGAAATATATTTCTTTGTTTCAGCTGGGCCAGCCATTAAGGCTGTAAGGTCCTGAAGGCAACAGGCTTCTTCTGTAACTCTCTCAGCTCGGAGAAGAGTGTTGAGCATACTGAGGTGCTTAGTAAGGACTCTCCTCTTGGCCTTCCCTCTTTCCCTTTCTTCTTTGGTAGTTTTTGTCTGCTTTTTCTTTTGTCTTTGTGACTATCCTGCTCAACTTCAACAATAACCCCAGCACCTTGGAAACACAGTGGGCCTCTGATTTTTCCCAGATGCTCCTGTTATTATAGATTTCCCCAGCAGGCCCAGGGCAGAGCTATCTGGAGCTCCCTGCATGCTTGCATTTCATTCATGGCCAGTGTTGATGTTTTCCATATCAGAGAGCACCTGAAGCTGTACACAGCCTTTGCAGTGAGTCTGGATGCTGGCACTAACTCATCCCAGGCCCACTTTGCAGAGTAGGAAAAAGGGGAGAATTATTCTCTTCTGAGCGCTGGCAAATCATTTTGCTAAGTCTGTATACAAATGAATCACCTATTTGATATGTCCATGTGTTTTAGAATGTTTATTGGGTATGATGATTAATCTCCACTGGTGACTACTGTGGTATAGGGGAAAACTCAGCTTTGCCACTCCCTACCTGAGTCATCTTGAGGAAGTGACTTAATATTTCTGGGCCTCAGTTTCTTCATCAGTAAAATGAGCAGAGCTGGGCTAGATGGCCATAAGGTTCCTTTTAGCTCTAAATAAATGACCCTATGACTTGACCTGCATCTTTCTGAATATCTGTAGAGCACCCAGCTCTATTAATTATTCACAGCTGGTGAATTAATATTATGTAAAGGTGGGATGATCAGTATTTTTTAAAGGTACGTCTCTTTGTCCCATCCTAGGGGAAGTTTTTTTTTTTTTTTCACAAACATGGAGCAAATCCCAGCCATGTTGGTCTGGGAAAGCAGGAGCACAAAGCATTAGCCCCCTCACCTTAATCCTGCAGACCTGTTCCTCTGTCTGTACAAAGGGGCTAATGAATCTGGCCTCCTGTTTACCTGTTGGGTTGTTGGTGGAGAATGGATGATGTGTGATATCCCTGGAGAAGTCTCAGCTTAGGGATTCGGTCCAGCCCCTTCTTCCCGAAGCTTGGGGAGCACCAGAGGTCCCCAGGGTGTCTGTGATGCTGAGGAGGGCCTCAGCGGCCATCCATGCTGCTGCAGGGAGCCTTTGAGGCATCGCTCTGTTCTCAGACTGCAGAGACCACGCCTGTCTCCCCAGAGCTGCGCCATGTGAATGCCCGACATTATGATGAGTTTGTGCCGATTAAGGAATTGGACTCCAAACCCTGGGCAAATGGATGCCAATCACCGGTTCCCATACACAGCGTAATCTGTGCAAACTTCATTACTCATGCGGTGCTCACATGGGTACCAGAGAGCTCCCGTTTCCAAAAAAAATCATTTTCCCTGATTAATCACCTAGACAGCCCACTTCACACACAGGCAGTTATTCATTGCTGCTGGAGTCGCACCCAGCCTCCCAGGGGCACCCTCTTGTGTGTGTGTGTGTGGGGGGACTGCCTATGCCTTCCTTTGCCGCCTTCGGGAGCTCTCCTACCAACTCCTGACTCGAAAATTCACATCCCCTTCCACCCAAGCTGGGGCTGTGCCCTGCCATGCCCCCATCCCCCACAAGGGGGAGCCCCCGGAGGGCAGCTGGGGCTCAGGGATTTTGGTAGCAGCATTGAAGTTTTTTTTCCTGTCTTCCCCTAAAGTGGCTTTTGCAGACCCAACAGTAAGATTTCTTTGCTCCAATGTTGGGGGCTGAGGACCTACTTTTGGAGGGCTACAGGATGGGCTCTCAGCCTTGTCTTAGGCTCCATTGTCTGTGGTCATTTGTTACTGTAAAGTAGAATGGAAAAGAAACAAGGGGTTCAGTCTGGAAGACACCCACAGGCTGCAGCCCCTGGTCAGAGGCAAGACGACCTGAGCCAGACTGCACCCAGCAGCCTAGGGGAAAGCCCAGAGGGACTGGGGACTCCAGAGCACAGGTAGGTTCCAGGAGAGCAGCAGCAGCAGCCCCTGGACCCTCAGGGGTTTGGCTGTTTGACCAAGTAACCAGGAGATTCTGAAGACAAAGGGAGTAGTGGTCAGCAGAGAAGCAGCCAGATTTGAGGGTGGGGGAGAAAAGTCAAGGCTAGAGCGGGGGTACAGAGGAGGGGCACACAGGGAAAGAGATGTGTGTGGGGGAGAGGAGGGAATCAGTTTCAGACTTCAGCTGGCTTGAGTCAATTTCAACTCCAGCTCCCCTGGAAAACTTCTCAAGACGTCAGAGGAGGGAGAAAGCAGACAGTTCAGAGTGGACCAGGTTTTATAGGAATGTTGCATGAATCCTTTATGGGCACTTAGATCCCCCCATGTTGGAGAACCACATCTGCCCCTTGTCTTTTTGACTTGGAACCAGCCAGTTTTCTAGATGGTCGGTGGGGTTGTCGGCTTCCACCTTCTCTTCCTCTTTCTTCTCTGGTTCTCTTTGTCTCTCAGTGAGCTCTCATGTCATCTCTCCTGCTCTTGAACTTGGTGACATCCAAGGGCAGCCTCCCTTGAGGGATAAGGGCACTTGCCTCAGAGCTAGGTAAATAGCAACAGACAAAGGAGAATCAAAGTAGCCGGCACTTCCAGGCTAGGGGGATTGGAAAGAGGGTATCTGTATTTTTTTCCATTTTTTTTTCTGAGCAGAGGAAATTGGAGAAGCAGTGACTAAGCCCCCACATAATCTAGTGCAGGAGTTCTTAACCTTTGTGTGTGTCTTGGACCTCTGTGGCAGTCTGGAGAAGACTATGGCCCTCCTACCAGGAGAATGTTTTTTACATGTCTAAAATAAAATGCAAAGGATTCTATGGGAATACAGTCATCAAAATATTTGAAATACAAGTTTATGGACCTCGGTTTAAGAACCCTGCTCCAGGAGCTGGCACAGTAAGACTTTGTCTGACCTACTTTGGGTTGATTGGCCTGGGGTCAGCTCCTGTTTAAAGCACTGTCCCTTCTCTGTGTAGGGGAGAGGGTTGTAGGTAAGTCTTATGCTTGATAGGGAATTCTGGGTCCTTTGTGGAGTCCTTTCAGTGTATTTCCCAAACATGGCAGACGATTCATAGAGCCTGCTTGGCTAACTGGAGAGGATGGTGATTTGACTGTGTCCTAGACTCTGCTGTCCAAATCACATCACATCTAAAGGCTAGGGCAAGGCTGAAGTATGCTAGGAATAACAAGGGAGGATTCACGGTCTTTTCACCATTCTTGCCTGGGATGGCTTTTTCAAGGGCCACATTTTCTTCATTAAACTGTTTCAGCTGGAATGGGGGGTGATGCAACAGTGGCCGCTTCCGTTTCCTTTATACAGACACATTCATACTTGTTAGTGACCCCAGCTACACTGCCTTCCCTTGTGTGCTTCATACCAGTAATCCACCTTTATTTCAAATTTACACAAACCTGCCCTTTGGCCAGTGGTTGAAGCATTTCTCAATTTGTTTGTTCCTCCTCCACAATTTTATGCCCCCCCCTCAAAAAAACCTCCTGAATTGAAATTCCTGGAAAATTCCAATTTTAAACCATACCCCCAACTAACCCTTCCATAACAGGATGATGGGACTTAAGGACAGAAGAGACCTTAGACATCACTGATTTCAACCTTCTCCTTTTATAGATAATTATGCTGAAGCCCAGAGAGCCACTTCTGTAGAAGCGGGATCTTAACCCCTACCTCAGAAGGGTGGTGGGGGATTTAAAAGAGATAATGTATACAAAGGACTTTGCAAATCACAAAAACACTATGTCAATATAAAGTTTGATAACTTTCTTATTGTTCAGGGCTACGCAGCCAGCTGCTTGACACAGTGGGAAGAGCAAATGGTGTACAAGTCCCATTTCTGATGCTTTCTGGCAAGCCCCTTCACCTCGGTTTTCTCATCTGTAAAATAAGAGGATTGGGCAAAATGGCTGCTGCAATCCTGCATACCTGTAGAGCTCTGAGTCTGATGTGATAGAGCTGAGATTCACCTCTAAATCCTGCAGATAGATATTACAGTAGATAGAGAATGGGGCCGCATGGCAATAAAATCTGAGTTCAGCTGTGGCCTCTGACTTATTGGCTATGTGACCCTGGACAAGTCACTTAACATCTGTCTGCCTCAGTTCTCTCAACTATAAAATGAAATAACAATATTATGTGAAGATCAAATGAGAGGATATAATGCAATACATAACTAGGAAGATGGATGGATGGCTGGATAGATAGATAGATGATTTGATAAGCATATACTATGTGCCAGACACTATGCTAAGCTCTGGGAATACAAATCTAAAAAAAAAAGCAAGATGATCCTTGGCCTCAGTTCTAATGGAGAGAGATAACACAGAAAAGGTTGCTGAGGGGGCAGCAAGATGCCTCAGTGGATGGAGAGCCAGGCCTAGAGATGGGAGGTCTTGGTTAAAATCTGGCATCAGACATTTCCTAGCTGTGTGACCCTGGGCAAGTCACTTAACCCCCATTGCCTAGCCCTCACTATTCTGCCTTGGAACCAATATATATATATATATACATATGTATATATATATTGATACTAGGATGGAAGGTAAGGGTTAAAAAAAATTAAAAGGTTGCTGAAAACGGGAAGTGAAAGGTAGAGGAGAAGAGGAAGGGCCAGAAGAAGCTAATTTAAAATTAATTCAATGAGGAGAAGGAAAGAAGAGGCCTTTGTGTCAGTATTTGAGCTCAGTATTTGGGTAACAATCCAGAAGTAATGACCAAATATAATTCATGTGGTTAAAAAAATATCACAGATCAATTTCTGTCCTGTTCCTAGTAATGAACATCAATATCTCATATCTTCTAGACAGGCTGTCAGCAACTTATATATTTAAAATGAGTTTTTTAAAAATACATTTACAAAGTCATTTATTTTGAATCTCATCTGAAGCAATTAAAAAACATCCTGACATTTAAGGTGATATTTTTTCCTAAGTAAAATAATTATAAATAATACTAATTATGAACAAATCATTCAGTTACTCCCAGTCTGGTTCAACCTTTAGGTTAATAAACCAACCCATTAAAATTCATCTTGCTCAAAGGACCAATTTGTTAAAAAATGTGTCGACCTTTTACCACAAGTATGATTGATATATTCTCCAACAATAATCAGAGACATCTTTCTCAGAAGTGAGCGTGGTCAAGCGGTTGGGGTAAGAGAAGGTGACCCCGGGGGTCTCTTTGCCCCTCCTTGCCAGTGATTCTTGCTTTGACGGGTAGTTAAACCAAAAAACCCTACCCCAGTTTATAATCTTTCATGATATAATTTGAAAAAATACTTTGGACTTCTCTAAGTGCCTTTTAAGGTGTCATGAGATCAATGTCCATTGCAAGGGAGTCCATTTTACGTTTTCAGGATCTATTTTTCTGTAACAAGTTTCAGATAGTCGCCCAGTCTGGCAGAGATTTCTAGTGATCCTCACTGTTTCCCCTTCCTTCCTTTGTTTTTTTCTATCTACCAGTGAAAGGAAGACAAGAAGCAGAGAAGAAAATGAGGCAGAAATGATAGTTTGAGTACTTATTAATGAAACAAATGATTTGAGTAGGTGGGAAGGCTATCCACCGATACAAATCCCAAAACTTCTATAATTTAGCAGATCTTGTCCAAGGCTCAGAGAGGTTAATCAGCATGCCTATAGTTGCACAGGAGTGGAATTTAAGCCCAGATCTTCCTATTTTAAGGCTAGAACTCTAACCACTGCAACACACTAATTACTCATTGAAATTTCACTATGAAAATTTTCTAGGCTGAATTATCCAATCAAAATGCACGCATGGCTCCCAGACTCTTAGATCTGGATATAGTTCTTGGAGACTCGACGGAGAGACTTTAATATTGAGACACAGAAAGCCAATTTCTCCCTCCCTCCCCTGACCCCTCCATTTTACAACTGACTTGTTGTTTGACCTTGACCTGGGCGATTGACCGTTTTTATGACAAGATAATACTAATGCTAGGAAAGTAAACTGGGGACACACTGCTTTGATCTAAAGCAGGGTAGTTCAACCTTGTCATTGGCCATCCCTCACGCCTTAGAGCATGCTCCCTTTTCAGCTCTGTTTCACAGAGCTCAAACAGCCCCTGTGATCAGATGCCCTTTCTGGTAGTCTCCTTTCTTTCAATTAATTCGTCTGTATTTAACTACCTTAAATTTATTTTTGCATTTATTCTGTATATTTCTATATGTACATTTTTTCTCCCTGATAGAATATAATCCCCCTGACAACAAAGCCTATTACATTGTTGCCTTTTATCTCAGTATCTAAAAAAAGAAATGATGATAGAGGGAACTAGGTTTCTCAGTAGATAGAGTCAAGCCTGAAGTCAAGAGAACCTGGGTTCAAATCTCACTTCAGACATTTCCTAGCAAGTCACTTAACCCCCCATTGCCTAGTCCTTACCTTTCTTCTGCTTCAGAACCAATACTAAGGCAGAAGGCAAAGGTTTGAAAGAAAGAAAGAAAGAAAGAAGGAAGGAAGGAAGGAAAGAAGGAAGGAAAGAGAAGAGAGGAGAGGAGAGGAGAGGAGAGGAGAGGAGAGGAGAGGAGAGGAGAGGAGAAATGAGAAAACTGAGGCAAACCCTGGTTGGTTTCACAATCTGTATGGGTGTAATTTGCAGCCAGGACTTCTTGACTCTATCCACTGTTCTACTTAGCTGCTTTATGACCTGAAGACACAATAGGTACTTCATATATGCTTATTGATTGACAGATCATTTTTAACTTGCATACTAAAATTCCAAACAATAGATAATGTATAAATTGGGAATTTCTTTTTTAGTTTATTTTTAGAGGCAAGATATTTATGTTTGTTAATTATGTTTGGCTCAGGTTAATGTTAAAATGAGTTTGTGTTCCCAGAGCAGATGCCAACTAAGCCAGAGTTTGATAACAAAGGTGCTGGGTGGCATTTGTGATGAAATATACTGGAGGAGGGAGACATCAGGATGAATTAGAGTGAATAATGCACCTATAGATAATAGAGTTGTTTGTCAAAAAGTGGAAAGTACTTATAATCTTATACTCCTTTGAAAAGAAAAGAGGGACAAAGGCTTAGTCAGACAAGAGAGTTCAGTTGTCCCTTTGTTCTCTTGTTAGAACCAAGGTGGAGATTCAAGAGAAGCCACATCCCTGGTCTGCTGCTTGGACCTCGAGCTCTTACCTCTGTTGTGACCCCAGATGCTCAAGGAGCACAACACAGGCATCTGGCTCTGAGAAGGGTGTAATGGCATGCCTGGGACATTTACTCATAAAACCAGAAAAGCCAAATGGTGCCAGAAATAGGGGTTTTTGGTTACTTCCACAGACAGGATACAGTTCGGGTGATTATTCATGTGATTCATCAAGGAGGGGAAATAAGTTATCCACAAAAAACATCCTTCTTCTCTCTTCTTGTGACTCATGAGATTTTCAGTATGACCCATGGAAAGCCCCAGGGTCCAGGCAGAGTTGGGGTCCATATCAAGTTACATCTCTTCAGCATCCATGGATCAAAGAGTATCTTTTGCCAGCCTCGCCTCCTGGGGCCAGCAGAGAAGAGGGTGTTTTGGACTAGGTGGGCCACCCTATTTTGTAAAGGTGCTTCTTAGTAATACAGTCAGGGAGTAGTGGGGGCAAAGTGCTCTGACTCTCATTGGCTGGAGTTGACAGCTGGTAGATGGATATCATTCTTGCGTGGAGACTCACAGCATTGGGTCGCCAGATGTTCTGATTTTACACTTGCTGCCAGGCAAAGGAAGGCATACTGCTAATTCAGAAACTTGAGTACTTTGTGGTTTTGACAGGCAACTAATCTTTCTACACCTACTGATCCATAACCTTTGGGCTCACTGCTCCCTTCTCCTTTTGCATTGTCCCAATCCCCTCATGGTAAATTCTAGACACCAGCTGCCTCTATACTTAAAGACCATACAGGCTATTACAACAAAGTGCAAGGTGGGAGTGGCCACATTACTTTGTTGTCCTGGAATTTCAGAGTATCAGATTTTGCTGAAAATAAATGGGCCACCACCTGGAGCATGGGAATTTAGCAAGGCAATGAAATGTAGTGCATAGAAGGTTGAATTTGTAGTCAGGAACTGGGTTTGAATTTTATCTTAAAAACCCATTAAATCCATGTCCCTGGGCAATTCAGTTGAACAACACAGACTTATGGAGAAAAATGGAAAGGTTTTTTTTTTTTTGTAGTTTTGGAGATCTGACTGTCATTGCCTGTAAAATGACTTGGAGGGAGGAGAGGTAGAGGTGGGGGAGAGTGGTGGTCAGGCCAGGAAATTTCTTCTGCTCTTAGGATGTTACAAAGTGAAAATCCCCTTCAGTGCTACCATTTCCTCACCTGTAAATTGAAGCTGAAATATTGTGAAGAATTTGATGACTAGATAGGATTATTAGTAGGAAAGAGGGATTCCTTTTCAACTGAGAGTTACTCTTTACTGAGAATCGTGGTCCTGCTAAAGAAAATTATCTAGCCTTTCTTACAGGAAAAAACAGTGGAAAGAGAATGTCTGTAGCCCAGATCATGACATGTAGTTGGGCAGCAGGCGACTAAATTAATCTTTCAGTATCTAGAGCAGGTGGGTAGCACAGTGTATGGATTACTGGGTCTGGAGTCAGGAAAATCAGAGCTCAAACCTAGTCACAGCCACTTATTAGGTGTGTAACCCTGGGCAAGTCACTTAGCCTCTGTCTCCCTCAGTTCACTCAACTATAAAATGGGGATAATTTGAGCACCTATCTCCTCAGGTTATTGTGAGCATCAAATAAGGTAATATTTGTAAAGTACATAACAGTTCCTGGCATATAGTAAGGGCTTAAGGAATATCTGTTTCTTTTCTTTCTGGGGGAATGCCTATATGAAAAAAAAATTGAGCTGCTCCTGCAACAAGAAGCAGTTTGACATCCCTGGATTTCCTATAGAAAGGATCATTGGGCTAGAGCTGGACAAGACTTCAGCAGCCATATAGTCCAATTCCTTAATTTACAGATAAGGAAACTGAGGTCCAATAGAAGTAAGTGATTTGACCAAAGTGAGTAGTATCAGAAGTGAGATTTGAACCCATGTCCTCTGTATCACTGTATCACTAGGATATTTCCCAAATGTGATCCAGCCTGACCTTTGTCTCCTTTTTCAATTCTGGGCAGAATCCCAATTGCAGGTGTCCTGAAGTCAATGAATGGATGTGTGGTAGGCATAGCCAGGCTACAGACTAGAATGTTATTTCTATGGCATATGTTATCAATAAGGATCATCAAAGATGTGCACAACTAGACAAGGACATGGACCAGTCACGTAGTTGTAAAAGGGCAAGATCACAGATGGACAGCATGACTGCCATACTGGTATTCCTGAAGTCTCAGAAGGACCAGGATGAGTCTCAATAGAAAGACAGGGGCCAGAATCATCTGGGAAGAAAAAAAGTGCAGATGGGATGAGATTTGCTTCAGTGAATGGTGATGAGATCTCAAATCCAATAAAATAGGAAGGAAAGTGCAATGTGTATTTGAAAAAGTCTAAGGTGGTGTAGTGAATGGAGTTCTGATCCTGGAGTCAGGAAGACTCTAGTTCCAATGTGACCTTGGACAAGTCACTTCACTTCTGTTTGCCTTAATCCAATAGAGAAGGAAATGGCAAACCACTCCAGTTTCTTTTCCAAGAAAACCCCATGGTTTGGTCCAGGTGGTCACAAAGGATCGGATACTAATGAATGACTGAATAACATCAAGAATTTATTCAGGTATGACAAGGGTTGGAGAAGCCAATCCAGCAGTTATTTTTGGATCAATCAAAGGGATCTGGATAAAATACCAGAATGAATTTGTGTGTTTAGATGGCCACTGGTCTATATAGGATACCTTTTTGATGTTTGATTTCCCCCTCAGCTCTGAGGATCTCATATGGGAAAGGAAGCTCCTTTGTTTCATCTCATATTTGTCCCTGATGAGGTCGGTTCTGATTGTCATATACACACTGGACATTAGGGTACCATCACTTTCCTTTTGAAATAACCACAAATTTTTGGAATTTAGGAGCAGAGCTGCCACATGGCTTTTTAAAAAAATATGTCTAACAGTTTGGGAGGAAGGATGTGACTGGGGTGGGCAGCTATGTGGTAAATAGATACAGTACTGAGTCTAGAGTCAGGAAGACCCAAGTCTAAGCCTGGCCTAATCACTTACTAGCTACATGGCTCTGGACAAGTCACTTAACCCTGTTTGCTTCAGTTTCCTCTTCTGTAAAATGGATTGGAGAAGGAAATGGCAAACCAGTTTCTGTGCCAGGAAATCTTTTTCTCCCCCCCCCCCCCCCCCCCAGCAAGGGGTAACGAAGACTAGGATACAACTGAAAGTGATTAAATAGTAACAGCAATGTGACTGGACAGATGATAGTTTATGCCCTCCTCATTATACCCTCTCTAACTTCTTGAATTTAAATCTTCTAAGTTTACATTCTTAGCTGGATTAGTGATTCTATGTCCTTTCAATAGTGCTGATTGAAATTCATCTACCCCTTTCCATCCCCGTTGACTCTTGTCTCTGACCTCCCATATGGACATCAGGAATCGGTTCATCCATGTGTTGGCGGCCATTTTCTAGGCCTCTTGACATTATGTGGCTATTTAGAGTTTATTTTTGATGACATTTTTCATGGCGTTTCTTCTGGGCTCTTCTGTTGGTAATATGCTGCAGTCTACTCATACACATGCTATACCTCACAGTGCCCTTTGGCTGACCAATAACTTGAATTCTTCACAGTCTCTGGCATTTCAATTCTCAAAGCCATTCACCATCCCTAGAAGAATATTATTGTTAACAGAATTAAAATAAATTTTAAAAAATGTCTGCCTCAGGGAGAACCTTGGAGTCATTAAAGCATCTCCGGATTTCTCAAATGCTGTCTAGCTCACTCTTCTCCTCTTACCAATTTTGGAGCCATTTTCCACTTTAAGTGTCTGCCATCGATATACGTAGTGATAGACCAGCTCCATGGGTTATCCATCTAACCGTGGACCATAATCTGGGCAATAGAAATCCTTCACTTACAAAATTTTTCCTGCCCAGATAGTTGGGCTGGACTCTTGACGGAAAATCATTTTGGTGAATATCTGGAAAACCTTACCAGGTTCTGAGAATACAGCTTCAATTTGAACCTTGTACTGGACATCCTTTTTGACAGCAGCATCAAAGGCATCTGCCTTTGATGAGCAAACATCTCTTCATTTCATATTAAAAATCAGAAGGTTATTTAACAAACTTATCTCTTTTGTTATTTCTATCAAGGAATAGTATATGATTTTTTAAAACCCTTCCCTTCCTTCTTAGGATCAATACCATGTATTGGTTTCAATGCAGAAGAGCAGTAAGGGCTAGGCAATGGGGGTTAAGTGACTTGCCCAGGGTCACACAGCTGGGAAGTGTCTGAGACCAGATTTGAACCCAGGACCTCCCATCTCTAGGCCTGGCTCTCAATCCACCGAGCCACCCAACTGTCCCCCAATAGTATATGATTTTAACATACGTATGGAGAAGATAGCTTGTTGGAGGAGAGGGCTTTTAAGATGGAGTTTCACTCTCCTTCTTCAAATGCTTTTTAATAGTTAGCAAATAATAAACACCATAGGTTTTTATATTCTTTGCACCTTCCAGATGGCCATATAGCTACAAAGATGAGATCTGCTGTAGAAAAGAATTCATAGAATCCTGCCCATCACCTTTTCATACCTTCATCAAGTACATAAGGATACCATGGATATTTGTATAATATTCTTTGAAAACAAATTTTTTTTTTTTTGTAGAGAAGGAGAAGTATCACCTATCCATCGCTACTGATTGTGTGTGGTTTTCCCCAAGTGTTTGGTAACCTCACCCTCTTTCCTATATTTTGAAAACTGAACCCGTCAGCCCTAAGAAATGCACTGATGTTGATAGATAGGGACCTCCTTCCTGAACGGCCAGTCTCATGTAGCTTCCTCTCTCAATCCTTGTTTTCTTTATACAATATAGCAGGGACTGTGATGTTATAGTATGAGCATTATGGTTCCCAACTGAATGAGAAAAGAGTTTGCTATGGAAATTTTGAGACTGCTTTACTCACCTGGACATCTCTGTTAAAAAGCTTTTATGAGGATAGCAGGATAGACTTCTTTATTCCAAAGCCCTTTGACTAAGAATCTTCTTGATGGTCATACGCTAGTCTGAGGGAAGGTACATTTGAGGTACAATCTTTTAAGTAAGTATTGCATATTTAGCATCCCTTGGGATATCTGAAATAGCTCACTCATACTCTAGAGCAGTGATGGCCCACCTTTTTGAGATGAAATGCTAGGTCCCACCCCCTCCCCATCTCCCAGACCCAGTGCTGTGTCCTTCCCCCCCACCAGGGACTGAAAGCCCCATCTCACCACCACCACCATTACCCCAGACAGGGGAGGGAAGAAGCACTCCCATTGGGCTGCTGGGCAGAGGGGTAGGTGATCAGAGGCAAGCATAGAGATGGGAATGGGAGTGGCCCCAGCACTCTGCTCCCCTTCAGCTCTGTCACCTGTGAGTCCCTTTACCCCCTGTGCTCTCCCCTGGGGCTGTTGGGTAGAGGGGTGGTGGATGTGAAAAAATGTCATCAGGTATGGTGGAGAGGGGGAAGAGCAACTCTACCAGAGTCTCTCTGCCTTTCTAGTATCGAACTCTGGGGGTGGGGGCTGGGGAGAGAGGGTGGTCCATGTGCCCACAGAGAGTGCTCTGCATGCCATCTTTGCTATCTGGGCCATAGGTTCGCCACCACTGCTCTAGAGGTTCACTGGAAATAAAAATAAAATAATTCAGCCATCAGGGTTCTGTTTTATTCACCTAGCACAGGGTTATTTCTAAGGCTGATTTAGGGATAATATTTCTTTTTTTTTTTAATAGGACAAAATAGAACTCATTGAAAAAACACTGGAGAAATGTGGGGAATGACTCTTCCTCTCCCTACTCCCTACCTTGCCTCTCTTATTTAAGAGTGGCCTGTGTTTTTGCTTATAAGGATCATAGTTCATATTGGATGGGATTCTGGTAATTGACAGGAAGGAGTAATAATAAATAGAGGTGTAGTCATGGGGAAAAAAAATCACTTTTCTCCTCTGTCTCTTCCTTTGCTCAGTGAGCTCTAGCCACTTCTTCCATATAGCTGTAAAGTGAATGTAAAAAGAATATATATTTCTTTCCCTTACAAGCCTAAATCCCAGTTCCCATCACTTCCCTCTAGCCCACACAGGCAAGAAAGCAATAAAATGAAAATATTTATGACCATGCTCCTGGTTACCCAAGCCATTCACACTCACCTCTTCCCAGAATCTATGTTGAATGAACCTCACCCTACTCTGATTATTCTTTTCCCATATCCCTTCTTCACTGTGACATTTAATTTATGATGTTTTACATTTGTCGATACATAACTTAGTAATCATGCTTAGATCATTTAATCACTGCATATTTTATCTGCCTGAAATATATTGGGAATTCACTGAAGTTAAGGATTTTTAAATTGATTTGAGTGAATTTTTATGTCTTCTGAATAGTATTGCACATAGAGCTCAGTACCCCACAGATAGTCAATAATATGTGCTCACTGCTTGTCTAATTGCTCACCTTCATTAGATAGGTGAACCCCTGCTTCTAAAGCGAGCTTATTTTAATGCTGTCTTTCCCTCATATTTATAATGGCTTCAGTGATTCCTATGTACAAAGTAGCATTCCAAGAATCACATTTTATCTATATTGTATCATTTTGCATGGGCTCTTTTGGAGAAGAGAGAGATCTCTTGAAATAATGAGCTTTTGGGCTAAAAGGAGATTGAGTTCTTGAAGGATGGGTCAGAGACATTCTTTACTGAATAGTCAGCTAGTCTGTATCACGTTGATTTCCTCAGGATATGAATCAGAGAAGAAAAACTAGAACCTTGTCCCAGAGAGAGCAGAGAAGAAAGGGAAAGGATTTTTCACTGGTAAGGAAGGCAGTTTACACACTTGTCCTTTTCAGAGTGAGTCATTGACTCTGATACATTTCACAGCAATGTCTATGAGTTTCCCAGTCTGACATTTGAAGTGTCAGCCAAATAAGGGAAAGGGAAGAAAGGGATCACTCTTATTCCACCTTGTTACCATTCATAGAATTCTAGAAGCTGGAAGGGCCCTTGAGAAATTCACTTCATTCACTCTCCTGCCTTTAGGCAGGACCCTTTCTAAAATCCTCCCAGACAGGTTAGCCATCTCTTCTTGTGTTTTCTCACCAGTGAACCTTCTACATCCTGCTCCCCCACAGCAGCCTGTCCTGGTGTCCAGTCACCTTGACTGTGATGTTGAGCCTTCCGCTCCTGCCTGTTCTGCCTTGTTGTATGTGGACTCTCCCTTTCCCTTGCCTCCTTTTTGGCTTAGAGCTCTCAGAGGACATCTCCTATAACCTCCTCCTTATCCTTGTCCATGGGGTTTTCTTGGCAAAGACACTGGAGTGGTTGGCTGTTTCCTTCTCCAGATGGTTTAAGGCAGAGTTTAAGTGACTTGCCCAGGGTCACACAGCTAGTAAATGTTTAAAGCCAGATCCCAGAGCCAGGGCTCTTTCCGCTGTGCCACCGAACCATTTTACAGGGACATCAACAGCATATAAGTGCCTTACAGCTTTGTCACCTTTCTTATCAATGATCCATTTTATTGTTTGATCTTCACAAGGACTCTAGGAAGTAAAGGTTATTACTGTTTTCATTTTATAGGTGAGGAACCACAGAGGCAAACAGAGATTGAGTGAATTGCTCAGCATCACACAGCTAGTAAGCGTCTGGGGTAAGATCTGAACTCAGGTCTTCCCCACTCCAGACCCACTGCTCTATTCATTGCATCACCTAGCTGCCTCCTATAAAGGAGACTGCTGAAGCCCCAAAAGGTCACTTGCCCAAGGTCACACAGGCAGTTTAGTGGAAGAATCAGATTTGAACTTAGGTCTTATGACTACAAGTTTAGCATTTCAAGCCCAGTGCATTTTCCACTGTATCATACCACCCTTTAGGAAGACTGGAGTCTTCCTCTAAATGAGCTTTAAGTATTTGGCCAGAGTTAAGTTCCCCTCATTAAATAGTCCCAACTCTTTTAAAAATGACATCCTTTTGGGGACAGCTGGGTGGCTCAGTGGTTTGAGAGCTAGACATAGAGACAGGAGGTCCTGGGTTCAAATCTGGCCTCAGATACTTACTAGCTATGTGACCCTGAACAAGTCACTTAACCTCCATTGCCTTGTCCCTCCTGCTCTTCTGTCTTGGAACCCAAATGCAATATTGATTCTAAGACAGAAAGTAAGGTCTTAAAATAAATGACATCTTTTTGATCATTTATGTGAATATCATTTGGGTCTACAACTACTTTGTCTTATAAAACATTGGGTCTTCAATATGAAAGCATAGTCTAATAATATGTGGGTTACAAAACACCCTACCATAAGATCCGAATGCATTTCCCCTCTTAGATAACTTACTCCTCCTATAAATATCTATATAGCAGTTGAGGTTTTAAAATAATTATAAAATGTGATAGTTTCATAGGATTAGCCTTTTCCATCCTCTTCTACATTACTCCCCTCCTCCTCCTACGCTCTCACCTAGCCACAGCTGTCTATTTGCACATACACAGATAGCATCTCCTGCCTCTGGGCTTTTGCCCATACTTACTCTCTCCTCCCCTCCAACTCCTGGAATCCCTCATTTCCTTCAAGACTGAGCTCCAGGGGCACCTTTTACCTGAGTCCTTTCCAGATCCCTCCCCAAATCACCTTCTGTTCATTTTGGATACTACCCCCACACAACTGAAAGACAGGAAGCACAGTGGCACAATGGATAGAGGACGGGGCCTGGAGTCAGAGATCTGGCCTCAGACCCTTTCTAGCTGTGTGACCCTGGGCAAGTCATTTGACCCCCATTGCCTAGCCCTTAACACGCTTCTGCTTTGGAACCATCATACAATACTGATTCTAAGACAGAAGGTAACGGCTTAAAAAAATAGACTTGTTGATTAATTAACCCCAGAATAATTGGGTTCGAAGGAGCCTGCGGGGTCATCTGGTTCAACTTCTTCATTTCATTGCTCTTATTTCCATTTGACCTTCATCTTCCACCTTTGTGTCCTTCCTTGGCCCTCTAGTGTGCTGGAGGTTCTCTGGCTGTGGCTGGGACTCGATGAATTACTGACTAAGGAGCTCTCCCTGGCTAAGAAAAGTTCCCGTGGTGCTGCGCTGCCTCGGTTTCATGGTGCGTGGTCAGTATAAGAATCTCGTTCATGCTCCAACAGAGCAGTGCCACAGCTACAGGACCAAAATAGCGCCCGCATCCCTTGTTCCGCTCGCTCGAGGTCTCCCACTTCTATTTCCCCATGCCTAGCTTGGCTAAGGTAGGACCTTAGATAAACAGAAGAGCAGGAACTCCTACTATGTCCCCCAACCTTCCCCTCCCTTAAGATCCAGGAACACAGAGATCCACTCTTGACCTTGCCAGTTACTTTCTTTTTGGCCTTTGGCAAATCCCCCAAGTTCTCCAAGCTTGTTTTTATTGTCTCCAAAATGGAGTTAAAATAATATTCATTTCCTGACTATCTAAAATGAATGAGATAAAGCAGCAGGACGAGAAGTCATAGCAGCTATTAGGTGGTATTTGTATTTAGTCTTTAAAAGCAAAATAGGATTAGATTCTAAAAATGTAACTCTAGATGCCTAATTTTTTTCTAGTACTCTTACTAACTCTAAGACAGAAGGACAGAGTTGAGGGGTTCTCTTAGGCTAGGCAATCACGGTTCAACGACTTGGTCAGGGTCACACAGTTAGGAAGTGTCTGAGACTAGATTTAAACCCAGGTTCCCCTGAATGCAGGTCTGGCACTCTAGCCACTGTGCTCTCTAGATACGTAATTTTTACATGAACAGTCTAAGAGGAGGAGACTATGGGTGACCCTATTTGGGGGCTTAATTCTTTATATTAGAAAAAAAGGGATTGTTATTTTTTTCCTGACAAATTCCAAGAATTCTTCAATTCTATTTTTCCAATGCCCTAAATGAACTTTTCATTGTGGTCATTTGGAGTGCCTAAATGGAATCATCAATTTGAAAATGTTCTAATAGGCAATGATTTGTTTAATGCTGGTCCCATAAATCTAACACAGAGAATCTAAAGCTAAATGTCTCTAAGAGTTATGAAATCAGCTAAACCAGGCTACTGGAATATATATGCAATCTGCTACTTGCTCTTTAATCTGAGACAGAAGGTATTTCAAAAGAGAGCAGAAAAAAAAAGACAGCAGGAGATTGCTGAGTCATTGTTGGGTGCTAGAGAAAAAAGGAAATTGCTGTACTCATCTATAAAATGGGACCAGAGATATTTTGGGTTCTAGTTAAGAGTTCCTAAAACACCGGATTTGAATTATGATTTTAATTGCATGATGATAATTATAGGCTCTTAAGATCATTGATTAAGCGTTAACTTGAAGGGACTCATCTAGATCAGTGTTCCCCTTTCAAAGATGAGGAGACATCATAGAGGATAAGTGACACAGTGGATGATTATGATATCATCATCATTATTATTATTAACAACAGCTCATATTTTTATAGTGCTTTCCTTACTACAATGAAGTGTGATACCATTCATTTCATTTACTTCACTAAATTACATCTTCTTGGGATTGCATAAGCTGGGCCAGAAATGAATAAATAAATCAGTAAGTAAATCATGAGCTAGTAGTTATCTGCAAGCTTACCTTATGAGCTAGTATAACAGCTCCAATTTGTCCTATTCAAACAAGTTGTTGATTCTGAAGAATGAGAAACAGATAAAGGTAAAGACACTGACTTTGATTTTCTCTTTCTTATAGAGAAGTTCAATATAAAATAGTTTCTATAATAGTAATGTGAAAAGAACCTAGAAAATATCTTATCAAATAAATACTTAATCTCTCTTTTTCAAGCCAAGAAACACAACAGCCAAAGGCAGCATTGCTTGCTTTAGAGTATAAGTTTATTTGCAGAACATTATGGGAGAATAGGTTGGAAGATAACAAATAGTATAATTTCACAAAACCACAAAAGGCAGTGGAGGAAAAAAATGAGCTAGCAGAAACCTGGCTTGATACTTAACCAAAATAGAACATTCCCAAAAGCAAATGCTTTGGGGCAAAATTGTGAGTTGAACAATAAAGGGAGCTTGAGTTAGACCAAAGAGAACAACTTTGCCAACATTTTCACTCTTTAGTTGTTGAATCAGCATCAGTAACAGCTTATACTTAACCACCTCAACATGGGCCAAATGAAGGAGTGGAAATGACATTTGAGAAGAGAAGTGAAGCATGTCTAGGGCCAAACCAGGCACCCACAGAAGAAATCCTTGCCGGAGGTAGCATACTTTTTGAAAGCCTTAAGGGATCAGTTTCAGGGAGTTAAGGATGCTGAAAGAATAAGGAAAAAAATAATGTGGTTTCATTACCAAAAAATAAAGCAACTGAGAATGCATCAAAAACTGTTGAGCCTTATGTCAACTTTTTATATCTAGGAAAATCTCTGATGGTGATCTATATATGCATCAAGGCTAACTTTATCTCTCACTAGATTGTAAACGTTTTTCTTTTTAAACACTTACTTTTGGCCTTTGTAACAACTCTAAGACAGAAGGGAAAAGGCTAAGCAAACAAGTTTAAGTGGCTTGCCCAGGGTCACAAAGATAGGAAGTATCTGAAGTCACATTTGAACTCAAGTCCTCTCTACTCAGGCCTGGCCCTCAAGCCACTGTGCTAACATAGCTACCCTGATTGTAAACTTCTTGAGAGCAAAGATTGGCTTCCTTTTGACTTTCTTTCTCCAGGACCTGAAAGGCAGTAGAGTATGGTGGATAGTGACTTGGCTTTGGAATCAAGAAGACCTGAGTATATATTCTACCTTTCACTCATCCTAGCTTTGTGATCCTTAGTAAGATATTCAACTTCTCAGGGCTCTCTGGCAACTCTCTAAGAATATAAGCAAGGTAGCAGAGTGTAGAGAATGCCAGACCTAGAGTCTAGAGGACCTGGTTTCAAATTTGTTCTCAGACACATCCTAGCTATATGACCCTGGGCAAGTTACTTAACTCTGTTTGCCTTGCCCTTCTGTCTTAGAGAATTAGTAAAATAGAAGGTAAGGGTTATATTAAAAAAAAAAGACTATGATATTGTTGCCAATTTGGATCAGTGGGAGGAATTTTCATATCAAGAGCACTCCAGACTGATGAAATCATAGACCTGTGGAGAAAAAGAAGTATCCTCAGTACCTGTCACAGTATCTGGCCCATAATAGGACCTAAGTAAATGCTTGTGGAATTGGATTGAATTGACGAAATAGAGCTTTCCCATAGAAAATGAGGTCCTCCAGAGTTTCTTTTTGTGGATGACATCATGCTGTTTGCATGAAGATAAAGAATACCACAAAGCAGAGTTTCTTAATCTTTTTTGCCCTATTGGCAATTTGGTGAAGCCTATAGAACTCTTTTTCAAAGTATTTTATTATTTAAATATAATTAATATATTAAATGTGTGAATAAAATATATTTCATTGTATTACAAAGAAAATCAATTATATTGAAATATAATGATCAGAATATTAAAAAAAACCAAGCTTAAGGACCTAAGGTTAAGAACCCATGCTATAAAACCCCCTGTGATATAAGGAAAGTTACTTAACAATTCACATAGAACAACCCAAGTGGATGAAAAAATGCCTGTTGATTCTGTGATACAGTTGAGTGAGCTGCCTGTGAAATTAGTCTATCAATATGTGAAATGTGTCTATCAATATGTATGTCTAAATCTAGAACTGTAGGTCATCAATGATGTTGGTCCAAAACTGAAAAGGAGGAAAATAGAAAGAATTATACAGTGCTTTCAGTCATTCCAGACTGTACCTTGTCCTAAAAATAACAAAATAATGATTATGTTCTCCTGTTCATGCTATGTGGCACTGGGTACATCTGACCATATTAACCCATAGATCTGCACCAGTGGAGGTAATGCCCTCATCCAGCCCAGATCTGCCCAAGTATAGAAGAATCCACATCTACATGTAGGTAGAGTAGCTCAGGGGGTAGAGTTCTGGCCTCTGAGCCATGAGCCTCCCTCTGACATCTAACGCTTGACCTCGCTTAAGGGTAAGTGTCTGAGGCAACTCTCTAAGACTGGAAGTGGCAGGGAGGGCATCTGCTTGGGTTAGTAGAAGGAGTTTCCACACGTGGGAGTTCTCCAATATTAATGACATCACAATTCCAGCCTCTCTCCTCTATGTTCTTATGCTGTTTTCTTTTAAAAAAAAGGAGTCGATAGACCTAGGGTCCTGTCCTAGTCCTTTTTATTTATTCTTGCTAGAAAGGATCTGCCGGAATTCCGAGGAAGGCAGGATTGTCTCCTCCTGGTTCATTCTATATAGCGCTGGCAAAGAACCCTGGTGGGCAAAGTATTTAACAGAGTAAAAAGGGTTTTGATCATGACAACGAAATATTCTGAAAAGTGTTTTGATCTCCGGTTTGATGGGACTTTTCAGAGTACCTGTTGAGAAGCCTCTCATGGCGGTTCCTAGTGAATCAGCACTGGGGTGCCACGGTGGTAAATAAACCTCCTTAGGAGGACTCCAGTGGAGTTCTGAAAAGGAAGAGACTATGTGCCGGGCTGACCTTCTTCAGGGTGGCCTGTTACCTGAAGCAAGGCTCCGCCAGGGCTTCTTCTGGGCTCTAGAGTAGCCACTGGGGAAACAAAGGCAATAATGACAAGGATGATGATGAGAGCATCTTAAGGGTTACAGAGCACTTTATACATATTGTCTCATTGGATCCTCACAACAACTGCGGGGAAGTAAGTGCCGTTATTAGGCAGCTTTGGTACAGCTCTGGGTGCAGAGTCTGGAAGACCCACGTTCCAATCTAGGCTCAGACATTTACTAGCTGTGTGATCCTGGGCAAATCTGTGTACCTTAGTTTCTTCAAATGTAAAAATCATTAAAATTGTATTATTATAAAGAACAATATTTATTAATATTATAACATATAATTAGATATATAAGTCTGTATATTATATATATGTTAGCATAATATAATAATGTAATACATTTATTAAATAACACCTAATAATTTAATATAATAATCTTATTATCATAATATAATATCTAATAATATAATATATTGACAATATATCATCCAATAATATAATTGTTCATAAGTTATAATTTATTCATCATATTCCTTAAGATATACTGATATATTTGTTCACAAACATTTATTAATATATGTATATATTTATTCATCAGCATAAACAAATAAATAATTATTATTAAAATAATTCTGCAATAATTGACCCTGGGCAAGTCACTTGACCCCTATTGCCTAGCCCTTACCACTCTTCTGCCTTGGAGCCAATACATAGTATTGACTCCAAGATGGAAGGTAAGGGTTTTTAAAAATAATAATAATAATAATAATTCTGCAATAATAACAGAATCTACTTCACAGGGTTATTATGAGGATGAAGTAAGATAATTGTAAAGCATTTAGTATATAGCTATGAACTATAAACATAAAACACATAGTAGGTATTTTATATATGTATCTATATATAATATATAAATACTTTCCCCCTTTCCATATCCTCATCTACAGTTGAGGAAAGTGAGGCAGGCAAAGGTTAAGTGACTTGCCCAAGGTCATACAGCTAGCTAGTATATGAAAACCATAGTATTCCCTGCCTTTGAGGAACTCACATGCTTTAGAGAGTTGGGGAAAGTGGGAAAATAACACACGTACATTTAAGACTATACAAAGTAAAAATGAGTAAAAAACAAAGTGATTTCATTGGAGAATATTAACACCTGGAGAGGATCCAGAAAGAGACCTGGAGGTAGTAGCCCCTGCCTGTGCTTTGAAGTGAGCCAAGGACCTGACACCCTAGATGTATCATTTCTCACATTTTATTTTAAGGTCTTAGAGTTTACAGACTGAGTTCCTTAGGATATTATGAGACAAGTTGTGAAAGTCAAATTATTTTTATTTTCAGGAAACGTAGGCTCAGAAAGATGAAATGATTTGCCCAAATTGAACAGCTAGTAGATGTTCGAGGCAGGATTTGAACCTTGGAGTCTCCTGACTGGAAATCCAATACTCTGACCCAGCAACTCCATGCTGTAAGCAGACCCAGAGAAGGGGTCTTATGCTAAATATTTCCACTTAATCCCAATCCAAACCAAAGTGCACATTCCTGGCCTGCCTGGTGTTCAGCAAAACATGCTCTCAGGATCTTGATATTTCATTTCTGATCTTGGAGAAGTCTATGAAGCTATTTCCTTCTATAATGATGTCTAGGTCCCCAGGTTCCTCCCCATCTCCACGCAAAGGAAGGTTAGCCTTTATGCTCCCCTAACCCTTACCTCCCCAAGGCAAAGTGTCCATCCTATTCCCAAAGAGTCTGTTTCAGTTGCTTTGAAGTTTAATTTTGTGTTTCACTTTTAGAATCTTTCCATTTGTTGAGAGGCTAAATTATTCTCCTTTCCTCTCTTCTTATAAGGAAGGGGAAAAAAATCTCAGCCACTTCATTGTTAAATCAGGCATACACAAATATGCATACATATAACACACACACATGCACACACATACACACACATACACCAAAACAAAAAAAACCTGTGTAAGAACAAAGGGAGAACAATTAGAAATGTCTCTGCTTCTAGGGGAACACTAAACTGTAGTAGGTCTGCTTTGACAGCTTTTTGGAGAATTCTAAGTAAGTTACACCCACTTCATTCATGATAATCGGCTGTTTAACACAGAGGAACTCCATATTATGAATGAAGGGGAGCATGTTTTGGCTTGTAGAATAACTTATAAATAAAATGTTGTAAATCTGGATTAATTCTAGAATGGGAAATCCATTGGGATAAGTCTCTTTTAAAATTGAATGAAGGAATATTACATTCAGATTATCCAGGTCTCAGTCCCGATCTTAGTTCTTCTCCCAAAAGAGAAAAACAAAATTTCCAGTTCTCTCTGTGGACACCTGATTCATCATTGCCACCAGAGCTGGAAAAAAACCTGAGGTACTAATAAAGGTTTTGCCCCATTTTTGGATCCTGTCGCCTGGAGAAAAATTCACTTCCTGTTAGGAAATCTGCCAGACTTTGCGCAGTTGTCTTGGGATAAGAATGAGCACGTTCAGATGGGTGAGGAGCTTCCATAGGGAAGTTGGCACCCCTTTTATCCATCTCTGAAGACCAGTTGTAGCAAGAAGAATTTGTGTCAGATGTAGGGTAGAACTTCCTGGTAAAAAGGATAATTAGGAAGGGTTGTTGAATGGTGGAGAGAACATTGCCTGGTGCCATGAGTTCAGAGCCTACTTCTAATACTTCCTACCTCTGTGACCCTGGGCAAATCTCTTCTACTTTTTAGGCCTGAGTTACCTTCTCTGAAAAAATAAAAGGGTTAGACCATCTGGCTTCTGAGATCCCTCCTCACTCCAGATCCATGATCTTAATAAAAGACTTGGACATTTCTTCCTGGGCGGGACTGCAACATTCTCTTCCTCTGGAGCTTTTAAAGAAAAGAATCTAAGAAATGGAAGGATACCTCTTAGAGGGGGTCCTTTATAGCTGAAACTCTCTGATCCACAAGCCTTTTAGAATGCTGCTCTGCCTCGAGGCTAGGGACCGGGCCAAGTGACTTCTTAAGGCCCTCTAGAATTCAGTGAGTCACTTCTTATCCCTAACTTTATGCTGAGGAGTTGAACTGCCTAGAGCTTTGAGAAAGTTCATTCAGTTCACTTGTTTCCTAATTTCTCTTAGCCCTGATGGCAGGCTCACTTGCTGCTTTTGGCTAAGGTTGGAAAGGCTGAAATCCCATGAGAAAGGGAAAGAAGGGAGTTGGGGGAGGGAGTAGGGCAGAAGCCCAAGGGCAGCATTCCCTAGGCTCACTACACACTATCTAAGTGGGCTGTGACTCATCTGTGAGTTTTAGCCCCAAATGCAATCTTTAGCTAACCACAGCCCCAAATACGTTGCCTCACTTCTCTTTTTTCCTAGTGGCACAGTCTTCTGAGATTTGGGGGAGTACAGAGTTTTATTAGTGTTCTTTCAACAATCTAATTTAATGGTAGCCACTCCTAGGAGAGTTGTGAATCATTCTTAAAGCTTTACAAAATTCAGCTAACAACTCGTCTTTCTCTCTCCCCCCCTCCTTTTTTTTCTGTTTTTGGTCCTGTGTGATTCTTTTCCCCTACAGATCTCTCTTTGGAAATGATTGAGAAGAACTGGTGAACTGGGCTTCTTGGCATCTGCTCTTTACATGTGAGTACAATCCTGGTTTCTACTATGCGGTCTGACGTCATTCAAGGGGATCTTCCCCAGGTTTCAAGCAGAAAACTGTTTTGTTGGACCATCACAATATAATCCCTTCACTCTCTAAGAGTCTACCAGACTCCAGATACTTGCATTACTTTTGAAAGTCATCTTTGGGGATATTTTTGGGTATTTTCTCTAGTTCTTCCTCCTCAACCCCAAGGTGTCTAAGTAGACAAATTCCCCTCTGTGCTGAGGATTCTAGCAGCTGTGTGGTATTTGTTCTTCTAGGGCATTTGAATAAGTTGATATTTCAGTGTCTGCTTAGCATATGGAGGTATTGTTTTGTAGCACTTTACAGATGGCAGAGCACCCTGGTAGATTGTTATCCCCATTTTCTATCTGGGGAAGTAGAGGCAGAAGAAAGAGGCCAGAGACTTGTTGATAAACAAATGATTAGAGCTGGAATGGTCCTTCGAGATCATCTCATCTAACTCCTTCATTTTATGGATGAGAACAATGAGGCCCAGAGAGGGTAAGTGATTTAACCATAGTCACAGAGGTACTAATTAGCAGAGAAATAGTTCTTAAAAATGTAGATTCCTATTCCAAGGTTCTTGCCACCATACCATGGAGGATATAGCTAGGACAAGGATTCTCTTTTAAAGGGTTTTCCTTTATGCCTCTTCATCCACCATAATAAGCCACCAAAATGTACCATCCCCTCTCCTAGTCCCCGGAAAGATAGTGTAATCCTTTGTTGAACTCTTCCCTTTGTTCTCCCCCTTCCTTTCCATATTTCAAGGTGATTAAATGCTGGGTACTTTGGCTATTTTAGTGTATTTCAATGTGTGTCCTTCAAAAGCAGGCCTTCGAGTCATTTTCCTGATATTTCTTTTTTAATCAAATGGAGCCATCATGTTGCTTTGATTCATGTAACTCAGACATAATATGTGTTTTTTGCATGTGTTTGTGTGTTTTGCACAAGAGGTCTAATGGGTAGTCAGTCAGCTTTTCACTGCTCATAGCACTCTGCCACTTTGAAACTGAAATGTAGAGATGTGGTTTTCCCAGATCAACTAGCATGTGAGTGATGTAGGTAGAGGGTCAAGAACTCATAATTGCATTGGATTTTGGCAAGACCCTTTGAGGTCACATAAAGCAAGGGGGGATGGTTCAGAAGATTATTCTAAACAATAACATTAGAGTGAAGAAGAAGGGACATAGGAAATATTTGGCTTAAAGGGAAAATGCTCTAGAGTAACATGGTATAAATGGAAAGAACCTGTGTATGGGGGTGAATCTAGAGCTTCTAATTGTACTTTTGTGATTATGTGGCTATTGGTAGTAATAACAAAAACAATTAGTATATACATTGTCTTTTAGAGTTTGAAAAATACTTTTTTCCTCACAAGAGAATGTAATGAAAATATTATTTTCCCCATCTTACAGACAATGAAGGAAACTGAGGCTCAGTGAGGTTGTTAAATGTTAAATATATGTTGAATGTGTATTTCATATTAAATATGCCTTCATTTTCCTCATAGTAAGAGAAGTCATTTCTTTATAAAACTTGATTTTATACATTCTTATAAATTATTTTGAAACTCCTGTGCTTAGGCACATACTAGAAAATAAATATTTGTTGAACTTGAAAATTTGGGGGATTAATAATTTAAGAAATTAACATAAAACAGTGGACCTATATAGTTAGGATCCAGTTTCATGAATGGTGTCTCAAATCTCCTTGTTTACCAAAGTTATTTGCCCACATCTAATTAGTAAGTTTTGAAGGCAAGATTTGAATCCAGATTTTATTCTTTGAAGTTGATTCCTCTTTCTACCATAAAAGTTTGTGATAACCCTTCAAAGAGCAAGTCACAATATTTTCATGGGCCTCAGTCTTCCCATCTATAATATGGGGATAATAATACCTATTCCTCTTGTCTTCATAGAGATGTATGAGGGTAATGAGGTAGTAGATATTAAAGCACTTTGAGCCAATGGAAAACATAAAAGACTTTTATAAGGAGGAAATACTATGCCTTAATTTATTGTTATCCTGTTATTTCTTTTTCTAAAATTCATTTAATTAATTAATTAAGAATATTTTTCCATGGTCATGATTTATATTCTTCTTCCCCCCCCACCCCCCAGAGCCGATGAGCAATTCCACTGGGTTATACATGTATCATTGTTCAAAACCTATTTCCATATTATTAATATTTGCAATAGAGTGATCAATTAAAGTCAGCATCCCCAATCATATCCACATCAAACCATGTGATCTATCATATATTTTTCTTCAGCTTTTCTCCTCCCACAGTTCTTTCTCTGGATGTAGATAGCATTCTTTCTCATAAGTTCTTCAGAATTGTCCTGGATCATTTCATTGCTACTCATAGAGAAGTCTATAACATTTGATTGTACCACAGTGTATACGTCTTTATGTACAGTGTTCTCCTGGTTCTGCTCCTTTTGCTCTGCATCAATTCTTGGAGGTCTTTTCAGTTCAATTTTCCTTTCATGCAGTTATTTCTTTAATGATTGTTGAAATCCCTGCTGTAATTTGAAGATAAATGGGAGTTCTAAATTCACTATTATGCCTGTGAATATATAGGACAGTGTTTGGATTCATGTTGGAAGTCCTATTTCTGAAGCTAGGTTTGTGCTAGGTGCTGGGGACATAAAGATATGTCAGATTAAGTCAAGAAGTCTTTATTAAATGCTGACTATACCAGGCACTGTGCTAAAACATAAAATAAAATGACCATTTCCCTCAAGAAGTTTTTTTCCTCTACTGAAGCTGTGGAAGGTGGAACACCTTATAAGTGAATCTATTCCTATCTTGCTTATAGGATTTTTTTAAATTTTATAGTATTTTATTTGATCATTTCCATGCATTATTCATTAAAGACAAAGATCGTTTTCTTTTCCTCCCCCCTACCCCCCATAGCTGACGCATGATTCCACTGGGTATCACATGTGTTCTTGATGCCTATAGGATTCTTATGAGAACTCTTCTATATTTGTATTGACATAGAAGAGTCATCCTCAATAAGCTTTCTTACATTAGAAGATTACCTGGAAAGGTCTTATTTCCCTTTACTTTTACTGTTTAACAAAAAGTCTACTTTTACTAAAAAGCTTTGCTTTTAGAAATTTTCAATTATAATAAACAGATGAGTGGTATGGTCTGAGAGGAATTCAAAAGAAGAAAAGAAAAGTTGAGGCTGGATGAATTGACAAGGCTGGGGTGGGGAAATAGATGTCTCCCGTGTCGTTAGAAATCAGAAGTACAGCATGAAAGCTAAAAACCTAGACCTGTATGCTAAAAATGCATTTTTAGGGTTTTTTCCCATCTTTTAGATAATGTTTGGAGGCAGGAACTTTCCAAAAAATGTACATTGTAAAGTCAAAGGACCTGCATTTGGGGAGTTTTGTTTGTTTGTTTGTTTTGGCCATACGCAAAAATCAACTGACCTTTGAGATATTAAGCATATTGAAAAGCACAGAAGTGACATTTGGTTAAAACTCATATTAGTAAATGCCAACAGACTTTCGAGGGTGCTTTCTCCTATTAGAATGTAATTTTCTAGAAGGCAGGGACTATCTCCTTTTAGTTTTTTTATCCTAAGAAACAGCCACCAAGAGACAATGTGAAATAGTAGAAAGAACATTGGCCTTGAAACCAAGAAAACCACATTTCATCTCTGACCTCTGACACATATTATCTTTGGGACTCAAGAAAAGTCACCTTTGGCTTAGGCCCCTCTATGATCTAGTATAGAAGATGCTGACCTAAATTGATAAAAGGGAGTTTTCCCATCTAGGAGTTCCCCCTAGTAGTGAAGTTACAGATCCCAGTCCCCATTCCCTACTTTTTAGAGATAAGTGTAGCCTATAGGCTAGAAAGTCAGCCTTAGAATCAGGACTATCTGGATTCAAGTTCTCCTTTGATACATAATAAGCTATGTGATCCTGGGCAACCTACTTAACTTCTGAGTAGTCTAAGCAACTTTCTAAGCATATGAGTTATATAGACCTATTGTTGATCTTCATTGGCAGAGATAATTTCCACACTGGAAGATCCCCCAAAGGACACAATAATAGATATAGAAAAAAAATCCAGTATCTAGCATGATGCTTGCCCAGAATAGGTATTCAATAAATGTCTGTTGAGTTGAAGATGGCTTCTTCTTCAAATAAATTAGCTGTGTAGCCTAAGATACATTGACAGAATAATTAAAAGAATAAGCAAGCTTCAGCCAACCATGAATTTAAAAAAAATTATGAAGGGAACCAGTATGAGGACAGATAATTTGGGCGTCAGTAATTATAAAAATTAATTTGCATTTGGTTTTAGAAATATATCTGCCTTCTTTTAGATTTTAGATTTGAAGGCAAAGACCATGTTAAATTGTCTTTATTTTCCTCATGAAAGAAGTTCATTTCCTTATAAAACTTAACTTTTGTAAATCCCTGTAGATTGTTTTGAATTCCCCCATGCTTGGGCACATACCAGAAACTCAGTAAATATTTGTTGAACTTGAATGTCCTTGGAATTAATACTTAAAAAAAAACAAACAGAAAATAGTGGGCCCATATGGTACGAGTTCTATCTTCATAAGTAGTGTTCCAACTCTCCTTGCTCACCCCAAAATCTTTGCTAACTATATGATCACTTTAAGTAATTAAAGCCTAGAATTGTTATTGCACACTCAGCACCTCTCAAACAAATGCCATGACTAAATAAGGTCTTTCCCAATTCCTTCTATTGCCTGCATTCCCCTGCCCACTCTACCTGTTTCTTTGCTTTGTATTTACTTTGCTTATAATTTGAATTTACTTATTATTGTACATATTGTTTCCAATAGGATGCAAGCTCCTTGAGGGTGGGATAGTTTCATTTTTAAAAAAAACTTTACTCATCTGCAATGGGGATAAACTAGATGCATTCCCAATAAGATCAGGAGTGAAACAAGGATGCCCATTATCACCTCTACTATTTGACATTGTACTAGAAACACTAGCAGTAGCAATTAGAGAAGAAAAAGAAATTGAAGGCATCAAAATAGGCAAGGAGGAGACCAAGTTATCACTCTTTGCAGATGACATAATGGTCTACTTAAAGAATCCTAGAGATTCAACCAAAAAGCTAATTGAAATAATCAACAACTTTAGCAAAGTTGCAGGATACAAAATAAACCCACATAAGTCATCAGCTTTTCTATATATCTCCAACACAGCTCAGCAGCAAAAACTAGAAAGAGAAATCCCATTCAAAATCACCTTAGACAAAATAAAATACCTAGGAATCTATCTCCCGAGACAAACACAGGAACTATATGAACACAACTACAAAACACTCTCCACACAACTAAAACTAGACTTGAGCAATTGGAAAAACATTAACTGCTCATGGATAGGACGAGCCAATATAATAAAAATGACTATCCTACCCAAACTTATTTATCTATTTAGTGCCATACCCATTGAACTCCCAAAATATTTCTTTACTGATTTAGAAAAAACCATAACAAAATTCATCTGGAATAACAAAAGATCAAGGATATCCAGGGAAATAATGAAAAAAAAACACATATGATGGGGGCCTTGCAGTCCCAGACCTTAAACTATATTACAAAGCAGCAGTTATCAAAACAATTTGGTACTGGCTAAGAGACAGAAAGGAAGATCAGTGGAATAGACTGGGGGAAAGTGACCTCAGCAAGACAGTATACAATAAACCCAAAGATCCCAGCTTTTGGGACAAAAATCCACTATTCGATAAAAACTGCTGGGAAAACTGGAAGACAGTGTGGGAGAGACTAGGAATAGATCAACACCTCACACCCTACACCAAGATAAATTCAAAATGGGTGAATGACTTAAACATAAAGAAGGAAACCATAAGTAAATTGGGTAAACACAGAATAGTATACATGTCAGACCTTTGGGAGGGAAAAGACTTTAAAACCAATCAAGACATAGAAAGAATCACAAAAAGTAAAATAAATAATTTTGACTACATCAAATTAAAAAGTTTTTGTACAAACAAAACCAATGTAACTAAAATCAGAAGGGAAACAACAAATTGGGAAAAAATCTTCATAGAAACCTCTGACAAAGGTTTAATTACCCAAATTTATAAAGAGCTAAATCAATTGTACAAAAAATCAAGCCATTCTCCAATTGATAAATGGGCAAGGGACATGGATAGGCAGTTCTCAGATAAAGAAATCAAAACTATTAATAAGCACATGAAGAAGTGTTCTAAATCTCTTATAATCAGAGAGATGCAAATCAAAACAACTCTGAGGTATCACCTCACACCTAGCAGATTGGCTAAAATGATAGCAAAGGAAAGTAATGAATACTGGAGGGGATGTGGCAAAGTTGGGACATTAATTCATTGCTGGTGGAGTTGTGAATTGATCCAACCATTCTGGAGGGCAATTTGGAACTATGCCCAAAGGGCGATAAAAGACTGTCTGCCCTTTGATCCAGCCATAGCACTGCTGGGTTTGTACCCCAAAGAGATAATAAGGAAAAAGACTTGTACAAGAATACTCATAGCTGCACTCTTTGTGGTGGCCAAAAACTGGAAAACAAGGGGATGTCCATCAATTGGGGAATGGCTGAACAAATTGTGGTATATGTTGGTGATGGAATACTACTGTGCTAAAAGGAATAATAAAGTGGAGGAATTCCATGGAGACTGGAACGACCTCCAGGAAGTGATGCAGAGCGAGAGGAGTAGAACCAGGAGAACATTGTACACAGAGACTAATACACTGTGGTATAATCGAACGTAATGGACTTCTCCATTAGTGGCAGTGTAATGTCCCTGAACAATCTGCAGGGATCTAGGAGAAAAAACACTATCCATAAGCAGAGGATAAACTGTGGGAGTAGAAACACCGAGGAAAAGCAATTGCCTGACTACAATGGTTGAGGGGACATGACAGAGGAAGAGACTCTAAACGAACACTCTAATGCAAATATTAACAACATGGCAATGGGTTTGAATCAAGAACACATGTGATACCCCGTGGAATCACATGTCGGCTATGGGGGGTGGGGGGAGGAAAAGAAAATGATCTTTGTCTTTAACGAATAATGCTTGGAAATGATCAAATAAAATATTATAAAATAAAAAAAAACCTTACTTTCTGTTTTAGGAGTGATACTAAATATTGATTCTAAGGCAGGAGAGCCACAAGGACTAGGCATTGGAGATTAAATGACTTGCCTTAGTTCACACAGCTAGGAAATATCTGAGGACAGATTTGAACCCAGGACCTCCTGTCTCCAGGCCTCGTTCTCTGTCCACTGAGCCACCTAGTTGCCCCTTGAAAGTTTATTTTTGTCTTTATATCACTAGCACCCAGCATCATATCTGACACAAATGCTTGTTAGATGAATACATAAAATGAATGAAGGCTAAACCACATTGGGACCAAGCTACAATAGTATTGTTGTCTGTGCCTTCTTTAGGACAAGAAACTTGGGGGCTGGGGATGTGTGAGGGTGGTAGTCTCTTCTGGTTTCAATATGTACTAACCATATACTTAATTTAACAGAGTAAATGAGAGTACCAATAAGAATCTAGGAGGGATAATTATCCCCAGATAAGCTAGAGTTGACAAAACAAGAAATCTGATGAAGTCCAGTCAACAATAGACAGGACTAATCTGTGCTAACATACAAGGCTCTAGATGGGCCCTAAAAGTTATTGGTGGGGAATAGAGGAGATCTCAGTTTCAAAACAGGTGAGAAAAATTGAGTTTAGGGTCTACTTGGAGAGTACTACTGAGGCTTCTCTGAAGTCAAGATGTCAAGTTCAGAGTTGGCGTATGGCACAGAGACTAGTTCAATGGAAGAGGGGACTATTTAGCTGGATAACTGTATGGGCCCCCGTGGCCAGTTTCAGAGTATTCCAAGTTAAGATCGCCATGCCAGGGCAAGTATTATACACTCAGTGATGCTGTCCCTGGGGAGATTTTGTTTTCTATTTTTAGCTCTCTCTCCCTTAAGTGTTAGTAAAGTGCTTTTCAGCAACACAGCCTTTGTGTATTGGTGCACTGTGTGGAAGAGAGGGATGGGGTTTGGAGAGGATAGGCAGCATTCACACTAAGGCTAGGAGAATCTAGGGAAGTTAGAGTACAACAAAAGGCAAAAATGTAGCCCTTCCCTCAAGCTCATATTCTAATGGTGACGACTCACAAGATGTATACAGTATAAATGGAAAGGTAATCTTAGAGGGAAGGTAATGCTTCCTGCAGAAGGGAAGATGAGAGCTGAGTTTGGAAGGAAGCCAAGGAAACTAGGAAGTGGAGGTGAGGAAGGGGAACATTCCAGGCTTAGGGGAAAGCCAGTGTTGAGAGATAGCAAAGGAGAGAAAGTAGATCAGCATAGTTGGATTGTGGCGTTCACAGATGGAAGTAAAATATAAGAAAACTTGGAGATGGAGGCCAGCTAGGTGGCTCAGTGGATTAAGAACCTTCTAGAGATGGGAGGTCCTGGGTTCAAATGTGGCATAAGACACTTCCTCGCTATCTGACCCTAAGCAAGTCACTTAGCCTCTGTTGCCTTGCCCTTACCACACAGTATTTTAAGGTGGAAGGTAAGGCTTTAAAAAAAAAAAAGAAGACTGGAAAGGCAGGAAGAGTTCAGGTTGTGAAAGGATTTAAATGCTAAACAGAGTATTTTATATTTGCTTCTGGAGGTCATAGGGAGTCACTAGAATTTATTGAGTAGTATGGTGTCAGACTCACATTTTAGGAAAATCCCTTTAGTGCCTAATTGGAGGATGGATTGGAGTGGGGAGAAACTTGGGCCAGGCAGACCCACCAACAGGCTATTGTAGCAATCTGATGATGAGGGTCTATGTCAGGTGGGAGCTGTGTGTGCTGAGAGAAGGGGTCATATATTAGAAACATGAAGGTAGAAACAGAATTGACACAAATTAGCTGTGTAGGAGAACTGGGAGCCAAGAGTTGAGATAGACACTAAGATTGGGAGCCTAGATGATTTTGAGGTTAGTAAAACCCTTGAAAGTATTAGGGAAGTTGATAGAAGGGAAAGGTTTTTGGGGAAAGTAATGAATTCTGTTTCAGATAAACTGAGTTTAAGGTGATTATAGAACATCAGGTTTGAGATATGGAAGAGATTGAAGAAGAGGTTGAAGCTCAGTAGAGAGATAAGGGCTGAATATATAAATCTGGGAATCATAATGCATAGAGATAATCATTGAACTTATGGGAGCTGATGAGATCAAGACAGGTGGATTAGAGGGAGAGGAAAAGACCTAGAACCCATCAGAGACTTCTAGAGTTGGTGGTCCTGAGTAAAGAACCAGTAAAAGAGACTCAGAAGGAAATTAGACAGGTTAGAGGCCCAGGAAAGAACAATGTCCTGCAAAAAGTATTATATGCAGAGAGGTCAAGAAGAATGAGGATTGAGGAAAGGATATTAGGGATGGTGATTAAAAAATTATTAGTAACTTTGGAGAGAGCTGTTTTACTAGGTTAGTTAGCATTGGTGTGACCAGTCACACTAATATGGTACATAGTGCCTTCTATGAAATAGGCACTTTTGCGTAGTAGGAAAGACATTGGATTTGGAGTCAGAAATTAAAGATCATAGAATCAGAGGTGAAGAGATAAAAGGGACCTCAGCTATCTCTAGTCTCATCCCCCTGATTTTGCATATGTGAGGACCTGAGGACCAGCTAAGTGATTTGCCCAAGGTCATACAGGTAATAAACATCAGAGGTCAGATTAATTAACTCAGGTCCTCTGATTTTAAACCCTATCGTTAGAATCCAGCTCTGCTATGTACTACCTGTGTAACCTTGGGCAGATCACTTAAACTCTTTGGACTTCAAGTTTCTCCATTTGTGAAACTAGCTTAACTTGGATGGTCCCCTATGGCTAGCTCTAAATTCTGTGATCCCAATTCTATTCAGTTTAATAGGCATTTTATTTATCCTAATGCTTTACTAGAATACACATTGGCTATACCACTAGAAAAAGATCTCTTTAAAAGTATATGCTGTTTTTGTTGTTCAACCATTTAGCTGTGTTCAACTCTTCATAACGCCATATGGAATTTTCTTGGCAAAGATACTGGACTGGTTTACAATATCCTTATCCAATGGATTAAGGTAAACAGAAGTTATATGACTTGCCTAGGGTCACACAACAAGTGAGTGTCTGAGGTTAGATTTGAATTCATGTTTTCCTGCCTACTTTTCTAGTAATCTATTCACTAAAGCCACCTAGCTGCTATAAATATATATGCATATATGCATACATACATATATATATGTCTGTGTATATGTGTATATATCTAGGTTATGAAAAGTAATGATTGTTATTGGCTAGACTCAGATTTTATGTAAGATTTGAAAGAACAGCATGGCTTATTTTGTAATTAATTGTGGCAAATGCTTACTAGTATGAATAGATAAATATGGAGTAGAAGAAAGTATTAAAAAGAAGGAAACAGGACAAGCTATCTGATTTCTCTTTCTGTTCATTCTGATTTCCACTTGACCTTTCATGATTTTTTTAGGCCCTGGACCAATGGACCAGAGCTTATCTTTATGCCTGTATTTAACTGGCAATGCTAAATCAAAAAAGAAAAACTATCTGACACAAGGAAAAGAAGAGATGAGAGCAAGCTTAGGTTAGTTAGAGTGCCACCCAGGAGCTGTGGAGAGAGCCTGCTCACAGTTGTGGAACTTTGAGCATCATCCTTTCCAAGGAAGAGTGATGTGGCCAGGAAGCAGACTAAAGACAGACCTTCCTTTCAGGTACATATGGGCACATGGACGGTTTTCAAACCACAGTCCTACCAAGTTGCCTGACTTTTAGGCTGTCTTCTTTATTTTAAAATCTTGATTGCCTCCCTCTTCCTCTTGGTGCATATATTTATGCACCAGCGACAGGTGATTCTTATGTAAGAACATTGTCTCGAGTGTGATAAATTTGGGCTCAAGAAATCTCAGCTCTGTTGCTGCAGATGGCAGTGTCAGGATGGGGAAGAAAGGGCGAGGGGTCCTGCAGGGTTGTAGGCTGTCTGCAAAGTGGCTGTTCAGCACAGAGCTGCCAAGTCCATGGGTGTTGGCATCAAGGTCAAATATAAAGGGCAGGGTCAGTCCACAGGGTTGACATTCATTTCAGAAATATCCTTTTCTCCTCCCTAGGAAGCTGGATGACTCAATCCCACTGAACTATCCAATAAGATTTTAGTCTCAACCTATGTTTTCTGTGACTTCTCACATTTTGGACTCTGTATAATTTTCACTGACCTCTCATGGGGTGAATTATTTGATGCAATGCATATGTATGTGCTAGAAATTTGGGTCCATGAAGTATGGTTTTAGCCAAGGAGGTATTTCTACCTTCTTCATACAGGCTAAGATCTTATCTATCATGTTGGATCCTCTTCTGTAGATACCTTTTTAAGGAAGAAGAACAAATCAACAAAGAAAAGCAATCAGCCAGCACTTATTAATTGCCTACTGTTTGCCAGATACTATGATAGGTGTTGAGATAAATTAATAAAGAGAGAGCTTACTCTCTGAAGATAATTTCATCCTAAGTTTCAGGGGGAATTTATATTAGAGAAGTTTGTAACCTATGGCATGTCTACCCAAGATCACAGGATTTAGAGGTGGGAAATTACTTTACTGTGTATCTTGTCTAGTGATATGCAGACTGATTTTCATAGGCCTAAGAGTGGCTGTCAGTTTTACCCAGCCTTCTCTCCTGTTTTTTTAGAGTTGCGCCATTGTGTCTGCTACTCTTTATTTCTTCCACCTCTCTTTGACCCCATTGAGAACCTTTAAATTCTGAGCTGTTAGACCCACCCTCTTACTCATCACTTTTTCGAGTCACCCCATTTATACTCTGTAGCCCACCTCACCTTCAAAAGAACAAGACTTACAACCTAAACACTCCCTTTAGATGAGTTTCCCTCACTTAGGAAGTAAAATGAGCACCATCTCCTTGGAGCCTTCTAATTTGTTTTTGTAGGTGAAAGTTTGGATAGGAGATATCATGTTTCACTCGGGGTCTATTTGTCCCTCTGTCTTACCCTCCTCAGGACAAGGATGATATTTTAACTTAAGCCAATAATTGGGGGGGATACACTTTAAGATATCCATTATTTTCATAGTGGTATCCCTCCTTTTTACCTCTAATGACCACTTCTAGAAATGACTTACCTTGGAAGGTGAAGTTCAACACATACACACACACCACACACACACACACACACACACACACACACACACACACACCACACAAACACACACTTCTTTGGGCCTTTTTTAGTCCGGAGTTTTGGAGCCTAGACGAATACATCCTGTTCCTCCTCCATTTTTAGAGATACTATGTCCTTAGCAAGGATAAAATCACCCTTCAAGGTAGGGGGGTGGAATGATGAATGGCAGATATATAGATATACATATACATGTATGTAGATGTGCACACACACATAGATACACATTTTTATATTCATACAGTGAAAGTCTTGTAAGGATGGCAGAAAATGTTCAAGGGAGGAATGTGCTAGAAGTGGGAAATGTCACTTTCATCAAGGTCTTTATAAAAGATGAATGTGATACACTGGAAAGGGGTGTAAGCAGATTTCCTTGTCATCTGTATACTCATCTTCTGCATATCTTTGCTCTATATTGATGTACATCATTTGAGTGTATGTAAAGACTGCCTTTTTGTATGCATTTCTGCGCACATGTTTATGTTATTAGATTTGGAAAAATGGGAAGACACTCCACTTTGTGTCATTCTAAACCTAATTCCTAAGGTGACTGGATGCTATTGTCAGAAAATTTAAGATCTTTTTTCTCTCAATCAAAATTCTAGGAAATATAGGTTAATTTTAAGAAGTATGGAAGTATGTGTATATGCGTATACACACATATTCCCTTTTCCCTAGAGGTCACTTGGGTTTCATTTGGGAATAACCAGGGAATAAAGTGGCTGGCATTGTTTTGGAGTCCCTAGTGTTTCAGTCCTTCCCCTGTGCCAACTCCCAACTCTGCCTTTTCTTAGAGGAAGCTCTAGATAAGTCAGTGTGAAATGTCATAGGGCCTGAAATGAAATAAGGACCAGTAGAAGAAAGTGTCAGGAAACCCCAGGTGAGGGGATGATGTACCAAATGGGGAGGAAGAGTGGTCAGTTTGGAGGATTCTGGCTGCTAGATTCCTACTGGAAAATCTCTGAATTGTAGGCAGATGGTAGAGTCTTATCTCATAACTCTTAGACCTTTTCTGCATTGTCCCCTTCTTCTGAAGTTTGGCTGTTAGTGGGGGTGAGGAGATTTCACTTGTGGGAGAAGATACAGTTCCTATGAACACAGGATAAATTAGAGTCTCAGACACAAAAGGAAAATGCCAGTCTTTACCATCTTCTGCCCTTCACACCCACATAATACCTGTATCCCTAGTTTTTAGCTTTGTGATATTCTGGTTTATAGTTTTGTTTTTTTTTTTGGCACAGACAAGCATGAACTTAGTAGAAAGATGCTCTTAGTTACTGTGGGTTTAAATTTTTTTTTGTTCTTTCATGCTTCCTAAGGTGCAGTTCAAATATATCTAATAGACTCATGTGGATTCGCTTTTTGTCCCTTGTTCCAAATATGAGCACATGTGTGTGCCCATGTGCGCGCACACACACATCCCTTCCAGGTACATGTTGAAAAGGAGAAAATCTTGCACTTCAAAATTTCTCTGCCACACTACCAATAATTTGGTGACCATTTTCCCCACCTTATGTTTCAGGTTAAATTCCAGTGAGACTTCATAGGATCCTTCTATAAAATCTGACACAAACAATCTCTGTTCTCATTTATTGACAATATAAGAAGCTATAGAGGTCAAACCAGGTTTTGCTCACTAAGGACTAGAGACTAAATCAACATGATGACTATGGCGGCAATGGTGATGGCAATTATATTATCATAATCAATACTCTTATGTCTTTAATATTTATTGCTGTCATAAGATCATAGAATCCTAGAATTGAAAGATGACTTCAGAGGTCATCTGATCATCTACTGACAAAAAGTACCATTGGGACCCCGGTTGACCTAAATTCATTGGGCAAAGGGGAAGCCATGAAAAGGGTTTATGCTATTCTTGGTTTCTACTTTTGTACCTACCATTTACAAACCCTCTAATATGTGCTCATCCAGCATAAGCTTGAACATTTTGAGGACATCATGAAAGTCAATATCTCATTGGGCAGTACCTTCTACTTCCAGATTATAAAAATCATTAGGAATTTTTTCCTAATATTGAGCAGAACACTCTCCCATTTATCTTAATTCCACTCATTTATCTTAATTTTGTTCTCTGGGCACATGCAAAATAAATTTGATACTTCTTCTCTACAGCAGCCCTTAAAATATTTGATGATACTGTTCATATCGCTCCAAGTTTTCTCTTGTCCAAATTCAGCCTTTGGAGTTTTTTCATATGACATAGTTGTCTTCTTCTGAATCTTCTTTAGTTCTTCAACACCATTCTTTAAAACATGGCACCCCATTTAAAAGCCTTAAGTGGTCCCATAATTGTTGCTATGCTCAGTGATAATTCATATTTATTCAGCATTTACAAGTTTTGCAAAATGCTTTCCTTTCCTAATAACCAGAAAATGTAGTAGGGATAACCTTTAAACCTTTTTATATGTGCCTTTCTTATATCTTCTACAATATCTCCCTCATAGTGGGAAGCTTGTCCCAGTCCTTCTCATGTGACCTGAGGGAAAACTTCTTAATTGCATTCAAGGTTCAGGAAGTTTTCTATCCACTCCCTTGAACAGAGAAAAGCTATCTATATGACTTAAGCCAATATTGGCAAACCTAGAGATTGGCATGCCCAAACTGTACCTTCAAGCCACCTGTGAGTCCCTTGCATTACGCCAGACAGTGGGGAAGGAAGTGCTTGCATTGGTCTGCTGGGTGGAGGGGTAGGTCATGCAAAAAAAATGTCCTCAGGCATGGTGGAGCGTGGGAATGGAACAGCCCCCTCCATGTTGCCAGGGTATACATGCCATGACTCCACCAACATGGGAAAGCTTTAATTAGCAAGGGTCTATCCAATATGGTTAAGATACACCATTGCTGGTTGGCAAATGTCTGCATTCTGTAGTTTCTGCAACCAGTGGCCTGGATTACATATCCCATAGATCCTTTAGAAAATAATCATTGCTCCATTACACAGGCAGTATATTTGGTCAATTTGGGGAATCCCTTTCAAGAAAAGAGATAGGTGGATAATCTCTATCATTCTGGTGTTGTGGCCAGTTTGCTTTTCTTTTCCTTATTACAACCACTTTATTCCTTTTATTTTAGGAGTGTTTTATTTATTTGTGAAACCACTTCTTTTCCTCATTTGACTCCCTGAATTTGGGTAGAAGACCAAGCTTTATGTTCCTTTCATCAGAGGACTGAATAAAAGCTCTTGAGTGATCATATTGGGGATAAAAGGGTGACAGTCAGTACCATATTTACTAGAGATCTTTTGCTGATCATGATATTCTAAGGGTTCTTGGGGGTTATCTTGAGTCAATTATATGCACCTTGAATTGTGAAGGTTTTTTTGACTTAAGAGCTCTTCAAGATGGATGGTATTCTGCCTCAAACATGGAAACCAAATGACCAATCCTACTACATATAAGCCATTAACTATCCCTAGAACTACCTGGTGACCCCTGCTTTCCTGAGCATTCCCAAAATAAAAAGATTTACTCATGTCTAGTATTGTAAGCCTGTCAAAGTACTTTCTTCACAATGACCTGTTAATTATCATAATGTTATAGATGATAAAATGGCATTACAGATGGTTATGTGCCTGAAGCCTTAACAGAGTTGGGTTTCAATTGGCCTTCCAGACTGCTGATCTTTTCCTCAGATAACAGCTATTTTATTACCAACATGCAGCATCTTCCTCCTCACTTCCTGGATTCTATCCCCTCTTGAAATCACCTGCTCTGTCACAGGCTTCCATCAGACTGTTGATTCCTTTCTCACCTCTCAGTTCCAGGTAATATGATGCTCTCTAAGGACAGCAAATTATCAGGCCCTGATCTTACTCAATCTTCCCTCAATCTCAACTTCAGGCAAACACTGTGGGATCTCTTAGCCTCTGAGTCAGAGGTGTCAAACACACGATCCAGGGCCATTCACAACACTCCCAAGTGAGGCCTGAACTCGATTACGATGTAACTGGGAAATATTTAACCAAATGAATAAAAACATAAATAACACTGCATTTTAAAACTATGTCAACATTTAGCCCTCAGGGGGTCCTTACATAGGGTTTAGTGGACCCTGTTTCTATTTGAATTTGAAACTATTGCTCTACTTCTCAGAGCTCTAGACCTCCTGTGGGACTTACAGGGTGAGAGGATACTATTGGATTGGAAAATTAGATCAGAAAGTATGAATCAGAGAAAAAAGCTTTGATAACTCTATAGCAGGAACTCATCACTGGTCCCTTCCCAGTGATACAATGCACATCAAGACCTCAGGCTATTTTGCAATAACACCTCCAGGCACAAGTCCCCTTCTCCCCTAGCACCCCATGTCTGTCTCCCAGAGTGGGAAGACCGAGTTGGTGGTGGTAGAAACATTCATAGAAAATGAGAAACACTTTAAGAGACTCAATGGGGAAGGAATCTGGGCATCCCTAAACCCTTCATATATGTTGCTTCAATCTAATAAATCTTACCTGTCCCCTTTGCTCTCCTAGTTCTGGGAGTGCTATGTGGGCCAGTTCCTGAACGTTGACAATGAAAGACCTAGTTCTACTCATTTAAATGTCTAGGCTGATGACAGGATCAGTATGGACAGGAAACTTTGGGATTTCTAAGAGCTGCTGTTCCCTTCCAGTTGCTCCCTTTCTTTCCTATGCTAGGGATTCAAGATAGATTGAATGGGAAAGGAATTGTTAGTTATGGATGTCAGTTGAGGGCTATTCAATAGTGTAACTGGGCAATCAAAAAGATCCCCTTAGAAGGGTGACTTGAGTGGAATGAAAATAAGGGAAGGGAGGCTTTTGGGAAGGTGTAATAAATATTAAAAATGTGAAATTCAGTAAAATGTGACCTAAATATCCAGATAGTGCCAGCAAATGATAGTAAGTCAAAGGGGCCATGCAGAAGCCAATAACAGAGTAGTCCCTGAGTTGACATCATGAAGACTTGCCATGGAGTGAGCTTCTGGAATAACATAAGCATTGAATTACTTGTCCTCCATCTTGTGAAGATCCATAAGGAGAAAGAAGAGCTGGACCCCAGTGAATACTGACTTGCTACAATGATGAAAGACAGATTTGTCTTTTTCATGAAGAATTTAAAGCTTAAGCCATAGGGAATACCTAATCTAGTTGATTTTGAGAGATAGCATGGTGTAGTAGATAGAGTTCTGGACTTCAAGTCAGGAAGACTTGTGTTTGAATCCAGACTCAGTATTTCCTAGTTGTATGCCCCTGGACAATGCCACTTAACCTCTATTTGTCTGAATTCCCTCATGTGTGAAATGAGGGAGCTGGATTCTATATTCTCTAAATTCTTCCAGCTCTAAATCTATGATCCCATGACCCTCAGCAATTGTCTTTTGTTTGAAGACAAAGAGGGTGAGTTATTCTGCCTTTCAGTTTTAACCTCTGCAAAATCTTTGGGTCTTTGTGGGACAGTGCTACAATTTACTAATTCCTGGCCCATTGTACTTTGGGTTTCTGCATATGGAGGGGTATATATGGGAGAGGGGAGGGCATAAACATTTATATAGTATTATATTTACGAGGGGAAGGTACTGTACTAAGCACTTTACAAATATTATCTCATTTGATACACACAAGAACACTATGGAGTAGGTGTTATTGTTATCCCCATTTTACAATTGGAGAAGCTGAAATTAAATGACTCATCCCAGATCACACAGCTAGTAATGTCTAAGGCAAGATTTAAACTCAAATCTTCTTGACTCTAATCCCCAAACGCCATCCACTGTACCACCCACCTGCTTCAGACAGGACAGAATGTCCCTCTTCATCATAGCAATCTGTTTGCCTGGTTTTATTTTTTTCATTTCCATAAATAAAATTAGCTATATTTTAAAAATTAAATTTACCATTACTTCAGAGGCAGAAGGTGAATTTTGATATTTTTTATGTTCCTTTTCCAAGTGCTCTCCCAAAGTTCCTCCAAAAATGTCCTTAATCTCTGACTTTCCCTTCTGTCTTCTCTATTTCATTCCCCACACATAATATTCAGAAAATTTTATCATTGAGGAACTTTCTGAATATTTGATAGGGAAGGAGAGAAGGAAATAATGGAGCAACTTGTGAATGAATACTATTTGAGAACTTTCAACGAATGCCACATAAATTGCCCAGGGACCTCTCTAAACAAGACATGGTCTAGTTTGAGAGCAGAGGGTGAAAAAACATTTTGTTCAGAGTATTCTCTGGCAAGAGAATCTGACTGCTAAGCTGAATCAGAAGGGATTTAGAAATGTAATTTTGAGTTGGGAGGGACCTTAGAAATGATCTATCGAATCTTTTGGACATGTAAAGAAACTGAGGCCCAAAGAATTGAAGTAACTTGTTCTAAGTCCCATAGCTGGGTAGAAGTAGAGTGAAGACTTGTTGTTGGACAGGCAGGAGACTCAATGGATAGAGCTCCTGATCTGGAGTCAGGAAGACAGACATAAGTTTAAATCTGGCCTCAGATTTACTAGCTTGTGTGATCCTTAACTCTGCTTTGGTTTCCTCATCTATAAAAGGAACTGGAAAAGAAAATAGCAAAAACTCCAGCAGTTTTGCCAAAAAACCCCAAGTAAGAGCCCTAAGAGTCAGACATGATTGAAACAACTAAACAACAACAACAATAAGGTAGAGCAAAGACTGGAACTTACATTTCCTTATTTCCACTTTACTATGCTACCTCCTAGGTTAGACGAGAGGAAGGACTTCCTTTCTTGGGGTTCAAAAGACATTGGGAATGTTTTACATCTCTTCCTTTGGATAATTTTAAGAACAAGGTCCATCTGAATGATCAAGGTGTGGATTTTCCAGAAAGTAAGAGGAAGGACAGGGTGGGTTTGTTGATTCTAGCCCCATAAGGCCCATAATTCACTGGAATATTTTTTTTTCGTGATTCTTGCCCTCTTAATGATTCAGTTTCTTTCTCTTCTGAGTGAAAGGATGAATTCCCGACTTCTGCCTACTTGACAGGGATGTTGCAAGGTTTGGTTAATGTCTGTAAATGTTTTTAGCTCCTCTGAGGTGTGTGTTCTGTAAATATGAGGTATTAATAGCCACAGTCAGCAATGAAACAAAACTGAATTGAACTGCAGCCGTGTTCCCGGAAAGAAACACAAACAACCATAAAATACGAAGCTCATATGTGATCCATCTTATTGACCCTTCTTAAAAAAAAGCCAGCCATCTCTGATAGTACAAACCTGCTGCTCAGCTTCAGAACACAAGTGAAAAAAGACCCAGATGATTACTTGATTTTTTTTTGAACTTTTAATTTCCCATCTAATTGGTAGGATTAAAAGCACATCTGGCAAAGGCCATGCCAGAATGTTTTGTTTGCAGAGGAGTAGAAATCCAGGAAAGGAAACACTGGACGAGGGAAGGCTTCGGAGAGAGGGTGATGCCATCTTGGGGCTCTCAGCTTGGAGGTCTAAATCAGGATGGTGTTTGCAATATTCTTGAGCTCACTGTGCTAAATGCCTTACAGACCTAGAGATGGGGCCTTCTCTGTTTTATGTCTCTTCTTGTTCCTTGCTGAGGATCCGTGGAAGCTTTTTCTACAGTGGGCCTAGAGAGAAACAGCTGAATGTGCTAAGAAGAAAAGCCAGTTGTGTACTTCTGGAGGGCCCCCATTGTCTCCCTACCTAGGTCTTTGCCATACAAATGAAACAGCTTTGAGGAGTGCTCACAATGGCACCCCTGTACTATTGTAGCACTAGCAATTTAGAGTATGGGACTACCCCTGTACATGTTCTCCACTGGCTCCTGTTACCCCCAAGGCATGTTCTAGGTAGGAGGTGGAGGAAACCAGATGTTTAACTCTTATATCCTCGTGAATGCCTCCGTAGAAATGCAGTTTCCACTCAATCCACAGGCAAGTCATTCTCATAAGCACTAATAGGACTTACAGATGTGCTGCAAGCTGAGAATATGATGCTAAACTCCCTAATGGAATTTTTTGTAATTATCTGTTGCATGAGGGATCCTATATAAACTTATTCGAGATAGGACTTTTATTTTATTTTATTTCTAAGCATCAAGTAGTCTTACTTTTACAAATACTAAGCCCCTGACTCTCCTGGAAAATTGTTGCCACTAAGATATCCTATTGCCCTTCCCTTCTGCTAGTGGTCATGGTCCCACATGGAAAACTAATCATTGAGCTGAGCTGTTGCTCACTATGTGCATATAGGTAACTTGAAAAACATCTGGCAGTTCTGCTGCTTCAGGTTCATTTACAAAATATATTGAAAATAGTTTTGGGAATTGGAGGTTTGAAATACAGCCTTCCTTGGTTACAAAGGGATGGACTAGATGAACTCCAGGGGTCCCTGCCAGCCTTATGATTCTAGCATTCTATTAACAAAGGCAGGATTGATGACCTCAACCAAACAAGCTGAGAAAAACCCCATGATGCCAGGACATTACGCAGAGTTTCCAAAGGCTCAAACCATTGCTGTTCCCACCACCTCATCCCAGGAAAGTACAAAAAGTGCAGGTTCCCCTGAAGATTGCAGAACAAAAGACACTCCTGCCTTTGGTGGTGGTGGTGGGGCAACCCACCCTATCTCTGGGGAAAGCAGGCAGCATGGATATCAACAGAAAAATTCAGGTCGATAGGAATGAGTTAGACTTTGATGTAGTTCCCTCAGGCCTCTGTTTCTGGAAGGAGAGAGTGATGGGGCTTTTACTTTAATTACTTGGACCCACAGAGTGAACCGTTACCTTCTTGCAGGGGCAGCAATCCATTAGTGAGCCACTGAATTTACAATGAGACAGTGAGACATCATTTACAATGACGAAGTTTCCTTACAGCCCGGACCATGGGACTTTGGGTGCTTCTGTCTGTGGTCTGATTTCCTGGGTGAAGGGCAAGCTTCTTGATTTTATGTCCTGTCTAACCTTCAAACAGGAGGTGAACTGATAAAGTAAGAGATCTAAAAACGAAATAATCCATATCTCATTACACTGCTCTCTCCATGGCCCCTAACCCCTCCTCTTGCCCTTCACCCTTCACCAGAAACCATTTATTCTTTCACCAGGGGAAACGCTCCCTGAGAGGGACCACAATATCAAGATGGTCTAGTAGCTTTGTCCAAGGAAAGATCTCTATAAAAAACACATGTGATATAAAGAGACTGGACTTGGGACTATTCAATTGCAAGGACCAGGATTTATAGAGCCTCCCCTTTCTTCATCCCCTCCTTGAACTTGCTATTTTAATAATGGACCAAGGTATTAAAGAATTACTTATTCTAGCGAGTAGAGACTGAGAAAGTATGGGCAGGGAATAGTATGGCAGTTTTTTGAACTGGTACTAGTAATGTCGGTACTCTGACTTCAGTTCCCTCCATCAGTATCTGGGATGACCAGAGAGATGTCTTAATAATACAACTTTATTGTGGGAGGTTGTCTCACAATGGAAACTGACCATCTGCTTTTCATTCATATGAAGGCCAGAATAAGAAAGAAAAAATGGGGCTCTCTTACACGAACAAAATTAGGAGAAGGCAAGAAATATTCAACTGGGAAAATATATATTTCTTTGTATATTTCTGATAAGAGTATGGAAGCTAAAACATATAGACAACTAATGGAAATAAAAAGATTAGAACAATAAGCCATACATAATATATATAGAACATAATAGATAAGTAGTCAAAGGATATGAAGAAATATTTCTCAAAAGAATTGCAGACTTTTAATAACCATATAAAAGAATACTCCAAGTCACCTGTAATAAGAAAAGTGAAAATCAAAACAACTCTGAGGTTTCAGCTCACCCTTAATGATGATAGTCAATGCTGAAGAGGCTGTGGAAACACAAGCCCACTAATGTTCTCTTATGAATTGTAGTTTGGTCCAACACTTCTGGAAAGCAATGTGGAATTATGCAAAGAAACTTACAAAAATGTTCATACTCTTTGATCCAGAGACTCTACTAATAACTCTATATGTCTCAAGGAGATCAATGATAAAAAGCAAGGTACTCCATACCCCCAAAATACTGATAGCGGCACTTTCCAAAGGAACTAATTGTAGGAAACAACATGGATATTTACTGATTGGGGAATGTCTAAACAAGATGTGGTCTGTGAACGTAATAGAATATTATTACCGTGTTATAAGAAATGGAGAATTTAACAAATACTGAGAAGCATGGGAAGACTTAATGTGAACTAATTTAAATTGAAGTAAATAGAACCAGGACAATGATGTTCATAATGACTACAACAACAATGTAAATGACAACAAAATAATCAAAACTCAATGCTATAATGAGTAAGCTTGAACCCAGAGAAGAAATATGAAAAGAGATTTCTTTCTCTTCTTTGCAAAGGATGGGGACTATGGGTGTGGAATATTATACTAATACATGATACTTTTCTGATGTGTTGATTGGTTTTACTAAACTATTCCCCCATTCCTTTTTCATTCTTTATTATAAGGTATAGCTCTCCAAGAGGGGAGCCCGTGATGATGAAATTTTACAAATCTAATACAATTTATTTTTTAAAAGAAGAAATGGGTTAGAGGCAAAGTGGCTCAGTAGAGAGACTGCCAGGCCTGGAGCTGGTAGGAGCCAAATTAAAATCTGGTCTCACACATTTCCTAGCTGTGTGACCCTGGGCAAGTCATTTAACTCCATTTGTCAAGCTGTTGCCCTTCTTGTCTTAGAGTTGTTACTAAGACAGAAAATAAAGGTTTAAAAAAGAAGAAATGGACTTAAAATAGAGCAAAAAAATTTAGAAAAAGAACAAAGAACTCAATAATGGAATGAAAACCATGTAAAGAAGTTATTCTTTCACATACCTAATCACAGAAAAGGGGCTAGGTAATGAATAAAGTGTCAACTCTGTCTCCAATTGTCATAATTTTAGAAGAAAGAGGATTCTTGGGATAATTTAAATGTGAACCTACTTGAAGGCAGGGAGTGGTTTTCAAAGCTTTTTGATTCAAAGGTCATTTTAGTGGAAAGCCGTCCCTTCCACCCACCTTTGACTTTCAGCACATGCCTGCATGTACCAGAGATATTGTCCAGAAAAAAACAGAAGAATACTATTTTTTTGGTGAGGAGATATTTGGTTTTTATTCAGGGACCTGGATATATGATTTCACTGGTATAGGAAAAATCCCAAAGAGGAAACCTCTGCCAATACAGCGTGTCACCTGCTTAATAGCATCGAGAGGTTCTTCTACAAATGATTGGTCCAAAGTGCCACAGCCAGTGTATGTCAGAAGCAGACTTCCTCAGGGTCTTCCTGACTCTGAAGCCAACTTTCTCTCCATTATACAATGCTGCCCATTATTTTGTTAAATAGCAAAAGTAAATTATTAATTACAGAAGTAACCCTTATCATATTTCACCAAAATAAGGATAAGGACTATTCCAACAAAATATCTGTAGTTTGCAATACTATTCTTTAAGAATCTCTGGAGTATGGGTGACTGGGTGGCTCAGTGGATTGAGACCTAGGGCTAGGTACAAAAGAATATGGGTTCAAATCTGGCCTCAGACAATTCCTAACTATATGAACCTGGGCAAGTCACTTATCTCTAATTGCGTAGCCCTTTACTGTTCTTCTGCCTTAGAACCAATACTTAGTTTTGATTCCAAGTGAGAAGGTAAAAAAAAAAAGAATCTCTGGAGTAGATAGTATCAAAATGATAGGAAATAATATTACAAAAATACCAAAAAACCTATCTTTTTATCAGTAAATTCATCTAGGGAAAAATTAGTTCTGGAAGTTAGTCAAGATATGCCAACAAATCAAGAATTTATAGATTAAGACTGTGGATGATAGCACATGTCAGATTATAGCCTCCTGCTGGGCTTGAGGGGCTAACCATAATGTTCTGAATACCTTTCTATCTTCACTGGTCCACCCATAAAGGAGAGAGATTCAATGCCTTTTAAAAAAAAACAACTACTATTTTCTATCCTAGTATCAATATTAAGTATTGTTCTAAGGCAGTAAGGGTTAGGCAATAGGGGTTCAGCTAGGAAGTGTCTGAGGCTACGTTTGAATCCATGAGCTCCTGTCTCCAGGCCTGGCGCTTGGTCCACTGAGGCACTTAGCTGGCCTCCCTTTCCAGTTTTCTTAAACCTTACTCCGGTCCATGAACTCTACACTCCAGCTATCCTGATCTACTTTTTCTCCTTTGCTTGGGACATCTAGCTAACCTAGCTCAATGACTTTTTTTACCAAGGCAGAAGCAAATCTGCAAAAAGCAACAATGGGAGTTTCCTCTTTTGCCATGGAGGGGACTAAGGTAAAAGAAAGTAGAGCATGCATGGCTTGTGTCAGCAATGAGAGACTTTGCCAGGAAAGTCTCTCTGGGGATCAGCCTAAACCTGCCCATTTTCCCACCGTGTAAGAACAAGTTCAGCACCAAGTAGCCACAGGCAGTTGCCACAGGAGCTGGTGAAACATTGGAATGGGGTTGGGTGGGTTGGGGGACAGGCAGGCACATTTAATGTGTCTTTCTTTAGGTCTCTCTATTCTCTTCTGGCATTTTGAATGCTTTGTTGGATAAAGAGGAAGTGGCATTTATGGAGGAAAAGGAATCATCCTCTGCCCTTCTTCCCTTCTTATGAAAGGATGAACAATTTTTTTGATGAGTGTGTTGTACCTAAGCTGATTAAAAGAATTTGGTTTTCTAGTTTAGATTTTTTCTGATCATGTTCTATCCGGGATATCCACAAACTCTTTCAGAGTAGAACTCCCTCATATTCTTTAGTAGAATTAGTCTGCTAAACTCAGGGCTCTTCTGACTATTGGCAAGAGAGTCTCTTGGCAGGTTGTACCCAATAAAACACAGAAATAGAGATTTATCCTTGAAAAACAGGGATGCATATCTAACTAGAATATATGATTTTAAAATGAAGGGCCTAGGGCACGCAACAAACAAGTACACCTCTGCTGAACAAGGTAACCTAAGTTAATGTGTTTATTTTTAATATTCAACCAAGGTACAGAATGATGATGTTGTTCAGTTGCTTCAATCTGAATCTTTGTGACCCTATTCGGGGTTTTCTTGGTTAAGATTCTACAGGGGTTTGCAGTTTTCTACTCCAGATCATTTTTATAAAGAACCGAGACAAGCAGTAAGTTAAGTGACTTGCCCAGAGTCACACAGCTAGTAAGTGTCTGAGACCAGATTGAGTACAAGAAGATGAGTCATCCTGACTTCAGTCCTGTCACTATCTGCTTTGCCACCAAAAGTATATAATTATTTGTTGTTCAGTCATTTCAGTCATGTCCCTCTCTTTGTGACTCCATTTGGGGTTTTCTTGGCAAAGATACTAAAATGGTTTGCCATTTCCTTCTCCACCTCATTTTACACAAGTACTGAGGCAAACAGGGTTAAGTGACTTGCCCAGGGTCACAGAGTTAATTAGAGTTGGGGGGGGCAGATTTGAACTAAGATCCTCTTGTTTCTAGGGCTAGCATACTGTCCACTGTGCCATCTAGCTGTTTTACATATATACAGGTATTAGTAGTAGTAGTAGTAGTAGTAATAACTTCCGCACTGTTGGGGTTAGAAATGTAGCTCCCCACAACCCCAGTGATCCGGAAATTCTAAATAAAATTTTTTTCCTTTCATGTTCTTTTTAAAAACTTTTAATTTTAAAAAAGAAATTGTGTATATTTATGGTATTAAAAGATAAAATATATTGGTATTATATAATACTATACATATATTTCATGCATTTTTGAATTTCTCAACTTTTTCTGGCCATCTGCTGGCCTTTGAGTGTCCTCTGTGACTTCTGCAAAAGTCCCTCCACCCAAATTTCCATTTCATTTCTTCTGAGGACTCACAATATATCAAACTTGCAATAGGGAAAGTTTCTATGTGAAAGGGATACCTGTAATTAGTTTGAAGTAAAAGCATTTAGTGAAATGACGTAGAAAGAAGAGTTGCAATAGAACACCCCCCGCATAAACTCAGGGCATATTCTCCCATTAATACACATCCATCACTGGGAAGAGCTGAACACACATAAGAAAGTGCATGATGGTGTTTTAGCCTTCTGGGCCCAAAGTCTTTTGGAATTCAGTTCCAAAGCCTTTTACAAACATTTAGTCTGGCTTTAACTTCAACTCACCAAAAAAAAGTCTCTCTCCAAAACTTCTGTCTCAAGTCGTGTGAGAAACTAAGTCCCTTTACACCTATCAGCTCCTCTTTAGCAAACTGCACCCCTTTAAAATCATTTCAAGGGTTTGCCTTTCAATGTACTACGAAGAGAGCTTGGGAACTGGAGTCCCAAAGTTTTCTTTAGCCCAAGATCTTTTGAATCTCCAAATGCTGGGGAGGCTGAATGAAGGGAAAACATTATGGCCCCTTAGATTCTGGAACAGAGAAGGAAAATGGGGCCTAAAAAGTTAACTTCCATTTCAGCCTCTCATTTTCTTATAATCCTAAATAGGTGGCTTGAATTTCTTTTTCAGGCACGAAGTAACAACTAGGAAGGGTATGGTGAATGTTTGTTTATTTGTTTAATTTCTTGGCCTTGCAGAAAGATGAATGACTTTGATTTTACTGTCTTTGCTGAGCCACCTATTGATAGCTTCAAAGTTGCATCTAATTCAACAAATATGTATTGATTAATATTACCAGCAGCAGCAGCATAGTTCAAACTTATATTTACATAGTTTCAAGGTTTGTAAAGTGCTTATAAATCTCATTTAGTCCTCATAACAGTTCCATGAGGTAGGTGCTATTATTACATCCATTTTATAGATGTTAAATGTATCTTATTTTATTTACATGGCTATTAAATGACTTGCCCGGAGTCACATAGTTGAGAAGTACCCGAGGCAAGATTTGAATCCTTTGTCTTCCTGACTGAGTTCACCTTTTTATCTGCTGCACCATATTATGTATTGAGAAATGTGCTTGGTGCTAGGAATACCTAAATTAGATTGCATTTGTACTGGTTATTTCCATATGAGGCACAACTCAATTTATTCACATTCTTGGACCCTTGTCTTATCATCTGGGTACCCTATCGGTGTTTCTAATAAGTCTCAATGGGAGTAGTCCAAATGGAGACATGGAATCCTGAGGTAACTCTATATAACCTTGTTAAGGCAGCTCAGTATAGTGAGGCTAGGCCTAAAACAGAGTCACAAGAATTAGTTTCTAGTTGTAGCTATTTTTTTAGTGCTCTGTTATTTTTTGGCTTTGTGTGGGGCAAACCTCTGAGCCCAAATCATCTAAATTCAATCTCTGCTCATCTGATGTAATCTGACCCCTAGGTCAGCCTAACACAAAAGGAATTGAGTCTTTGCTTGTTCTGGGATATGTTAAAAGGTCTCCAGTTTGCTTTTTTTGGTCTCCTTCAGTGATGGGAATTCTAAGGAGACAGAAAACCTAGTCTGTAAAAGAAGTCCGTTCAGAGTTTGATTAAGAAACTCCCACCATTTCAGGAGCATCATATAAATTGACCCAATTATTGCGGTGATCCTTAAATGTTTTCCTCTACAATTTCTGATGGCCCGAGAACTTTTGCTAATTCTTCCAGATCTTTTATAGTGCCACTTCTTCTTCTTCTTTTTTTTTTAAATCCCCTTATAAATATCTTCTTGTCCTAGGACAAGACAGTTTCTCTAAAGCAAGCTGGACAAATGCCCAAGAATGCCAAAACTCAGGATAGAGGTTTCAGGCTATTGCTGATCTTGGGAAATATGCAAAAAGTGTAGGTACTCCCATTCTCAAGGACAGTTTTCTTGATTGCCTGCTTGGAACAATCTCATCCTGTGTTCTCTCTTTGCTTGGGTACCTACATTTCTCTTGTTGGGATAGTGAGATCTCTCATTTTTACAAAACATTCTCAGTGTTTAAAAAAGACACTGAGGAAAAAAAGGTCATATGTGTGTGTGTTTATATACTCACAATGTATGTATGCATACACAAATATGCATGCTTGTGTATATATACACACACAGGTGTATACACACATGGGTGTATATGTGTGTGTATGTATTCATGCATATATGTGTGTATACATTTATCTATTCACACAGAGTCCCTTTAATTGTAGCTGAAGATCCAGTCTCATACAGTCTTTCTAAAAGGTGGTCAGAGAGGGTTAATTTCTACAAAATAGTCCTTCCACTGTGGATAGGACCAATGTATCCTTCATCTTTCTAATCCAGAAAATTCTTCACTATCTGGGTGGGCTCCCGTAGGACTCTGGCCATTCATTTGATACTTCACTGCTTGCTTCAACCTCATTATGTGCAAATCAGGGATAAACATGTTAGTAAAAGAAAAAAATGTAACAGGGAGGGGCATCAACTCACCTGGCTCACCTTAGGTCTTCAGTGAAAAAAATATTCTTCCCTTCCTATGGACTTTTCCTCTCTAATGTCTACTATTCGGTGTGAGCTGCAGCTCTAGAATAGCTACAGAGATCCTTTTTAGAGGATTTCTTGGGGCTGTAGGCTAATTGCAGCAGAATCTTCCAGTATCCACCCCCTCCATCCAAAGAGTAGAGAGGCAAAAGTATCCCAGTTAGTCTGGGAGACAGTGACCCAGGAGATTCCAGTTCTAGGAGAGACAGGTTTCCACAGTTCCCTGAGAAAGGAGCAAGGCTGTTGTCTATTTTGCCCCACTACTAAGGAGGATTTTAGAAATTCCTATAGAGGAGACTCAGAAAAGAAAATATTGGCTATTACAGTACAAACATCTCTGTCCTGAAAGAAAATGTTAATTTCACCCTAAATCAAATGTTGACATACAGCTGCTGAGGAAGGTGTGTCACTATGGAAAAGCGAGGATCCCGGACTCAAGAGAAGGGATGTTGGACTGTATTCTCTCAGGCAGAATGCTGGCTGGTTTAGAAACTGAACTGCTTTCACTGGAGTTTTTTTCTTCTTCTAAATTTACAGTTTATGAATTGGCATATTATTCTTTTTAAAGGCAAACCCAGCAGTTTTAATCTCTCTGTGTCACCCTGCCCGGCAGGGGAACAAGTTACTTTGTGGTACACAGTGTCTGCTGGCAGCAGCAGGGTCCCCACATTGTCAAAGTTGGCAGGAATTCAGACACTTCCAACATCTGCCAGTGGACGTGGGATTCGGTTTGGTGAAGTGGGAGAGGGGAATAAGTCCAGGATTCGGACTGGGAGAGGGTGAGGTACCCAGATGGAAGGACGTTTGCAGCTGTAACTATTTCCCTCCCTTCCCTACCCCCACCTCCCACAAACACTCATTCTGTAAATTCTCCTTAATATGCTCTGCACCCACATTTTAAAATTTAGAATTAAGGTCCCCCCACCTTCCCCCACCTACATACATACACACACTTTAACTTGTTAAGTTTGAAAGATGATATATACACATAGTTTGCCTTGCCAGTCAGCACGGTTAAGGCCAAGATTAATGTGGAAGGTTGGTGCAAGGATGCCGCAGAGAAGCGTGATCAGAATACGAGATGGAACATAGGGGGAAAAGGCCAAGAAATATGTCTGTGCTTGGAGTTTACACAAGTCTCCTTAGCAACTTGTCTGATCCTTTTTTCTTTTAATGTTTTGTGTATGTGCATGTGTGTGTATGTGTGTATGTGTGTCTGTGTTGTGTATATTCCAAACCCTGAATGAGTAAAATGGGTGTTGAGTTTCTAAAAGCTCCTTCTTTCCCTTTTCACTTGGGAGAAATTTGTAGTTTCAATTAGTTAGCTCCCCTTTCTACTGCCCCCCTTCTCTTAACTAATATGGTCTCCTGCAACCCCCCCCCCTTTAAGGTCTCCATCGTTTGCATTGTGACTATGGACAGTTGGTAGCTTTCCAGAAACTCACATCTCACCATGGGGAATGATAGTGCCTGCTTCTGATGGCCACAGCTGTGCAGTTCTTTGGCACTGCCTAACTCCTTCCAGCATATATGTGTGTGTGTGTGTGTGTGTGTGTGTGTGTGCCATGCACGCACGTACATGTGCATGCTTGTGCATTATAAAACGGGGCCGCGTGGGGGGAGTTGCAAAGCCCCCATTTCCTGCTCTTTCTCTCTCCCTTTATTAAAAAATATACATGCTCTATGATTGTGATTGGAATATGATTCTAAAACTTAGGAGAAACTGGCTTTTAGTGATCAGGTATGTTGGATTTTGTGTGTTATTGGGTTGGCTCCATAGGAGCAAGGAATAGACACTCCAGTGGGTTTACCTCCAAATGCTATACCTTGAAATAACTCCAGGGAACATAGTTGCTGCTTCACTTAAGCTGCTTTTGAAATCTTGCTCTGCATGCTCAGTCGCTCCCTCTCTCTCTCTCTCTCTCTCTCTCTCCCTCTCTCTCTCTCTCTCTCTCTCTCTCTCTCTCTCTCTCTCTCTCTCTCTCTCTCTCTCTCTCTCTCTCTCTCTCTCTCTCTCTCTCTCTCTCTCCCTCCCCCCCCCTTCTCCCTCTCCCTTTCTCCCTCTCTCGTTCTCTCTTAGCTTTCCATAGAGAAAAAAAGAAACCAAGCCAAAAAAAATGTGAAGGCTTGATCTTGGCTTTTTTACAAACAGATGTTGCTTGTCATTCTGTTGTTAAGCAGGCATCAGATTGGAGCAAGCAGAAGCTTAGGGGGAACAACAGTAGAGTTTGAAAAAAGTGTTGGGGAGGGTCAAAAATGGGGGTTACTGAATAGGATGGTTGTTTTTTCTTTCTTTCTGGAGTTCAGTTTAATGGTGGCAGACATTTTCCTTTTTTTTTTTTTGGTTTGAGTTTTTTTTTTTAAGGGGGGATAGAAACTGGAAATCAATAGCTTCTGAGGTCCCCAGCTTAGAAAAGCTGATTCTCATATGGGTGAAATGCAGATAGAAAGTTCTGTTGGAAATTTTAAGACATTTTCGGTAAGTGAATGTTTACCCTGGAATAAGGCAGGGATCCTTCTGTCTCTGCTGTAACCTAGTTCTGTTGGATTTGTCAGTAGATTCTCTCTGTAAGTATCATTGTGGAGGTTACAGGCCCTTTGTTGCCTCTCCAAGAACAAGAATCACATTGTTATACAGTAAATCTTTTAATGAAACACTGATTCTTTCCATATTGTTGATCTTTTGTTTTGCTGCATGAAAGCTGATTCAATCCTCAATTTTTCCCTCTTCTTCCCTTGCTTTCTAAATCTAATTGCGGCATGCTCGGGAGCAAACATGATTTTGAACTGAAAGAGTTAAAATGAGTTGGCAACCAAGCAGCATTTTAGCAGCTTTTCAGTTCATTTATATGTAAGAAATCACAGCCGTCCGAATTTTGAAATTTTGCTTCTCAGGCTTCCATTTTAAGATCAGGAGTTCAGTTTTCATTTTTTATTTTCATGTGTATGGTTTAAAAGAAACTCTTCTTTCGTTAATACTGTTATCATGAGAAAGGGTCTCCTGTGAATAGTATCATTATTTATATTTTAAAAGAGAAGAAAAATGCCCATTTTGTACAAATCTGCTTCTCTTAATACTGAAAGTAGATTCCTTTAGCCAGCTACACATAAGACAACTTGTTACTGGCAAAGTCGCTTTCTCCTTTGTTTCATCATTGGTGCCTGAAATAAATTTGCCTCTAATTTCTCATTCTTTGATTGTTTGCTATGAGTGTTAGCTCCAGTTCTGTGTACATATATGCAAAAGAACCAGAGCAATGGCTAAGAAAGAAAGAAAGAAAGAAAGAAAGGAAGGAAGGAAGAAAAGCCAAAAAATGGGGGGGGGGGAAGCCACCCAAATAATCTAGGGATATCTATTTCTGTTTTCTTATGTTTTATTCTGACTGTCCCTTATTCTGTTTTGCTGTTTTTAATTTACTGTTGTCCAAAAACACTACGAATACTTACATTTTTCATTTCATGTGAAAATATTTATTTGGAGGGTAGGGAAAGAGAAGGCAGCAGGGAGAGTCATAAATACCAATTTCTAATTTTCTTCTTGCCTGAAAGGAACATGAATGACATGGTATTGCTTCTCTCCCCACCCCACCCCCTCCACCACTACCACCCCCTCTCTTTTCTGGTCAGTCTTCTCTTCGTAAAGGAGAATTAATTCCTGATAAGTTAGCTGACTCCAGCGCCTGCAACCCCTGCGTTGCCTGTTTGATAGACGCTTCCACACTATGGTCTGGTCTCCTTGCGGCAATATTGCGTCAAAATAGGCTCGGTGTGATACATGGCACAGACGAATTGCTCTTGGGGAGCGACATTGCTTAGATGTACCTCTTTTGTTTAGGCGACTGTATTTTTCGGCAAAAAATAAGGGTAGTGGAGGGCAAGAGAATAGCCATCAGGAAAAACTGGAAAGCCATAGGGAGACTAAACCGTAGTAGTTTTCTCTACTGGGTGATGCTAGTGTGGATACCAAGTGTAAATTTGAGTTATTCCGTTCCTTTTTCTTTAAAAAAAAGTCTAGTTTAATTATCCCCTTCCCCTTGTTATAAAAGAGGGATGCCAAGATTCGGCACCTTAAAAAAAAAAGGAGGGGAAATGGAAATCTTTCTGTTGGTATCTCGTTTTGCTGACATCACAACGTGTTTGGCGTTCAAGTCCACTGCCGGGCAAAACTCAAATAATTTTTTTTCCTTGCTAGCAGCTGCACAGTTAGTTTGCCTTTACATTACTAAAGGAACAATAAAATGAAAGGCAAAACCGGCATCTAAAACATGGCCAATGAAAGGAAGTTGGAATGGGAGCCAAGAATCCTGCTGTGGTGGAAGGAGGATAGACTCCATGAATCCACCACAATCCGGGATTTCGCTTCTTTTTAACAATCCCATCTGCAGAGAGAAATAATGACTCCTGAATCATTTCAGAGTCAAAAAGTTAAAGCGGGGGCTGGATGGTGCTACGCGGGTCCAGGTAATGACTCCCCGATTTAATTATGCCTTAACCAATCTTGCTTATGTAACTATTGATATCGTGACTCGGTCCAAAACACTGAGACTTGGGAGTAGTCTGGGGTCCTCTCAATTCTTATTTGATCATTTCTTTGGCAACATGGCTTACGAGATCCACCCGTAGCCGGAGAAATTCCAGGAAAAAAAAAAAAGGAAAGTCGTTTATTTTCAGAGAGTCTATTATTTTTCTGTCATGCGGATAAATATAATGATGTTCCATGATTTTTTTTTCCTTTTGGTAAATAAAATTCCATTTTACCCTTTGGCATTCTTTCTTCATCCTCACCACTGAGTTTTGGCTTTGCTTCTGTTTGAGTCTTATAAAAATTAAGGTCTCCAAGAGAAATAAGAGGATTCTTGATTCATTTAAAAAGTAAAAAAAAAACAAAAAAACTGTTTTGTCTTCCAGCTATGGGCGATTTTGAAGATCTTGGCCTAGCAAGATGGCAGCGGGTTTTAAAATGGGATTCCCACGAAGTTAACACTTTTTCAGGTAACGGCATTTTCTTGTGATACCCCAGACCTTTAGTTTCTGCAGGGATTATATTTTTTGAGAGGAATTTTGACTTATTTTATTTTAAATGATGGTGCGATTTTAGGACAAAATATGCGTTTGTTAGTAGCGATCATCTTAAAGAAATTTAGAGTCAATGTTAATTTTTCCCCTCAAATTATGTGAATGAAATGAAAAAGGAGCCAGGGAATGTGGCCATATTCTTAGATTCTTAGAGCTGAATGATTATTTCAAAATTTTTATTTTTCCAATGCGATGATGTCCTGGCCTTTCTCTTTCTGTATCAGTGAACTGAAATAGTAGGGATATAACACACCATCTCCCAATTGTGGGGGTACCTTTGGTTATCTATTAAAGCATCTGATTTGAGAACTATTAGTATCAGAGATTGCTTCCCACCATTACCCTGAATGTCTTCTATGTATTTAGAATTCCTGAGGAATAGGCCTCATGCAAATAACAATGATATTATTAATATTTTCATTTCTGTACTAGATTATTTGTTTAAAAACATAAATCCCTTTTGCAGAAGCCTTATCCCTCAGCTCCAGTGGTCAGTATTAGAGCTCAGTTCTTGTTATAGAGGTGTTTTCTCTCGGCGATATTGGAAGACTTTGATCCAACTACACATTTTCATGATTTGAAAATATTTGTTTGGTAAATTTGTCTCTACACTTGTCTGCCTTTCTTACCTTTTTTTTTTCTACCACTTTTGAGGGCCATTGGCTCAGGTTTTCCAAAAGCAATCTGGTATTTCAATCTTAGAGAAAATCATGAGTGCTTTTAAGAATGAATAAAAAAAACCAAACGCTCCTTTGAATAGGACCTTTATTTTTTTGTTCAGTCCAAAGAAGGCTCTTGATACAAATGTAGAATCAGAATTTGAAAAAAGAAAAACACCCAATCCCAAATCCTCTGCTTGATAGTCTATTTGTGTGTTTGATTTTTCTTAGCCACCTGGATCTCTTTTCATATATCTTTTCTTTTTGGAAATTAAAAATTGTCCACTTTAGGTAATCTAGTGCCCCTAAATGCTGGGAATTAATAGTGTTCTTTAGTCTCAGCTATTTGTCTTAGAAAGGCAGAGAGGTGCCCCTAAATGAAATGTACCCCCTGAACTCCTTTCAGTGGCCTCAGAGGAGAACAGAGCTGTCTGTGCAGATTTATGGAGGTGTGCCTATTGGAATGACTAACTGCTTCTTTGACACATCCCATCTCATCTCCAGGGAGCTCCATTATAACTTTTTAACAAACATAATAATAAAAATGAGTTCTTATTATCCTCCCCATGGGAATATGCGAACATCACACTAAATTTTCCTGAGTTGATATCTTATGGGTCATCTAGTCACTCTTTAAGAAACGTAAGGCTACATATTTGAAAATACCATATTCCCCTCCTTTCTCTTTTTTGAAGATTAGAAGTAGAAGCTTCTGGTATCAGGTGATATCAGTGGCATGGGAAGGGTCAAAATACTAGAGAGTAAAGGGATTTTTTTAAAAAGACAAACTCATTCTGAGAAGAGAGGGATGAGTCCTACTAACCTTTATGAGAAAGACAGAGTACAATGTTTAATGCTAAAATGCCATAACATTGTTTATTAAGAAATGAAAATCAGGCCAAAAAGTCAAACTCAACTTCTTATTTATGACTGCATCAGCTCTGTTAACGGGTTTATAGGCCAAGATGTTTACTGCTTTTGGTTTGCAAAATAGGCAAAAAAACGTGAAATTTAAGAATTATAGCACCAGAATTCCTAATCATTCCCATGTCTGTTCCCTATCCCATTGTTTTCAGTTTTCAGTTTAGTTTTATCAGGGCTTGCCCTGTTCTAGAAATAATTCCCTAGTGAGGACATATTCTCTTTGCCCCAGAATCATTAGATCTTAATTTTGTCTCTTAGACCTTTGGATGAGGATCCCCCATGTCTGTCTGGGGTAAAAAAGATAAAACAAAACAAGTGTCCACCAGCCTGGTTAGTAAGGAACAGAGGGATATGCACCTTTCTATCCTGCACAGAAAGTGGTTACTTTGTTCTCACCCATGTAACATAGAGATGCTATTGACTATAACTTTCGATGAATAGGGGAGCAGTAACATGCTTATTATTAATATTATCTTCTCATCTGTTTAATGGAGTTGAGATTGAAACATAATTATTACTGTTAGCAATAGCTCTCACATCTATATAGCACTTTGTTTTTTACTTAGCAGTTTATTCAGGACAATCATATAACCAGGATATTATTATTATTATTATTATTATTGTTTCCATTTCACAAATGGGTACTCTGAGGATTAGAGACCTTAAATGACTTACCTATGGTCAAATGGCTATGATGTGATGGGTTTAAGCCAATGTCTGGATTTGGAGATGGATGATCCCAGGCTTTCTTGGTTCTAAATTCCATATTCCCTCTATTGCCCTATGGTGCTTTCTACATAAGAAGTACAAATCACAGTTGCCCTAATAGAAACTTTTTTTAAAAATGAGGGCTTTGAAAATTAAAGTTTTCATTATTTGGAGTATTTTGAGCAATAATATAGACTCTGATTTGGATGAAATTGTGTAAAACTTGTCCTCTTGCTTTGTTCAAATGGGAGAGAGAATTTTCTGATGTGATTTATTAAACATTCTTCTCTGGAATAATGATTCTTTTCTAAAACAATTGTTATATTCATCATGTTTATATTTTATTCCAGCTCTTCATCGAGCCTATCAGAATGACAATAAAGGGGGGTGGGAAATTCACCAATTTTTTTGTAATTAACTATAACTAAAAAAGTGAAAAATCTCTTTCTCTCTCTCTCTCTCTCTCTCTCTCTCTCTCTCTCTCTCTCTCTCTCTCAATCTCTCTCTCAATTCCTCTCTCTGTCTCTGTCTCTGTCTCTCTCTTTCTCTTTCTCACTCTCACACACACACACACATATACACACACCCTCCTCCTACAAGCCAAAGAATTTTCTTGACTCTGCTGATTTACCCTATTAATATTGCTGTGTGTGCAGTGTAGGTTATGGACTGGTCAACTGGTTCTGCCACTGTATTAACAAGAAAATAATGTGGTTTACACTCAGAGAAAACTTAGTTTTGTACGTTCTTAGACTTGGGGCTCACTGAAGGGAAGAGGAAGCCTAAAGGGAAGGCTGGGGGAACCGAGAGAGAAGGTATTTTATCTCTACCCCATTCTGAGCAAGGCTGAAGCTGTCCTTTTCTGGCCTGGTATAGAATGGCAAAATCTGCTGCTGGACTAACGGCTTTGATATTTCATTTGCAGATGTATCAGACCCCCAAACAAGAGAAGATTCTGGGGCCTGTTGCCACAAACCCGTAGATCCGAACTTGTGGTGATATTCCACACAAGCTTGTGTCTATAGGTATGTGTCTGTCAGGCAATCTCACAAACCAGGGGCCTGTTCTTTATGGCACACCATAGCCATTGACATGTTTCTGTATTTCTTTGCCCCCACACCCAAATCTAGACAAGAGGTGGCTGTTTTGTTCTGAGATGGTCATTATTCTTTTGTGCTTAATATTGTCATATTCCTGCCACACAGGCCTCTTGGGTGAGGCTGTGGGCATTTGGGTTTGCAGGTAACCTCAAATTTGGTGGGTTTTGGACACCCAGCTATTGAGAGGCAAGGGCCAGATATGCAAACCTGGTTTTATTTAGCTTTCCTAAAGACTGATTAATTGCCTTTAGCAAAGTTGTGGTTTTCTCTGGAAAGTGACAGAGACTTGTTTATGAGAACTGTATTCCAGTACTTTTGGCGGCACTTTCTGGCAAGTCCTGCCTCGCCCTATTGTTCCCCAAGTGCAGTTGGAGGGCAGCAGAGAAAGGCAAATACGCTGAGCTCTGGGAATATTTGGAAAAACCTTCATAAGTAGAATTATTTAGAGGAGAGAGTCTACCTTTTGCTCTTGCCACTTTAGCAAACCATTGGCTTATATGAAAAGTGTATTTATATAAAAGGAAGAAGAGAAGTAGGGCGGAGGAGCAGGAGGAACAACAAAAGCTACCTGCTTAGATCTAACTTTGTGTCTTGCCAGACCAATTTTATTTATCCTCTTTATGTCTTTAAAAAAAAAAGGAAAGGGAAAAGAATTGAGTGTGGTTCTCTACCCTTCCCCTCCCACCCTGATCACTCCTTTTTGCCTCTAAAATGCCACAATTGTGCCAGAACTGGAAAGAGCAAATAATTATAGATCAAAGCAAATATGGCTAAACAAGGGTACTTCCAACTTCAGAGCTGAGCCATCCGTAAATAGCACCTATGGAAAAAAGTGGATCAAATTGGGTGTCTTAAAGCCTTACCATTCAAGATGAAGAAATTCCTATAATATTTTCAAAAATCTTACCACCTCCTCCAATGGAACAATTCCAGATAAAATAAGAAAGAGAGAGAGAGAGAGAGAGAGAGAGAGAGAGAGAGAGAGAGAGAGAGAGAGAGAGAGAGAGAGAGAGACAGAGACAGAGACAGAGACAGAGAGAGACAGAGAGAGACAGAGAGACAGAGACAGAGACAGAGACAGAGACAGAGACAGAGAGAAAGAAAGTTTGAAATTCAGATGGGTGGATTTTATTTAGTCTGGGTAGCCTCCTCTCACCCACTAATACAGGTCAGGATTGGCATTCTCTAGGTTTTAAGAAATATGAAAATAAAATGCTAAGGATGGCTCGATTTGAGTTATAGATACTGAATGCAAGATGGCAGGTAGGGATCAGCAAATGGTAGGCCCAGGGGACATTCTTGTTATGCATTTCCTTGGAGCTTCAAAAAGGCTTGCCTTGTGTATCTGAAGTATCTCTGGGCTTGCCAAGACCTTGTTGCTGCATTCAAGATATATGTAACACTCCATCTAGGAAAAGAAGATTTTTCTCCTTCAGGTGTGTCAAGTATATTGTTTGGCCCCCGGCTTGCATCTACCCAGCAAGCAAACAATCTACCAGGTTGATTTCATAAGCATGATTGAAGTGGTTGCTCTTGGATAGGTGAACAACCAGTAACTTAAAATCACACACCCCCTGCCCTTTATAAACACTTAATCTTGGTAAGGGGTACCTCTATCTTCACCTCACAAACTTGCTACGCTGTGTGTTAAAAACCAAAACAAACAACAAAACAGAGTCGCAAGTGTGGAATAATTAAAGAAAAAAAAAAGCTTTGAAACCACCATGGCTGCGAGCTAGGACTTTCCCCATGTTTCAAGCCACAGTATAGGTCTATTGTATGGCAGTGGGTGACTCTCTTAGAGTCTGTTTCTTTTAAGTAGGGTTAAACCTGCTCACACAAATAGAAGGGTTTGAGAGAAAGCATAGTACACTCTTTCAAAGCTGGTAGAAGACTTAAGAATTTTGTACAACTGATTAGCTGGGTGATTTTATTTTATTTTTTAATCTCACCTAGAAAATATTCTCATGAAAAATCCAAAATATCTAGACATTAGCCACAAAGAATAGGAAATTAAGCACTGCATAGTGAAATATTTCCTATCCACCCCATTTACACCTCTCCCCCCAAACACACACCTTATTTCCATGCTCACTAATGAAAGATTTTCTGAGGGTTAAGGATCTTTGGGATCCTTCACACAGTAGTAGACAAGATCTCCTAGAGGAGACATGGAGACATAGTTTTGCATTTCAAAGAAGGACACTAAAATGGAATCCCTCTCTTTTCCTTTTGTGGGACAAGTGAAAAATGAACACAAAACATTTCATCAAAATGTCTAAAATCAGCCACATCAAATACATCTATTAAGGCCCTGTGCAAGGTTCAGGTAAGATTTGGCTTTTAACTCACCCCCTACTCTGTTACAAATATTGTAATTTCAGGCTTTTGAACATCAATTTTGAATAATTTCACTTTTGTTGTGCTGAAGTAGTTAAAGTAATTTCACAAGAATGCAGAAATGAATATATGGATGGTTAGGATCGATATTATTTTAAATTTATCTGACATTGCGATAACTTCACTTTATATTTTAAAGTGCTTACCAATCATTTTTTAATATTTGTTGGATTCTGTGAAAATGCCTTTGTCTCCTAGTTGTTGTTTTGTTTTATTGTTGTTGTTTAATTTCACCAGCAGCAATACATCTTAAAAGAGGATTTACACAAATCTTTCCCTTATGGAATTGACAGTGAGGTCAACGAAAACCGAGTCTGGTCTATTCAAGGCTTTTCTAATAATGTGATTGATGGGATATGACATGGAACAAAGTGCCTTTTTTGTTGTATGCCACAAAACTAGAAAGTCTCCCAAAGATGATGTAGTCTTGCTATCTCTCTCCTTTAATCATGGGCATGAAACTTCCCTGACTTTGTAGCCCATGTTTAACCATGTCCAAGAAATAATCTTCGTTAGCCTCCCTCAATAGCCCACTCTTCAGACTATGCTTGCCATTAGGAAGTTCTTGCTTCTCTCTAACTTAAATCTCCATTACAACACTTTGATCTAGCTTCCACCTGATTCGGGATAGCACTTGATAGGTGAATTTAAAATTGCACTTTACACCAGACTAATTCAAAATCTATTTCCATGTGTCATAGAACCTCTCTGCAGAAGGCATTTGATTGTATACCAATATCTCAATATATTACACTTACATTTCCTTCTTATAAATGCCGCTTGCTTTTTTCTGCAATATTTTCAATAAGAATTTTTATGACATCATTCCATATCATAATTGCATGTTGTTGTTGTTACATGACTACAAATATTTACACTAATTACATAATGAGCTGTAATTGCACTAATTGGGTAAATACATGATAATGGCCTAAAATCAGGGTAAATAAACAAGGAAATTCACACAACTGAAAGAGCAGGGCATTAAAAACCATTAGCATTCTAAGATCAACACTACTCACTCCCCATCCCTTTTACCCCCAACATAAGAATATCCATAGAAGATTGATTCCTCAGTTTCCAGATATTTCAAGGCTTCTTTGGGTTAATCTTAAATAATGTACCACTATACTAAGACTATTCTTAAATAAGCTGGTCCCTTGTTTGTTAATTCTTTGTCCCTCTCCCATGACAATCACCATTGGGGCTTCAGGGATAGGTTAGAGACAATAATCTAACTATGTCTACATAGGTAGGTAGACAGAATCTCAATATAGAGAATATGGAAGATAGTTCAAAAACAAAATAAACAAACAAATAAATAAATAAAGCATTTTATTTTCCTTGGATTTTTAAACACACACATATACACATATACATATATATGCTAACATATTTCCAGACATTCATCAACCCCTTTATGTTTGGGTTAGATTCTTTCACTACCTAGCCTTACCACTAACAACCTGAGACTTGGCTCCAACAGTGTAGGTGAGGAATCAATAGATACTATTCAAAGCTGAAAGTCTACTTATAGATCATAGGACCAATAATGAAAAGAGACCTTATGAGTAATCTAGTCCAACTTTCCTTCCATTTAAAACTGATGATAGTGGTACCTAGAAAGCCTCACAGAAGCCAAGTCTTCTAAATCCGAATGGAGGCACAAGGAACTTGTGTTTTGCCCACATTTAGGTACCTGTATAGCATCATCACCCAAGCCAAGAAGTCTGATGTTGCCTTAGTATCACCTATAGAGAGCTCAGAGAACTAGTCTGAAAAAAGACAACCTCACTGCAAAGATTTCCTGAAGTCTTTATATGGGAAAAAATAAGGAGACTTATGAGTTTACTGAATATTGACCATTACATACATTGGAGAGTGGACTAAAGAAGCTAATAGAGACCTCCTCCTGCTCCAGAAATTGGCATGAAATATGAAATCTAGTAGTTTGGAACTTTTTAATGGAAATGATATAGACGCATGGAATGAAGTGCATGGTCTTCACTGCCATCATTGTACTACTCTATGTAGGTGGCCTGTGTTCTCAAAAGCTACATGCACGCTATGGCAGATCCTCTCAACTTTGGGGGATGGACCTGAAGATGGCCTACATGTAACTGTTTTGAGGGCCAGCCTAGATAAGCTCAAAGAGTCTCATCACCAGATGGTCATCAGATGAGGAATTGTTTTTTCAGTTCCTCATGAAAATAATTTATTAAGGGGCTGAAAATTGTACCAGGGGGCAGGTGGTATGGGGGGATACCAATGAAATATCAGATTCTTGAAGTTTTGAAGTATTAAGTTCATGTTCCAGATAGTGCTTGCTTGTCATAATTTGTTGTGTCTTACTTTTAAGTCATTTCTCTTGGAATCTGTTTATGAGGTATTTATTTTGTATTTGCTCATTGAATTTTAGAGTTGCCTCAATTTCCCCACATGATTATCATCTTTTAAAGAAACAGTCCAGCTTCCTGAATAAAACTGTTGTTTTTTTTTCCCCTAGTCTCTCCTGATTAAATGTCCAAACTTACATTCTGTTAGTTTCCCTTATGTCTTCGATGTGCATCCCAGAACTTTAGAATCATTTGAGCTGCTGTCACAGTATCATATACCAATAGTTTTCAGACCTAATTTCAAGGGGACCTAGTCCAAGTATTTGCTCTTTTTCTTTGTGTAGAATAAATGATCAAGGGTCAAGTTTCTTGTTTCATTTTCTTTATTGTCAGCCCCTTGGTTTTGATGTGTTGTCTCTCACAAATGGTCCACTAGGTGACAGCATGAAGAACCCTGGTAGAATGACTTGTATTTTATTGCCTGAGAAATGGCGGCTCTCCAGCCATTATGACTGCACGCACCCAGGTTGAGGTAGTAGGTTGTATAGTTTAGAATTACATCAAGGGAGATAACTGTACAGCCTCCTAGCTTTCCTTGGGTCTTGCACAAAACACCATGGTGAGAATGATCATGCTTTTTCCAGGCCTTTTCCCCTAGGAAATCCCATTCAAGGTAAGATCTGCTATAGTTCTTTATTTTGCTATGTTAGATTTCAAGTTATTTATTGATTTTTCCCCCATGCCATATCTTCATGTTATGTGGATTTGTTTCTTTTTTGTTTTGTTTTGTTTTCATTTACTTTTTAACCAAAGAATGACACTGATTCATAATTCTGCAAGATTTACTATCTAGAAGTTTGTAATATTGAAAACAATTGTTTACTTCTGTCCTATGAAGCTCCCCAAATTATGGGGAGAACAGCGATACTGAATATGAGAATTTAGGCTAAATAAGTTACATTTTCTTATGTCTATAAATTCTCCAGCTTAAAAATGTGTAAAATAATGAGACCAGACTAATGTTGGTGAGGATAATTACTATGGTAGAACATAAGCTGAATGTAAGTTTCTTCAGGATAGGAACGATTTCATTTTTATCTAGTTATCACCAGCACCTAGCACAGTACTCTGATGCAAAGTGGTCTCTGAAAAAATGTTTGTTGAATTGAATATAACCAATGTCATTCAGTGATCACAGGGTCAGAGATCTAAATTGAGACTGGCCCTTATAGGCCATCTAGCCCAACCCTCTCATTTGACAAAAGAAAGTCCAACATTCAACTGTAAATGTATGTTTTGTCTGCCTAAGGATGAGCTCATCCATCACAAGGTATTCAAGTAGACCTTACAGACATAGTGTTATAAGAGAACCTTAAGAGGTCATCAAATCCATTCTTCTACCTCTAGGAAGTCCAAGACCCAACCCGGAGGAACAAGAATGGTTGTCTTTTATCTATGTCTCTCTGTGCTACCTTAAAGGAAATACAAGGTCCCTGTGTCATCATTGTGATTCTGGGCTTAAATATTTTCATAGTGAGTCATAGCAATTGTTACATTCCTAAGCGGTCAGTAATAACTAGCTCCAGTTTGGAGATAAGGCGCAGAGAGGTTAAGTGACTTGCTCTCAGGCCACATGGCAAATTGACAATGGCGCCAGGAGTAGGACCCAGAGTCTGATTCTCTGTCCTCTTTTCCTGGTCTTTCCACTTCCTTTTAACAACATAGTGGCAGTATCCTTGCCCTTGCTGAATGCTGTCATTATTCTGTCATGCTTTATTCTGAGTTGTGGGGAACAGGCTTACTACCTGTATTTGTGCTTTATGAGAGTTTGTATAATAAACATCTACAGCCACTTGACATGTAAGGACCTACTTAATACTGTTTATACAACATTTCTGAAGTTCAAAAAAATTTTTAAAAACAAGTTGAGCTTTTATGTGCTACAAGGAAGCCTTCTGCATAGTAGCCAAAGCATGGGAGCAGATTCACTGATCCAGGATCCTCCTTCATTGATTGCCCTTAAGGCTGGTCTACTCCAGAAGGAAAAGTATATTCATTATAGTATTCTAGTTTTTGTAGCATTAGGTATTCATAGATGCCATAAAGCTGGGAGAGCAAAAACATCGTAGATGAGTCACTATCCAAATGGACCTTAGCAATATAGAACATTAGGCTAAATCTAAAGAATTATAGGGATATATGTAAGTGTTGTATTTGTCAGCAAAACAATGCCACAGATATAAGAGGGGGAGGTTTGGATAAACATCTGTCTTCTGACAAAGATCTCCAAGTTCAATTTAATTCAGTGGTCTGATGTGGCAGCCAAAAATGGCTAATGCAATCCTGGCAGCATTGAAAGACACAGCTTCCAGAAACAGAGAAACGATGGTCCCTTGTCCTCTACCTTCATCAGACCATGTCTGGAATATGGTATTCAGTCATGGGCACCATAGTTTAGGAAGACATTGATAAACTAGAGAGTGTCCAGAGAAGGAAATAGGGAAAGACCGTTTATCCACACATCATACAAGGATCAGTTGAATAGAGATAGTTATCCCAGAGAAAAGAAGATTCAGGAAGGGATATGCTGGTGGTCTTCAAGTATTTTTAAAGTCTGTCATGTGGTGGAAGGACTAGATTGTAGGTCTAGGAATCAGAACCAGGAACAAGGGCTCTAGAAGCTGCAGAGAAACCAGTTTAGACTTGATGTCAGGAAGAAATATTCTAACAATTAGAGCATCCTAAGAATTAAAGTGAAATGGACCATCTAGAAAGGTAGTGGATTTCCTTTCCTTGGTGGTCTTCAAATAGAGGCTGGATAATTCCATGTCAGGTATGGTATAATGGGAATTCTTTTTGTTTGTGGGTTGGACTAGATGCCTACTAATCCTTTACAACTCTCAAATTCTCTGATTCTGTATAAGGCCATATCTAAAAGAGCTTAACCCATGCCAGATTTAGGTGCCAAATGACTTGAGTCTGTCTAGCATCATGGAACTGGTTCAGCTTCTTAACCAAATATTCAATAGTAGAGCAAAAGGTTTTAGGAACTTCAAGGAAAAGGAAAAATTATTGGTGGCAAATTTGGAGGCATCTTGGAGTTACTTCAGATAACTAATAAAAATATTAGAACTTTCCTCAAAATTATTGTTTTGCTGGATTTTTGTCTTTGATGTGTATACATTGCCTTACTTCCAAGTAACATTCTACTCTTCACTGAATTTTATAGAACTGACAATTATACTCAGTCCCATAAATCCCTAACATCCATGGCTATTTCCATTGAATATAACCAGGGACCTGAAGACTGCTGTTAGAAGTTAAAGAGAAAATTACACAATCATATAGGAGAATGTTCAGCATTGTAAAAGAACCTGAGCATTTATATTGATGCTGTGTGTTGGGAGCAATTTGGGGATATATTCTATTTAGTGGTTGTCCAACCTCTCTGGTTCAGTCAGCTAGCTTATTTCAGGGTACTTGATCATAGGCCACTTGGCTTGGTGGCAAAGACACTTTCAATCAATATCTGGTAACTCTCTGTCCCCCTCCTACAGTGCAGAAGTATGAACTTCCCAAGAAGAGGTTCTTGTGGGTGACTGATAGAATCAGTTCTCTTCTTGCTGACCTGCCAGTGTCTGTCCTGAGCCTTCTGATGTCTCCCTGGAGAAATGGGTGAGCCCAACTTTATGGTAGATCATCTAATATATGTGTTTCTCAAAATATTTAGCACATGGTCAGACTTCCATTACTCCAATGCCATTATCAGCAGCCCTTTTTACTATACTTTCTCAAGGCATGTTTTCTCTATCTGAAAAGAACCAGTATGTTGTAGTATTTAACTGCTTCCCTTTCCAGTGACTGGTTGGACTTCATGGAGTTATCAAAAGAATCTCCCAATATAAATAGATGCCTCTAAACTTTGGAATATTTAATAGCTCACGTTTAAGGTGAGAGAAAATAGGAGGGGGTGTTACAGACATCTCTTTATTCATATGGAGTTCACATAGTATGTATGTGATGCCAGTATTATAACTACTCATCTTCTAAATAGCTCAGAGTCCTTTTACTGCCATAAAAATACCAAGTTGCCATGCGGTGATGATTGCATTTTAGTACTGGGGGATTTTAATATTGAACTTTATTTTTTAGACTATAGGATTATATTACATTCCTGTAAGTATATTATATTATTTTTAAATAAAATTTCAAAACCCTTAGGATGATGGGATTTGTTTTTCCCCAAAATTTTTGTTATAATAGAAGGATCTTTGGACTAGATGTCAGGGAGCTTTACTGTGTAATCCTGACCCAGGCACTAACTATTTGGGTGACCTTGGGAAAGTCACTTAACCTCTTCATTTTTTTTTTATCTGTAACCTAAGAGAGTAGGACTAACTGATGTCTAAGATCTTGAATTCCTTTACCGTGTTTTTGATGACTGTAACTCCTTTCTGTTGTGCACTACATTCTATCCCTACCTCAATTTAACTTGGAAAATGATAACGAAGAGTCTGCTTCTGCATCGGCAAAGTGATTGGAGGTCATGTCTGTACTGTTCAATATGAAAAATAAGTGGCAATGTACCATAATGGAAACCCCCAAACACTTCTAACACTGAAGGATCTATTGAGGCAGGGGGAAAAGCAACAATTTATAGTTCTTGTCACTTGCAAAAATCTCAGAAAAAATATAATAGTAAAGAAAAGGCTTAAAGGGTCTGACTTTTAACAGGGAATGCTAAGATGCAATATGTGATTTTCCAGTGTAGGAAGTCTGGTAAATAGAGGTGTGTGAAATTGCCTGCAATTCTCCACCTCTTCTTCTGGTTCTCTTGTTCTTCCTCTTCTTGAGTAAAAATCATTCTCTTCATCCTCCACCACCAAGTGCAGCATGGGACACATGAGAGCTTCAGTGTCCCTTCTCAAACCTTTTACATCAGCCACAGAACCCCTGCTGTTCTGTGCTAATGTGAAATGCAATAACGTTTAGCATCAAGACATCTCCAAGTCAAGAGGTTAACGGAAAACACATCTCCCATTGTGTTTTCACAGCTCTGATACCATTAATGGCGCAAACACCATGGAGACAAATAGATCTCTCTTTATTCAGGAGGCTTTGAATGAAGAAAAAATATATATTACATCTTCACAACACGAGTGCCTTTTCTATATGGCACATTAAGGAAGGATGGAGGGGAGAGGTCACATAACATCGAGTTTGATATGACCAAAGCCTTGTCTGGAGGTATAATTCTATCTCCCGCCATTTGCTTTCTGTTGCTGTAATGAAGAAGCACTTTTCTTTGGTCTTTTAATGCATGTTTCCAATCCCAGCTGAGAAAATGAGACTTATCCTTCAAAGTCCAAATGCAAAGGAAGGAAATTCTTTTGATACTTTAGTGGAAGACTTAAGGTAGTGTCCCCTACTCTGTGACCCAGCAGAGATTGCTGATGCCCCTTTTTGCCTCCCTTTTCCTCTACCAGTCTCTGAATCTCTCCTTTTTCTGTTGTCAGCTTTTGGTGTACAGGATGTGGGTTGGTCAAAGGGAACAGAAAAAAGGAGAAATCAAGAGACAACAACCTTTTTTATAGGGATAGCAATGCATTGTTGTTGTTGTTGTTGTTTTTTACTTTGGAATAGATCACTTAGCCCAGAAAACTATATTCACATAATAATAATAGTAATAATAACAAACATATTTATATAGTATTTATGTGCAGTGCCTGGCACTGTGTCCTAAGTGCTTTATAAATATTACCTATTTTGATCTTCATAACAATCCTAAGAGTCAGATGTTATTATTATTCCTCCTTTACAGATGAGGAAACTGAGGCAGACAGAGGTTAAGAGACTTGCCCAGGATTACATAGCTAGTAATTGTCCAAGAACAGATTTGAACTCGGATATTCTTGATCCAGGTCAGTTGCTCTACCTCCTGTGGACCCTAGCTGCTTCTAACATGCCTCTTACATGATGGGTTAATGCACTTATGGCCTTGCTATTTCATACCCTCAACTGCATCCTTCAGGAGAATGTTCAAGACTATTTAAGGTCACTGGCATTACCTATTTGGCTGATAGGCCATCCCAATCAGGGCTAAAATTAGAATACTCACTTTTCTTGGTCACAGATAAGCACGTTAATCACTGGGACTTGTCTCTTTGTGGTGCCAATTCAGGACCAAAAAAAAAAAAAATCCATTCTTGGAACCTAAATGGCCTTGTTTGACTGTCTGCACAGGCTGGATTCACTGGGTGATTGCCAATTCTTTTTTATGTTGTATAGATTCTGAGGTTTTCTTGGATTCTCATCATTAATAAATTCCAAGTCTCTGGCAAGCCTAATTACCAGCAATAATGTGCTCTCCTCTTACAGGCAGGCCACCAACCTAACTTTGATGATGAGAATTTTTCCTCTATACTTATTTAGACTATACTGATGCCCAGAGGCATCTGTCCCCTAGCTATTGATTCAGTGGCAACAGACAGCCAAATCCAAACGCCAAAGTTCATTAGGAAGAGGCACAGAGGGGAAAGGAATGCCAGAATGACTCATTGTTAAATGAATAAAGGCCCCAAGTGTTCTGCTGTTGTCATTTATAAATTTGTATAAAATGTATAGAATTCATGTCATAACTGGAATTCTGACCTAGGCTGGTTCATGGCTAATGGTGAGGGTGCAGCATTAGTGCAATCCCAAAATACTTCTGCTCTGATGTTAACTGTCAACCTCAAAAATAAATAGCATTTTCATGATGTGTTTTGCAGGCCCATGGAGGGTTTTTATCATCTTTAAACTATTTGTAGCTTGTAAACTAATGAGGAGTGGAGTGTTGCTGATGTCTAAAACCAAAATGAAAAATAAATGGACATTAAATAAGAGCTAATATGTCCCCTAAAACCAGGCAGATACATTTACTTTGCATGTGTAGGCTATACAAAATAAACCTTTTGCCTTGACCAGGGATGTATTTCAGTCAATAGTTACTGTACTTAACTAAAGAGTCAGCATGATATAATGAATCAGGAAGACTTGAGTTCAAATCCTAATTCTGACTCATATTTGACCAAGGAGTTTGAGCAAGTTACTTAACTGATTATTAAAGGAAACCCTAAGAAACCAAGACATGTTGCTGATCTAGGTCAATGGGAGGAGATCCTGGTACAAGAGTTTTCTATGCTATGAAAGCACTGGCACAGATAGAAACTCTATTTGTTATGAATGAAATTTCAATTTTCTTACTAAATAATACATTTTTGATAGTTTTGGTTTTATATCACCCACATTCCCCAGTGCATCCCTTCCCACTCCTTTTATGGGAGGGAACAGTTCAGCCAAACTAACTGACAGATCATAAAAAGGCTGACATCTACAGAAGAGGCAACCACACGACATGATCCATTAGCCACAAGAAGAATAAGATTAAAATGCAATTGGGAAATATCTCACAAGATAAAGAAAAATATAATAGAACACACAAAGTATCTTATTTTTTTATTTTATACTTCTTTATTTTAAAATTTATTTTTTAAATTGAGTTTCAAAATTTCTCCCTACCTTCTAGTCCTTCCCCTCACCCATTGAGAAGAAAAGCAATATGATATAATTTCTATGGAACATAGAGAATTGTCATGTGTTTTTTTCTAAGTCATTATGGTCTGCAGGGATCCTTATGTTCAGATGAGTGGCCTTACATACCCATAGAATCTCACCTCTGCAAAGGAGGGAAGAAGATATCTCTCTATATCTCATCTTTGGGGCAAAGGTTGGTCATGGGAATCTTTTTAATTTCACAGAATTCACTTCTAATTGTTGTTTTATTATTTCCGTTTCATTCTTGTAGTCATGGTGTGTATTGTCTTCCTGGTTCTGTTTATTTCATTTTGCTTCAGTTCACATAAGTCTTCCCCAAACTTCTCTGTATTCATTATATTTGTTCTTATAATACATTAAATTACATTAAATTCAGGTACCAAAATATTTTGATGTATTTGGGGTCTTTCGTTTTATTATGGACCTCCTTTGGATTATATATGCCTAGCTGTGGAATTACCTAGTCAAATTCATCCTCTAATTGCATTAATTTTGCTCATACAAAAGCTTCTCAATTTCATGTAAGTGAAAGTTATTATAGTTTTTAAAATCTCTGTAGCTTCTCTGATTGTAAATTTACCATCTCTATCCCTATCCCCACCCATAGCTCAAAAAGGTACCTGATCTGATTCTCTTCTAATTATTTTATGGACTGATTTTTAATATTTAATTCACATTTTAGATTATTGTATTATTTGGTGTAAGATATTTGCCAAAACCTATTCAAAGATTATTCAAAGAATAATCATAGTATAAAATGTACTTAATGCTAAAAATATACCAAACTTAATCTTTCTTAGGAAATCTAGAAGGAGCTTTAGGATTATTATTGTCGATATTAGTTATTTTTGTATAGTATAATGAATATAATAATTATATTATATATAATTACACTATAGTTACATAGTGAATACATAATGGAACTCTGGTTTGTAGAAGTTTGGATTAACCAACTCTTTTACTACACACACACACACACACATATGTTATATCTAAAGTCTGAAACTAAAATTAATGTTAACTTCAGAGCTCAATTACCAATGAATAAAATGTTCTGTTCCCAACAGAACCTCACTATAACCCAGACCCAGAAGAAGGCTCAGTTCATGAAAACATGATAATGAATGTGGTTGATGATAAATTCGGATAGTTAATATCAATCTATCCATAGGTTGGAAGTTAGCTTTCAGAGGGTTCATAGTGAATATTTAATGTATATAGAAAGCTTTCCTGATTTTTCCTGGAATCATGAAACATCATAGACTTCTATAGAAGGTAAACTCCTAGAGGGCAGACACTACATTGTGTGCCTCTCTAATAAAATACCTAGAATGATATAGCAGCTAAATGGCATAGTGGGTAGAGCACTGGACCTAGAATCAGAAAGACTCCTCTTCCTGAGTTCAAATATGGACTCAGATACCAGCTGGGTGACTCTGGGTAAGTCACTTCATCCTGTTTGCCTCAGTTTCTTCATCTGTAAAATAAACTGGAGAAGGCAGTGGTGAACTATTCCAACATCTTTTCCAAGAAAACCTCAAAATGCAGTCGCAGAGAGTCAGACCCAACTGAAGTGACTGAACAACAGGACAAGATTGACCTGCAAATAAGTATAGTTACTCAGAAAATCCTATCTCAAGAGCAATGATAGACTTCTCATGGGCTGTGGTCCTCAATAATTTGCTTATTATTATTATCAACAATTTGGAAAGTAGTTTCTTTATAAAGTTCAGATCCACTCATCTCTTCAGTATTATCTCAGCCCCAATTCTAGCCTACTTATAAACTGCTCCTTTCCTGAGCTAATCCAAACAAAGATGTCACTATGGTTTTATCACCTTTTTAGTATTAGGAAAATTCTGTCGGATTTAATATGGGTAGAGGGATGATGTTGTGGGGTGCAAGAGCAAGAGAATTAAGTAACTATTAGAAATAAAGGTCCTTTGCATCCACTGCTGATTTGCTAAGAGCAGCTAGATGGTACAGTGGGTAGAATCCTCCAAGGAAGACCCAAGTTCAAATGTTCTTATCTGTGTGACCCTGGGTGAATCACTTAACCTTGTTTGCCTCAGTTTCCTCATCTGTAAGATGAACTAGAAAAAGAAATGGCAATTTATTGTAGTATCTTTGCCAAGAAAACTCCAGATGGGATCATGAAGAATCAAACATGATTGAAGCAACTGAACAATTGCAGCAAAAACTGATTCACTTTATGACCTTTAGCAAACACTAAACTTCTCTGTGCTTCAGGTTTAGAAGAATCAAGTAGAATGAAGGATTGTGAATATGAAATGCTTTGACGTACAAAGCAGATACATACATCCCTGTGTGAAACCAGTTGACTTCCAGGACCATGGGACTTCTTGACCTAGAGTGGCACAGGTTGTGTTTCGATGAAGTAATAGCTCAGAAAGCTAGTAAGGGCCACCTGGGAAAGGAAGAACTCAATTTCTGGTTTCCTTGACTGGAGAAAACAGCCTATCGTTCCTTCCTAGAGCAGATTCTTCCCAGTTCATACTTTACAAACAAGATCATTTTCTACAACAAATGGAGGCGGGTGGGACATCATCGGTACAGATAAGCTAAACTTTCTGTCTCCATGATAAGTGAGCTTGTTTCATGACCAGGTCACTGGTGCACTTGGGAAGTGACCCAAGCAAGCTCTTAGATAAGTAGAAACTAAAAAAGCTGAGGAAAATGTTTTTGCCAAGTGTTTCTTCTTGGCCTTTTGGCTAAGATCAACTGTTATGTTCTCTATCTAGGGACTATCTCATGTAGGCTGGATTGTATGATCTAATAGGTCTTTTTAATTTCTAAATACTATGACTTCTATCCCCAAGTGAACGACACAGTTTATTTACACAGAAACACATTCACAGGCTTAAGGAGATGCAGAATGACTAATGCTCCTGAAAGTGAACTGGGATGACTCAATGATAATTTTTTTTTTCTAAATAGGAGAAGTAAATCAAAGTCATAGGCATTTTCTCCAGCTCTTCCCCTTCTTCCTCCCCACCAACCTTGCTTCCAACATTTCAGTGGGTGGATTTTGGATATCAGAATCTCTCTACAATACTTTAATGATATGCCACCAGCAAATGGGTATTTCTCTGTTAAGCCAGTAGTCATTCTGAATAGTTAGTAAAGAATGTCTTCAGTGGAGATTTATTTTAATTACGCATGCTGCCTGCCAGGTTCATGAGAGATAAAGATGGAAAAAACAACAACTTTGGGGAGGATTGAGAGCTACAGATTTTTAGGAAAATAAAAATATGATAATAAAACATAATCAGCATGCATTTAGACTTTAAAGATCTGTTTTGGTCTCATGGGCCACATCAGCACAGGCAAATGAATCATTGTGAGGAGTTTCAAATGCCTTTCAAAATATATTTCCGTAGGATTATTTTGGCAAGGGCAACGTCTTGGAGGTGTTTACACTGTCTGAATTGTCTAAACATTTGGGGTGAACACCACCAAGTAGTACATTCAATGGTCTGGACAATAATGGAAGACAAAAGAGGTTATCATCTTGTCATGCCACACTGCTTTGCAATGTTTGTGCTAAACTGAAATGTTCATCCAACTGCCTATTCTGGCTGTGGAAATACACAAAAAAAGAGGAGCTACCAGTGTGGCTTGTGCTAAAATCTCTGCTTCTGAACCATCGGGGCTTGGAGTATTTCCAGCATAATACTAAGGAAATAACTCTGATGTGAAATGATTGATTGAAGAAGTAGCAAGTGAAAAGGCAGATGACACTACACTTGCATTTCCTATTATTTATCCTCTGAAGGCAATTGGATGAGCTCCTGGCCATTTTTCTTTGAGGTGAGGTCTATAGGTATGGATCTATTCCATGGAAGACAGGAGGGGACTTCTGCCTTTGGTCAGAGGGCACTATTCTGTTGTCTTATTTGCTTTGCTTTATTTTTTAGAAGTTCCTTTTCCTGGAGCCCAGAGAAATTATGACATATGAATGGAACACTCAACTTTCCAAAATATGTTTTTCATATAACTGACAGGCAGCCCACCTCCAAACCAAAGCAGTTTAAAAAAGAAGTTGCTGAACCTGGCTATGATGTGTATCAAAGTCATAATAGCCTAAGGTTCCATAGCACTTTATAGTCTATAAAGCACTTTCCTTGGAACAATTCTGGGAAGTGGCTAATTTAAGTATTATTGTTCCCATTTCATCAGGCAGGAAATGCAACCTTAGCAAATGATTTGATGGAAGCTCCTTGAGGGTAGTCATTCTTCTGTTTTTGTATTAGCACAATGCTTGGCACATAGGAAGTACATAATAAATGCCTTTTCATTCATTACTTTCCCTAGGATGGAGTCTTATGTACAGTAGTTAATTAGTCAATGTTGAATTAAACTGTTAGATTCACTGATCACACTGATGATAAGTAGTAGAACATATCTCTACACTAGTTCTTCTAGCACACCAATTTTGTTATTTCTTTTGCTCTGCTATGAGACCTCTTTATAGTGCCATCTGCTCACATTGATAACTTCTGCCCTTAATATGGGCAGGGTTATATCCTCACCATCTCCTTTTCCAGGCATGCAAAGATGTATTTCTCTGGAGCAAAGCTCTGCCATTCCAAAGTATGGCACATTATTTTTTCCATTCTATGGAATATAAAGAATAATTCGTATGGTCCTATAATTTGTGTGGTTACATTCTCCACTCTATCACATTTCATTTGCTGACTTTCAGTTCAATATCACCTCAGCCACATTTGTGAGGACTCTTATTTTTATAATCTATAGTTTGCTCTTCTCCCAATATAGTTTTAGCTTTCTAGGTAAATGCTGTATCCCAGGCACTGACTATATTCATTTAAGCTCAGGATGTTTATTTTCAGGTAGGGCATATACTCACTGATAGCATTTGAGCCAGGTTTGTGAACCTTGACCAGCATTTTGTTAGTATTTGCAGATTTTCTGTCCCAATCTGGCCTTAGGTATGCCTAATTCACCATTATTTTAACAAGAAGACTTAAGCTATTTTAACATTTAAATGAAATCAGCAGTTCTTTGGGATAGGGCCAGCATAGTCTTACCTTTAGATAAAATTCCATTGATGATGTAGTTCTCAGAAATTATGGGGTTCATAAAAATATGGAAGTAAAGGAAGTCACTGCAGAATTCTCTAGAACTAAAATGGCTGAGTTGCAAATCATTATCATAAAAGGTTGTTTCTATACCAGGAAAGAGGGTCCATGTGGTGAGTTTTCCACACTGAAATCAAGAGCCAAAAAATGAAAGCAGGAAGGATAAATATTGAAAATTTCAGGCAGAGAATAGATATAATTAAGTCAGTATTTAAGGAAGATTAATCTGCCAGCAATATTCAGGGTGGACTGGATGAAGGCAAAATTGGAAGCATGCTGTTGGAGGTCATAGGCATGACATAATGATAGCCTGAACTTAGAATAGGAGTGGTGGAGATGGAGAGGAAGGATTAGATGAGCGAGGCATTTGACAGAGAAAATGAACTAAATAGAAATGGGGAATAAGGGAGAGGATAATCATTCCAAAGTTTCGAGCCTGAGAGACTGGGAGAATGAAGAACATTGATAGAGATGGGAAGATTGAGGAGGCAGTTTGGTTGGGAAGACATTTCATTTTGCTTTAGACTTTTGAAGTTTGAAGTAATGGTCTAGCAGGCAATTGGGGATAGAAGATTGGCACTTGAATGAGAGGGCAGTACTGGAGATAGGACTTTAAGAGCCACGGACCAAGATGGAAATCTCTTTCTGGGAAGGCATATCCAGCTAGAGAGGACTCTACAGGCACTGATGCAGGATCTACTATCTGTCTTTATCTCTCAGATTCTCATCACTGAAGCCTAATGATTGTACTGTCGCATGAATATGGTTACTGATTGAATTGAACTTCTCCTACTACCTTGTGGATGTTTGTCTCATTTCAGATATTTCAACTTTTAAGTGTGGTTATGGTCATTTTGGAAATGGAGAGCCTGAGTTGGCTAAGGTGAAATATGTCCAAGAAACAGAGTGAGTCCAGGGAATCAGATCTTGAAACTCTTGTTTCCTGAGTCTTCACCAGCAAGGTTTTTAAACACCCTAGTCATTTTCAGACTCATATTGATAGAAATCTTTCTACTACTTCACTTCAACAGGCATTTTAAAGTACCTACTATGTGCCAAGAATTATACAAGGTACTAGGGATAAAAAGGCAAAAAAGAAAAAAGACAAAGACAAAGAAAAGAAATAGTACCACCCTTCAAGGATCTTACATTCTATGGCTAGAGTAGAAGGCAGTTGGGAAATAATCATGTATACAGATAAATAAGTGCAAAATATATAACAAGTAAACACAACATAATTTTTGCAAAGGGGCAATCACCAGCAGTTAAAGGGAGAAGTCTTTACCTAGGAGGAGGAGCCAAGCTTATCCCTGGAGGGAGCAAAGGATTCTAAGACCAACAAGCATGGAGTGAGAGCATTTCAGATACTCCAGAAGCCCATACAAAGGCATAGATATAGGAGCTGCACTGTCAGAGTGACAGTAACAAATAGGATCATTTAACTACAATATAGAGTATGAATTTGTGGGAAAAGGTAGTTTTCCTAATTGCTGAAGCTATGGCCTTTTAGTAAACTCACTTTCTTTTAATCATATTTTAGATATTGAGAAGAAATCATCTTAGTCATAGATTTTAACCATATTGAGAAAGAAATCTTTCAAAGATGTATTGTACTTTCCTACCTTCTGAATCACAGGTCAGTGAATAAAATCAAACCTTCTCTTAAGATCACAGGATGATAAATTTAGAGCCTGAGGGGTCATTTTGTCTAGCCCCATTCCCAACATTATATAGATATAGATATATATGAAGATGTTTAGCCCCAGACAATAAGTAGCAGGGCAAGGATTCAAACCAAGTCTTCTAATTCCAAAACCAGTGCTCTTTCCGCTAGACCAAAAATGATTTAGGGTTATGGCTATGACCATCCCCTTTGGGGTAAAGAAGGGGAGCAATAAATATGAATTGGACTTAGAATGAGGAACACCTAAGGATGAATTCTATCTCAGACATTTCATTGCATGACCCTGTGCACATCAATTAATTTTTTTCACCTTATCTGTTAAAAAGAAGATTATAGTACCTATTCCACAGAGTTATTTTGAGGATCACATGAGATAATATATGTAATGCATTTTGCAAACTTTAAAGTGCTATATGGACAGCTAAGTAGAGCAGTAGATAGATTTGCTGAACCTGAAGTGAGGAAGTTATTTTTTCCTGAATTCAGTTCTGACTTCAGACACTCATTAGCTGCTTGATGCTGGGCAAGTCACTTAGGTTTTTTGCCTCAGTTTCCCTATTTGTAAAATGAACTAGAAAAGGAAATGGCAAACCACTCCAGTACCTTGGCCAAGAAAACCCCAAAAGGCAACACAAAGAGTCAGACACAACTGAAAACTACCAAACAACCAAAGTGCTATATAAATACTTACTGTTCTATGCTGTGCCAGCTTTTTTCCTCCTTCTATGTTCTTCCTCCATGTGAGATTGTTAGCTATTGCTTCTCTTACTCTCATTTTTCCTGCCCCTAACAGGTCTTCCCCACCTCCAGTTAATTTGCTGTTTATAACCTGCTGTGGACTAGGAACCCAGATGGCATTGCTAAGCACAGTGCAGGAAAACAGAATCAATAAAGCTCTGGGTAAAAGGCTAAGCAGTAGAGAATAACTCTAGTGCCCAAGATTAGCAAAAACTCTCATGGATACTCAGGTACCCTTCTCCATATTTCCTGGACTTCCTAGAGGGTTGAAATGGCTAGAAAACTGGCCCTTGTATAAGTGAGGTACAGTATTTACACTCTAGAACACATAGGTCATGTACCTAGTGCATAATTTGATGACAGAAAGTAGACACGCTTGTTCTATGTCTAGACAGTGTGGGACAAGAGATAGCCATGAACTGCCCCTCTGATTAATCTGATGCAATAGAAACCTAATTTTAACAGAGGTGTACAAATGAGATACAATCATTCCCTCTTTTGCTCCAATCACTTATCTCCAGTCCCCACTACTCCCTGCCTTTATGTTGTCTTTGCTTGGGAGTTTGGGGCTTTGTTTCAGTCCCCAGAGCAAAGGAGGGCATTAATTCCCAGTCTATTGCTTAGGAACAAGCAATAGTGTTTAGTTAAATCGAATTGCTTCTGAAAAGTGCTTTCCCCCAGTAGAGGGTGGGAGTATCCCTCATGCTGGCCAAAATGATGTTCAAGAATGCCAAGCACTGAGCTGCACACTAACACTGGATAGAGAAAAAATATCACTTTAAGATCACAAATTAAATCTTATGACAACTGAGGGATGAAGAAGCACATGGACTGATTCATAACTACCATGAAGTATGGCAACTAGGTTATTTTGAATGATTTTGTATGAAAATAACCAGAACAGCTAGCAATTATATAGTAATTTATTGTTCCCAAAGTGCTTTACAAATATTATCTCATTTGATATTCATAACAGCCTTGGATGATAGGTACTATTATTTCCCTCATTTTACAGATGTGGAAACTAAGGTAGAGAAAAGCTAATTGATTTGCCCAGTGTCATTTTTCAGTCACATCCAACTCTTCATGATTCCTTTTGGGGTTGCTTATACAAAAGTGCACACACCTAGTAAATAGCTGGTGCAAGATTTGAACTGAAAAAGATGAGCTACACTTTGGCTTAGAAAACTGACTTCCTAAACTACAAGATGGGAGAGATCCAGTCAGATAGCATTACTTTCAAAAAAGATATGACTTTTTGATTGGGTCAGAAGCTCAATATGAATCAACATTGTACAAAAGAAGCCAGAAAAGCTAATGCAATCACAGGCAGATGTAAGAGAGACATAATGTACAGGCCTAGAGAGATTAATACCACTCTTCTTTGCCTTGGTCAGCCAACATCTGGAATTTGGTATTCAGGCCTGGGTATCCCATTTTAGATAGAACATAGGTAAGTTAAAGACTATCTGACAGAAAGCAGTTGAAGAGAGCCAAGAACTTTTGAGTTAATGCTCTCTAAGGATGAACTAGTAGAACTAAGGATGCTTGGAAAAAAAGATTTAGGAGAATATAATAATCCCCTTAAAATATTGGAAGGGGGATTAAATATGTTCTCTTTAGAACTAGATTGCAGAACTAGGAACAATGAATGAAAGTTGTAAAGAGGCATTTCCATACCTAAATTCTAATTTCAAAAAAGCTTTGTTGGGGGCAGGTAGGTGGCTCAGTAGATTGAGAGCCAAGCCTAGAACCAGGAGATCCTGTGTTCAAATCTGGCCTCAGAAACTCCTTAGCTATGTGACTCTAGACAAGTCATTTTAACTCTATTGCCTAGCCTTTATCACTTTCCTGCCTTGGAATCAATACACAGCATTTATTTTAAGTCTGAAAAAAAGTTAAAAAAAGATTTGTTAAATATACACAATGTACTAAATTTGATTTAAGGAAAAACTTTTTTAGGAATTATAAATCCAAAAGTGGAATGAGCTGCCTTGTGTGGTTGTAGGTTCTACTTCTAGGGGTCTTCCAAGCAAAGGCTGAAAGGCCATTTGTTAGGTATGACAAGTACAGGTTAGATGAGATGACTCAGGTGCCTTTTCTCTCTTTGACATCCTGTGATTGTGCCATGATTATAGTATAGTATAGTATATTATAGTATAATATAGTATAGTGGAAAGAGTGATGGTTTGGGAATCAATGGGCCTGGGTTCAAACTCTGATTCTAAGAATCTCTGCTTATGTAAACTTGGGCATATCACTCTGAATTTCAGTTTCCTCACCAATAAAATGAGAGGGCTTGACCACATAATCCTAGGAGTCTATGACAAAAAGGCTAGTGATCTTTCCAGTCTACTATAGTTTAGGGAAGTCTGTTCAACAATGAACAGAGTTGTACTATAGGTTCAGACAAGCAGGGTTGGGAACCAAGGAGGTCAGAGAGTCCACAGGAATAATACTCATGAGAAGAAGTAGTGATCCCCCAAGCAGAGAAGTGAATCAAACTCTCCTGTAAGAACAGAATTAGAAGGAACATCAGGGGCCATCTTTTCCAATCTATATCTATATAAGAATCCTCTTTAAAATCAATCCAACAATAGTCAACCAACCTTTGCTTAAAGACCTTTTCTGAGGAGAAGCCCCTTGTGTTCCAAGGCAGCCAATAAAGCAAGATAGAAAACCTGTTGTTCTCTAACCAATTTTATATGACCTGGGGAATAGAGGCAGTCCTGGGCTTACAGATACTATCCACGGTCAGAGAGGTCAAAGATTGAAGGTAGATCCTACTTTTTAAATAAGACAGGTATAGTTGCTAGCATGACCTGTTATTAGGACTTCTGGGTGGTGCCAATCTATGATTCTTTCCATTGAATGGAATAAATACTTGAAGACTATGTGCTTTGTAACTCACGAGGGCACTAGAAATGTGAGCCATCACTATGGCAATGAAATATTTGGTCCCAAGAAAGCAGAACAACCCAGGTCTAAGAAAGATTGTTGAAGAAAACTTGTAGAAGGACTTTTAATTCATATCAAACCACTTTCCAAATACAAATTAATTAATCCTCCTCAAGATATCTAGGTAAGGGATACAGAGAGATCAGTTTACCCTCCTTCACAGTGAAACACAGTGGCTATTTTGGGATGCAGAAATATGACACAATTGGTTGGGAAACAACAGAGTCCCATCTCTAGGTAGGAGGTCAGATTATGGCCAAACATTTAAAGTAATTTCTTTCTTCCTTCCAAAAGCCTGCAATGACAAAAATTTCCTAGAAAACAGTGGCCCTGAACTTGACTCCAAGGTGTTGGGTAAGAATAATCTCCCTGAATCCCTCAGAAACTGTACAATGTGGATTAAATGTGGCACTATACCCAAGATGACAAAGTTAGAGGCAAATTTGACTTCCTAACTGTGAAAGAACACTGATTTGATTGACTTTATACCATTTCTGAACCCTAAGGGGAAAGAATGTTGGCAAGACATTATAAGTTCAGTTGATAAGATTTTTACACTTGTTTATAAACTTAATTTAAATGTTGACCTCCCTAAAGCTGTGAGATATGTTCCCCTCCTCATAGCCCCCACTCCACAGCTCAATAATCTCTTCTTCCCATATTTCTCTTTGGTAATTGCCGTAGAAGAACAAGATTGTCATTCTCACTCCCCTCCCGTGCAGTAGTTAAGATGCTTTCTTGAAGAAGAAAAAGAAATCTGTGTGATAGAGAACTCTGTCATTTCACAGATGATCTCATTTTGATATCACTCCATTATCTCTTCCTGTAATCAAAACACCTCTTTAACTGGCAGAACATCAACCAAGATTTCCCAACACCCAGATCAAACCCTGGATTACCTGGCAGGGGGAAATTTTGTTTTCAAACAAATACAAATGTGGTGAGATGTAGCCTAAACCTCCCCAAGTTCAATGAAAAGTTATTCCCCAGTCTACTAATGCTTCCCACTATTGCTAAAGCTCTCAACTTCAAGAACTGAGTGCCAATCTATACAAATATAGCTTCATCCAGACAATACTTTTGCAGTTTCAGCCAATGTAAAATATCAGTCAAAGGTTGGAAAGTTCTCTCTTGTCATCTTCTACATTTCTTCCTATATCTTTTTCCTCATGGGATAGAGGAAAGAGGGATAGATACCTAGAAGTCCAATTTTTCTCTTGGTAGTTTTTCCTAGTGCTTTTTCTTAAATGTCTCAATCTTCCAACATTTATCCTGAAAGATTGTCCCCCAGTCTAATTAAATTTCACACCCAGGATTCTTCCTTTCCTATTTTTTTTCTCTTAGGCCCACACTCTTTCTTTTTAAATCCTGATTTGTATTTTTGAATTTAAATCTCAATTTTATATTTTCCTTTTTCTTTAATGTTGTTTTACTGAATCCTCAGTTAACCCACCCTTTTTCTGTTTATTTTGTTCCTAAAGATAGTAGAGTCAACTCTTAAAAGACTATACTAATAGAGAGTGGGTGGCAGATGATCTAGCAACAACAGATCATCCTCAAATCAATCTAGTTTGTTTTTTAAAATATATTGTGTGACTTGTCAGAAGCTGATTTATCTTGCTGAAGAACATTGAAGAAATGTTCAAATAAATTGTCTTTTGTGAAAGTATCTTCACTACCCTAGAAGGAGTAGCTTGAGGAAGCCTGTCTGAAGTAAACAGTTGGTATGGATAATCCAGCATAGATCTTGAATAACTGACTTTGGCTTTTTTTAAACCCTTAATTTCCATCCTAGAATCAATACTGTGTGTTGGTTCCAAGGCAGAAGAATGGTAAGGGCTAGGCAATGGGGGTTAAGTGACTTGCCCAGGGTCACACAGCTGGGAAGTGTCTGAGGCCAGATTTAGACTCATGACCTACTGTCTCTAGGCTTTGCTTTCAACCTACTGAGTCACTTAGCTGCCCTGCTCTAATAGTCTTAAAAAAACAACAATTAATATTCAAGCGACTGTTATTTAATCAGCACCTACTATGGAAAAGATACTATGAGGGAGAGACAAATGAGAAATGAGTGTCCCTTCCCCGAAGGAAACTACAATGTAGATGGGATGATGAGACTTAAACACATGAAAAGATAACTTGAAATACATGGCACCAGAATTTTAAGGACCAGAAAATTGAACTACTATAAGACTACTATAAGAGTTCAGAGGAGGGAGGTAAGTGAGCTTATTGAGAAAAGAAAGCATGACCGACTTTCCTATGGTTGGGGAAGCTTGTCTGGCCCCTGGTAAACTACTAATAAGTGCTTGTTAACTTGACCTTTACTCGAGTCCTACCAGATCTGTAATATTTTGTTCAATTCTGGGCACCACATTTGGAAGATGATGTTGTTTTTCTGAAGAACATCCAGAGGAAGGTGACCAAATAGGGCTATCATAGCCATCTTCAATAGTTTGAAAGACTGTTTTGTGGAAGATGGATTTAAACTTTTCTGCTTGGCTTCTGAAGGCAGAGTTTGGAGTTATGCATTAAAAGCTAAGCAAGGTCAGTATTGGGCTTTTTACAAATTCACTAACTCCAATTTAAGCTATCCTAAAGTAGGATTCCCTGCTTTGGAAGGTAGTAGGTTTCCCTTGGCTAGAGATCCTCCAGCAATGGCAAGAATGATCACTGTTCTGGTATATTGTAAGAGGAAGCTCTCATTCAAAAGCATGGTGGGCCAGTAAGGGCTATCTGTGACTTTTGGAATCCTGCGAATGCTCTGTCTCCTCCCTTTTCCCAGAATCACAGTATGTTTTGGAAGTACCACATTCAGTGACACATTTTCTTTGATATTCAATTCTTTGTGTCCAGCCTTCTACAAGTTGACTATGTGACCATTGTTCTATTATGTCAGAGGCTATACCTTATTGTAAGGTGGAAGAAATTGAGAAATGTCCTTTTGATCATAAGATCTCTCAATTCTAGACATCCCTACAGATCAATAAAGATTGTTTCTAGGAACCTCCCAAAAATCTTTATTCTAGGGTTCAACAAAGTATTGTGCCGATACCTTCTCAAAACAAAGAACTGAAAGTTAAATCCTATGGTTAATTTTTTTCATATATGATATTGTGGTAATGTACAATAAAGTACTTCCTTGCTTCTCCAGGGAAATGATTTGCAACAAATCATCAAGGAGATGACTTAACAATTCACAGTGATCAGTCCCTCTGCTGTGGTGGGGTTCTACTTTCATGTATTCTGAGCACCAGACACACTAGTCTGATCAATTCTCTCTTGAAATTCTGGTCTCCTTTGGAATGACTCCCTTAGGCAATCCACAGCTATAGGCTCATTCTGAATAAGAAATGAAGCCATCTTTATCTTCTCTTGGCTGGCTATGTTAAGGGAGGAAAAGAATCCAAAAAACATTCTGCTTTTTTCCTTCTTTTTTTCATTTGATGTTCTTCTTCCCCAACCTCCCACATACCCCTAAAAAAAAATTGACATGGAAATTTCACTCACCTTTCGATTGGGAAACAGAGATCATTTTTAGTTTAAATATCAAGGTTGTGAGACTTAGACTTTGGGGAGGCCTATCACACATATAGGCTATTTTTCCGGGAAGATCTAAACTGAGACAGTCATCTAACTGGTTTCATTTAAGTCTGGTTCTAAGAATATAAATATATCTGTGTGTGTGTATATACACACATGCACATATATATGGTATAGAAGGTGCTTTCACCTGAGGATTCTGTGAGCAGGTAGTTGGGATGGGGAAGAGATTTTATCACTGTTTTTTCCCCTTTCTTCAACTCTAAACAATAGAGAATAATGAAATCTCAGAGGCCATCATATCTGACCTCTACTTGCCCAAGAATCTCCATTACAACAGTGCCAATATGTATCTAGCCAAGCTCTGATGGAACCCTTACAAAAGCTACATGAATGTAGAATGGACTGCATTAGGAGGTTTGCCTTCATGGAAGGACTTCAGCACTATTTGGCAACTTATTAATCTATTATAAAGAAATTCTTTTTTCAGATATGAGCTGGGCTGGATGACCTCCAAAGGTCCCACTGAGCTCTGTTTTCAACCCATCTTTCTATCCTCACAGTATATTCTACTAATTTCCTTTATAAATCCTATGGTTCAGACAAACTGGACTCCTTGGCCCCTTCAGAACCCATCACACAGTTCCCACTTCTATCCATAACTTTGTTTAAAGTGTCCCCCTTCCAGGAATGTCCCCTTCCCCCCAATTCCTATCCCTATTGGCCAAAAGGCTACTCACTCACTCATCAAGGCTTGGTACACGTGCCACTCCCTTCAAGAAGTCTTTCTCAACCCTCTCAGCCAGAAATGTTCTTTTTATTCTCTCTTCTTCCACAGCACTTTGATTTATGTCTCTCTTTTGATCTTTAACTCATTATCCTCTGTATTATAGTTTGGTTCTGTCCTATAATGTTGCAAGTTGCACAAGGACAGGAGCCATGGCTTATTCATTTTTGTACTTCTCCCAGCACTCAGAATGCAGCCTTGAAGATAATAGGTGTTTATATTTTTTGGATTTTCTATACCTTTAAGTACAGACTTTGTAAAATGGTAGTTTCAAATTCTAGTCAGATTGCTTTCTCTCCTAATTCTTCCCCTAAGAAAGATAAACCAAGTTTTCAGAATGGTAACTATATGAAAGCCAGGAAGGACTTTCCCTGGAGATCCTAAAAACCCTGTCTGTGCTCTTTTTTATCCAGAAAAGAAAGGTTCAAGTAAGTTCAGCCCTGCTCAGTGATGCAGACAGGGTATAAGATGTGAAGCCGTGTTATTTATGATGAGAATCAGTCAAAACTCTTCTCTGCCACTACCAGCTAAGATGTTGGCTCTCCCACAGGACCTGTGTTACTTCAGGACAAAGTATAAACTTCACAGCAGACACGCTCTTGTCCTCTCTGGCATTCCAATGCCAGGAACCAGGACTTTTCCTGAAAATGTACTTAGGAGAGTTCTTCTCAGTCTAATTAACAGAAGTATATATTGCACTGCTAGGTAAATCACTGTTGTCAAGTTGTTTTTTCAGTCATGTGCAACTATTCATGACTTTATTTGGGGTTTTCTTGGCAAAGACACTGGAGCGGTTGGCCATTTCCTTCTCCAGCTCATTTTACGGGTAAGGAAACTGAGGCAGATGAGGTTAAGTGGCTTGCTCAGGGTCATGCAGGTTTTACATATCTGAGACTATATTTGAAATCAGGAAGATGAGTCTTCCCAATTCCAGGCCCAGCATTCTATTCACTGAGCCACCTACCTGTTACTGGCCTTTCAGTTATTGGGAAGAGGAGGTTCCCTGGTACACTACTGGGAAAGTAAATGCCCAGATAAATCCTGTAGGAAAAAGAGAGAAATATAGGCCTTGTGGAAAGAACAGGTTAGGCCAAATCAGCAATATAACAAAATAGTTTGTTGGGGGCAGCTGGGTGGCTCAGTGGATTGAGAGCCAGGCCTAGAGATAGGAGGTCCTGAGTTCAAATGTGGCCTCAGACACTTCCTGACTATGTGACCCTGGGCAAGTCACTTCACCCCCATTGCCTAGCCCTTATCACTTCTGCCTTAGAACCAATATACAGTATTGATTCTAAGATGGAAAACATAAGGGTTTTTTTTAAAATAGTTTTTCTTATTCTACATACTATACTCACATAACTATATTTTGCTGTCATTGTAGTCTGCTTTTGTGTTCATTGCCACCTGTATCCATTCTAATATTTAGAATGGATAGTGCTAGGTGGCCCAGGGGAGTGATGAGCCTAGATTCAGGAAGACCTGAATTAAAATCTGTGTGACTCTGGGTACCTCACTTAGCCCTGTTTGCCTCAGTTTCCTCATCTACAAAATGAGCTGGAGATGGAAATGGCAAGCCACTCCAGCATTTTTGCCAAGAAAACCCCAACTGGGGACACAAAGAATCAGATATAACTGAAATGACTGGACAACGACAAAGTAATAAGGATAGCCACTAAGAGGATAGTGTGTCTGTGCAAATATTTTCAGAAACTAGGGAAGGAAAGAGACCACTTAACGCAATGTAGTGGGCAGGCTTGCATGGGACAGGCACCACACCTGCCATTGCTGCTACTAAAGTAGATTGAGAGGTAGATTGCTTGAATTCTGGAGTTATGAGCTGTAGTAGACTAATCCAATTAGGCATATGCATGAAGGCCATCACCCATATGGTGAGCCCGGAGGGCAGAGGGCAATCAGATACCCTAAGGAAGAGGGACCTGGCCCAAGACAGAAAAATGGAGCACTCGAACGTCAGCCTCCAAGTCAATCAATATTGGTGACCCATGAGTGAGTACTGGCACTTCCAGCATGAGCAAGATAGGCAGACCCATTATTAAAAATAATTCAAATAAAGCTCACCAAATCATGAAAACAATGGAGATGAAGCTGTGGGGCAACACCAATAGCATGGTACCTCATTGTACTGCTGTGCTCCTGAGTATATTTCATTTATTCGTGGCCAGCAGATATGTATCATGTTGTTAATAATGGCACACAAAATTAGCCACTGAGTATTGGGCTGCATATTAACCTTGATGAGTCAGAAAGCTTTCATTTTTAATCCACAGTTTTGTTCAAGCCTATTTTTTGAGTTTCAGGGCTACATAAGCTTTTAATTTTACCAAAAGGACAAAACCATAAATTTCATTGGGCATCTTCATTTGCTTAAACTGAAAAAGCTGATTGTGATCCTTTTGTAAACAAGCCACTCTCTTCACTTCCATTGTAGCTTAGAATGGACAGGAAAGGCACTGAAAGAGATAGAAAGCTCACTAGCTTTTTTACAATCCTGAATGCTTCCCCTTGTTAAGGTAGGTAGAACCAACTCTTAAAGGGGAAAAAAGAGAAGAGAATAAAAATGGTATTTTTAGAACTGTCACTTTAAACTTCACCATCTACCCCCTGCTTTGGCCCCACAGTCAGAATCATGCCAAGGCTATGGCTCAAATGCTGGAAGGAGTCTAGAGTCAAGCAGCCAGCTTTAATGAATGAGCTGTTGCAGGGGTCCCCTACCCTAGTGCCTTGAAAAAGGTGAGGTAGATGGAATTTTTCTGCAGGATTTATCTGGGCATTTACATTCCCAATAGTGTACCAGGGAACCTCCTTTTCCCAATAACTGAACTGTAATCTTCCCTTTCTAGTGCTAGGGTCTATGCAGAAACCTTGAATCCCTCTTAAAACAAACAAAAAAAGAGTTTTGTATATATATATATATACATATATATATATATATACATATATATATATATGTATATATATATATATTTTTTTTTTTTGCCCAGCATCTTTTAAGACATTCAGCTTTAAGCAGTGACAAACTAGGAAAGGAGGCCCCCTGATTCTTGATTATTCCAAGTTTTCCTGGAATAGTTAAGAAACATTTGCCAAAGAGGTCTTGGCAGTTCTGGGAGGTGGCTGGCCAAGTCAGAGGGGAGTACAGATCATAATGGGCTCAGGCAGTCCTATTTTCAGAATTGCACATACAACACACATTTTAATGTAAAGAAATTTGTTGCATGAAATCTTGAATCGTCATGTCAAATTGTTTCTCTTTTACTACACGAGGGAGAAAAATACATGCCTAAACCCCAAAGCATTATCCTAAAGAAACAATTCCTGTTTCTTTTCTTCTTTCTTCTTGTTTTTTACATTTAAGAGTTAAGACAGCATCTTAGTGGAGAAATGTGGAGAAGGGTAAAGTGAAATCAATAAAGTTATTCTGTGACTTTTCCCAGGAGGGAGCTGTGTTAATCGAGAACGGCTTGCTTGGCAATATATCAAGTCCGAGAAGAGGGCAGCATTTGATTTGAAAACAGATTTCCTTGCTAGACTGAAGAAAACTGTGGAGATATATTCTATAGATACATACATGCATATGCTTTACAACTGGGAACAAAGGTAAAATTTCATTAGAGTTAGGCAGTAGTAATAAAACCATAAATCAAAGAATTATAAGAGCTTAGCCATTTTTAGAGGCCTTCTCATTTATCTTTTGTGTACCAGATATGTAAATTGATGCATGAATACTTGCAGTTGAAAATCAGGAACCCAAACTTATTCTCTTCATTCATACGTCTCTAATATGTAGAAATCTTATAAGGAGTCCTGTCAGGACCAATCCTTTAAGTGTTACTTTCTCTGACTATCAATGGTAAAGTCCCAGGAAGAGAATAGTTTCAGCTGGAGTCATGATATCCAAGTTGGCTGTGGGGCTATCCAACTATAATTTGATATGGCTGCAGAGGGTCATGGAAAGAGCTTTAAATTTAGAGTGAAAAGTTCTAAGTTCAAAGCCTTGTTCAGATACTTATGTAGCTGGGTACCTGTTGGTAAATCACCTGTCTTTTCTGAGTCCCAATTTCTTCATGCATAAAATGAGAGTCATTATATTTGAATAACCTGTGTCATTGGTACAGCTAGGTGGCACCATGAATAATAGTACACTGTCTGAAGTCAGGAAGTCTCATCTTCCTGAACTCAACTATGGCCCCAAACACTTACTAGCTGGGTGATCTTGGGCAAGTCACTTCATCCAGTTTGTCTCAGTTTCTGTCTATTGTGATGATGCCATTTCATTTTCAAAGCAAGCTAGGTTTCTTCTCTGGAAAAGTGAAAGAGTTTAATTTGGTGTGATCCGGTTATGGGTTCTGATTCTGATTGTCCTTTTTCTCATTATGTGTCCATGGGAAATTCAGTAAACCTTTATGGGTTCCAGTTTCCCAATTTATAAAATGTGTTAAATATCTCTTTCCCTTCTCATCTTTTCCTGTTGCCCAAGAATTTTGATTTTATAATTATTTTTAATTAACAAAAATCTGTTTTCTTTCCCTCTTACTTTGTTCTGCCCCTTTGAAAAAAGAAGAAAAACAAAACTCTTGTTACACATATGCATAGCCAAGCAAAATAAGTTCCCTCATTATCCAGGTCTAGATTAGACATGTCTCAATTGACATCCTAAGTCCATCCAGCTTAACTCTCCCAAATTTAAAGAGAAGAAAATAGAGAGGGAAAAAAATTCACTGAATAATAAAATTTTCATCTGTAGAATCCATAATTTAATGATAACATGTAAATTAGTTTGCAGATTTAGTACTATGCTAATTAAACTATAAAAAGATCATAGATAGATAGCTATATGATAAAGAAAGTATTTATCAAATGCATGTTCCAAGTATTGTGCTAAGTGCTAATTATACAAATACAAGCAAAAAAAAAAAGATAGTCTCTATTTAAAAAAGCTTACATTCCAATGGGGGAAGACAATGCATAAAAAGTAACAGAAGGTGAAGATGGAGAGAGGGCCCTGAGAGGGCAAGAGTGGAAAAGTCTGGAAATTCAGTAGCAGAGCCAGGAAAAAGTGATCATGAATGGGCTTTTATAAAAAAAAAAGTGGTGAAATCACAAATTAAAGGTGAAGATACAGGGTTGGAGATATCCTCAGAGTGAGAAGGCTCTCCGTACAGAGGTGGAAGATTTTAGTACATTTGGACAATTTAACATAATGACAACAAAATTCAATTAATCCTCACCCATACATTTGACAACTAAAATCTCAAAGTCTTTTGTTCAAACAAAATGAAGACAACTAGAGTAATAAGAGAAATGGTAGTTTAGGAAAAAACATTTGTATCAAATATAACTGACAAGGATCTAATATCTAAGATGTAGTAGCATTTAACATAAATAAGATTTTAAAAATCACCCCATGGATAAAAGGCCAATATGAAGTTATCTTAAAAAAAAAAGATTACAAATTATTAGCAGTGACATGAAGGAATGCTCTAAATCACTAATGATAAGAAAAATTTGAATCAAAATCACTCTGAGCTGTTAACCTCACACCTAGAAAGTGAGCAAAGAGAACAAAAGAGGAGACTAATCAATAATGGAGGGGTTGTGGAAAGAAAGGTACCCTAATAAATTACTGGTAGAACTGGGAATTGCTCCAACTGTTCTGAAAAGTAGTTTGAAACCAACCTAAGAAAATTACTAAAATATCCATACTCTTTGTCCCAAGGAGGTTAATTCACACACACACACACACACACACACACACACACACACACACACACACACACTATTGATACTCTTACTTCCCCAAGGTGATCGGTGATAAAGCAAGATGCCCCATATGCAACATAATATTTAAAGCAATATTTTTTGCAGTAGCAAAGAACTGGAAATAAAGACTCTTCATCATCCAGGCCTCTTCCTTGGCCATGAGGAAGCTTAGACTCAGAGGAAATTCAGTGATTTGCCCACATTCATACAGTTAGCTTTTGATAAAGATAGGAAGGAAACAGATCTCTTGATGCCTATGGCAATCAGGAATGGAACCTGAGAGGGTACACATGACAGGCTGGACACCAAGATATTATTAGCTTTGCAGTCTCCCCTATAGAAGAATTTTGCTTTCATATGGAGTCTCTGTAACATAGTAGGCACTCATCACATGCTTATTGACTACTTGATTGACTAGAGAAGTGTTTTGTGGTCTCCAAGGGCCATAAGAATAGTAGAGAGATCATATAGCAAAGTCCTTTTTTTGCTCTTTCTTCCAATTCCTTTTAAACCAACCCTAAATCTGAATTCTAGTCTTAGTCCTTTTTGTTCTTGATTTTGGTCATATTTCTCTTTACCCTCTTTAAGTTACATTATTTCCAAAATGATTTGGTGAAGATTTATGAAAAGTTCCTTTTCCCTCATTTTTTTTCAGGGCACAGAACAAAAAAGTCCATAATTAATAATAGTGAGAGTCAGCGTTTTCTTGTGTTCTCAATATATTAGAAGTTATATGTTGGCTTTTCCCTTGATCTCCCTCTCAGTCCTCGACTTTTCTATGCCAGGAAGCTAATGGTTCTGCATTGACTTCAGCCAAATTTTAATAAATAATTTTAATAAAATAGAAAAGCAAATCATTAGAGTCTACATATTTCCATTTCATGCTTTATAGTACTTTTTGCTTTACAATGTGCTTTTTTTACAATCCCTATTGAGATATGTAGTGAAAATTCAGTGTCTCTTCCCTTGGTTTCCATGACATAAATCCCTCCTATTTCTTCTTTGATTTGTACAGCAATTCCTTCTTAATCTTCTGATAGACTGTTATACAGCTCTGGCCTTCCCCAAATGTCAGTTTCTCCAAAGCTTCCATCTTCTGTTCTCTTTTCCTTTAGTGCACCTCTCAATGAACAAATCTACTTCATAACTTTAGTTATTACTTCTTTGCAGATCTATATAATCAGCTCTATTTTCCCAGCAGGATTCCAGTCTTATATCACTACCTACCTACTACACATCTTAACTTTGATGTCCCATAGTCATAAACTGAATATGTATAAACTCTTCCTCTTCCTCTCCTTCCAACCTATTACTCATTCAATCCAATTCAATCAATTATGCTTTAATAATGCTAGGAATTGGAAACTTCCTTGTCAATGTTGAGGGGGCCACTATTTTCTCAATCATCCAGGTTCATAATTTTGTTGTTATTCAGTCGTTTCAGTCCTGTCCAACCCTTCATGACCTCATTTGGGGTTTTCTTGGCAAAGACACGGGAATGGTTTGCCATTTTGTTCCCCAGCTCATTTTACAGATACGGAAACTGAGGCAAACTGGTGAAGTGATTTGTCCAGAGTCACATAGCTACTTAGTGCCTAAGGCCATATTTGAACTCAAGAAGATGAATCTTCCTGATTTCAAGCCCAGTGTTCTCTCCATTATGCCACTAAGCTTCCCTTAAAATCTGCAATTGATCTCTCCTTCACCTCTCAATTAGTCACCAAGTCCTATTCATTCTGCTTCCACATTACTACTCCTTTTGATCCTCTTCTCTTAACTCATGTGGTCACTTTCTTAATTCAGCCACTTATCACTTTCCTTGATTATAGTAATAACCTCCTAATTTGTTTTGCTTAATCTAGTCTTTTTTGCCTCTCTACTCTTTTACACAGCTACAAGAAAGTAATATTCCTAGGGCAAAATATTCCATGTCATTCCCCTGCTTATAAACCTTCATTGACTCTATCTTGCCTTTAGTTTAAAATAGACTTAGTTTGACATTCAAGACCTTTCATAACCTCTTTCCAAGCTGCTTCTTCAGGCTTCTTTCTGAGGAGTCCCTTTATTAGCTCTGTGTTCCAGTCCAATTGGATTATACCAGCCATCCCATGCCAAGAGTGTCCCTTCTCTTTGTCACCACCTCTCAGAATCTTTATCTTTCTTCAAGGTTCAGCTTAGTAGACCTCCTCTGTGAAGTGTTCCTGATCATAAAACTAGAATAAGATGTTCCTGAAAAGTGGTGACTTCTTCCACTTCACAGGTCTTCAAACAAAGGCTGTACATTCACTTGTCAGGTATGTTATGTAGCGGGAATTCCTTTCATGTAGAGGTTGTCCTAGTTGGTCACTAAGGCCCCTTTGGAATCTCCAATTCTGTTATTCTGTGACTCTTGGAGAGTCCTAGAGGTCTTTGATCTTTCTCTTTGCCCCAGCTTCACTTCCTGTTTTGTAGTACACTTGTCAATGTTCATTCTGTATTCCTCTTGATAGAATGTAAGCTCTTCAAGGCCAATCAGCCAAGAAGAGCATATTAAGCATATACTACGTGCCTAGGATAAGGAATACAATGATAAAAGGAAAACAGCCCTTGTCTAAAAGAAGTTAACAGAGTAGTAAGCTGTTGCTGTTGTTTTTCATTGTATCTGACTCTGCAACATCATTTGGAATTTTCTTGTCAAAAGTACTGGAGTGATTTACTACTTCCTTCTCCAGATTATTTTACAGATGAGGAAACTGAGGCAGACAATGTTTAGTGACTTGGCCAGGGTCACCCAGCTAGTAAGTATCTGAGGTCAGATTTGAACTCAGGCAGATAAGTCTTCTTGACTCCAGGCTCTGCACTCTCTCCTTCATACCACCTAGTTGCCCAAGATTCCCCAATATTTCCCTCTAAAGGCCCAGCCAGCCCCAGCCCCAGTAGCTCATAAATCCATCTACTCTTTTGACGGATGGTGATCTGCATAGGTGAAGGGAATAATCAAACTGATGTAATCAAAGACCTTTTGAAGTTTAAGTATATCCACAGCCTACATGCACACGCACAAACATGTCCATGCTAAAAAGTATATGAATGCCATGTCTATAGATTAACCTTGTAGATGATCAAATTGTCCCTATGGGCCCATGTAGATTAGAATTAGCTTTTAAACAAGTAATAATAATTATTCTGATGAGGAAAGAGTGCTGATTTAATTTCTATAACTCTATGGACACTATCTTTGGGGAGTGCAGGATAGTAGCAACTTCTGGGGGGGGGATGCTAAGTACTGGTTACATGCAAGACAGACCTGAATCATGTGATTGCACAGGACTAGAGACAGACCCCAGGAGTAGCAGAGACTGTCTGCCTTTGACAAAGTGTTCTATGGTATTCACGCCACTGCTATTTGAAGCATGGAGAGACTCCTTGAGAGGTGTCTAATGTGCCGGATTTAAATTCTCAAAGGTTGCAGCTTCCACTTTTAGAATGATAGTGTTTAGTCCCTGCCCGAAGACCTTCTCATTCATTCCTATGTTTTATGGGCTCAGCAGGGTTGAAGATGTAGCTGAAACAAGTGAGGTCCCCAATGTGAACTAACTCCTCTTGGGAAATACCTGTGCCTTTTAATTCTTTTGTTAAAGATGTAAAAGAGATGTAGACTCAACACTCTTTGAGTCCTTAACTATTTTGCAAATGTTTAAGTAAATTGCATAATATCCTTTCTAGGCTCTTCCTTCTAGGCTGTCATCCTTTAATGACAGGGGAAACCAAAAACACATAGGTTATGATTATTATTAATAATACCTTGGATTTATATGGAACCTCTCCTTCAGTGAGCTCAAAGCAATTCACACATATTAGCGCATTCTTCCTCACACAAGCCCTGTTAAGAAAGACATAGATTTTTATTCCTGGCTCAGTAGCCTACTTCTTGGAAAAATGCATTAACCACTAATTGCCTCACTTTGGCATCTGTGAAATGGGAGGAATATTTGTGTTCCCTCCATTCCTTAAATGAGGAAGGTGAGAAAGAGAGGAGAGAGAGAGAGAGAGAGACAGAGAGAGACAGAGAGACAGAGACAGAGAGACAGACAGAGAGGAGAGGAGAGAGGTGAGAGAAGAGAGAGACAAGAAAGAAAGAAAGAAAGAAGGAAAGAAGGAAAGAAAGAAAGGAAGGAAGGAAGGAAGGAAGGAAGGAAGGAAGGAAGGAAGGAAGAAAGAAAGGAAGGGAGAGAAAAAAGAATGAGTATGTAGGTTGTATATGTGTGTACATATAGAAACTGTTGTTGTTGTTTATTCATTCAATCATAACTGACTTTTTATGATCCTATGGACTACAGCTAGCCATGGAATTTCCTCAGCTAGGATTCTGGATTAGTTTTCCATTTCCTTCTCCTGTCAATCTAGTGGATCCTTTTGCCAGGAATTCAGAAGTTAAGTGACTTGCCCAAGGTTATACAACTAGGAAGTATTTGAGGTCAGATTTCAACTCAGATCTATCCACTGAGCCACCTAGTTGCCTCCTAGGCATACAGAAGCTAAGTGAGTTGTCCAAGATCACACAGCTGGGAAGTGTCTGAGACTGGGTTTGTTTGAACTCAGATCTTCCAAACTTCAGACCCAGTGCTCCTAACCACTGAGCTATATATATATAGCCAAATATAATAGAGCTGCCTCTATTATACAGATTACATATAAATACCATATGTATATTGTTCCCTCTGCCAGTGAAATGATGTAACTGGACATACATACACACTCTACACACACATATACACATACTTGTGATTTCATCATTTTGAGCAACTCCCTGTTTTTCTTCATTTTCTGACATAAATCATCAACCCATCCATTATTTGGAGGCTTAGGGAGTCGCTTGTGGGCATTGAAAGGTTAAGTGATTTGACCAGGGTTACAACACAGGTTGTATGAGTCAGAAGTAGACCTTGAGTCCATGCTTTCCTCACTCTAGGGCTGGCTCTCTAGCTGCTCTGTCATCCTGCTACCTCTCATCTAGACATCCCTGTATACATAAGCATGCATGTATGTATGTGCCAAAATACATATGTGTATGTATATGTATATTTTAGATGTGTGTACATAAATATATAGATTGGCACTTTGTGGTGTAACAAAGAAAGTAGTAAAGTGGTAGTTGGTAAGAAGAGGAAGTGTAGTTTAGTGTGCCTGACGGGGAATCACTCAGTCTAAACCGTAACCCCATTTCTGTCATTATTATAAGGATGCTCTGGGGTACACCCTTTTGTTTGCCTCTGCCTTGTGAGCCTTGTACATTATTAAAATTTGTACAATGCTTGGAGATCCCAGAATGACGAATTCTGAACAGGTGCCCAGTTTTCTTCTGACAACCTTTAATTAGGTCAGCAGAGACAGTTCCAGGAATCCTGAAGACTATAAAAGTGGATCTAAGTTGAGAATGATTCTGGCTTCTGATGCATTTCCTCTCTCAGGCTTGCTCTTTATCACTGCCATTTGCAATGCAAGATAGACACTTTGTGGGAGACTGCAAAACCAAAGGGTGAGTCTATGCCCTTGGGAGATGATCTTCTCCAGACACTTAGCTGAACAATCTCAATCTTCAAAAATCCCAGGGGTGGAAATATGCCTATTTGCTTGCCAACCCAAATCTAATGACTGGATGGCAGAGAACCAGTCAAACTGAAACAAAACTTGGCACTTAGATCCCATCTTTCAGCCAAGAATAATGATTAGTATAATATCAGGCCCAATCTTCTCAGTGAGTAGGTAACAAGCAACTCACCTCTTGGAAGTACTTTGGCTCTTTGTCAGACCATGCCTGATTTAGGACACCAAGGCAACTAGAAGACACAGTGGCTAGAGTGTTGGGCTTGGAATTAGGAAGACCCAAGTTCAAATTCAGCCACAATTCAAATGCAGCCTCAGAAAATTACTGTGTCAGTGACTGTAGGCAAGTCACTTAATGCTGTTTGCCTCAGTTTCCTCATCTATAAAATGAGCTATAGAAGGAAATGGCAAACCACTTCAGTATTTCTGCCAATAAAACCCCAGATGGGGGCATCAAGAGTCAGACATGACTGAAAATGACTAAAAAACAATAACAATGATGTAGGACATTGGAAAGAAAGTTTACAGGGTGATCTGTTCCTATTCTCCTTCTCCAGAGGTACAATATTATTGCTAGAGCTAGATGGAAGCTCAGAAGTCATCTCATCCTGCCCCCTCATTTTATAAATGAGGAAATAGGCCAAGAGAGGAGAGATTCAGTGATTTACTCAAGGTCACACAGAGGTAGGTAGAATTTGAACACACATCCTATGTACTATTTATAGTTTATACTCTTTATACTATGCTCATCAGAAGACTGAGGCTTCAGAAGTCTTTGAATTCATATAATAGATTATATTCTAAAGACATTGACCTTACAGTTAGGTTTTAAAAATATATAATCCCATCACTTATAAATAAATGTCATTTTTCCTGGTGCCTTTCAAAATACTTTCACCTACATCCTCTCATTTTATCTTTCAAAGCACCCTAGGGAGTAGATAGATAGAATTTCAACCTCTTGAGGGCAGAGACTATTTTATTTTTATCTTTGTATCTTTAGAGCCTAGTATATGGACTAGTACTTGGCAGGCACTTATTTAAGATTTGTGGATTTATGGATAGATAGCCTTTGAATGGTAGAGTGGAGACTGAAATATGGGTCCTCTGACTTTAGGTTCAGCACCTGTCCTTCTACAATATTCTCTCCCCTAATGAAAGAAGGAAATCTAATGTATACTCACCAACACTGAGAAAGACCAAAAAGCTATAGCCCTGAAATTGTCTCTCATTCAATATGTAGTTGTAAAGACACAAATAGGATATAATAGGGGCTAGACCTGTGATTTCATTCATAACGGGAATTTAGAGGTGTAGAAACACCTCCTAGATATTCAGAAAGAATCATCAATAAATTATCATCTTAGGGTGGTGTCTAGAGCATTGAGGAGATAAGTGACTTGCCTAGGGTCACACAGCTAGTATTCATCCAGCTTAGGTCTTGAACCTCTGTCTTCCTGGCTTTGAGGTCACTCTCTAATCACTACACCAAGCTGTCTATCCATAGCTATATAAAGATAGTGATAAATACTTATATCTCTGTAGCTAGATAGAAATCTATGTATCACTATGTAGATATTTATTGATACTTGTATCTATCTGTGTGTATCTATGTCTACAACTTGCACACCTACACTTATATGTATATATGTATCCATATCTGTATCTTTAAACATAAGCCTTTAAATAGTATTGCATATAAAACAGCCATATACCCACTGGCTCCAGTTCCCCAAATCCATTGAGCATTCTGGGAAACATGTGAAGATCAATTTAAATTTTACTAGCCTAAACAATCATCAGTCTGGGCTACCTCATAGAGGTTGTGGGATAGTGGGACGAGGCTAGATGGCTACAGTAAAACAGTTTGTTAAGTCACTTTCTTTAAGTCAGTGGAAAGTGGGACATCTTTTTCTCAAATCCCTACTGATCTGTAGTCTCTTCATTTTATAGGTGAATTGCTTTGACCACCTAGTAAGTAGTTGAGACATTGTATCTTAAGGGAAGGCATTGACAGTATAAAGCAGGTCCATAAGAAGGTAACCATGATTAGAAGAGGACTGGAGATGGTACTATATAAGGATCATTTGAAGGAACTAGGGATAGTTAGCTGGAGAAGATGCACTGGTGGGAGGGGGTGGATGGAGAACATCCTAGTTGTCTTTTTTCATATATGTGAAGTGCTGTCATATGGAAGAAGACTCAGACTTGATCACTTGGCTACAGATGACAGGACTGGGAGTAAGAGGCAGAAGTCGACTTTGGCTTGATATAAGGGAAAAGTGTCTAATAATTAGAGTTGTCCCAAAGTGGAATTGGCTCCATTAGGAAGGAGTGGGTTCCGTCTTCCTGGAGATCTTCAAGCAGAGGGTCACCAGTTGCCAGGAGTATCATAGAGAGAATTTCTATTCAGATACAGATTTGAACAAATGAATTTTGAGGTGCCCTCTAACCCTAAAATTAATTCTGTGATCCTGAGATCCAATAAAGGAATAGACTTTCTATTCAGTATCATCTTATGAAAAATAGAAGAGCAATGATTTTTAAAAAAATTAATCTGGGATCTCTCCATAACTTGTCTGACCTTTGGTTTTTCTCATTGGTCCATGAGACAACCTATGCATTCTGCATTTATTGAATGGTGAGAGAGGAAGAGCAGGAGGGATTGGTTACCCTTTGGTCTAACTAGTCTTCTTCTTTAGGGATGTCATCGCATTTCCCTGAAGATGTGCTCCTGTAAATGCCTTTTATTGGCCTTACATCAAAAGAATTAGTTAAGCCCAGTAAAGAGAATTTGTTAGTTCTTTACCAAATACAGTGTTAAGGAACTCTGTGGATTCCTCATAAATGCTTATGGACAGACAGACTGGATAACATCCTGTGGTCAAGGTCCTATTTAGTTCCTTGAGAGGTGGCTACTTGCCATCTTCTCCACAGAGACAGGAGCAGCTCACACAAATTGGCAGTTTAGGACAGGCTCCAATGTTGGGTGTTTGCACAAACTTCAAATATACCTGCTTAAAGACTCTTCCTTTAAACCAAATAAACACTGTCTCCTTAACATTTCATCAGGATACCCATTCTGAAACCCAGGAGTCATGCTGGCCATGTTCTCTCAAACCATTTCTGGCTTCCAAAGCCTTAAAAAAATGAGGGCATTAGAACTCTGCTGTTCATTCCAGATCCCTTCTTACCCACACACTGTAAACTGACACCACATAACCTCTCTTGTCTTGTAAAAGATCTCCCTCCCTGTATACAACCCAGAATAGAATCAGCCTCCTTCCCAGCGACATTATCCTGGACATTTTGTCACTTGCCATTACCTCCCAGTCCAGTGATCGGAGATATCTTGGGCAGGGTGTGTCTGGCACCAAAAGCTATGACCTTGAAGCTATTAGGAGGAGTTAACTATGGCAATGTGTTGTGTCCCGGAAACAGGGCTGTATATTACTCTTCTAAGCCCTGAGTCTGAGAAAAGAAGGCTACATTTCGCCGTATAGTGGATGCCTAATTGCAAGTGGCATTCAGCTAGAGCGGGCACCAAAAGCCTTCCCATGCCCTGCCCCCTCAGTCAGACTCAATCTGGTACACATTCAGACAGCAAAATTAAAATATTAAATCAATATATGACTGGACATTAAGGTCAGAGCTGAGTGCAGTTTTAGGGGTGGGGAGCAAAGGTCAGTATTTAACTCAGGTGGAAATTCAGCCCAGGACCTCTGAGCCTAGATGGGGTGGGGTGTACAGAAGCTGTCAGCTCTCCTTGTCTGGCTGTGGCACCATTTGAGCCTATCAATTCTTGCTTATGCTTAGCATATAAGCAGAAGTAAGGTGTGGATGGCTCTTTGGCACACTCTGGCAAACATCTTGGGAGGATCTGAAGGTGCCCTGGATGAAACAGAATTGCCCTGGTCTTTGTGTGGGCAAGAAGCAGATATGTTTGTCTTTTTTTATTTTTTCCCATCTTAGTCCTTTCATTCACTGACTTCCGTCCCTCAGTGCTTACACATCTCCAAATATACCAGGCTCTGTTCAGCTCTTCCTTCCACCCACATCTCTTAGTGCCTTTCCTGTTGCATCGATATAGACAGGTCAAATTTAAAACATTCCTTTTCCTCTCTGGGCCTCAGAGCTCCTTCCAGATGGCCCTTTTTGGTTAGCCTCTTGGATACACCCAGGACTGAATTGGATTGGTAGATATCCGTGTTGGAGTGGGTGGGTGGGGGTGGCAGTGGAGGGGCAGAATGCTGGGGCCAGCAGACCACTGCCAATTGTCATTCCTCACATCAGGGCCGAGTTGGGCTCATGATATTTTTGCTGGGTGGTTCAGCTCTGACACCAACTCGAAGTCTTGAGCTCAGCCTGGGAGATGAGCTCAAGAAAAGGAGCCGGAGGTGGCTAGAGGGTTAAGGAGTGGGTTGGGAGGAACTGCCAGACATGAAATTATTTTACTCCGAAAAGGATGAGAATGTAAGAAGGAATGGACTAGAGGTATTTAAAATTATGGAGGAGGGAGGGGGAAGCAGCCGATTCCCTCCTCTGAAACTGCGCCAAAAACCAAGAGCCAGGGGGGCAGCAGCTGAGGGGAAAGCCAGGTAGGACAATTAAAACGGAAATCTGGCTCCTCTCAGCACGGAGCTGGTCTACAGAATTCACTGCAGTGGGAGGTGGGGCCAGTCTGGTACAGTCTCTGAGTTTGAAAGGAGCTGGGCGGGTTCGGGAATGCCAGTCAGCTTTTGTAGCTCTGGGCTCAGAGAGAGGGGGGTAACAGATACCATGCTTCCAGTCAGGGTCCAAGAGTTGAGGGGAAATCTTCCCCCTTTCATTCCATCTTTCCACCCTTTCTCATTTCCCTGACTATGGCCTTCCCCCAGGCACTTCATCACCCACAGACTTGGAACCACTCTCCTCTAGCTACAGGTCAATGCTAATACTGTACTGTCTGTCTGTCTGTCTGTCTGTCTGTCTGTCTGTCTGTCTGTCTGTCTGTCTGTCTATCTATCTATCTATCTATCTATCTATCTATCTATCTATCTATCTATCTGTGTGTCCATTTGTCTGTCTGTCTGTGTGTCTTTCTTTCTGTCTCTCTTTATCTATGTATCCATCCATCTCTTCTTGTGCCTATATATGTATGTATCTGTCTATGTGTCTATCTGTCAGCCATGTGCTTAATTCTGCTGGGGGCAAATCTGGGAACAGTGGTTCACTTTGGGAACCCGTAATAAATAGAGTCCTTTCCCTCACCACCTCCCCAGGAGCAAATATCAGTGGCTAAATAAAATCCCTTTTCATGTTTGCTTTCACCCTTCCCAAATTCTTCATACATCCCACACCCCTAGGGCTAATCCCCATCCAGGACAACCTTATACTGAAAGAAAAAATGTGGTGGAGGGCTGAGAGGGCTGGAGGACTGGTGTTAGAGGGGCCTCCCCTGGTCCTGTTCCTGCCCCACCCCCTCCACCCAGTACAAAGGAGATGGGTTGGGATGGGGGGGGGAGTTTAAGGGGGAAGACAGTAGGTATTATGCCAGACTTGGGTCTCCTGAATTGGGATCCTTGGCAAACTATTTTCTGCAGCGTCAATAAATAATACCCCCGGATACTAGTGGTGATTCATAAAAGCAATTAAATAAGAAAGTACCTCTTCATTGCGGATCATATCCTGAGCTAAGGACATCCGAAGTTGATGTGTGTGTGTGTGTGTGTGTGTGTGTGTGTGTGTGTGTGTGTGTGAGTTCTATCCATTCTCAGGATTATAATATTTTAAAATGTATTTAAAATATTTGTTAAACCAATTTGAGTGCATAGTCCTTCACCATAAATACTCTATAGACAGCTGAATGATTGTAATTGAGCTGAATCTGTTCCAGCACGGGTATAGACTGTATTCATTTATTTGTCTTTCTTTAAGTTTTTTATTTGCCCACCTATTTGATGCTTATTAAAGTGAGTGATTATTACCTCTGAAGGTGGCATTGCTGAGAATCTACACTGATTCAGCTTCCTGGCCTTGCCCAGAAAAGGCCCCTTTCTTTTCCCAGACTCTTAAACCTAACCCCCTGTTCCTTGCCTAACTTTTAGTGGAATAGAAATTACCTGTCTGCAAGATTACAGCACATGACCTAGGGATTTGTTAGTTGAGTTACTGTGCCCATCCTGAATAGAGGGATTGTCTTTTGACTTTCTATGTGTTCTCAGCACTAAGCAGTATCTGGCACATAAAAGGCGATTAATAAATGCTTGTTGATCAACTGACTGATTGACTTTGTCATCTCAGCAGATTTCCAAATAAGGACTCACTGCATATAACTGCATGCTCTCCTTCAGCCTCCTCTACCCTGAGATTATTAACCAGGAATATAATAATGCTAATAATACTCGCAATAATAATGTAGCATTTAGCAGCTATGTAGTACTTTTTATCTTGAGAGCCTTACAGATGCTAGCCAATTAATCTTCACACCACCCCTCAGAGGTAGGTAAGCATTATTACTCATGATGGACTGTGTATACTGTATATGCAAAGACCAGCAAAACAGTCTACTTATTCATCATGGTTCACTTGATATAGTAACTGGTATTTTAAAAACACCTCATCATAGATACAATAATTAGAGATGTGCTTTTGTTAAAAAAGCCACTACCCACTTCTAGTGTACCCTTGGGTACTAAATAATTACCCATTTTGTGTGGTTATCTAGCTCACTAATTACCCACAGAAATTGGGGTCAGGTGTTAACTGCTTGAAATAAGTATCCTCCAAAGACATCACTGAGTTGTATAAAGAAAATGATGTGTTCATAGCAAAACTTTCATAAGTCATGTGTGTCTATGTGTGTCTCTGCAAAGTGAACATAGGCTTAGCATGGGCAACTTTGCGGCGGACCCAGGACTGAGAAGGTATCCCCTGGAGCCTCCAAGAAGGGCTCCGGAAATCACTTTTTCCCATTCACTCTTTCTAATCAAAGGTGGGCATCCGTATCTCATTCCCACGGGCTGGCCTTCAGACACAGAATGCACTAAAACAGCTGATGACCAGTTTTTCTTGAGGATGATTAATTTTGGTGTTATAGGGAGGCACCCCAGTGAGTCAAGGTTTTCTTTTTCCTTTTTTTTTGACAGCTCCACCCGCTCTGACTTTTTTTTACACATTTCTTCTTTTTTCTGCCAGCCTAATGCCAACACCCAGCTAGTCCCTGAAAAGGGACTCCAGCACAGTCACCAGCCCCTGGAAACCACTCATTTCTCCTCCCCACCAGAAAAATTTTAAAGGAACACCAATTGCTATGACTGTTGCACTCTTTCTTCCTCCCTCTATTTCCCTCCCTCCCCCCACTCTCTCTCTCTCTCTCTCTCTCTCTCTCTCTCTCTCTCTCTCTCTCTCTCTCTCTCTCTCTCTCTCTCTCACATACACACACACACACACACACACACACACACACACACACACACATTTGTGCCTTTCCTTTCCTTGGCACCCAGCTGCGTTTCTGTGAGTCTCACAACCAGAGACAAAGCACAATGTCTGAGTTGAAACACAAAGAAGCCACCTTTAAAAACATAGACTTAGGGAGAAAAACCTGCATCCCTAGATGCCCCCTCCTTCCTAGTTATTTGCAGAACTGGGTGTTATACATAGCGTAGCAGAGGCTAGATCATTGTAGTCAGGAAAATTGGGTCAGGATAGCAATATACCCACCATGATTGTGTATAGGTAGAGAGCCCAAATGGGGGGAGATTACCTGTCTTAATGTTTCATTGTTTAGCAGAGCTCTTAAAATGGGCGCCAGCAGAAGGTTGAGGAAATGCTCCGTTAGTCAACTCATTCTCTCTCTCTCTCTCCCTCTCTTTCCTTTCCTCCCTCCCTTCTTCCCTCCCTCCTTCTTTCTCCTTGCTCTTTTTTCCTCCTTCCATCTGAATTATTATTTATCATTATCAAGGGACTTTAGGCTGATCAATGAAGTGTGTATGTATCTGACGGACATTTGAGAGGGAAACGCTTCAGGAATAAGGAGAATCTCTGCAGTGGAAGGGAAGCATGAGTAGGAGACACAGTGACTGATGAGTTCATTCCCAAATCCAAGGGCATATAAGTGGTAAATTAGCACATATTGCAAATATAGTCAGCAAGCGGCAACCCAGCCATTGAAAAGGGAGGGGAGATTTTTAGCTTTGAAGTCATCAAATGCCTGAGAAGTGTCTGTATTTTTTTTTAAATGTAGACTTGAAGTGTTGCTATTTCAACCTCAAAGATGCTGGGTTCAAAGAATTGCTTGGGTGCTGTTGACTTTGCGTGAAAACAAAAACACCCCCAAAGAAATTATATCTTGATTTAAAAAAAATAAATTCGGAGGGTGTGAAGCAATTAGGGGGAGACCTATACTACTCTGAATCTCCTTCTCCCTCCTTTCCATTTCTCTTCTTTCCTCCTCCCCTCCGCTTTTCTTCTAGAGAATGTGATACCTGATCTATGTGTCTAGCAGTCTGAGAATTTTTTTTTTTATTTGTATAATACAGTGTCTGGCCTTCCCCCTGACCTGGTGGGGTATTTTTGGTCTCATTAGTAGTCAGGGAAATGCTTTAGTGCATCCGGTGCTGAGAATCAGGGATGAGACAAGGAAGACAGGGAGAGAGAGAGAGAAAGAGAGAGAGAGAGAGAGAGAGAGAGAGAGAGAGACGAGAGAGAGAGAGAGAGAGAGAGAGAGAGAGAGAGAGAGAGAGAGAGAGAGATTATTAGAAAAGATGCTTGATTCCTCCTTGTCTCCTTGTCTCCAAGATATGGAATGAAGTGAGAAATAACAGTACTGCAGCTTTGTATATGAGCCTAAAAGGGAGGGGGAGGGAATGGGGGAGGGGGAGGGACTGTATTCTCAGAAGGGGGGGGGGGCCAAAGAAGAGCTAAAGGTGATTAGAGAGGGATATTGATTCCTTATTCTGCTAGAGATTTAAGCAGGCATGCAAGGAATCTGTATGATGGTTGGCAAAAGGAGACCCAAAACCTCCTGTAACCAGACACTCTGGCTTTCCAGGAGCTGAGTGAGAGGGAAGAGAAGAAAGGGGGCAGTGTGGTCTAGGAAATTTCAACTCGTCGCTGATTTGTGCCTGATGCTTGCTGTCCGTCAGCAGCCTCCCTTACAATCTCTCTCTCTCTCTCTCTCTCTCTCTCTCTCTCTCTCTCTCTCTCTCTCTCTCTCTCTCTCTCTCTCTCTCTCTCTCAATCTCTCTCTCTCTCTCATTCTCTCTCTCTTTTCCTCCCTCGTCTTCTTCTTTACTGAAACCTAAGGCAGCCAGTAAGATTAAATTTGCTTTCTCAAAGGCAGTCACTTCATGCTGCTATGTCGAAAGAGCCTTAAAAAATTTTTTTTAAAGAGAAAGGGAGGGAGGGAGGTTGAGAGACTGTGCGTGTGTGTGTGTGTGTGTGTGTGTGTGTGTGTGTGTGAGAGAGAGAGAGAGAGAGAGAGAGAGAGAGAGTGAGAGAGAGAGAGAGAGAGAGAGAGAGAGAGACTAGGTATAATGATGACGGACTGGCTTTTCTAAGAGGAAGAGGAAGGAGGAAAGGAGAGAGAAGAAGGAGAGACCTTGGACGGAGGACTTTGGCTTGAAGGGAGCCTACAGAGGTGAGAAAAAAGGGGGTGGGGGAAGAGGGAGGTAAAATATACACTTCATGAATGTAGCGGAGAGAGGTAGAGAGATATAATGTGGCTGTATTGTTTGTCTGTTTCTACTAAGAAAGGGGGGTTGGGGGGTTGGGTGGGTAGAGAAGTAGAGAGCCTGGGGCTTTAAATGTTTTCAGCTGCATAAGGAAATGAATGGATAATATTTCACATTTTTACTGAGAGCTTAGAGCCCCTGTGAGTTCTCCTTTTCGATGCAGCTGCTTTGTCATCTTCAGCCAACCAGACATCTACCTGCCGAGGCCTAAACATTACTGAAAGAAAGAGAAAGAACGGAAAGAAGGAAAAGGGGAAAAGAGAAGAGGGAGAGGAAGGGAGGGAGGGAGAAAGAAAAATAAGGAGAAATCGAGGAGTTCTCTTCCTCCACCCTTTCCCCTCCCCTCCTCTGAGTAGTCTTATTTTTGGAGGCTGCGCAGGAAGCTTTTCAGCCCAGGAAAGATCATCTCACAGTAAGAGGGGGGAAAGAAAATATCGGGTGCAAAAAAAACAGTAGCTGTCATCCAGGATGGAAGTGGGGTGATGCTTCAGGTTCTCCCTGAAATGTCGGCAAGAGAACTCGAAGGATCCCCGATGTCTCTCCTGCTTTCCTTTCCTTCCTGCTCTTTGACCCCCCCCCCCCCCCCCCTCCCCAGCCATGCCTCACTCTATGTCTCCCGAATGACAGACTCTAGTTAATTTGGCCTTGGCTTTCACCGAGCAGCTGATGCAGAGGAGGCCGCAGTTTGCTGGACTCACAAAGTGGACACTAGAGAAAGAAGGAAGAGGGAAAAGCAGCTGTCGGGAGTTTTAACCTTTTTTCCTCCTCTCCCCTTTGGCGATTTTGGCTGAACATTTTTTTTTTAAACAGTCGGCTGTTTTATGCCCCTTGTCTCCCTTCGCTTTTTTTTCTCTTCTGTCAAACTGCAAACTGCAGGACTATAGACCCAATGTACTATTCCCCTCGCCAGTCTCTGCCCCGTCCCCTGTCTTCTCCCTGAAATACCTCACCCAGGCTACCTCTGGTTCTCTTTTGGCTGCTGTTCCTGAAGGCTGAAGCCCCTCGATACTGCAAATGGGTGAGTTTCTCCATGATATTCTTATTCACTTCCCTAGGCTCAGAACTACTGCTTCTCAGGCTCTCTTCCTAAAAATTTGGTCTGTTTGATCTTCCATAGCTCTCTGCTTCCAGTGGGGAGAGAGATGCCTTATATTTTCTTTATATTTAATTCTGTCCTAATTAAAATGAAATTAAAGCTTTGACAGACAACCAATCCTTATTATAATCATTAAAAAATGTTTCTAGAATTGTTCCTGTATTTTCCATTTTAGTAGACCAAAGCGTGAGAGAGTCTGCTATTTGGTCATTGGTTTTGTGTTCAGGTATGTATATGAGCATGCGAACATGTGTGCAGAGGTCTTTATACATATGCCTATATCTTCAAGTAAATGGAATGTGCATTTTTTAACAGCAGGGGCTCAAAGAGAAGATGTCTTTCCACCTGTTCATTATATTTTAGTCATGAACCTTGAGCAGAATTTGCCTGTCATTCTTGTTGGGGATTTTCTTCTTTCTTCTCAAGAAAGGAATGTTTGTTGCGCCCCTCTCAATCCCTGAGACCCTAACTTGTGATGTTTACCGTTTAAATCCACGGGTTAGGCTCTTGGGAGCTGTGAGTTGTGCCTTTGCATCTGGGATATTTGGTGGAACTTTTTTTTTCTGTTTGTTTTTAAGCAAACACAAAAGGAAAGAAACTTTGAGTGAAATGGATGAGTGGATCTCTGGAGTTCTCATTGTTAGAAATCAGGTGACTAGAAGGTAGCAGATTATATATTATCATTTTTTTGTAAAGTGTCTATGTATGTGCTATTATAATATCTAAGATGTGCAATTATATGGATATATGTATAGCTCTTTATACATATAAATTTTTATGTCTGAGGCTGGTGGAGATTATCTACAGTTTCTTTTCCTTGAGAGCAACACACAGTACTATCAGAGCGTAACAAGAACAGCTCAGTACCCTGGTGCTTGACCTCAGAACATCTCAGCTGAAGTCCCAGCATGCCCCATGCCTCCAAGTTTGAAACTGAACAATTAATCTTAGATTTATGCCCAATTAAAATTTATGCATGAATATATATGTGATACATATAGATGCATGTACACACATGCATCCATATAGCGATGTCAAAACCAATCCTTAGGCTGAGATTAGAATCCAAAATGACAGATTGATTGGTTTGAAAATACTCTTCTTGCTGTTTGTCTGAGAGGATATGAGTCGGGAGTGTTAATAGACCTGATTTGTGTGCTACCAAGAAAGGCTTTTTAAGGGGTGTGGAGGTGGGACCAGAGGTAAAATGGAAAAAGAGGAAAAATACCATGGCACTTTAGTAATTTAAAAAATAAAAAGAATCGACAAAACCTAATGGCATTAGAAATAGTAAAGGTTGAAATTGTTTTCTAAAAATGTGTCCAGGTTAACAGTTAAAAAACAAAGCTACTATATTTCTCCATGAGTGTTCTTTAAAATGGGGAGAAAACCTGCCCGTGGTCAAGGCTAAATTTTATAAAAAGTAATTTCTAACAACAACAAAATCCTTCATATTTATTCTAGACTATTTGATAACACTAACTAGTTCTTAGTTTTCTGAAAAGGTAACTTTTTTTTTTCCCTTACAGGGCATTTTCAGGGATTTAGCTCAATCTCACAGCCCAAGAATAAGAACAGTAACTTACCTTTCCATTTTGAATGCCTAACGATATACAATTTAATTAAAGCAGTTTAAGTGACCCTGCGAGAGTATTTGCCTCCTGTTTACGGAAAAGGAAAAATTTAAATCCGAACCAACCTTTGACTGCAAAAGCTTTTTCCTTCTGAATCTTTTATATCAGTTGTATGCTTATTTTATATCTATGATCAAAGGGTAAGGAGACTGTTCTTTTCCTGTGAAATATGTGTTTATTGCAATTTTTTGTCATCGTGTCCAAATGGTAGTCAAGAGACCATTTTGTATCAGAACACTGAACTGGAAAGATTTACTGGGCTATAATTGGAGAATATCTTTTGTTGAAACCTGCTGTGAAAGTAGCATGATTTTAAATAACGCTTTCCAGTCTTTGATGGTCTTAAATGAGTCTAAAAGGAGAGAGAGATTGAATTTTGAAGGATCTTCTTTGGTATGAACACAATGGACTGTGGTTATTTTTGTATTTTATCTAATTTGTTTAGGATAGATCGCTGATGTCTATAAAGGCAGTCTATTCAAATTATGGGCATATATTGCCACCTAATATATATAAAGTATGTGGAAAATATAGGTATCCTTTTTCCAGGGGCTATACAACTCACCTGATTCTATGAAATATGTATATGTGCACAGAAAATATGCTTATACAACTATGTAGAATATAATCTTAATGGAATGTAAGATGTTTATAGGAAAAATTAATCTAATGGGATGGATTGTATTAAAAATCGTCCTCTTCCTCCCTCCCCCTAGAAACACATTTCCAACTAGACGGCTGGTATACTGAGGCTGCTAATGTACAATTGATCATATAGGCATTTGGCGGTGCATAGCGACGCATAGGATTTTCTATTTCAGCAGCAGGGAACTGCCTCACCGCAGGGGCAGGTTTCTCGACACCCCTTCTCCTTCACGGAGCCCATCAGTGAAGTTCAGTGAAATGAATAACATAATTGGTAGTTGGTTCAATCACTACCAGTCTAGACTAGCCCAGACGCATCAATTAGAGGGGGCTGTCTTTTAAAGGGAGAGTGCAACCGAAACAAGCAGGGCCTTATTGATACTGATCTTTAAAAGTGCAAATCCAGCTTGGCAGATAAAAAAAAAAAAGGCGGGGAATGGGGGGGGGGTGCAGAGAAAGAACTGAGCTGGAGCTTTTGGATGCAGCAGAACAGGAAGCTTGAGAGAAAAGGAGGGAATAATAAGAAAAATGCAATGCACCACCTCCTTGAAGCACACACTTGCAATTTGGCTCACAAGGGACACCCGTTCACCATATTTTAACTTGAGTCTTTTTTTTTTTTGGTCTCTGTCACCAAAGAGGTGCCATATCACAACCAATACGGTGGAAAATATAATTGCCCCAGAAAGCTCCAGAGAGAATAAAAATAATGCCAACTAGCCAGCAACCTCTTTTGCAACACGAGGATTTCCTCCCCCAAAGAAAACGAAAGAATATTTTCATTTCTCAAGACAGTAATTTTGCTTTTATGGAGAACTGATGAACATAACAGTGTCTTTCAATCTAGAACACATGAGAACCAAATACAACTATATTGGATGAAAAGCTTACGGTTTTCCTTTGCATACAGAATTATTTTGAGGCATATGATAAAAGCCCTTAGTTATTACTTTACTTTTGGGGGGTTTGGGTTTTTATTATTTGCTCCCCCTCCCCATAAGACAGATGATTTAGTGTTAGGAACACACCAAGCCCTGGGGAAAAAGAATATTTGATTAGTATTAATTAAAACATTGCTAATATATTCTAATAAAATCAAATTTAACATTCTAAGCTAATCCGTCTAGTATGTAGAAAGGCAAGAAAAGTATTATCTTATTTGCATCTCTGCATTCCAAATGCATTTGCTCATTCAGCAGAATTAATTTTTTTCACCAGCCTGTTTAAGCTCTTCATAGATTTACTCAAACTTATTCTTTTGAGCTAAAAGGAATCGAGGGTGGGGAATGGATGGAGAATGGTGAGAAGTATGATTGAATTGAGTGCCATCTCTAAAATTCTGTAATGCTCTATTTTTCTTCTCTTGCTATTATAGTCCGTGGTTAAGGACATATAAGAATACATTTAAAAATAGCTCATTCTTATTTTTCCTCCCAACCTACCTTCCAAGTTATTTAGGATTCATGTATCCAATTGCCAAATTATATGAGTGACATATAATTAAGTGGCTGGTGTTGGTCTGCTGATTAATTCCTAATTGATTTCTAATTCCAGAGTCCCTTCCATTGCAAACTACTAAATGAAAAGGGGAACTTATCCTGGAAACTAGTTTCTTAAATGATTTTCATTTGTAGCCCTTTGGAAAGAAAAGCATGTCTGGTGTGAGGTGTGATTTTTGAATCTTATTCACGTTTAATACAGGCATTTATTAAAGCTAAGTTCTTTGTTTTACCATGCAGCCAAAGTACCTCCAGAACAATTGAGTAGAACCTATGTCAAGTCTTCATTTTTTAACTTTCAGGACTACTCACTCCCGTTCGCCCCTCAAAAAAAGGACATTTTAGAGAGATTGCAATTTCCCCCCCCCCAGTGGTCCTAACAATCCAATCCACATTTATGACTTTACTTACAAATCTGTGCACCAACTACTCAATGAATGGGTCATGAATAATAAGAGTTCCATTTTCAATATGCATTTCTATTGCTGAAATGCCAGGAACCCCCATGTATTAAGAGGAGGTAGTAGAATGGGTTATGGATGCTACATTGGCTTTGCTGCATTCCTACTCAATTGCCTTTTTTCAGTCGTGGATATAAAAGAGCAGTCTCAGTTCGGTTTCACACGCATTGTTCTATAATCCAGGCAATAAATGCTAATTAGTAATGCTCAAGGATCCAACCATTCAGAGTAATTATCATAATTTACCTTTTCCTTGTTAAAGACATTCCTTGATGATTTAAAAAAAATTAAATCTGTCATTTTACTATTTCACTGCGATGGAAATGCACTGGAGAGATGTCCAAGGTACAGTAATGTCATTATGGTTGCATCTATAGTCACTGACATGAACCCCCTAACTTATTCCAAAAGGAATTGCAACTTAATTTCTAAAGAGAAATTCATGTAAATGCATAAAGTTTTGCATGTGCACTAGGCATGTACGATTTGATTTTACAAACCCCAAGACTCTTCCCTTTCTTAGCCCACCCCCTTCGAAAACCACTTACTGAGCAGAACAAAGGGAACTGCTAACTATAGAGGCATCATTAAGTGTGAGCAGCAACAGCGTGATAAAGCATGTGATATGACAACATATTTTATTGCATAAAAGTACAGATAATTAAATAATTCACTAGTATTCTTAACTAATTAGCTGAAAGATCTTTAAGAAGAAATTGAGAAAATGGATTCTATCAACTCAGATAATAAGCCTTGCCTCACCAAGGTCACAAATGTATATATTTTATCTGGTGACTCACCCTATAGAAAGGTGACAAAAACCTACACCGATTTAAAATGAGAGAGCTTGGGGAGTCGTTTGTTTTTTTTAAACAAATTAATCAAATGTCTGTAAGAGGCAAATTTAATAATGGGGCTCAGTTTTCAAAGATATGATCAACAGTTCCATGATGCACTTCTCTCTCATAAATTGCTTGACGTACTGATGCCTTTTGGTTTCTATAGTTTATAGCCTTATATAGCAGCTTCCATATCTCCCAATGTGCTTATGGTGAAATTTGTCTCTTGTTTATCTTTTATGAAAACAACTGAAAACAATCATATACTTTTTATATCAAAAGCACAACAGAAAATGGCTGTACTCAATTTTACCTATGAGGGTTATCCTACAAGGATACCTTGTTTGATCTTGGTAAAACGTGGATTTCGTTGGTCTTTGAGCCAGAGCTACAGTTTTTCCTTGAAGGCTATAAGCACATCATTAGGGGAATGACTCTCTTTGGATACTGTACAGAAGAAGCCACCTGCAAAATGTTGGTTGCTATTGAAATCTCAAGTGGAATCAGCTTTCAAAAAATTAGTTATTAGAGACATCCGATATAATTTGCAATCTGTAATTATACTAATGCGCACATAGTTGTGTGTTGCTTCCTTTATGGATTGCCTACTTGAGCATTTTTTCTAATGTGTTCCTCGTCATTTAAAATGACTCATGAGTAGGTAAAGCCCCGGGATATTTTAAAAGTCAGTCTCTTTTGACCAAAATATAATCTGGGTAAACAGTATAAGACAAAGATAGGAAGAGATCTGTGTTCCCCAGGCACTTGCTTATATACTGTTAGAGATGAAAGGTAGTGGTAAACATTCTTAAGTGAGTAGTTGTGGCCTAGATGTTGGATAATTGTCAAATTAATGGCTATGATTGTGAGCATTTGATTTGCTTGCAAAAGTTTTCCCAGTTCTCTTTGGTTAAGTCTTTGTCTTGCTTTTAGACAAAGAATGCATTAGGTAATGTCAGGGTAGGAAGTGTTATCAAAGAGGAATAAATACCTTGTTGAAATAATAATGTCTTATGCCAAAAAATTTGACCCTAGGCAAAGACAATGACTTTAATGTGATGAGTAGGACATAAATGATGACAAATAACACATTTTCTCCATCTATTTTCTTCATCTTATATGACACATAGCAAGTAGCTGAAACTTTCCTATAGGTCATTCTCTAAGACTATATCCCTTTTGGGTGTCTCAGCATGATACCAGAGAACTCCTGATGCCCCATTGGTGACCACTTCCAGAGATGGTACCTGAAAATGGCTTCTATTAGTTTAAAAAATAATCCAGATGGAATAATGGTGTTCTAATGATCCTGGAACATGCCATTGGTTGCTGAGGAAGTGAAGAAGTCAGAATACTCTGGTTCTTGGTGCTAAATTAAAGGATCATTTGCTTTCAAATAAAGAGATATGCTGGATGAGGAAATAGAGATGTTAAGATTTATGTTTCATCATCACTTAAAACTACAGGGGAAAAAAGAGCTTTGAGACCAATTTTGGGAGAACATATGATATTACTCTGTCCAAATAATTTATAAGTTTAAAACTCAAGTGTAAATAGCAACCACTAGTTTGGTAACAATTTATGGTGAAGGAAGGAAAAAAGGGAGGAAATAAGTATTTATATAGCACCTGCTATGTGCCAGGAACTATGGTAAGCACTTTAAAAATATCATCTCATTTGATCCAAACAATAATTCTGGAAGGTAGGTGATATTATTATCCTCCTTTTACAGGTGAGGAAACTGAGACAGATAGATGCTTAGATGAGGATCTTATAGTCAAAAAGTGATGGAGGTCAAATTTGAACTGAGGTCTTCCAGGCTCTAAACCTAACACTCTGTCCACTGTGCCACTTAGCTACCACATAGTTAAAAACTGAAGTCTAGTGGTACATCTGCTTATATTTATTCACCCTCCTCCACATCAGACTAAGTACCATTTTCCTTGTTTAAGTGGACTTCAGAGAATAATGGAACATCAGGATTTGTAAAGGAAACAATGAAAGAATAATAGCTAATGTTTTCATAGTGTTTTAGGGTTCATAGTATGTTTTCCTCGACAATAATCCCGTGAGGTATTATGTCCATTTTACAAATGAGTAAATCGAGGCTCAAAGAAATCAAATAACTTGTTCATAATCACACAACTAATAAGTGTCAAAGATTTGATTGGAACTCAAGAATTTCCAACTCCTGTTCTAGCGTCCCTTATGCTACTCTGAATTGTCTAAGATGGTTCTTAAGCTATGTACAGCACACCAAAGCAACTGACTGATTTGCTTCTCATCCAGATGTATTGAAACAAAAGACTTTGTGATATCAACTGACCAAAAGAGTTCCCATTTTAAACATTCCCCTCCCTTGACACATTTTAAACGATTCAATTTAAAACAGTCATGGAGTCCAAAACATTTAGCATTTAGCCTAGAGATTATTTTTTTACCAGTCTATCTTGCCCCAGTTGGTGCATAGGTTATAAAATCAACAGGATTTATATTTATATTTATTTTTCTCACTACATGTCTATCAGTCCTTAATTGCTGGGCAAGCCTGGGCAAGTAGCTGTAAAATTGAATTCAATAATTTCCAAATTATAAATGGTTAGAGTATAAAGACCTAGTGATAAGACCTAGAGAAGATCTACATTTGAGAGACAGTGTAGCAAATATATATATATATGTATGCATGTGTAAATATACATCTATACACACATATACATACATTATCAACCAACCAACATTTATTAAACATCTCATATGTGCCAGGCACTGTGCTAAGTGGTAGGAATACAGAAAGGGACAAAAGACAGACCCTTCCCTCAAGGAGATTATAGTCTAATTGTATATGTATGTAGCACCTTCTCTGGGATCACTCATTGACTCATATCAAATAGCTGGGGAAGTCTTGAGAGGATGATATATGTGCACATACATGTATGTATGTTTACACATGTGTGTATATGTTTGAGTGTGTTATGGATACATGTAGTCTATGTGTCGATATACATATATATTCCCCACATATATGGTGGGGAAATGAAAGGTAGAATTACAGACTTACTTTAAGTAAACCCAATATTTAAAATTCCACCCCCCCCAATGAAGAATCTTTTTTTTCACTTTGACAATAGATTTTTCACTTTATAAAAGGATTTACTTCAGAACCTTTTAAAATAATCCAGTTCAGATAGTGTGTGTATATGCATGTATGTATATATACATATATAAAATGTGTGCCATATATGTATCTATACATTATAAAATATGTATGATTTGCATATATACATATATAAATGTTTGTGTGTATATACACATATAAAATGTGTGTATGTGCATATAAGTATATATTTGTATCTGTATATATAATGCTTCATCTTATATACACACATTTACACCCACACCCACTTTTCTGCATGCAATTCATCTCTTACATAAAGCAAAGTATGTCTGCATTAGTAGCCAGTTTCCAAGTACTGTGATGCTTATGGATATGGATAACTTTCTGAAAGAAAATTTTTTTCAAAAGAAATGCACATTCCCTCTTATAAAAATAAACTTGCCACCAATCCATTTCGCCCATGGGAAAGGTAGTACTGGCTCCTTGGATTTATTCCATTTAATGTTCTTGGTTATGGCCTGTTGTACAGAGCTAGTTTAGAGTTTAATATAATTGAAATTATATTTCTATCTATATATATATAATATAATTTCAATTATATTAAACTAGCTCTATATAACCAAAATAATGCCAAAAATTGAGAATTTGTTTTGCAATAAGCCTAGCAATAAATGGTCTGGAAAATTCAAAACCAAAAGGAAAAATCATCTTCCAGGCTTTTGGTGATCTGGTTCCCTACTTCACTCACAAGATGGTCGATTCACTCCTCTAATTTTTCTTTGTTCTTTGCACACGTGGACTCTTGATTAGCTCTGGTATTTAGGCCCTGTTCCTACACACCAAATTGACTAAAAGTTCAACTAGTCTACATATAATAGGCACGTAATTAATACTCATTGAATTTTCAAACTCTAAAGCTTAGCCATTTAGCCTGATTTTCCCAAATTTTTAAGAACATACACACACCCCTAATTGTTGTAACAAATGCTGTCAACCCCCTTTGGCTTATGTAGGCACACACACACACACATACATACACACCTTACTCTCATGTTGTAGTCTAACTGTTTCTAGTCATCCAAAATTCCTGTTGTTATGCAGTAATGGGCTCGTGGATGATAGTTAACTCGACCGAGAGCTGGAAGGCACTCCAAGGATCATCTAATCCAACCTTCTCATTTTACAGATAAAGATTTGAGGCCCAAAAGGAAGACTTGCCAAGGTCACATCTGTCTGTGGTAAACATCTGAAGCAGAAATTTGAACACAGGTCCTCTGACTCAAGAGCCAGTGTTCTTTCTACTATTCCACATTACATTCAGTTCAATGATATTTTTTTCTTAATAAGACTATTATTATAAGCATTAAATCTGCTACATAATTTGCATAATACCAATTTGAGAATGAAGAACAATTTTTTTTCTGTTTCTCCATCTATAAAATTAGAGTTTGAGACTAGATAACATTCAAAGTGCCTTCCAGCTCTGAGACTCTGAGGCCAATGATAGAACCCCAAGAAAAACTCAGGGATACACGAATCAGAACTATATCTAGATCAACAGTTGTCAACCCAAAGTAATATTTTCTCCCCACCTGTATCCTCTATATTTACTGCCAGACTTTTGGCTTTATTCTGGAATTAGTAAAGGGTGGAGTTCATTCTTAGAAAGACATAACTGAAAAATAGAAAGGGCAGAACTATGGGTTATGGGCTTTTCTTCTCTGAGGTTTAAATCTTAACCCTTTACCTTTTAACATTTACTAATGTGGAGACAAAGAATGAGAAGATCATAGCATTAGAATTGGAAAGGACTTCAATTGTCATTTACAGAAGTGGAGATTGACACTCAGAAAAGTCAAACAACGTACACAAGGTCCAGTTAGCAGATCTCGCAATCAAACTAAGATCCTTTCATTATAGATCTGGTGTTTCTTCTACTGTGCCACACTGCTTTCACTACTGTTATAATAGATTTGTAAATGTCATTATGTTATTTTAATAATAATACATTCATTATTCAAGTAATTAATAAATAATACTTTTATGTAATTATTTTTATAATTACCTTTTGGTTTTGTGTCACCTACATTTTCCAATATATCTCTTCTCTCCCTCTCCCCTAAAACTATCTCTTAGAGCACTGGGAATATTTGTAACAAGCACATAGGAATGCAGGGCCATATTTAGACCTGGAATGTATTATAGAGGGCACCTAGTCCGGCTCCCTCGCTTTATATTAAGAAACTGAGGCTCAGAGAGGTTTTATAATAGTTAGTTAATAAGTGACAGACTGGGTTTGAATTCATATTTCCTGATTCCAAATCCAGGACTCTTTCTTTCCAACTTTAGTTCCACATTTTGTATCTACCTTTGCTCTTATTTAAATTGTTCTCTGGGTGGCTTATTTAAATTTTTATTTTGAGAACTGAAGTTCATGCTTCTCTGTCTTTATTATTATTATTATTATTATTTGCTATTCCTCTGTTCAGAAGCCTCTATTGGCTCCCAATTACCTACATATATCCATACCACAAATCATATCTGAACACTTCAGCACATGCTTCAGAATTCTTACTAATTTTCCCCACTTCCTCATATTCACTCTCCTGGCACCACCCCAGTCTCCCCCCTCTTCCACACACATCCACAATTGACTCCATTATCTTTGTTACACCTTGACTTAGATGTTCCACTCAAAGAAGGCAAACCTGCTTGAGTGTGACTTGCTCATTCTTGAGTCCAAGCCTTTGCATATGCTTTCCCCCTGCTCAGAATTCCTTTTCCTTCTATTACCCAAATTGTATCCCTTGCTTATTTCAAATTCTGCTCAAAGATCATTGTGTGGTGTTTTCTCTAGTTCTGGCTATGTTTATTTCCAACATTGTCTCAACAGTTCATTACACAAAGCTGTGTTAATTTGCAGTGGTGGCTGTGCTGTCTCAGAGATCTTTTCATGTATGTCCTATTTCCTTTATAAGAAGGACCATGTCTTTACCACCCTTTTAAATCTTTTCATGGTGCTTACTACAGTTTCTTTGGGTTTTTTTGCACAAGGAAGACCCTCAGTTGGTATTATTGATGGACTAATAGACACTTTAGCGTGGAACCATGAAATGTAAACTTCATTGTATTGATGATGTACCATTTCACATGTATAGAAAATGGCACAGTCCACAAGGTATTATCAATGTGATATCCTTTCTATTATGTGTTCTGTTGTTTCTTGAGTATTTGTCTGTGCTCCTTTCACCTGATCTCATGGCCCCTTCCCCAGAAATCCTTTCCCCATCAAGGGACTCAGATCACAGAGATTTCTACGTTAATGGATGATGAAGATACTAAAGTGCTGAAACAAAGGACTTGATCAACTGGAAACATCCCTCTAAAAGTGATGTCCAGAAGGTGTACTTGCAGGAGCAAGATGGAATCATCTCAGGAAACAGGAGAAAAGTGAAAATCCTTCTCTAAGCCAGGACTTCTAAGATTTATCAATAGCAACTGCTACCTTCCCAATGAATTATCATCTGTTCCTTTGCTGTGTCCCTCTGTGTTTTATTAAAAACAATGTGAATTACCTTTTTTCATCTTTTTTCTCATTATTGATACATAGGGTGATTTTAATACTCTTGTTGATTCATACATTTTTAGGATGCAAGGTGGTATCAGCATTTTAGCATTATTTATGCCCTAATTAGATCAATTCAAGCTAATGGGTGTGATCTTGAGGAACCTGGAAAAATCAGAACCCTTTTGGTGTAAGAAATATTTTCAAAGCTGAATTATATTTAAGGTATCAGATAATTTTAGCTATACCTATAGCATTCAAAAAAGCACATATAAGTCAATCAAATAGCATTTGTTGGAAGCAAAGCCCTATGGGTTATATAATGTTTTATTAATACATGACCCCTTGGCCTTAAGTTTATAATATAGTTGGAAAGTCAGCTTATATGCATACATGTAAATATATAATTAACATATATGATAAGTAGCAGATACGTAGTATGAAAACAACTATTGGGAATTCACAGGAAAAAGTCATTATGGGGTGAATATGGTCAGAGAAGGCTTTATAAAGGAATTGAGACTCGATATGGAGTCTTGAAGTAAAGATAGGACAACAAATAAAAGGGAAAGGGCTTCTGAGGCAGCTATAACAATGAGAACAAAGGCAGAAAAGTAGGAGGAATTAGTATGATATGTCTGGGGGACCAGTTGACCAACCTGGACATTTGGACAATATATTCTCTTCAGATGAAAACTTTTGAGCCAATAATTTATGATGTGGCTCCTTTTGCTTTTGAGGTTGACAAAGGTATTGGTAGTACTAGGAAGTAATTGTGGTTAGGTTCATTACCTTTTCTTTTTCTAGTCATAAACCAGTCATGTAGTGCCTCTAGTATTTTATATATTTTGAATCAAACAAGGTCAGGAACAAGGTTACCAATATTATCTCTTCTCCCACTTGTTGGAATTTTTACACCAAACAAATGGGGTCACTCTTTTAGTCACTGGAGTTTTTCATATTCATGGCCAATAAAGTCAGAAAAGAATTGAGGCCATTTCTGAAGAGAATTTCCACAAGGACAAATTATAATACCTTAATTAGGAATTTGAAGCTGAAAGAAACATTAGAATCTAGGGGCTTCTTGTCTCCTACTCTTCATCATGGACATGAAGAAATCAAGACCCAGAGACATAAAATGCCTACAGGTACCCAAGATCACGAGGAAGGTAGCAGCAGAATAAGGCTTCAAATCCACATCTCATTACCCCCAATCAAGTGCTTATTTTGTTGTAAAGAGAAATTGAAACTTGAATTTGATCAGATGAGATGGACAATGCATACAGTTCTGACCCCACATCAGGTATTATTTGGTTTAAATTGTCTCGATTATTGCTTCATTTCTTCAATTTTTAGTTTATGTGGACACAGTCTAAGTGAGGGAAATGGCAAGCTGTGAATAAGCATATTTCAATCCAAATGTTTATACAGATGCATCCCTGGAGGCCATATAATGGCTGTTTCATAGGTACAGTGGCTTCAGTGACATACTCAGCTAAGTCAGGACTCTTGATACATATAATCAAATTAACTCCTCTAATGAGGACCTTCTTAACCAGTTTTATGTACTTACTGTATGTATTAACAAGTACCTCTGCATATTTATAGATGACTATTTCAATAGTACTTGTGATTTTGCAAATATCAATAGTTATTTGCAGTTATAATCCTCACTTCTCTATGCAAGTAACTCAAGAATACTTCAGCTATGGAAAAATAATGCTGAGAAAATGTCATCTACTATAGGAGCACCAAGGCTCTTGCTCAATAAAGTCAGCAATGACAATTCACAAAATGGTTTATATAAATAAATACAAAAGTCCATACTTAAAATTTTGCCTGAAAAAATCTCTCAGGTCACATCTACACATTTTCAAATTTCTGAATGTTTGTAAATAGCTGGATCTTTCCATTTCCCCCCTATTTCTGTCTATGCAAATCCTTGTGTAGACATAGCCTTCATTTCTTTGATATTCCCTCCCCCCATTTCAATCTGCATCAATCCTTGTGTAGATGCAACCTCGTATCTCCTTTGGTTGTTCCATTCTCAAAATACTGATTGTGCTATGTATCTCAAAGGTATGTTGAGGAACTAATTTGTAATTGGATGCAATTCTTTTATTTTTTTTAGATGACCAGCCATTCAGAGAAACAAATGTACCGAGACAACTTTAAGAAAAGAACATGTATCTCCTTTTCCTACAATAAAAATGTGTACCAACTCTGAAACTACTTGTATTGATTCCTTAAGTGTTTATTTATTTTAAAAAATCAAATGGGTACTAAGACAGAAACTACTCAAGCAAACTGTCAAAACCTAAGTGGAAATGAAGCTAAATAAGAGACCATCTCACTGCTCTATGTCTTGTTCATGGTACTGTGGTACCATAGCCAGCTGAAAAAGGGAAATCGCATTGTCTCCATGGTGCTGAATTCAAATATTTTGATAATTGATTTTCAATCTGAGTTTTCATCCAGATGATTGAAGTCATGTAGAACACACAGACTAAGACTCCCAAGTGTCCTTTATGGAGGGAAAATGGTCAAAAAAGCAAGCATCTCTTTGGGTCCTTACAAAAGAACTACTTTTAGCCATTCTCCATATAAGCAAATGAAAGTGGAGAGTTAAAGATTCAGTATCAATGATCCTTATTAAGATTTGATCTATGTTCTTTTATTCATTAAACTTTCTTTTTCAGAGCTCTGGACCTGAATTAGCAGGAAAATTGCTTTTACTTCTCCATTGCACTTGCAGTTCTGGCACCTGGAGAGCCTTAGCCTCATAGTCCTTTAAGGAGAATAGAGTATTGTGCGTGGGGACGGAAATGAATAGTCTTCAAAGCAAGGAAAATGCAACACTCTGTTGTCACAGTTTAATTTGTTTCAGGAGTTGTAGGTCCATTTGAAGCCAGTTTTCACTCCAATTATTTCTGCAAATTCTTTTAATAAAACCTGATCTTTCCAAGGTTTAGAGTTTTCTTGTTACTGGTAAAATGAACCTTCTTAAAAGTTAGAGAAAATGAAATTGACTTGTGAGGAGGCATTTTTCCTTCCCAGGAGTTATAATAGCATTTCAAAGGATTCAAAAGTCAATGTATTCCCCACTTACCCTATTTCCCCTTAAGCCACACATAGTTGCAATGATATTCAGCAATCAAATTTGTATTATCCATGAGGGGATTGGAAGTAGCAGGAAAAAAGTGGAAAGGAGTACAATAAAATAAGCCCACCTACTTCTTATATCCAATTTGACAACTTTTTTCAAAAGAGAGTGAAAAATAACATGTAGGAGAAACATGGAGACATATGGATGAGGAATTAGACTCCACTTGACTCTGAAGGCAGAACTGGGCCCTATGGGTGGAAATTTCAGGAAAGTAGATTTCACCTGATTATAAGGAAGAAAATCCTAACATTTTGAACTTTTGGACAACAAAATGGACTGCATCGTAATATAATGGATTCCTTGTTCCTAGAGATGTTCACACGTAGGGATACTATGTAGGACATTTTCATACCTCAAGCAGAGTTTAGAATAGATAGCCTCTTAGGCTTCATTCAGCTCAAAGTTTTCTTAATTTCAAGACTGACAATTTGCTCAGATAATCAAGAGACTGTCTTGCAAGAAAATAACAACCCCTAAGAAATAAAATTTCTTCCATGAACACTTTGTATGGAAACATAATTCTTTGAATCATGGAATTCATGGGGATGATAGAACTTTAGGTCATTCAGTCTACCACTTTTCCTCCAGACAAACCACACCTAACCTATTCCAGACAGATAAAAGTCTTTCTTGTTTTTAAAGTGGAACCCATCCCAGTCTCTGACATCCTTCACTGTTAGGAAATTCTTTCTTACGTCTAGCCTAAATCCTTCATGTTGCAGCCTAATCCCATTTCCTCTTGTTCCTTATGAAGATGGGAAACAGCTGGTTTTGGTTCTCTGTTATAATAAATCTCTTCATGTTCTTGAAGACATCCCTCACCTCTTTCCTCTCCAGGCTAAATAATACCATTTTTCATTAAAAAAAAAAGTAACTCAGATATTATGTGCTCACTGCTACATGTCAGACACACCCAGTCAAGTGCATCATATGATATCCCTGCCTAAAACAAAATCAAGGCCAAGAACACAAAGGCAAATTTACTCTTGTATTCATGAATGAAGTGACAGACCCAACTGTCATTGAATCAACAATACCAAAAATATAGAATGATTATATGCCAGAGATAGCATCATCAAATAGAGATAGTATTAATAAACTATTTTCAAGTAGTTATTTTAAAAGGCATATTAAAAAACAACAACAAATAATTAGGTTTCATTTTCTTTTATCCCAGCTCTCCCCATTCAGGAAGAGTGGAATATTCCATTCAGCATTCCACAGCAGGAGCCGCCATTGCTTTGCTAAAAATAGAAGCAGTATTGGAACATTCAGTCAATGGAGTAATCCAATTGTCTGAACATTCTTCTGTACTTTGTCATTTACATTTTAATAAATCCCAGGATGCCTGATGCTCTATCAAGTCATACCAAGTGCAGCTAATAACAGGCAGTTACCAGATGCAGTGGGTGTGCCATGACATACAATTGCTCCAATGCATCCAAATTCAGTTTGTGTCATCTGGGATTTCTGATGTTGAAAAGGGGTCCTCTTAAACGCAGGAGGCAAACATTTAGAAAAAAAATCCCCCTTAAAACCCATTTGGTTAGTGATTTCTTGAGATTAAAAGGTCTGTCTGTCTAACTGCTTTGTTCATTAAGAGAACTATATGGAAGAATTCAATCCAATTCAACAAAACTTATTGAGGACCTACTTTGTACAAGGTATTAGGCTACAGATAGAACGCAAAGATGAATGAGGCAAATTTCCTGCCCTTTAAGAAGCTTAACAATTCTACTGGAGTAAAGGGTAGGGTAGTGTAGTGAGTTCAGCACATGATTGGCTAAAATAAAAGGCAAAATATTCTAAATGCATAAGAGGAATACAAATGAGGGACTTTGGAAGTATAAAGGAAGATGAGATCTCTTTTATCACCCAAGGAGAAATGGCATAAAGAAGTATAGGGAAGGGCATTCCTCTATGGGCATTCTGTACTTTCACTACATTATGCCATAGTTTCCTTACCCTAAAAGTCCATTTCAGCACCTACCTGACTTTCTTACATCAGAAGAATACTCCATTCCTGTGGTCCATTCCTCCTAGAACCTCTGTTTTAAGGAAAGTGCCCAGATCAACTATGCCATAATTCCTTAATGGCTTCACTTTTGATTTTTCAGACTTCTTTCTCCTCCATGCTCCAGTTAGGGTAACCTTTTTTCTTTCAAGAAGACTGGGAAGGAAATGCCACTTGAGTGAAAGGAAGAGTTTCAGTAAGTCACAGGCAATGTGGGGAGGACAACCTAGATGAAAGGAAGAGTTCAAACAAAGGACAGAGGCATAAAAGCATTGTGTGTGTGTGTGTGTGTGTGTGTGTGTGTGTGTGTGTGTAATAGAGAATAATGCTGATTATATATATATATATATATATATATATATATACACACACACACACACATATATATGGAGAGAGAGACAGACAGAGAAATAGTGAGACCCAAGTCTGGGAGAAAAAAAAAATTGAAACCAGACTACTAAGTTTATCAGGTGGATAATTTATTGTTTTTATTTTAGCAAATGATAGAAACCAGTGCAATAGAACACTGAACACAGAATCTGAAACTTAGGGTCAGGTCTCAGCTCTTCCATATCCTAGATTTGTGACCTTGGACAAGTCATTTTTTCCTGTCTAAATCTTAGGTTTCTAATTTGTAAAAAGAAAGGGATTAAACAAGATGATCTCAGAATCACAAAATCTCAGAACTGAGAGAGATTTTTCTACTCACGTAATCCGACAGACACATGAACAGGAATTCCTTGGCAAGCAGTTATGTCGCCTCTGCTTGAAGACATCTAGTGATTAGAAATTCATTACCTCCCAAGGGCAGCTCATTCTACATTTGGATGGGTTTATTGTTAGGAAGTTTTCCCCAATGTTTTATAGAAATCAGTCTCTCCTCAGTTTTCATCCCTTTTAAATGCTTCTGCCATCTAGGACCAAGCAGAAAAAGTTCAATCTTTCATATAACAGCTTTTCCAAAAGGCAAGATCCTAGATGAGAGTCGGTAAGGACTCTAGGGGTCATCTAGACCACTCCCATTATTTTCCAGCTGAAGAAACTGTAACAGCAATCCTTCCACTATAGGACTGTCACTTGAAGACACTGTTCGTTGTTCCCCATACGTTTTTCCCCCCAGGCTGAATATCCTCTGAATTCCTTAAATTTATTTTTTTATGTGATCTTCATTTATTATACTGTCCTCTGGATTTATATACCTATACCTTACTATACTTTCCTCTTTATATACTTATACCTTACTATACCTTCCTCTGGATTTGCTTCATCTGGTTAATGTCCTTGCTAAAATGTAAAATCCAGAACTAAACACAATATCTCAGAGATGGAGTATGAATGTACAATCACCACCCTTATTCTGGAAATCACACTTTGCTTAATGCAGTCTAAATTTACGCTAGCATTTCTGAAGACCCTGCCATCATTTTATTCATATTAAATTTGTAGTCCACTATAACCCTAAGACTCTTTTTAGGTAAAATCTTTTTCCCATCCTATACTTGTACAGTTGAATCTTGGAACCTAAGTAGATGATGTTATTTATCCTTATTCAATTTCATATTAACAGTTCCAGTGCATTGTTCTAAGTATCTTGGACCTCTAGGTCTAGCTAAATGGACATTAATCATTACTTTCACTACTGTTGGGGTTTCATTATTCAACCAGTTCTGAATCTACTTTACTATACCATTATATATAGTCTACATCCCTCCATCTTTCCATGAGGACAGCCCAAGAAACCTTATAAAATGCTTTGCTCAAGTCTATATTACACCAACAACATTTTCTAGTCTAGCTGTCTGGTCAAAAAAAATAATAATAAAGGAAGAAAGACAAGAAAATACGATTATTCTGGCATGATCCATTGTTAATAAATTCATGGTGAATCTTAAAGATTGCTAGGCTTTTAATTATTCCTTTTTCCAAGAAAGGAAAAATGTCTTCCTGAATGCTCACAAATCATTTATCTAATAAAACATTCTAAAATTTTGACAGAAATTACAGTCAAGTTCAAAAGGCTATAGTTTGAAAAATCTTCTCTTTTCTTTTTCCTTAAAATCAGATCTAAATTTTCCAGGCACTAGTCTTGGAGCATTTTTTCCCATCTCTATAATAATACCTCAGTGTAATCATAGAACCAATTCTTCCAATACTCTGGGATGTAGTTTATTTGGTCCTAGTGATTTGAATTCATTAAAGGCAGCTAGAAACTCACTTACTAACCCACCTCATTTTCAAGTTAACTACTATCATCCTGTCATGTCAACAAGTATTTATTAAGTACTTCCTAAGCATTGGACTAAATTCTGAGAATATAAATATAAGCAAAAAGAGATTATACCTGCCCTCCAGGAGTTTAGATTTTAATGGGGAAAGCAGCATATAAAAAAGAAGCTGAATATTGAAAAGGGTGGGGAATGGGTAGAAAAGGTAACCTAACTGGGGCATGGATGAGAAAGGAGGAAAGGAGTCTGGTAAGTCAAAAAAGGAGCTCAGAGAGGAATTAATGGAAAAGCTGGTCTGGATACTTTCCTTAAAGTGGAACTTCTGGGGAAGAAAGGGCCACAGAAATGGAGTATGCTTCTAGTGTGAGAAAGCTGGGAGCTAGAGTGAACTTCTAGGCTGAGGAAGCTACTGTGGCATAACGTAGATAAGGTAGAGTACAGAAAGTACAGAGAGTTCATAGAAGAATAGTTGTTTTTTTTCTCCTTCCCTTGGGTAGTTCTCCTTATGTGATAAAAGAAAAGTAAAATAAGAATTGAACAGTTCTAACTCATTTTGTCTTTTACTGTGTACAATGTTCTTATGGTTCTGCTCACTTCACTTTGCATCAGTTCATGTAAGTCTTTCCAGGTTTTTCCAAAATCATCCCGCTCATCATCTTTATAACACAATAGAATTTTATTAAAATTGAACACCACAACTTGGTCAGCCATTTCCTATATGATGGATGACTGTATTTCAATTTCTAATTCTTTGCTATCACAAAAAAATGCAATAAGTATTATTGCATAAATAAATATTTTTCTTTTTAGGACATTTGATATCATTCTAATAGTCCTATTCCTAATTTCTTTATCTTCATATGCTTCCCTTTATACATAGAATCTAAATTATTAACTAAATTTCCTATGCTTTTACATCAGTATTCTTAGGCAGTTCATTTTTTTTCTTCTTGTCAGAAATTGTGTATGTGTGGACAGAATTTGGTTCCTGAGAAATCCCTATCCCTTTTGGAGTGACAGAAGTTCCCTGTAGAATCCAAATCTATGGGATATTACCTCTCCTTAGATATAAGTGGAGCCCCTAAGCCCAGATTTCCATTTTTCTATTACAAATATGATCATGGAGTAGTCTCTTTCTCCCAGTTCCCATTATTTCACAAATAGAACTTTCTTAATGTTCAGAATTAGGTCCAAAATAAGCTTTACTTTGGTTACTCCTTTCACTTTTAAAAGAATGAAATGATGATAAAGACCTGTCAGAGTATATGAGATATGCTTTTTGCAAAGAACTCCAAGAGATACATAGATAACTGAAGAGGTCTTTTCCTGTCTCATCATCTTTTGATCCCACTTTTGTTATTTGTCTCCTAACCTCTCAATCTGTTTCCTCCTGTTTAGGGATTGGTAGTACACACTCCCACACATTAGTGCCCTTGATCTTCACTCAGATGCTCCTCACTATCTGTCTATCTCTCATTCATAGACTTCCTCACACTGATATATGTTAATATACAATGCTATTTTCATCTGTTCAATTTGAGACAGTATATCTTTGCCACAACCTCATGCTAGCTATGAGTTATTTACAACTCATCATCTCAATAATAGCTTTGTGAATCTTAAAATCTCTCAGACTCTACCTTAGAACATTTGGTTAAGACCATCTCCCATTTTAAACAATGAAGGTACTTGATCAAGAATGTGAGAACTCTAACATTACTCCACCCATTCTTAAGCATACTTTAGGGGAAGATAAAGTTGTGAACTCCTTACTGAACAATGAAAAGAACTTAACCCATACTTAAAGCTAAAACCCCTAAGCTGGGTCTATTTTTAGATCTAATACAAAAAGGTGCTAAGTACCTATAAAGGTCAAATTAATCACTAAAAGGTCAGGGAACTTGCAAACTTGCAAGGGACAAGCTTAACAAGAGGTGTAAAGTTTTAGTCTACTCAGGTGTGAATTACTCAAAAGTTTAGTCTACTCAGGTGTGAATTAAAAATGGTCAGTCCTGTGAAAACATCTACTGTGATTGGTAGATGTGAAAACTTAGGGGAGGTGACATAGGAGAAAATTCTCTTTAAAAGGAGGTCAAAAAAGCCCTCTGGGAGGAGAATTCAGCCTTGACAGCTGAAGTGGAGCTCAGGAGCTGAACTAGTGTGTCTCTCTGAACACTAGAATCTTGCTTGGGACAAATCATGTGGTGAGTGGATTAAAGACTGACTGATCTCTCTCTTAAGGCTTAAGCTTAAACTGGCCTAGCCCTTTTCTCATTATTTCCTCTTACTCTCTCTCTCCCTTTCATTAATTCCTTAATTTGTATTAATTAAAATCTCTATAAAACCCAGCTGACTTTGGTATATTTAATATTTGGGAATTTTCCCATGGCGACTACTATATTTTTGATTTGAAACCATATTTTTGTGGTCACAGTTTAAGGCAACCACTCTTTTAACTGTTACAGTTTTGATATAAAATTTGACTCTTTACTTTAATGTCATTAATTTACATTATTTATCTGTATGAGACTGCCCCTCTTATTGATCTCTACTACTAATCTTCTTCCCATCTCATACATGCTACTTTCTATGCATGTAAGGGTTTTTTTTTTAATCTCTGGGGCAGATTTCTCTATTCCTTATTTCTTTATTTCAATATAAAACCTTCTTGTTTAGAAAACAATTGGACTATCTAGTGTTCCTCCAGTTCCAAAGTTCTTTGATTCAGTAATTCTACATGAGAACTGACATTGAGGAGGATTACTCTAGTATTGTACAGGGGTAATTGGGGAATTTATTGGTCATTATATGCATACTTATGTGCTAGTTGCTCAGTGTCTGTAAGTAAAGTAGCATTAGAGAGAAGGAAAAAAAGTCCATCAAGTCTAATAACTCAGATGTGTATATTTAATGATATCATTTGTTCTTTTCTGATAAAATTCCAGATAAATAAGCCTAGAGAAAGATGCATAATTTATATGCATACAGACATATGTGTACACATATGTGTGTGAGAGAGAAAGAAAGCGTCAGAGAGAGAGATAAAGATATTGAGAGAAACAGAGGGAGAAATTGTGAGAGAGCAGCATGGCACAGTAGATAGAGAGCCTGCCTCAGTGTCAAGAAGATCTGGTTTCAAGTCCTCTTACTGATATTTACTAGCTGCAGGACTCTAGGCAAATCTCCTCACCTCTCAGTGCCCCAGGAAACTCTTTGAGATTATAAATTGCAGAGTAAGCATCAGTTTGCTTTGGTAAAGAATTCTCTCACCAGGAGTTCCTTCTATCAATGAAATAACATGTTCAAAACAAAACAAAACAAAAAAAATAGAGCTCAGTATCCTTCACAATGCTACATCGTTCAGCAAACATTTACTGAATTCCTATGGGTGTCCAAAGCACACAATGCTTTATGCAATGAGACCATTTCATTCCTAATTTATCTTAACTTGACAGTGCCTGCTCAGTCCTTAGAAAAACCATGATTCAAATCTTCATTCCCTTCCACATTAGAATCATCTTGAATATTTTCTCTGCCTCTAGTCTGTACTTTCTTCAACTCATGCCCCATACAGGCACCATATTAATAGCCTAGGACTAGAGGTACATACAGAGTGTGAGTTGGGTGTGCCCCACATTCTAGGGGAAAATTTGCATTGGCTCTTCTTCTTCCCCACAGAGTAAAGGGTAATGGGAATGCCCTTCTAAAATGTGACAGAGCAACTGAACCCGACTCTATACAAAAGACACAAAAAACCTAATCTAATTTCATCAAATACAATCTATTCACTTCATTGCTCAAAAACTTCATTGGCTCCCTATTGCTTCTAAGAAAAATACTGATTTCTCATCCTGAAATTGAAAGCTTGACACAATTGAGATCACATCTATTTTCCCAGTCATTTCATATTATCCCTTTTGCCATACTCTACATTTCACTCAAGCTGGCCTACCAACTGTTATTTCATTTTAACATTGCATTTCCCTTTTCTATGTCCTTGCCCTGGATATTCCCCATATCCACTTTACTTTTATCTTTTAGAATCCTTCCTTCCAAGCTCAGCCCAGGTGCCCCTTCCCTCATAAAACCTTTCTTGTTTCCCTTTTGGTTAGTTCTCCTGCTCCTCAAATTCTCTTATGTACCTGGTAGGTCTTCTCACCAGAGCATCATTGCCTTCAGGCTAGGCATAGTTTCATTTTTGGTTTTGCATCCCCAATCTCTTGCACATAGTAGGTGCTTTTAATATGTTGAATTGAATTAAACTCATTGAAGACCAAAAAGGTGAAGATATTATAAGGGTACTCACATAATCAATGCACTTATTCTGCTTCCACTTTCAAAAACGTCAAAATTCCTTTTTCAAATCATCTTTCCCTTTTCCTTGCTCTTTCTAAACCAATTCTGGTAATTCAACAAGACACCCAATACCCCTCTCAGTATGCTCCCTGGCCCTGACCCCTGTTCTCACTTCATTTTCCTGCCTTCTCAGTCTCAACCCTATAGTTAACCAGTTCAACTTTACACTGTTCTCTACTCTCTGATTAGGAATCCCTCCCAAATTTTACCTTCCTTCTTATCCTCTCATTTCTCTGTTCTCTCTTGTTTCATTTTTGAGTTGAATACATTTCTATACCAAACTCCTAGTGTTGCGTATGTTCTACCTCCTTTATTTCAGATGAAAATGATGTTCAAGTGACACCCTCTCCCTTGACCTCTTCTTCTTTATTTATATAATTTTCTACTTAGACATCCTGGTCATGTAAGATAATAAGTTCTCCCAAACTTGCTCCACATTTCTTCCTTAAGATATTCCTTTTTAATCTTTATGAATTAAGGTAATCAAAACACAATAAAAGCACTCTCAGGCCTTCTGTCCTATTTAACATCTGTGATTCCTGTTGACTTTAGAGTTCTGGGAAGACACATATCATTTCTCCCTTTTAAAATATAAACACTTCATCCTTATGCCATCCATTCAGATTGCTTACTCATCCTTGCCTTTCTGTTTTTCTTGACCCCTGTGATTGTATTTCAACTTTTCTACTTAGTTCTAGTATTTTCAGCAGCAATGCTTAGAAGTACTAAATTTCGTTCAGTTCCATGTTCTGCCTATACAGGAATGTAATCGATTTTGCTGAGTAAGTTATTTTTGGTTATAAGCCTATATCTTTTGCCTTTTGCAATATCTTATTCTAATCTCTTCAGTTCCTTAGAAAGGGAGCTTCCAAGTTCTCTATGTTCCTTACTATAGCTGCTTGGTACTTGAATTCTTTCTTTCTGCCCTCCTTGCAGTGCTTTTTTAAAGCCTGAAAACTCTGGATTTTGGCTCTGATTGTCATAGGAATTTTAATTTTGGAATTTCTTTTAGGAAGTGACTGATGGATTCTCTCTCTAGGCACTTTGCCCTCCGGCTCAAATAAATCTGGGCAGCTTTCTTTCATGATTTCTTAAAATGTGATATCTAGGCTCCTTTTGTTGTTGTTATGGCTTTCAGTTAGTCTAATAATTTTTAAATGATTTCTCTTTGAACTGTTCTCCATATCAATTTTAAAAAATATTATACTTCATATTTTCTTCTCTTCCCCCCCCCCCCGCTTTCTCTTGTTTTAACATTTCTTGTTGTGTCATGGATTAATTAATTTTTTTGATTCATTATAAATTTCAAGGTGTCTTATTTGAGCCTGGTTTCTATCTATTGTACTAAACCATTAATTTTCCTTCCAAATCTTTCCTCCAAGGCTCTCATTTCTTTTTTAATTCTATCATCTAGGACTCTCATTTAATTCATAATATTTCAAACTTGTTTCATAGTAAAAATTCTTCTAAGAATTCTAGCTGATTTAATGGTTAAGCTATGCTTTCCTTTGAAACTTTGTTTGGGGGTGTGTTAGCATTATTCTCCTCTATTAGATTTATAGTTTTAGGCATTCTTGGTGCCATAATAGATCTTTCTTATGAGAGTCTTTTTTTTTTGTTTAGAGTGCTGGTGAAGAAAAAGCCACCTCTTCATTAAAGACTGATAAAAAGGAGAAAAGAATAGGGGATAATGTCACACTTTCACACTCTGACCCCTTCCTAACTTCCTAGTCTTTTTACATTTTATTCTCCTCCACAAACTCAGCTGTTGTAAACTACTTCCCGGCTTATTTCCTGAACTGAGACTGAGTTAAGTCTGGGATTCATGTATTTCTAAAGAGAATATCTGTACTTATATAATCTATATTAAATCGGGTTCTGGTACTGAATTTTATTGGCATTGAGTGGTATGTTCTTCAAGGATCACAGTGGCATCTCAGGCCAAGCTGCTGTATACTTTCACTAGACCATAAATTACTTGATGCTACCTACCTGGACTGAGCTTCAGTCTAATTCTCAAACTCATCACTTAAGAGAAATTTTCTCTAGTTACTGATGATTTCCTAATTGCCAAATCTAATGGATGTCTCTTCAGTCCTCATCCTTCTTTACCTCTCTACATCGTTTGAAACTGCAATCCTCTCTTCCTTAATCTCTCTCCACTTTGAGTTTTCCTCACAATTTTCTCTTCTGTTTCTCCTCCCAACTGTCCCACTATTCCTTCTCAAATATTTTTTGTCAATTCACCATCCATATCATGTCTCTTTACTATGGATATATGCTAAGACTCACTTCTTGATGATCTCCTCTTATTTATCATCTCAATTAATGACCTCATCATTTCCAAATGGGTTTAATTATCATCTCTATGCATATGACTCCCAGACTCATACTGCTGGCCTGAGTCTTTCTCCTAAACTACAGCCATATATCTGCAATTGTGTATTGGTCATTTCTAATGGAATGTCCCACAGATATTTCAAATTCAACAAAGCCAAAATAGAATTCATTATCAGAATCCCCCAAATCTCTATTATGAACTGCCCTATGTCTGTTGAAATCATTGCCATATTCCTAAACACCTAGGCTTATAACTTTGGATTTATCCTCAATTCCTCACCCTTGTTCCCTATACATGTCCAACTAATTGTCAAATCATGTCATTTCTGCCTTTACAGTATTGGATCCTTTCTCTTTACTTGCCCAGGCACCACCCTGGTTTAGTCCCTCATTACCTCTCAGATGGACTATTGCAATAGCTCCTACTTGACTACTCTGTCTCAAGTCTTTTCTTATTTATTCCATTTTCCATCCAACTGCTTAACAGATTTTCCTAAATTGCATGTCTCAGCATTTTATTCATGTAACACACAAAAAAGTATGATAGTTCTTATTGCTTTGGGATAAAAATATAGATCTTTGGTTTTTAAAGCCCTTCATAATTTGGGCTCATGCTATATGGCCAACATGGTTGCATATTATTCACCTTTCTACACAGTGCAATCCAGACAGATTGTTCTTCTTGGTCTTCCTCACTCATGACATTTCGGTTCCTGTCCCTATGCCTAAAATGAACTCTCTATTTATGCCTCTTAGAATTCCCTGTCTCCTTTAGATCTTACATCTAATACTACTTCCACTTGAAGCCTTTCTTGTAACTTTTATATGCTAGTATCCTTAGTCTAATATGCCAATAGACCTCCTCCATGGGTAGTGGGACTCATCTTCTTTGGATATCTTTGAATAGAGATTGACATGAAGATTCTTCTTAAATTTAAATTGGAATAGATGACCACTAAGATTTCTTCCAGATCTCAAATTTTGTATTTCTATGATTCATTAAAAATTACCTTAAATTGTATAAATGCATTGTGTACATATGTGTGTATTTACAATAATGCACACATATGTAGAAATATATATATACATACAATGTGTTTATATGATATACTTATATACATATATGTTATATCCCTTAATGGATTAGAAGCTTTTTGAGGGAAAATGTCCTTTGCCTTTTTATCCCCAGTCCCTAGCACAGTGCCTTCTACATAGTAGGTCTGTAATACATGTTTGTTGGTTGGTTGACAGGAGTGGTATTATGAAAATGGAGAGGGAACTCTGCACTGGTGATAAGTGCAAGGAGAAATGAACCAATTGAAGAGAGGTGAAATTTAGTAATGAGAATCTGCATGCTTGTTCTTGAATGTTTCATCAACTAAGTAACATATTCCAATCTTTAGGGACTAAATGTCCAGATTCAGCTTTGAACTGTGTTCCTCGGGACTCATACAATATTATTTATCTGATCAGATCACCATAATACTTATAAAGGGGAGTTCAGTGGTATAAATGACCTGGGTATTCTACAATGACATCTGCTAGAAGACAGCATCATAAAAAAGGGGCTGGTCATCAAAACTAGATTTTCTCCAGTGCTACTAAGAATGACAGAATTCTTAAACTCTATATAGAATTCCTGCCAAGAAAAATTGAACATTGAAGCAAGTATATTTCCAAAAGAGAGAGTCTCTATGCATAGCTCCTCCTCATTTTGGATGTATTTAAAATTAGTTCTTGCTTCAGTATTTAAATGAGATTTGCTTCAGATACATGAGCTTTTCCCATAAGTAACTGGGAATCCCTTGAATGTGAGATGACCTTGAAACTATTATAAGTGTGTATTCAAAAACCTACCTCTGGAATGTCAATTATTGTCCTCAGACCAGCTTCACTGTAATTGTATCAAGCATCCAAGAAAGAGGAGGTGACTTTAAGAAGCTAAAAATCTCTAACCTTATTCTCCCTTTACAGTTGGATCGAGGCTTCTTTATTAAACCCAATTCTCAAATTCAAGGGGTGAAGAAGGATAGTTGTTTGGCTATGATTCTTCTTAAGAATGAATCTGGATGTGAGACAAAGCAAGACCTCAAGAGCTTGTAAGCCTCATTAACCTGGAAAGTAAGGCTATGTGTAGAGCAAGTCATGAAAAGATAGGAAAAGTGCTTTTATTATTAGGGTTGATGAATATGAAGCAGCTACCTAGGAATGAGATTTAAAAAAAAATAAAGGCTTTACCCTATAAATTCCTTGAAATTCAACAGGCTTTTATTTAGTCACATACACATGCATATATAAATTTTATGTATTATTATGTATATAATTTATATATAACTATATATAACCGACCACACAAATGCATATATAAACTATAGACACATATTTTATATATGGTTATATATAAATTATATACATCAAATTTATATATGTACATGTATATTATAGATAGATAGATTTAAATGTATGTATAGCTATACAATGCCATGTGGTTAGAAAAATAAAAAGTTACATAATCCCAGCTTTCCAAGAGCTTCTCATCTAGAAGGAAATGAAATGTAAGCACAAATAGTTGCAACATAATTTAGGCTTTGAGCTTACACAAATGAAAGGTGAATCAAAGTAGCTCGAAGCATTTAAGGAGAAGAGAGATCATTTCTAGTTAAGAAGACCAAATAAGACTTCCTGGAGGTACCTGATCTAAACCTAGGAAGAATGAAAGAATTTCAATTCAATTTAATTCAACGAAGTTATTAAGTAATTGGTGTTATTCATTATCACTCTGGTGATAGTCAGGGGTATGATATGGTATCTAAGAAAACCACTGAAGCCTTGGGGTTGCTTAAGAAGATACATAATCTCCAGAAGTTCCTTCATCCTCTCCTGTTCACATTATTCAATTCTGGGCCCCTCATTTTGGAATGACTATGATTAACCGTGGAGAATCCTGAAAGAGAAAATCAGGCTGTTTAAGATTCTAAATTCATGCCTTATGAAGATTAATTGAGGGAAATACAGAGTTTTAGGTAAGAGAAGTTTCAGGAGGATATGATTGCTTTGGGGGGGGATTTGAATGGCTTTTTTCTGAAGGAGAGATTAAACCTGTTCTTACACAAGAGGTCAGACCTAGGACCAATTGGTGGAAGTTACAAGGAAGCATAAGGAAAAATTTCCTGAGTATACAGATATACAAGCATTGAATGGGCTGTTTTAAGATTCTCTCTCTCTCCAAAGGGCTTTAAGAAAAGGATGACTTCCTATCAATATGGCTTCCTGCATGAGAAGTAGGACATTAGGCTCCCAAATCCTTATTCCTTCAAAACCCTCAAGTTTGAACCAGTCTGAATAAAATCAAAAGTGCCAAGGAGAAACTACAGTAACTTCCGTCACCCAAGATCTACACCAAGAAGTCCAATAGACCAAATAGAAATCAGTAACTCCACGAGATAGCAAGAACTATTAGAACAAAATAATAAGACTGAGTAGAAGAAAATTATATCTGATATCAAAAACATTTGACTTGGAAAAAAAAGTCCAGGAGCATTAAAGAATCACTGGAAAATTTTAAAAAGGGTTGGTTGGCCATTTATTGATCTTAGGACCCATTCAATAGAGAATCTGCCCCAATTATTCCTCGTTTTTCTCTCTGGAGTCAGGCTGAACCATTCTTGTCTTTTTTTCAACCATCGGGTGGTGAAGAGCTATCATCTCTTCCAGAATCCCTTACCCAGATCTTTTCATCTTTAGCCCAAATCCCTTTAATTCCTTTAACACTTCATATGGCATGATGTCATATCTCCCCAACTTCTTGATCACTCTCCTTGGGAGTTCTCAATTCTTCAGTGGTTTTATTCCTGTTAGAAAATTTGTTTGCTTTTGTAAAGAAGGTCTGGGCCTTTCAATGTAAGTGAGGATGAGGAACTCACCAAATCAATCCAACTTAACCATTATGTTTTTAAGTCCCTTCTATATGCCAGACACATTAGGTGTTAAGGATAAAACAGCCCTGACCCAAGGAGCTTATATTCTCCAAGGAAGGAAACAACGCAATCATGGAAACTTAAAACAAAACATATACAAAATAATTTCAAGAGGAATGACACAGATCTAATATGAAGGCAGCAAGGTGGTAGAGTGGACAGAGTAAAGGAATTAAAGTCAGGAAGAATCAAGTTAAATTACTGCCTCAAACATTTAGCTGTGTGATCTATATTTGCTAAGCACAAAGTACTGTACACACACACATATATATGTAAATGATGTTACTCTTATTATTGCTACTGTCAGAGTCCCAGAGAGTATAAAGGAAGGTCAAGGCAGAATGGAAGAGGATACATGGAGAGATATGAGATCAGGGAGTAGAAGTTTTGACCTAAAAAGGCATTCTGAGTTGGTCCATAGGATAATAGATTGTCATGCCCTGAAGAGTGGCAATGGTGATGTTGATTTGATTATCAGTCCTTGAACATGTGGTATATAAAGATGATAGGGGAGTATGTCTATAACAGCCAAGCAGATGTTATGTACCTGGTCCTGCTTGATGGTCAAGATAGGACTCAGAGGTATCTGGAAGTCTTAGTGAGTCAGAGTCACTAAACATTTATTATGCATCTACTCTGTGTCAGGCATTGTGCTAAGCTCTGGGGATATGAAGAAACGGTACAGGACAGTCCTTGCCCTCAAGGAGACAAGATGAAGTCCAGAGGCATGATGAAGTCCTGTAGCTGGATTGGGAAATGATCTGAGGAGGAGTGAGTTCCAGAGTTGTTGTCATTCTGTGGGATGGTGAGTTTCTGTAGACCATGGAGTTCAGGACACCAGATGGGTGGGAAATGAGGAGGTGAATGCCCTGGGTCTCCCCTTGCCCCCCAATGGAAAAATGTCTAACTAGAGAGAGGGTGGGGGTGCTGAGCAAGTGTGAGCTTCAGAGTTGATTTCATCTTGCAGAATGACAAGTTGCTGAAGATCATGACATCCACAAGACCTGCTTGGGGGCTGGGGTGGGTAGGGTTAATGACTGGTTAGAGAAGGTTGAGGTATGTCTCTAATCCTCAGCCAAGTCAGTTCTGCCTCCCAGGATTGCTCCCTTCTCCAATCCTTCCTCCATATACCTGCTAAAAATAATCTTTTCAAAGTCATTGAAAGCCTCATGACTACCCCCACTCAAGAACTTACAGCAGAATCTATTTCATCTGGGAAACTGACATGAGTTGCCTCCTAATTTGCTTCTGGTGCTATCTTGGTACATTTTGAATATAAAGCATCCATCATTCTCCTCAAGCAAATATTTCCAAAGTCACACCACTCCCATCATCAATAGGTCCTGGTATATGTTTTAGTACTTCAAAAGAACTATCATTTCATCCATGGGAATACTTCCTTCAATAACAGATCACCACTCTCAAAGCCTCAATAGATGGTCTCATAAGTCTTTGAGGCTAGGTAGCAGTGGATAGAGCACAAAGCCTGGAGATGGGAAGTTCTGGGTTCAATTCTAGCCACAGACACTTCCTAGCTGTGTTCCCCTGAGCAAGTTACTTAACTGCAATTTCCTAACCTTAACACTCTTCTGCTTTGGAACTCATATTTAGTATCTATCCAAAGCAGAAAGTAAGGGTTATTTTTTTTAAACATGTCTTTGAGGCTGAAAAATTTTATCCCCTAATTATCACCCATCTTTTGGTGATCACCTCTGAATCTAGCTAGGCTGGTTCTCAGATAATAGGCCATATTTGACACAACTTTGGTATAGTCTTTACCTCCTTATTAACATGAAACATTAGAGTAATATTTTAGTGAATATTTGTCTACACATCTATTCTAAATCTTTGTGGATTTAGTTTAAATTTGTTTCTTCTTGCCCAGTCCTTAATGGGAAAAAAAAATAAAAATCCATCAGTATTGTTCTTATCAACATTTTTTTTTCATTTGGGAGTGCCATTGTTGCATAAGGCCACAACCTTCCCTTCCACAGACAAAATAATCTTAAGTCCCTTAACCTATTTTACCAATTTCTGTTTATGGATCTTTTGATCATCTGTGTGACTCTTAATGAACCATCTCCAACTCCATCTTTAGCTAAAGAGCTTAGAAATAAATATAGGCTTCTGGCCAAAGCTGACATACAAAAAATAACAATCTATCTCATTTTTTAACAGCTCTTCCCCACCAAAGGGCTCACAACACTCTCATTTGTTATCTAATTTATCTATGTGATGTCAATGTGAGATAGAGGGGCAGGGATTGTTATCTCAGTTAAGAAGAGGCAGAAGCTTTACTGACTTATCCAAGGTTACACAGAAAAACTATCAGGATTAGAACCCAGATTTCCTGCCCAAGACTTTCTCTACTCAGTTTAGAGAATTGCAGAGAATAGAAAAATAAATACTCTTTTTCCTTTCCATTTACACTATGAACTCCCAGGGCCATATATATATATATATATATATATATTTTGCTATTGTTTTCTTTATTTGTATTATCCAAAGAATTACTTTGATTCTTTAGTAAACATTTGTTGTAGAGACCCAGAAAGAGCCTGCCTTAGAGAATTCTGCTCGAGCATCATGGAGTCCAAAAATTATTAAGGTTTGTAATGCTTAAAATTTCTACTTTTATTACCATGTCCAGAGTTCTATGGCTCTCAGCTGTCCCCATGTGTGAAATGTTCATTCATCTCAGCAACACCTTATTGAAAGAGCAACAATCCATCCTTAAAGGATTACTTGCTGTCATAAAACCAACTTTATTCCTAGTGTCCCCAAAATTGATAATGATTTGCTCCACTTTAAGTTTCTTTACCTCAAATTTGCTGTCAATATTCAGGGTATTGGGGAAGCTAAGAATGGATGGAGCATTAGACTTCCTACAGGTCTTCCTGACTCTGAGACCTGTTCAAAACAATGTTGACTATTATTTTGTTAAATATCCAAAGTAAATTATTGGGGGAATAGCTAGTTGACTCAGTGGATAGAGAGGCAGGACCAGAGATGGGAGGTCCTGGGTTCAAATCTGGTCTCAGATACTTCCTAGCCGTGACTGTCAAGTCATTCAATTCCAACTGTCCAGCCCTTACTGCTCTTCTGCCTTAGAATTGATAGTAAGACAAAAGATAGAAGTTGAAAAAAATATTCAAGACACAGTATTTTGGAGTTTCCACATTTGCCTTCATTCTGGTTTTCATATCAATACAACCATACCCCTAGAAGGCTGGACAACAGGTGTATGCCTTTTTTTGTTTACCAAGGGGTGGTGGAGTTTTTCCTCTACATTGAAGATGGAGCACCTGCACAGATAATATCACGAATCCCTGAAACATTGAAGTATCAGCATTACAGTTCCCTTCCAAAAAGGGAGGGTTTTCCAACAGATCCATTTTATCAGTAGGATTACGAGAAACTCCACAGGCCCTCTTTCAAATCATGATTCTTTCTCTTCTCTACCCCACTGCCTTCCCTCTCCTCTCTTTCTGTGTCCCTCTCAGTCTGACTCCCTTTCTGTGTCTCCCTCCCACTGGCAAAGAAATCAGAGACTCTGACAACTTATGATTGTAGAAAACCATAAAGGGGGATTAGGTAGATTTTTTTTTCAGGGTCCTATTGTTTGTTCCCAGACCATTGTTGCAAAAGTGAAGGTCTCCAGCTGTTCAATTGACCCACAAATTGCCATGGTCGGTGGTCATATTGGGAGGAATCTCATTTATTACCAACAAATAAGTAAATGAATAAATAAAACCAATAGAATGGTTGCCATTCACTCCCATTAGACTACCCACATCAATCCACACATTAGACTATATTATTATGTCCTATTATATATAAATCAGCCTAGAAAAAGGGCCCTTACTGCCTTGTTCAGAATAACGAATGTTTTATCACAGGCTAACATTAAATAATATATTTCATACTAGGGGATGAGCAAAATATTTTATTAGACTGGTACATTTTTAGACTTATTTTCAAGGGAATATTAAAAAACACACTTTTTATTAACCTAGTAAAATTTGACTATCTTAGGCAATGGAGAGTTAGCACTATAACATATATTAAAAAAGGGCAGGTTGATTAAAAAATATATGACCTGGTCCCTTTTCTGTGCCCCAGATATTATGAAGTCTAAAGGAAATGCAAGGATATGAAATATTGTGTTATTTAGGTCTAGGGAAAAGATAAGAGATTTAGAGAAAATGAATTAGGAGAGACTGAGTGTGAAAAATATCTGGGTTTCGTCTTTCACTGTCTATAATTGTATTTGCATTCATCTTATTAATAAGAGGTACAATAGTTATGGAAGATTTAGTGTTCTGCTCCAGCTGGGGATTTCCAGACCCCAGCTGAAGGTCCACTTACTTCTCTTTCCCTGTCTTCCCACATTACTCCCAGTCAACCAGCTCCTTAAGTAGCAAAAGACACTAGTGTGGAATCTGAGTTGTTGGTAGTGTTCTCTGTTGCTCCAGCAGTCTCAAAGTACTTGTATTCCTTCCTTCCATATTGTGGGGGTAAGGAGCAGTGTCCCAGCAATCCAGAAAATCTGAGGAAAAGTTTTTGACCTGCCCTTCTTAGCAGAGAAGTCTGAATTTTTCCCTTTTTCTTTTATGATAATAAAAAGATAAAATGTGTTGATATTATACAATACTATACAGCTATTTCATGCATTTCTGAGTTCCTGAACTTTTTTTGTGTCATCTACTAGCCTTCATATATTGTCTATGGCTTCTGCAAAACCCAGATTTCCATTTCATTGCTTATATTGAAACCCTGATGGGGAAAGTTGGATGTGAAAGGAATACCTGTAGTAGTAGTGTCTATTTAACATACAGATTTCTTTTGAGGATTTTCTCACATTAAATCATCAGATGGGAAGGGAAAGAGTTGAATACCTTAAGAATCTTTCAGGATTCCTATATCTCCTGTCAGTGGATGGTAGAGAGGTCAGTCAGCATCCAGAGCCAGACAATAAAATAGTTGATTGAAGCCATTCTTGGCTGGACTAATACTAACTGCCATCTCAGATAACCAATAACATTTATGAATGAAGGGGAAATGTAAGAGTTAAATTAATATCCAATACTTCAAGTATTATGTTTTTAAAGTTTATTATCTGACAAAATAGAACCACGTGACTAAGTTTTCTACCTGCTTAAAATGCCCGCTCCACCAAAGCTGCTGACAGGAAGGAAAAGAGGGCTAGACACGGAACTCCACCCAGTTTATATCCTGCCTACATCAGCACGTAAGGACAGGAAATGAGTGGGGTTCTGGGAATCGTAGTTTTGCTGGGAATCATAGTTTTTAGGGTAACCAGCTCTAATTTCAAAGAAGGAAAGGCTTTCTTCCCCTTGCTTTAAGTTCTGTGTTGGTGACAAATGGCAAATTACAAAAATATTTTGAACAGGTATGTATTTTCATGTACCTCATGACTCTTTTTGAGTCTCCATTGGCACACAGTTATTCATACAACCCTGTATCATTGTAATTTTACTTACTTATGTATTAGCAACCTGAAAGGATAATACTGTGAAAAATATGTGGTATCAAAATGTTTGCAGGTCTTTCTGTGATCCTAAGTGCTGATTAATAATAATAATAATAATAATAATGACAACAACAATAATGATAGTGAACACTTATAATAATGCATTAAGGTTTTCAATGTACTTCACAAACAATATTTTATTTATCCTCGTAGCAACTTTTGGAAGTTAAGTGCTATTATTATGCCCATTTTTTGGATCTTTTTAATCTCTTTTTTAAAAAAATGTAATTACTTCATCAAAATTCCTAGGTATCTCCCTTCCAAGCATCAGTTCACACACACATGCACACACACACAAAATTATGTCTATATAAACTATGGCTTTTGTGTTTCTATTATCATTTTTTTTTGGAATTGGACATTGATAAGTTGTTCTTCAAACATTAATTCTGTAGCTGTATATAATGTTCTCTTGTTTGTACTAATTTCACTTTTCACAATTTCATGTAGGTCTCTCCATGATTTAAAAAAAATTAATCTGCTCATCATATAGTACCATTCCTTCACATTAATATGCCATAATTTATTCAGCTGTTCCCCAGTTGATGGGCATCCCTTCAATTTCCAGTTCTTTGCCACTACAAAGAGAGCTACTATAAATATTTTAGAACATATAGCTTCTTTTCCTTTTTCCCTTATTATCTTGGAAACAGACTGAAATGTGGTATTGTTGGGTCAAAGGGCATGCACAGTTTTATAACTCTCTAGGCATAATTCCAGGTTGCTGTCCAAAATGGTTGGGTCAGTTTATAATGCCACCAATTGTGTACTAATATTCCCTTATTATCCCCATCTTACAGATGAGGAAACTGACTTGCTCAGGTTGATAATGCTAGTATTTGAGGCGAAATTTGAACTCAAGTCTTACTGACTCCAGATTCATCATTCTGTCCTCTGTACTACCAAGCAGTTCCTACATCAAAGCAGCTACTGCTCCAGGACTACCCTAAGGGAGTTAAGCATTTATTGCATAGACTGTCACTGGTTCATAGATAGGTACTCTTTGTCCTACTAAAGAGACCTACGATGCCTAAACCAAGGTTTAGTTCTGTAATAAGATATGGGAGGAGGGAATCAAGGGCACTGTGGAACAATGGAAAGAACATTTGGCTGTGGAGTCAGAGGACCTGGGTTCATATCTTACCTGATTCTAGGTGTGATGTTGATTCCAATTTTCTATACAATTCATTGTCTCTGCTTTCTTCATAGGTTCACTGCTACAGCTAAATAGGTCATTGTTCACAAGTAAAATTACTGGTTTAGGCAGAGGATGGGCTCAAGGGGCAGTGAATGGCCCTGCTCTCTTTCCTGTATCTACTATATCTCTGTCTTGTTGAAGATCTGGAAGGAGAATCCTGTAATGGATTTACCCAAGTCATAATAATTACTTCAGTAGTATGAGATATTCCAGAGCATGGGCTATCTCCTAGAAAGCCAGGAAGACCCTTTCAGAAGTCATATTAGCTCTTCTACAGATCTTAGCCTTTATCCAATGCCTTTGGTTTTTGCATGTTTGGTTTTCAGAACTTCAGCTAGAAAAATATTTAGAAAAGGATCTCCAGTCCAGGCTCAGAAACAGAAGAGTTTGTTGGCTTCTAGAGTTCCTTTCAGTACCATCTAAGACTGCTTGTTTTTGTCTCTGTAACCCAACTTAAGGGCAGGAAGTTGGAAAATGGATAGAGTGATGGGCTTAGAGGCAAAAAAAGACTCATCTTCCTGAGTTCAAATATGGTCTCATAAATGTACTAACTGTATGACCCTGAGCAAGTCACTTAACCCTGTTTTTCTTAATTTCTTCATCTGTAAAAGGAGTTGCAGATGGAAATGGCAGACTATTCCAGAATTTTTGCTAAGAAAACCCTATATGGAGTCACAAAGAATTAGAAATGACTGAAAATAACTGAACAACAATTCAGCTTATGCAAAGGGAAGATGATTTTACTGAGACCACTTTGTGAGCATTAGGGTTTCTGTCCTATCAGACTTGCCTTAGTCATGACCATTTCTCATTTGATGAAAGTCCATTCCCCTCTGACAATACCCATGAATCCTTCTTCTGACTTTTCATTATGAAAGTGAGACTGTGTTTGTGTGGCAGTTCCGATTTCAATTGTAACTTTGTACCTGCTGGAACTTATGAATAGGTTTTTGGACTAAGTTTTGAAGCTCTAGAACTGAGGTCTTATCATAGTTGAAAATTGACAATGGAGTAAATTTGACTAAGAAGCAAAGGACAAGCTGAGATAGCAAATATAGGAAGAATGCATGTAGTAGAGGGAGAGAGTAGTGTAATAATAGGTTTCTGAGTTTAATATCTGGAAACCTGCATTCACAAGCTGTCTCTGCCACTACTGGTATGAACTCAAGTGAGATTTAACTATCCTGAGTTTCCTCAAATGTAAAATAAGCCTGTTGAGCTAGATGGCTTGTAAGGGCCCTTCTAGTTATAAACCTACAAACCTATAATTAAATCACTATGGAAAAATGCTCTTGAAAGGCAATGAAAGAAAATATAGTCTTGTAGGGTGATCTAGGAAAATTTGGGACTTGCTTAGGATGGTCAGGTCTGTTTATCCTCACATGTAGCATGACAAATATTGACCCACCTGAGAGCTAGTTTCATCTTGGTTCACTTTGCCTTCTGGTATTCTGGTGGAGTCTGGTATTCTCAGATAGGAATTACTACACTAGGGAACAGTTGGCAGCTTGGTGGATGGTGCGTGAGGTGTAACAGGATCCAGCTTGTCCTCTGCTGTCCTCTCTGAGTTGATCTGGCAAAATAAAAGTCTATGTTGAAGTCATTAAATGAGCATTGAAGGATGGAAGCTGTGGAATTGTGAAATAAAGGAAGCAGGAAGGTGGTGTTTTGCAAACCTGAGCTGTGACTATTACCTAACTTAAAACATGTTTATGCATTCACTCTCCACAGAGTCTTTTGAGGCCTTTAGTTGTAGCAAAGTGGCTATATAACCTCATTATTTTCTTCTGTTTCTTTTGCAAGTTCTTCTTCTTTCCCCTTATATATTGGTGTGGTACTTTTTGATTCGGATGGCTACTAATCATATGCTTTTTCCTTCTCCTCCTTATTTTCATTAGTATCATTATTATCATTATCTTTATCATAAGCCTTTTCTTCTTCATCATTACCACTATTTTCTTCATCATCATGAAATCACAAAATCCCTATACATTAGCGTGAGGAAGGATCTAAGTGGTCATATTTTTCTTATATCAATCAGAAATATGGACTGAACAGAAAGAGGTAGACAGAGCAGAGACAGCAACCAGATGAACTCCCTTCACACTGACCTCTAAACAATTTTGAAATAACACATTAAATTGAATTTGGGAATGGTATAGCTAATAAAAAATTAGGATGAAACATTTCCCCTGCCCAAGACAATTTAGTAGGTTGGCAAGAGTGGTCTGTGACACCATAGTGGGGGCCAGGCTGAAACACATTCAGCAACAACATGAGCAGTGGACCTCAAAGGAGGATGTAGTAGTACCAACAACTTTGGGAGCTCTCAGCCCAGAGAATGCAAGGGAATTCTGTAACTTATCAGAAAGAGATTACAGAAGATCCTCAGCTGACATTGGGCACAGGACCAGACACTGTTTAGCAATTCCTTTGTCCATATATAATTGTGGGTCACAGTTTCAGGTCAAAGAGTAACATTAGAATTTGTGACGACAGAGAAATAGAGGTTACATTTTGGGGGCAAAGGGGAGTGCTAGTACTTTTAGCTATAGGGGAACAGGTTTTCTTCCCGGATGAAGAACAGAATGCCAACCAGGAGTGTGGTGACCATACTTTTCCCAAGATAACAGCATCTTGGTAGCACTGAAAATTTGCAGACCCTCAGAGCTAGCTTTGAAAATGGTAGTGAGAAAAAACCTGAAATTTGGCATAGTTCCTTCCCAGGCTTATCCCTTTGGTGAGCAGAATTCAACTTTAACATGCAGTTCAAAGTCAAGAAATAGCTTTGAAAAATGAACAAACAACAACCAAAAAGGGAAGCTGACCATAAAAGCTATTATTATGGCCAGAAAGATCAAGATACAACTCAGAAGAAGACAAGAATGTGAAAATATTTATAAGCAAAGTCTTAAAGAGGGAAACCCCTGCAAATTAGACACAAGCCTAACCAGAATTATTGAAAGCTTTAAAGAAGGAGATGATAGTGGTAGAAGAGTGGTAGAAGAAAAATGGAGGAAAAATGAAATGATGCACGAAAATCATGAAAAAAGGACTTAACAGCTTGGTTAAAATAAGAGGTACAAAAATACTAAAGTCAATAATAAAACCTTAAAATTAGAATCACCAAATGATAAAAAAGGCACATAAAAATTAAATGAAATAGGACTCTGAAAAGCAAAATTGGCTAGGTAAAGATGAAAATTAGTATCTGATTATTAATTTTAAAACCCACAGGTAAGTGGTAAAAGTGGTACAAAAGTTTATTAAAGAAAAGAATATCTTAAACATTAGAAATAGGCAAGTACTTGGAAGCTAACAACCAACCTGGAAAATAGGTCAAGGAGAAATCATTTAAGATTATTAGACCACCTAAAAACCATGACCAAAAAAGAGTCTAGACATAATATTTTGAGAAATTGTGAAGGAAAACTGCCCTGAGATCTTAGGACTAGAAGTAAAATATAAGTAGAAATAATACACTGATCATCTCCTAAAAGAGATCTTACAAAAATTCATTATAGTAAAATTCTAGAGATCACAGATCAACAAGTAAATATTGTAAACAGTCAGAAAGAAACCATTCAAATATCATGGAGCCACAATCAAGATCAGATTTAACAGCTACCATGTTAAAGGAGTGGAGAAATTGGAATATATTATTCCAGTTGGCAAAGGAACTATTATCATAACCTATTCAGCAAAACTGAGTGTAATCCATCTTGGGGGGAAGTGCCTATTTAATGATATAGAGAACTTTTAAGCATTTTTGATGAAAAGATTAGAAATGAGCAGATATTTCACATTCAAATATAAGACTCAAGAAAAGCATAAAAAGGTAAACATGGAAGAGAAATCATAAAGGATTGGATTAAGGTCAAACCGTTTACATTCTTATATGGGAAGATAATTCATGTAACTCCTAAGGACTTTGTCATAATTAGGTAGCTTAGGAATATATATATATATATACATATATATATATGTATATATATATATAAACAGAAGGCATGAATGTAAATTAATTATAAATATTACCTCACAGAAAAGAAGTGTACAAGCTTTTACAGTGGAAGGGAAAATGGGGGAGGTAGCAGGCTATGCTTAAAGCTTATTCTAATCTGAATTGGTTCAAAGATGGAAGAATATAAATCTTTTTATATACACACTCACTCACTTAGGTATAGAAACCTATATAGAAAATATGAAGGGAAGGGGATAATGGAAATGAAGGGTGACAAAAGGGAGTTAGTTAAGGGAGGCAGTGAAAAGAGATAACTTTATTACTTCTTGCCCATTTTGATTTCTTCAGTTTCTTCTCAACTCCAAAGAAAAACTGATGAATAAAAATAAGCAAAACATAATTTTATCTATCCATAAATCTTTTTTTTGTCAAATGATTCCTTTTCTAATGGGGGAAGAAAAGGGAGGGAGGGAGTTACCTGATTATTTTGTTGTAACAAACAAATTAATCAATTAATTTAATTTACAAAGTGAGGTAGTGATCAAAAGCAAAACAGACTTTTGAGGAAGGACAAGATAAAAAGAAAGAAGAATAAATAGAAAAAATGGTATGGAGGTAAATATACAGTTAGTAATCATACCTGTGAATATGAATGGGATGAACTCACTAATAAAATGGAAGTAGGTAGCAGAATGGATTAGAAACCAGAATCCAACAAATATGCTGTTTACAAGTGATATATCTGAAACAGAAAGACACATGTAGAGTTAATATAAAGATCTGGAGAGGAATCTATTATGCCTCAGCTGAGATTTTTAAAAAATGAAAGGATAATATGATCTCAGCAAAGCGAAGTGATATAAAAATCTTTCTAGTAAGTTCCTCTAATAAAGATCCCATTTTCCCATAAGAATCTGAGTCAAATTTGTGAAAATAAGAGCCATTTCCCAAATTATAACTAGTTAAAGCCTATGCACAGGCAGTTTTCAGAAGAAGAAATTAAAACTATCAATAGTCATATGAAAAAATACTCTGAATCATTATTGATTAGAAAAATTAAAATTAAAACAACTCTCAAGTACCACCTAACACCTGTCAGATTGGCTAACATGAAAGAAAAAGAAAATGACAAATGTTGGAAGGGATGAGAAAAAAATAGGGACACTAATGCACTGTTAGTGGAGTCATGAACTGAGCCAAACATTCTGAAGAACAAAATTTGTAACTCTGGCCAAAGGGATATAAAACTCTGCATACCCTTTGAACCAGCAATACCACTATTAGCATTACCACAGAGAGATTAAAATAAAAGGAAAAGGATCTGCATGTACAAAAATGTTTATACCAGCTATCTTTGAGGTGGAAAAGAATTGGAATTGAGAAGATGTCCATAAATTGGAGAATGGCTAAATGAGTTATGCTGATTGATTGTTATGGAATATTATTATGTTTCAAGAAAAAATGAGAGGGATGATTTCAGAAAAACCTGGGAAGACCTACATAAATTAATGCAGAGTGAAGTAAACAGAACCAGATCATTGTACTCAGGAGCAATACTGCATGATGATCAACTGTGAAACACTTAGCTACATTTATCAATACAACAATCCAAGGCAATTCTAAAGGCCCTGTGATGAAAAATGTCATCTAACTCCAGAGAGAGAATCAAAGAACTTTTAATGCAAATTGAAGTATTTTTAACATTTTATTTTTCTTGCATTTTTGTGATGACTAATAGGTAAACATATTTTATATGTATAATTAATATAATATTGCATGCCTTCTTAATGTGTGAGGAAGGGCCTGGAAGGGGGAAGAGAATTTGGAACTTATTTTTTAAAGGATATTAAAATATATAAATAATAACTTATTTTAAAGCCATTCTTCAGATTCCATAGATATCACCCCAAAATCTCAATTTGCAGATTCCACAAATAGCTTCAAGGTCTACATGTAGGCAAAATAAAACAAGTCTAATTCCTTCTTAAAGGATACACCTTTAAACATTTGAAAACAACTATCATGTGCTCTTTTTCTCTCTTATTTTATTTTTTTAAATTTATTTAGAATATTTTTTCATGGTTGCATGAAAAAAAATTATGATTTTTCTGATCCCTGTCCCTCCCCATTCCCAGACCTGTACTATACATGTATCATTGTTCAAAACCTATTTCTATGTTATTCTTATTTGCAATAGAATGAACTTTTAACATCAAAATCACATCCCCATCGAACCACATGATCAATCATGTGTTTTTCTTCTGCATTTCTGTTCCCATAGTTATTTCTCTGCATGTGGATAGCATTCTTTCTCATAAGTTCCTTTGGATTGTCCTGAGTCATTGCATTGCTACTAGTAGAGAAGCCCATTACATTTGATTGTGCCATAATATACTAGTCTCTGTGTACAATGTTCTCCTGGTTCTTCTCCTTTCACTCTGCATCAATTCCTAGAGGTGGTTCCAGTTCACATTGAATTCTTCCAGTTTATTACTCCTTTGAGCACAATAGTATTCCATCATCAACATATACCACAATTTATTCAGCCATTCCCCAATTGAAGAACATCCCCTCATTTTCCAATTTTTTTGCCACCACAAAGAGCGCAGCTATGAATATTCTTGAACAAGTCTTTTTACTTATTGTCTCTTTGGGGTACAAACCCAGCAGTGCTATAGCTGGATCAAAGGGCAGAAAGTCTTTTATCACCCTTTGGGCATAGTTCCAAATTGCTCTCCAGAATGGTTGGATCAGTTCACAACTCCACCAGCAATGAATTAATGTCCCTACTTTGCCACATCCCCTCCAGCATTCATTACTTTCCTTTGCTGTCATGTTAGCCAATCTGCTAGGTGTGAGGTGATACCTCAGAGTTGTTTTGATTTGCATCTCCCTGATTATAAGAGATTTAGAACACTTTTTCATCAGCTTATTAATAGTTTTGATTTCTTTAACTGAAAATTGCCTATTCATGTCTCTTGTCCATTTATCAGTTGGAGAATGGCTTGATTTTTTGTATCATTGATTTAGCTCATTATAAATTTGAGTTATTAGATCTTTGTCACAGGTTTTTGTTATATTTTTTCCCAATATGTTGCTTCCCTTCTAATTTTGCTTGCATTGGTTTTGTTTGTACAAAACCTTTTTAATTTAATGTAATCAAAATTATTTATTTTGCATTTTGAAATTTTTTCTAACTCTTGCTTGGTCTTAAAAATCTTTCCCTTCTCAAAGAATTGACAGGTATACTATTCTGTGTTCACCTAATTTACTTATAGTTTCCTTCTTTATACTCAAGTCATTCACCCATTCTGAGTTTATCTTGGTGTAGAGTGTGAGATGTTGATCTAAATCTAATCTCTCCCATACCATTTTCTAGCTTTCCCAACAGTTTTTTTTAATAGTGAATTTTTATCCCAAAAGCTGGGATCTTTGGGTTTATCATAGCCTGTCTTGATGATGTCACTTACCCCAAGTCTATTCCACTGATCCTCCCATCTATCTCTTTGCCAGTACCATATTGTTTTGATGACTACTGCTTTATAGTACAGTTTAAGTCTGGTACTGCTAGGCCATCTTCTTTCACATTCTTTTCATTATTTCCCTTGGTATTCTTGATCTTTTGTTCTTCCAAATAAACTTTGTTCTTATTTTTTCTAATTCTGTAAAAAAGTTTCTTGGTAGTTTGGTGAGTATGGTACTAAATAAGTAAGTTAGTTTGGTTATGATTGTCATTTTTATTATCTTAGCTCATATGATCCATGAGCAATTAATGTTGTCCCAGTTATTTAGAACTAGTTTTAATTGTGTGGAAAGTATTTTGTAGTTGTGTTCATATAGTTCCTGTGTTGTCTTGGCAGATAGATTCCTAAATATTTTATATTGTCTAGGGTGATTTTAAATGGAATTTCTCTTTCTAACTCTTGCTGCTGGGATGAGTTGGAAGTATATAGAAATTCTGATGATTTATGTGGTTTATTTTGTATCTTGCAACTTTGCTAAAGTTGTTGATTATTTCCACTAGCTTTTTAGTAGGTTCTCTAGGATTCTTTAAGCAGACCATCATATCATTTGCAAAGAGTGATAGCTTGGTCTCCTCATTACCTATTTTAATACTTTTAATTTCTCTTTCTTCTCTAATTGTTACTGCTAATGTTTCTAGTACAATGTTAAACAATAGAGGTGATAATGGACATCCTTGTTTCATGCCTGATCTTACTGGGAATGTTTCTAATTTATCCCCATTGCAGATGATGCTTGCTAATAGTTTTAGACATATACTGCTTATTATTTTTAGGAAAGGCCTTTCTATTCCTATACTTTCTAGTGTTTTCAATAGGAATGAGTGTTGTATTTTGTCAAAGGCTTTTTCTGCATCTATTGAGCTAATGTGATTTTTGTTGGTTTGATTATTGATATGGTTAATTATGTGGATTGTTTTCCTAATATTAAACCATCCTTGAATTCCTAGTATAAATCCCACTTGATCATAAGGAATAATCCTCATGATCACTTGCTGGAGGCTTTTTGCTAGTATTCTATTTAAGATTTTTGCCTCTATATTCATTAAGGAGATTGGTCGATAGTTTTCTTTCTCTGTTTTTGGTCTGCCTAGCTTTAGAATCAGCACTATGTTTGTGTCACAAAAGGAATTTGGCAAAACTCTCTTTGATTATTTAGTCAAATACCTTGTGTAGTATTGGGATTAGCTGTTCTTTGAATGTTTGATAGAATTCACTTGTGAATCCATCTAGCCCTGGGAATTTTTTCTTAGGAAGTTCCTTAATGACTTGTTCAATTTCTTTTTCTGAGATGAGATTATTTAAGTATTCTGTTTCCTCTTTTGTTAATCTAGGCAATTTGTATCTATCTATCTATCTATCTATCTATCTATCTATCTATCTATCTATCTATCTATCTATATTCATCCATTTCACCTAGATTGTCATATGTATTGCCATATAATTGGTCAAAATAGTTCTTAATAATTACTTTAATTTCATCTTCTTTAGAAGTGAGATCACCCTTTTCATCTTTGATACTATTAATTTGATTCTCTTCTTTCTTTTTTTATTAGATTAACCAGTACTTTATCTTTTTATTTGTTTTTCAAAGTACCAACTCCTAGTCTTATTTATTAGTTTAATAGTTCTTTTACATTCAATTTGATTCATTTCTTTTTAATTTTTAGGATTTCCAATTTAGTTTTTATCAGGGAATTTTTAATTTATTCTTTTTCTAATTTATTAAGCTGCAAGCCCAATTCATTGATCTCTGCCCTCTCTATTTTCATTGTAAAGGCACTCAGAGATATAAAATTTCCCCTGAGTACTACTTTGGCTATATACCATGGGTTTTGATAGGTAATCTTCTCATTGTCATTCTCATTAATGAAGTCTGTAATTATTTCTATGATTTCTTCTTTGACCCACCTATTTTGAAGAATTACATTATTTAGTTTTCAATTAATTTTAAGTTTGCCTTTCCATGCATCCTTGTTAATTAAAATTTTATTGCATTATGAACTGAAAAGTGGCATTTATTATTTCTGCTTTTCTGCATTTATTTGCAATATTTCTATGCCCTAGTACATGGTTGATTTTTGTATATGTATCAGGTACTGTTGAGAAGAAGATATATTCGTTTTTATCCCTATTCAGTTTCTTCAGATATCTATTAACTCTAATTTTTCTAGCATTTTATTTATTTCCTTACTTCTTTCTCATTATTTTTCACTTTTATTTATCTAATTCTGAAAGGGGAAGGTTGAGATCACCCACTATTATGGTCTTACTCCTTGAGTTCCTTTAATTTTTCCTTTAGAAATATAGATGCTATACAATTTGGTGCATAAATGTTTAGTAATGATGTTACTTCATTCTTTAGAGTACTCTTTAGCAACATGTAATTTCCTTCCTTATCTCTTTTAATAAGATCAATTTCTACTTTGGCTTTGTCTGATATCATTATTGCTACCCATGCTTTTTTTACTTTAGATGATGTATAATAAATTCTGCTCTAGCCTTTTACCTTGAATCTTTCTGTGTCACCTTGCTTCAAATATGTTTCTTGTAAACAGCATATAGTAGGATTCTGGTTTTTAATCCATTCTGCTATCTGCTTTCATTTAAAGGGTGAGTTCATCCCATTCACATTAAGTATTATGATTACTAACTGTGTCTTTCCTTCCAAAGTATTATCCCCTTTGGATCCTGCTCTATGGCATTTCACTCTATTCCTCCTCATCAGTATTTTGCTTTTTGTCATACATACCCAGGTCCAACTCCCTTCAGTTACCCCCTCCTTCCCTTGTCTTGTTCCCCTTCTACTTCTCTGTAGGGTGATAGAATTCTATACCTCACTGATTATACTTGTTTTTCCCTCTCTGAGCCAGTTAAAATGAGAGTAAAATTTAAACATTGCCTGTCACGACTCTTATCCTCCCATCTCTATATTGATTTTGCATGTGTTTTTATGTTATATAATTTACCCTATTGTTTCTCTCCCTTGCCTTTTCTCTCAGTGCAACCCTCTCTTTCAGCCCTTGATTGATTTTTACATGTCATTTATATGTATACATATCATATCATATATATATAGCGTTCCATATTATCACATTTACATATATAAATCATATCATCATAATCACCTTATTTCCCCACCCTCTTTTTGAGTAAATTCCTTCTGTCTTCTCTACTAAGGGTAATTTTTGAGTATTAGAGAAATTAGAGAATTATTAGAGAAACCTTTTGGGGCTTCTCTTGTGTCTCATATTTGGACTTCAGATTTTTTTGTTTAGGTTTGGCTTATCCCTCAGGAATACTTTGCAATCTTCCATTTTATTGAATGTCCATTTTACCCCCTGAAAGAATATATTCAGTTTTCCTGGTGACTCTGGTTTGTAAATACAAATCTTTTGCCTTCCTGAATATCATATTCCATGCCTTTTGATCCTTTAATGTAAAAGCCACTAGGTCCTGTGTGATCCTGACTGTAGTTTCATGGTATTTGAATGGTTTCTTTCTGGCTGTTTGAAGTATTTTTTCCTTGGCTTGGTGGCCCTTGAATTTAGCTATTTCATTTCTGGTAGTTGTCATTTGAGGATTTCTTTCTGGAGGTGATCTGTGAATACTTTCAATTTCAATTTTATTTTCTTGTTTGAGAATCTCTAAGCAGTTATCTTTAATAATTTCTTGTAACATAATATCTGAGGTTTTTTCTTCATTGTGGCTTTCCAGTTGTCTAATAATTCTCAAATTGTCTCTCCTAGATCTATTTTCTAGGTCTATTGTTTTTTCAAAAAGATATTTCAAGTTTTTCTCTGTTTTTTTTTTTTTTCAATTACTTTTATGTTGTGTTATTGTTTCCTGATTTCTCATGAAATCATTAGTTTCTAGGTGGTCAGTTCTGATTTTTAAGGCCTGGTTTTCCTCTGCCAGTTTTTGATTCTCCTTTTTCAATTGGCCCATTTCTTCTTGCATCACTTTTCTTCCTCCTTATATCACTTTAATTTTTTCTTGCATCATTTTCATTTCTCTTCCCCACTTTTCCTCTGCCTCTCTTAATTGATTTTGGAAGTCTTTTTTAATCTCTTTCAGACTCTATGTCCAATCCATATTCTTCTTTTGGACTTTGGGTGTCTTTCCTTTGCTTTCACTGCAAAAATTCTTTAGAGTTTTTTTCTTTAGAGCTTTTTTGTTTTCTCATTTTTCCATCTAATTATAGGTAGGCTGTGTTTTCTGAGAAGTTTAAACTTCAGTCCTTCTATGATGCTATTTTCAGTTTATTTTCTGGGTGGTTACTAGTTTACCAGATGACCTGGGGGCTGAGAGCTCTAAGAGCCCCTTCTCTCTGCTGATTCAATTGACCCTTGAAATGCTCATAGCTTAAAGACTTTCCTCAGGTTTGGGTATAAGCTTTTGATCTCACTTTTAACTTGATCAGGTCAGGAGCTGATCAAATTATAGCCCCAGGCTGAGGCTCATGGTTTTGGTCTCACTGTGATCTTGATTAAATCAGGCACACCCTTGATTGCCCTATCCTGGAGCTCCACCCTTAGTTTTGGGCAAAAAGATCTGGGGGGGAGGCTCCCCATGAGAACTGTGTCTTCCCCCAAAATCCTGGATTATTTCTTCATTGCAAGCCCAGACTGGGATTCCTGGCTTCACTCTGGGTCCACACAGATCAGCCCCCTTCTGCCCAGATTGTCCTGAGCTTGGACTCTGGACTTCTCCACAGGTTTGAAATTTCAAGGGGTATGAGTTGACTTGGACCCAGACAATCTCTCTGGATCTGAATGTTAGTTAGGGCTTAAGTTTGGAACCTGTGACAGCAAATTTTGGGGGGGGAACTTAAGGGGGTGTTGTGGTTTGCTCTTGGCTTGCTCTTAACTTCTTGCTTTAGACTCTTTCTGCCTCTGCTCTCCTCTCACCTTAGTTCCCCAGATGGTCTCAGCCTACCTTTTGACTTTTTCTTTTCTTGGAAGTTGTTTTATTCTGTCTACTTGTTGGTTCTTTAGCTCCTGTATTCATTTTGTGGCAATATTTTAATCTTGGTCGGAGAGAATTTTTGTGGTGATACAGAACTGCTGCTCTAATTATTCCTCCATCTTGGCTCCACCTGTCATGTGCTCTTGAACACTTCCCTCCTCATCACTAAACTCATTCTTTTTTAAAAAAATTTAACTTCATATTACAAGGCTTCAAGGCCCTTTACCATTTTGGTAGACATATTGTAAATACATTTTAGCTTGTCAACATCTTTTCTAAAATGTGGCACTCAGAGCTGAGAACTTTATACTCCTAGAGGACCTAGAATATAGGATAACTATAACTTCCTTCATAATAGATACAGTGATTCTATTATAAAAGCCTATGACCATACCAGAATTTGCAGTTGCAGGGTTATAATGCTGAATCACATGAAACTTTCACATGGGAGATCTTTTTTCACATGAGCTATTTGTTTATCCAAGTGTATCATATTTTGCATTTCTGAAACTGATCTCAATGGATAAGCTATACATCTTTATATTCGTCACTACTAAATTCAAACTTTCTGGATTCTGATAATCATTTAACCTTGTTGAGATCTTTTTAGATCCTGCCTCTCTGATCTAATATGCAAATTATCCATTCCACTGTTGTGTAACATACAAATTTAATAAGCATGCCATATTATGCCTTCATTATAATAAGTATTGACTAGGACAAGGCCATGAATATAGAGCCGAGGGGCACTCCACTACAGACCTCTCTTCAAGTTGATATCCCTCCAATAATGAACTCTATCTCACTATACGGTTATATACAGTATAACTATATGATTATCCATCACACATATGTCTATCTTGTTCACAAAGATATTATATATAAAAAAGATTTGGTGAAAAGTCTCATTTAAACTTAGATTTCTATGTTTGTGACATTCCCCTGATTTACCAATAATTCTAGTAATAGTCTAGTAATTAAATTTTTTTTAAAACAAGATTGATGATTTGTTATTTAAAAATTGTGTTAACTCATAATGATCATTACTTCTCTTTTTGAAATGCTGGTCAACCACGTCTTTAATACAGCCTTATAATATTCAGGCTTACTGGCCAATAGTTTGAAGAATCATTATTATCTTCATCACTAACATACTCTTCAATACTCATACTGGATCTAGAATCTCATTGATATGGATATCCTCTCCAATGATACTTGATAGAAACTCCATCTTATCCTTGCTCTATCTTGTGTTCCTCTTGTGTATGTTATCTGATTAATTCTCCCTAGAACATCAACCCCAATTCTGTTCTTCTATTTTTTTATATGTCTTATAGATTGTAATGCAATCCTCAGGCTGTCTATTATCCCTTGTTCTTAAACCATGATAGGACCACCTTTCTGCTTACAAGTTTCTTGGATGCTATTCCTCATTCTACTTTTCACCATGTGTCTTTGTATTGTCATTTTGGTTTGTACACAATTTTGATACTTCAGGGACTATGGCATTAAATGATTCAAAACTAGATAGAATTTATTTTGAAAATAGGTATTTCTACATCAGAGAGCAGTTTAATGTCTTTAAAAAATGTGGCATTTCCCACCAACTTCCTTCAGTTTCTCTGGGCTGGTTTATTTTTCTCCCTGTAGGATTTTGTATTATGGACACTTTTCAATCAATTGTATGATCAAACAGTTGTACTGTGTACAAAATTTTTCATAATATCTGTTCCTTTTTCTTCTTTTCATGAAGGATACTTTTGATGAGTATGGAACATAGAAGAGAAAGTAAGCATGTGGGTCATAGTTACTGATGTTCTCCCAACTGTCTTTTGGGGTCATATACTTTTTTCAGTGTTTTGATATCTTTCCTTCTTTTAGATCATCATTATCATGATCAATCCATTCAAGGAGGGCCACATCAGGACAAGTCTGGAAAAGAGGTCTTAGGCCTAGAGATCAGACTAAGGGGAAAAGAGAAGAAAAATACACAGCTGTCAGTTCAGATGAAGGCAGAATCCAAAAGATAGAAAAACCACCTCCACTCATATCTTCTAATTCCACCCATATTTGCAGGTCCCCAAGCCAGTATTCAACTCTTTAGAAGTTCTGAAGAATCCACATTTATATTTTTCAAATATAAATATGCTACACTAACCTCAACCTATGAGATGCCTCAAACATCTGTATGTCTCTGAAAAGTAAAAATGGTTTAATGGAAAGAACATTGGGTTCAACTCTCAACTTGGTCACATACTGGCTCTGTGATTTGGGGCAAGTCACTTTCCTTATGATTGCTTTCCCTGTTTAACTCAGCCTTGCCTAGCTAACAGCAGATCTCTTTGCTGATGACATCAGAGAGGAGAAACTACAGATGGAGCTCATTAAGAGTTTACTTTTTCCACTGCCACCTTTCCCCTCCTCCATCCCATGACTGTGAGTACCTCAACGAGTGGCCTGTTGTAGAGTTGACTGGAACCCAGACTCCAAGTAAGAAGGATGATGAATGTGGTTTAAAAGTTGCCCTGGGCAAGACCATTATTGAAATCACTTCCTCTTCCTGCCATGGTCAGAAGAACCAAGGGTCTAGAGAATGACCAGCAGCAAAAACCAGGTTATATCAACTGTTCCCTGGAGATTTAAGGCTCAGGGGTATCCTTTGCCCCAAACATTCCTCCCTTTTTGCCCCTGCCACCATATTTCTGCAGGGAGGTTAATCTTGAGCCTTGGTGCTTATGCAAGTTAAAATTAACCAAGATAAAGACTTAACGTTTTATGTGTTAATGGCCATCTGATTCTTTTGGGCAACCCTTTCTAAGTTCCCAAACTGCTGTTTTGGACTGAAAACAGTGGCCTGACTAGCATGCCTACTGTCAATCCCTACATTGGCAAGTGGATGGCAGGCAGCAGGTTGCAATGAGTGGGAAGGGTCTGCGCCATGTGGGTGTTTACAATTGTCTGAGGCATCTTGAGCTCAGCCAGGCCAGATGGACTCTCCCTCTCAAATATCAGACCTGATCTTTTCAAATAAAACAGTACAAAGCACATTAAAAGCTTTGATCCAACTGTTTACTTTGCATTTGTGTGTGTTGAGGGAAATCAGGACAAAGGGAGGATTTATTAGTCATTCCTGTGGGTGGTCAGTCCAAGCAGTGGGCATGTTAGAAGATAATTGGGCGTGATCTTCATTGACACATATTAGAGAAGTGCAGGAGCTCTGTACTTCTCTGCTCTCTTGCTGAATTGCTTTGGCTAGTTTTCTAAGCCATCTTCTGTGTTTCAATCTCCTATAATGGAGAATTACCATATATAGGGTCAGTGACTATTGGAGGTCAGTTAATGAGTCAGTTCCTTTGCTGTAAGACAGAGTTTTACGTAAAATGATCCTAGGTGGACGAAACCCATGTTTCAGAGACTCCAGGAAAAGACACTTAATAACATCCTACGGTAAAAAGAATAATGCTACTTCAGATTTTCAGTGTTTATTCTTTCATGACATTTTCTGTTTTGTTTTGATTTGAAATTTGCAGCAATTCTGTTAATAATATTATAGTAACAGTAAGAGCCATCATTTATATAGCACTTTAAAGTCTGCAAAGAATTTCACAAATGTTTCCTTTTAGCTTCACAACAACCCTGGGAGGTAGTGCTCTTTTTGCCTGTATTATACGGATGAGGAAGCTGAGGCTGCCAGAAGTTAAATGACTTGGCCAGGGTCACAGATTTTTGAACTCTGGTCTTTCTGAACCTGGGACTCTCTGACTCCAAGTCTACCACTCTATCCACTGTCTCATCTTGCTGTATATGTGAGCTAGTCAGATATTATCTTTGCTGCACAGGTCAGGAAACAGAAGCCACTAGGTCAGATGACTCGCCCAAAGCCATGAAATTACCTGGTGAGAGAACCAATAATCCTGGGAGCATCCAGTTCTCAAAAATCCTGATCTGCTGTGTCCATTCGCCTACACTGTATCACCCAAATCAATTATCATCAGAATATTCTTCTTGTCGTCCCTGAATCCATCCTGTGGGAAGTGAAATCATAGAATAATAACATTATAGAAAGGGCATTAGAATCTCTTCAGGTGAGGTCATTTGGGCTGAGGTCAAAGGTGACATAGCTAGTTAGTGGCAGACCTGATTCTCAGTTCCATGTTCTTTCCAACACATCACTATTTCCTTTTTACTTGTGTTCAGAAAGATGGGTAAAACAGGCTTTAAAATCTTTGCATTTTTGTTCATGAGTTTGTTTTGTGTTTTAAAGAAAGGGATGGGGGGCAGCTAGGTGGCTCAGTGGATTGAGAGCCAGGCCTAGAGACGGGAGGTCCTGGGTTCAAATCCAGCCTCAGACACTTCCTAACTGTGTGGCCCTGGGCAAGTCACTTAACCCCCATTGACTAGCACTGTTCTTCTGCCTTAGAACCAATGCACAGTATTGATTCTAAGAGGGAAAGTAAAGGTTTTTAAAAAAATCTTTGCATTGTTATTATTAGTCATAGTAGAAATGATAATATACTTCTATGTGATTAATAATGACTTCACATACATTACTCATTTGATCTTCATAACAATGCTGTAAGGAAGGCCATGTAGAGAGCATTATTGCCATTACACAAAGCTCAGTAATTTGCCCAATCCAGGCCCCAATCAAGCTCAGTACTCTTACCAGAATCTCAAGAATTCTGAGAGGACCTTCCAGAACCCATTAAATGCAGAGGAATTGAGCTTGGGGGGGGGGGGAATGAATGGGGAGAGTGGGTACTCAGAGAATATAACAAAAAATGGCCGGTTCCCCTCACTATCTAAGAACAACAATAGCTACTCAGATTCAGTGAGCAGTGCTAGACATGAAATGCCCATTCCAACAGTCTTTCTCTCTTGCTCAAGGCCACTGGCCATTTGCCTTTTAGGATAAGATTGCTGGTTCCTGAGTAGGTTGTTTAGAGGATGGGGGCAAAAGGAAAGGTGTTTACGAATTCCAGTGTGAGCACAGCACCCGGGAAAAGAGCATTTGGCAGACTGAAATATCTCTTTTTATCTGAAAACAAGAACAAAACTTCTTCATGAGATTTCAAAAACAAATGAGGCATTTGGAGAAATAAAGATAAAACACGATTGTTTCATGTTTATCAAATAGAATTGGAAAATATGCAGTTGCTGGGGGTGTATGTGTGTGTGAGAGACAGAGAGGGGGAGACAGGAGAGAGGAGGTACTGTAATTTTAATTGCTTGTAATCTAACTTCCCTTTTTGTTCCTTTTTCTTCCTTTCTTTTCTTCCTTTTTTTTTGTATGAGTTAATCTGTTGGTTACATTTTCAGCTTTTCTTTCCTTCTGGTTTCATTTTCAGATGAAAAAATGCTGGGCACACAGCGCTGCTGTCTGGTTGCCATGGTGACCACAGCCTATTATCCCGCCTTGTCATTCATCAAGAAAGAATTGCACTTGACAGAGAGAGGAGAATGCCTGCAGTCTGCAGCAAAAAAAAAAAGGGGGGGGGGCGGTTTTCTTTTCTTCTGAGTATGTAAAAGGTCTTTAATGCCCGTTTCGTTACATGTTTTATTTAACATTATTTATTACTTGTAACGGCAATAATTGATACCTGTAAAAATACACCCCCTCCCTTCAAAGTGTTTAATTTGCAATTTGCTCGTTTGTCTTGCTTCCCCATTTTCAAGCTACACCCCCCTTCACTTCCACCTCCGTGAGGGGAACAGCTAAATGGTCACATTCTCCAAAGAGAGTGACCATTGTCCAGGTGCCTCAAAAAGCAAGCCAACCTCACCCCCCCCCTTAATTGTGCCCTGTGCTCATCAGCTTCTGCTGTCCTCCTCATTTAGAAAAATAATTAGTGCACTTTGGGGAAAACAACAACAACAACAATTGAACATAACCTTTGACCAGAGCAGATCCTCCAAGTGTGCAATGCCTGTGGACTAAAATATTCAAAAAGGAAGGTTTCTGCCCTCCCCCCAAAATGGAGGTCTTTCCAGGAGAGGGTAGAATATAAAACCAGTAATTGCTCTTTACAAAGTTGGATCCTAACCAAACTCATTCTTCAAAGGCAGGAAAAGGTAATTACTTGTTATTTGGCCATTCCTCATCTTTGCCATCTGAATTAACCCAAATTAATTCTGAAAATATGTGGCCTAATACCTTTTGTAAATGAATACATTTGTAGGTTTAAACACCTTGTCTTTTTCTTTTACGCTCCCCCCCCCTTTTCTTTCTTTCTTTCTTCCTTGTTATTAAGAACCTGGGATTATTTCCCTGTTAATTGTTGGGTTGTTAAACTATCTGTATCTGGTTGGGTCATTGTAAAAGCCTGTGCTCTACAGAACTGCCTGGTACCAGCTGATTTCCTTGTTAACGGGGAGAATGTATAGTAAAAAAAGTTTTATTGGCTGGGTGGGATTTTAAGTTGAGGTCCTCTTAGCTTGGTTTTTAAATCTGTTGAATCTTTTGTCCTGGAGATCACAGGAAAGATGGTAGAAGCACAGATGCACCTGAATTGCTGAGATGCCAGATCTTAATATGAATGGTATTTGTTTTAATGGGCATTCTACATGGAGCTCCATTGAACATCAAGGACTGAGGTATTAAGAACTTGTGAAGTTCAAGTTTTCTTCCTTCTGAAGACAACCTTCCTACTGAAGCTTTGGGACAAGAAGAGTGCCTGAATGCAGCTGCAGCAGGGAAGAAAGGGATTCAACAATTTCCTAGTGACTCTGGGCAGTGAATTAGTTTAGGCTCTAAATCCTGTGCCATTGCTGCATAACTGAAACAAGGAGAGTTGTGTGGTGGCAGTGATGGTCAGTGGATGTTGCCCACAATACCCAAATGACTATAAGCTGACAAGCCTGAAGTGTTGGGGAAGAATCATCCTTTATTTCAATTAAACAAGCATTTATAAAATGCCTCTTCTATGCAAGGAAATGTGCTGGATATTGAGAATATAATGACAAAAACAAAACCATGCCTGCCTTCAAGAAACTTATATTCTACTAGCTAGTTCTTGCTATAGCTTCATTCATACAGATATTAGTATTCCAGTCAGAGAGCTGAATCCTTAAACATCTACCCACACCCTTACTGAGCAAATGTGGAAACCATAGGCTGTTTTCTCTTATTCTTGACATTTAGGAGAGGGGTGGGGGGGTGGGGAACAACCAGAAAAGGATAAAATAGAGCAGAAGACATGTTGTGTTTAAGACTCTTGCCTCTTCCCCTCATTGTTCAACTTTTACTTTAATATTGCCGCAACACCACTGTTCATTTCCTGTTCAACTCCAATTCTACCTTTTGATTTTCCAATCTCCCTTAGGCTAATGGTTTCAGTGAAGAATGAAATGAACAGGCAGAAACAATTAAGTGAGCAGATACAGTGAAAACCAACACCACTGCAGTTTCACGGAAATAGAAGTGTATGAAAGAATTCTGTTTGGGTTTTTATCTTCCTGCAGGAAGTCTTACTTTTAGGCTAATTATTATTCTTCCTCTTCCCAATACTTCCCTACCTAGTCCTTATCCACAACAAATGCACTGCCCCCACCAGCTCACTCCATACTCCCCCTTAAAGGGAAGAGGCATTTATCACCTCAGCTATGCCTAAGAAATCATAGCGATTGAAAATATTTTCTCTGTATGTTGCTATTACTGGTAATCTCCCAGAATCAAATCCATCTAAATATTCTTAATTGCAAATGTCTCCCAAATCCTGTTAAATGCTCACATATGTCTTTATGAAAATTGGAATATGGACTGTTTATACACTCTTGATTGTGGTCATGAATATCATTAAAAAAGGATCAAGTCAGTTTAAGGACTGAAACATCTAAAATCTGATGGGTGGTTTATCCATAAGGAATAGATTTAATTTTGCTCATAAATGGCTTCTTCTCATTCTATACATAGGCATTTCAATATTCAAAATGTAGGATTATAAAGTGTTGATAAGTTTTATTAGAAATTAACCAGGAAAGAATCAACTATATTCCCAACAAGTACATCATCATACTTTATAAGAAGGATATAGTCTCTTTTCCAAAGGTTTCCTGTGGCATTTCATTTGACAAGAATGTTGGTCTTCTTAGTTTTGGTTCTGTTTGGTTAAATTAGAAATAATTCTCTTAATTGAAACCATTTGAAACAGGACTCAAGATACCAAAGAGAAAGCAGTGAAAATGAGACACCACAGTGACTATTAGCAGCCATTTTAAATGTCATTGTGTTATCAGCTGGCATGAGCTCACAAAAGTCACTTTCCAAGCCCTATTGGCAGTGAATCTATTTTTAAAGTTATTCTTCATTTCATAAGACAGTATGAAGCAGAGATGTGCTTTTTAAGGACCAGAATTCATGAAACCTCAACCTAGTGCAACTCTTATGGCCATCCATTGCAAGGTGACATCACTTCAGTAATGAATCTAGGGAGGTAGCAGGGCTTCCACAAGGCTTTGCTAAGCAGAAGGCATATGGAGCTTTTATTGAATACACCCTTTAGTATTTACCCAATTAAACACCTCTTGTAAACCATGGACTTTGTATTTTTGTTGTTGTTGTTGGGGGGTAGGGTTTGTTTGTTTGTTTTAATACCAGTATAACGGTTTACTCTGCAATAGTGAAGATTTGAAGACAGCTGCTAGTAAACATAAAATGAGCTATATAATGGTATTACAATGGATTTTTTATTTGAGATTCCAGGATGGGGCAAATTTGTTACCCTAGCAAATGTCTGGTTACATGGAAATTGTCTTCACATAATAGGGAACATTTCCCTGAGAAGAAAAAAAAAAGCAATTTATTTTTGTTTAAACCCCAGCACACTTCCTTTCCTTTGTTATTTATGAAAAATACACATATATTATGTCTAGACATGAGCATTTTTCAGGGAATGCAGTTCCTTCAGGTGCCCAAGATTCCCAATAGCAAATGATTAGTGGAGACATATGGATTCTCCCTTGTGGCAGTTGGGGGTGCAGTGGTCAAGATACTTCCTTAGTCTTGTTGACAAGTCTCTTTCAATAGCTTCAGCATACTGAACTAGTTTAGAACAAACAGGTTAAAGTCCTGCTTGTTCTTTCAGGATTTGCCTTATTTCAACTTAGGTGAAAGAACCTCCCTCCCACCCAATATGCAAATGATTCTATAATAGAAAGCTTTAGTTTTCCAAATAGTTCTCATTTGGATGCTTATAGATTCTGAAGATTAAGGTTCAAGTCTGAGAGGATAAACTTAAAAAACAGTCTGAGAGATCCAATGAAAAAACTAGCAAATATTTCCTGAAGATGGTGTTCTTAAATATTAAAACTGGCAACCAAGGTAGTATGGGAATCTCTTTCATCCTAGGTCTTTCAAATAGGATATTTTTTTCATTTTGATGGGAAAGGTGGTTTACTCCTTTTTTTTCAAGGGTAATAAGGCTCAATAGCTCTTGATGGTGTGTTTAGATGTGTATATGAGAAGAAAGTGGAATAATCTATAAAAGTTAGTACTCTCCTAAAGATTCTCCAATCTTGAGATCTTTTGCTTTTATGATTTGAGATTCCACATATATAGCAATAAGGATGCTTCTGCTCACCACCAACTCCAACTTGAGAATCAATCTTATTGCTTTATAGGCATAGCCTGTCATTTTGGCCACCATGATTTTGGACAAATGGGGTCAGTACAATCATGGTGCAGAGCTTTGTACTTGTGTAAGGGATCTTAAAAAATGTTAAACCTGATTCAGTTAATAAATGTATCTTGTAGTTTACTGATACTCCCCCAAGCTGGTGTATATATATATATACATATATATATATATATGTGTGTGTGTGTATGTATATATATATATGTATGTATGTATGTATATACTTATGAAATATATACATATATATATGTTTCAGTCATTATTTTATTCTTCTGTCCAGAGTACAAGCCCAATCATGATGATGCCTATTATTGAACTGGAGTTGCCACCAGGTTGGAAAAAAAAATTTAAACTTCCTTCTTTTATTCCATTTCCCTTTCCCTACTAGCTCCCCCATTGAGGACCAAATGATTAATCAAGTGCCACATTGCAAACTGCAAGTTAGATGAAAGAAAACAAGGAGCATGAATAATCCATTAAAAGGAAATCCTGCCCTTGGATAATTGAGAGCTCACTGCCTTAGTTCTAGTCCCTGCTCTGCAACTAACTGAATGTAGCTTTAGGCAAGTCATTCTATCTATGGACCTCAATACCCTCATATGTAAAAAGAAAGTGTTGGATTAGATGAACTCTAACATCTCTTTTAGCCTCATCCTTTTAGTATTTGATGTTTGCTCATATAGAAGAAAATTGTTTGATAAATTAACTCATATTAAGGTGTAAATGATTGGTTAAAGAATATCTTAATCCCTCTCCCTCCCCAGGGTATTTGCATTTTTTGGTAAATGGAGGCCACAGATTGCAGTGAAGTATAGGAGAGCCACTTCTAACTTCCAAGGATTAGGACATATCTCAAGATTGTTTCAATTTAATAGCAGAAGATTCATTATTCAAAAGTCTTAAGTTTTAATTACCTTAAACCCCAATGTCCATCTGCTTCAGGCTAAAATTATCTCTTTCTCTCTTTGTCTCTTTCTCTTGAGGGAGTCTTCAAACTATAGGCAAAGTCATTTGACTTCAATTCCTGATAAAACTATAGCATGTATTATTAGCGAAATGTATAGTGCATATCTAGAAAAGAAAATAGATTTTCACAAACAACTAGCATGGTTTCAGCAAAAACAAGTCATGCTATACTGACCTTATTTCCTTTTTTGACAGGGTTATTAGACTGGCAATTCAGAGGAATGCTTAAAGTGTAAGTTCCCTTGATTTTAGCATCATATTTGACAAAGTCATGCTATTCTAGTAGAAAAGATAGAGAGATGGGGACTAGATATAGTACAATTAGATAAATTAAGAACTGGATTTATAGCTGGAGAAAAAAAGGGTATTTATTAATGGTTTAATGTCAGGTTAGAAGGAAGTCCTTAGTGTTCTTACTTGGGTTTTGGTGCTTTATAACATATCTATCTATGATGCAGGTAAAAACATAGATGGCATTCTTAAAAAATTTGCAGTAGTGTAAGGACAAGAAGTATAGCTAAATTGTTAGATGATAGAATTAGGATCCCAAATAGTCTTGATAGGCTAGAACACTGGGTTAAATTTAATGAATAATAATAATAATAAATTTAATGAGAAATAATACATTGTAATAAATATAAATTATTACTTGGGTTCAAAAAATCAGCCTCCCAAGTACAATACAAGAAAGATATGGCTAGGCAGTAGTAGGTCATCTTTAAAAGATCTAGCAATATTAGTGAACTATAAACTCAATATGTGTTTATAAAATGGAAATCAATAAAAAGCATAGGGACAAGGACTAAGAAGGAGATAATCCTCCTATATTCTGACCTTATCATACTTCATCTGGAGTTTTATTCTAGGCACAACATTTTAGGAAGTCACAGATGGTCTGAAGAAATTTCAGAGGCAGGGAATCAAGTTGGTGAAGAGTCTCAAGATCATCTAATATGATGATCTAGATTGACTGAAGGAAATAATATTTACTCTGGAGAAGAGACAATTTAGGGGGAACACAATAGCTGACTCAGGAAGGTAGGAAGTTCTTTTTCACTAGATATTGTCATGCAGAAAGTTGTTGGGCACTTGCTGAACTTGGTGTAGAGAGAATTCTAATTTAGGAATAGATTAGGCTGGAGATTTCTTTCAACTCTGAGAGTCTGAGGAACTTTCTTATTTCACTCAAAAGACTCCTCCTCCAAATTACCTAAATTCTAAATCTTAGTATCAACACTGATTTTTCTTTCTCTCTCACTTGCCTTACATCTAATCAATTGCAAGTCCAATTGGTTCTACCTCAGCAACATCACTCTCTATCTCAAAATTCCCTAACTGTTGAGATTCAGATTCTGTTTTAGGCCTTCTACTCTTTGCCTTCTATGATTTCTTTCTTGATAATCTCATCAGCTCTGAGGCAGACAACTCTCAGATCAATATATCCAGCCTCAAGGTACCCAGTCTCAGTTCTAGACCATTATTTTAAACTGGATATCCCAGAAACATCTTAAAAACAACATGCCTAATACTTTCTTTAGATACCCTCAATTTCCAAACTTCCCTATTTCAGTTGAAGGAACTAACCTTTCAGAGTCCTAGGTTTATGGGGTCAGCATTATCCTTGACTCCTTACTCTCCCCTCATTCCACACCATTAGATCAGTTGTCAAGTCTTCTCATACACATCTCCTGTATCTGCCACCTTTTCTTCACTCACATGGCTACCACCTTAAGTCAAGCCCTAATCAACCCTTTCCTAGATTATTGCAACAACCTCCTAATTTGTTTCCCCCACCTTATTTCTTAACATTTCTGTTCACTCTACATATTGCTGCCAACGTAGTTTTCCTTGAGGCAATACTCTGACCATATCACTCCTATACTCAACCAACTTGAGTGGCAGTTTTCTATTGCCTCTAGAATCAATTATAAATACCTCAGCTAACTGTTAAAATCCTTCACAACCTAGCCCTAACCTACTTTTCCAACCTTATTGGAAATGATTCTCTTTCTTCCACTCTGAAATTCAGTCAATGAATGGAAGAGAATAAAGTGCCATAAGATTGGAAAGGTAGAAATGTTCCACTTTATAAAGAGCTTTAAAATTCCAGACAAAGGATTTGCATTTGATCCTGAATGTAATAGGGAGCTGCTAGAATTTATTGAGTTGGGATATTGGGAGGGGGTTGGATACCACATGAACAAATTTAAGATTTTGGCAGCTGCATGGAAGATACATTGAAACAGAGAGAGACTTCAGTCAAGGGATACCAATTAGGAGATTATTACAATAATCCAGTGATGAAGGCTTGAACTAAAGCAATAGTATGAGTGGAGACAAGAGGGTTTGAAAGATATAGTAGTGGAAAAAATGACATTATTTAGCAACTTATTGGAAATGTGAGGTGAGCAAGAGTGAGAAACTGAGGAAAAAATAAGTTTTATTTCAGACACATTGAGGTTGAGATACTTATGGGATATCAAATTCACATTGAAGGGGCAGATCTCAGGGGAGTCTATGAATGGCTATCTAGATCTCTGAATCATCTGTATGGAGATGATAATTGAATCTATGAAAGGTGATAAGATCACCAAATTGTAGAAACATTGTAGAAACAAAAGAAAAGAGGGCCCAAGACAGAGCTTTGAGAGATATCCCCATTAGTGGGCTTGAGATAACTAAAGGACCAGCAAAATAGGAATGTTTAGTCAGGAAAATAGAGAACCAAGAATCTTTCAGTACTTTTCTTTATATTCTTCGTAATTACCAGCCTTAATTACATTACATATTCCATTATAAATCAAGTATGGTTTTGCCCTGGTAGAGGATTTCTAACTATACTTATGGAATCATATCTATTTTTTAAAATCCATTATATTAATCTCCTAAAGTTTAATTATTACCAGTTAGTCAATAAATATTTATTAAGTATTTTTTATATACCAGGCACTTTGCTAAGTGCTGGAGCCACAAAAAAAGTTGGACATCTAGGTTGATTCCAGTTGTTGCCTGCCAGAGGGAACTATAGTTGTGATTTCTTCATTTGGAATCTTATCTACCACTTGGTCTTACAGAGCTTGATAGACCCCAGTCAGGTAAAATGCTATTGTGAAAATCTTTGAATAATTATCTCTTTTTCATATGTTGGGTAATAAGTTCCATTATAGGATTATTTTTCAACTTTTACTCTATATTGCCAGATTTCTCTCCAAAAAAGTATCAAAATTTGCAATTTCACCAGTAAACATGAGTGTATTTGCTTCTATATAAACCTGCCAATAATGTATTTCATTGCTTTTCGTTATTTTTACCTATTTAATGTGGGTGGTATTTCAAAGTTATTTTAATTTATGTATCTTTGATTATTGAAAGTAAGAATGACATGGAAGATAAGGAACCCTTCTTAGATCCAGAAGGACTTAGTTCAGGTTTGATCTCTGGTATATACTGGTTGTGGAACACTAGGAAAATCATTTAAGTTCACAGCTTAAACACTTCTCTAAGACTAAAAATGGGGGAGGGTAAGGGCAGATAGGTAGCTAGTGGATAAAGTATAGGGCCTGGAGTCAGGAGGACCTGGGTCCAAATGTAACCTCAGACATTGCCTAGCTTCGAGACCCCAAGCAAGTCACTTAATGCCATTTGCCTTAAAAAGAAAAAAAAAGACTAAATTGCAGAGAAGGTATCAAGCTTCAATAGTAGAAGGAATTTCCTATACCAGAGAAAAGCATTAAAGAGGACTTCTGGGGGTGGAGCTAAGATGGTGGAGTAATCCTTAGCAGCTCTGTACCACCATGAGAATCCTCTCTGACCAAGATTAAAATATCACCACAAAATGAATACAGGAGTAAAAGAACCAACAAGGAGACACGGTGAAACAATTTTCAACAGAAGAAAAACCCAAATGGTAGGCAATAAACATCTGGGGCACTAGGGTGAGAGGAGAACAGACCCAGCAAGAAGATATAGGAAAGAAGAAAGAGTAATCCAACCCATACCCCATCCTACAACTGCTGTCTGAGTATCAGGAACCTATGCCCAAACCAACATCTAGATCCTGACTGAGCAAATAGAGGTACATGTCAACCCATACCCCCTTGAAATTTCAAATCTGTGGAGAAGTCCAAAGCCCCACCCAAGGGAATTCTAGTCTGGGCTTGGGACAAAGACTTAGTTCACATTTTGGGGTGGATTATAGTATTAAGTACTGATCTTTTTGCCTGAAGCTCAGGGTGGAGCTCCAAGACAGTACATTCAAGTGTGTGTGTGATTGGATCAAGGACACAGTGAGACCAAAAATTTGTAACTAAGCCTGAGGCTAGAATTTGATCAGTCCCTGACCTGATCAAAATCAGAGTGAGATCAAAAGCTTACACCTAAGCCTGAGACAAGTCTTTAAGCTATCAGCATCATGTGGGTCAATTGAATCAGCAGGGTGAGAGGGCTATCAGAGCTCTCAAAACTCAGACGATCACATCATCCCTCCAAGCCTACCTATAATTAGATAGGAAAAATGAGCAAACAACAAAAAAGCACCTAACTCTAAAGACTGCTTATGGAGTCAAAGAACAAAGTACAGACATATAAGGGGACAGTGAAAGCAAAGAAAACACACCCAAAGTCCAAAAGAAAAATATGGATTGGACACAGATTTTGGAAGAACTCAAAAAGGATTTTAAAAACCAATTAAGAGAAACAAAGTGAAAGTGGGGAAGAGAAATGAAAGTGATGCAAGAAGAAATGAAAGTGATGGGTGTGGAGCCAAGATGGAAGAGTATCTAGGACAACAGGCTGCCATTTTACCATGAAAATCCTCTCTGACCAAGAGTAAAATATTGCCACAAAATGAATACATGAGTGAAAAAACCAAAAGAGACAGAGGGAAGCAACCTTCAAAAAAAAAAGAAAACCCCAAAAGATAGGCAGATTTCATCTGTGGAACTGATGGAAGAGGGGAGTGGAGCTAGCAGGGGGAATAGCAACAAGAGAAGAGCAAACCAAGGACAAACCAAATCTCTAACACCCCCCACATCTGCTCTCACAGGTTCCAAACTTAAGCCCAAGCTAAGTCAGACTCTGAGATCCCACAGGGCAAAAAGAAGTCCAAGCCAACCAACACCTGTTGAAATTGCAAAGCTGTGGAGAAGTCTGGAGTCCCAGCCCATGGCAATCTGAGCCAAAGGGGGCTATGGGTCCAGAGTGAAACTAGGAATCCCAGTATGGACTTGGGGTGAGGACATAATCCATGTCTTGGGATGAGGACACAGTTCTCAGGGGGAGCCTCCCCAGGATCTTTTTGCACAAAACTAAAGGGGGAGCTCCAAGACAGGGAAATCAAGGGTGTGCCTGATATAATCAAGAACACCTTGAGACCAAAAAATACAAACAAACAAAAATAAAACCCAGCAAGCCTAAGCATGGGTCTAGAATCTGATCAGCACCTGACCTAATCAAGTTCAGACTGAGATCAAAAGCTTACACACACCTGAGGAAAGTCTTTAAGCTATCAGCATCTCAAGAGTCAATTGAATCAATAGGGAGAGGGGACTCTCAGAGCACTCAACCCTCAGACCACCTAGTAAACTAGTAACAAACCATAAAATAAGCTTAAAATAACATGAACAAAGGACTGGAGTTTAAGAGGGTACCCCAACTCCCTGGAAAACAGAGCTTAACTATAATTAGATAGGAAAAATGAGCAATCAAAAAAAGTATCTAACTCTAAAGATTTTTTATGGAGACAAAGAGCAAGTTGCAGACACATAAAGGGACAGCAAAAGCAAAGGAAATGCATCCAAAGTCCAAAATAAAAATATAGATTGGACACAGATTCTGGAAGAATTCAAAAAAGATGTCAAAACCCAATTATTAGAGGAATAAATAAAGTAGGGAAGAGAAATGAAAGTAATGCAAGAAGAAATGGGCCAATTAAAAAATGAGAACCAAAATCTGACAGAGGAAAACCAGGCCTTTGAAATTATAATTGTTCATCTAGAAGCCAATGATTTCATGAGAAATCAAGAAACAACAAAGGAGAATCAGAGGAATGAAAAAACAGAGGAAAATGTGAAATTTCTTATTGTAAAAATAACAGATCTAGAAAATAGATCTAGGAGAGACAATTTGAGAATTATTCGATTACCTGAAAGACATGATGAAGAAAAATCCTAAGACATCATATTACAAGAAATTATCAAAGATAACTGCCCAGAGATCCTCAAACAAGAAAATAAAATTGAAATTGAAAGAATTCACAGATCACCTCCAGAAAGAAACCCTCAAATGACAACTTCCAGAAATATAATAGCTAAATTCAAGAGCCATCAAGCGAAGGAAAAAAAAATACTTCAAGCAGCCAGAAATAAACTATTCAAATACCATGGAGCTAGAGTCAGGATCACACTGGATCTAGTGGCTTTTACATTAAAGGATCAAAAAGCACAGAATATGATATTCAGGAAGGCAAAAGATTTGGATTTACAAACCAGAGTCACCCAGAAAAACTGAGTATATTCTTTTGGGGGGGGGGGGATGAACATCCAATAAGATAGTAGATTGCCAAGTATTCCTAAGGGATAAGCCAGACCTAAACAAAAACTTTGAAGTCCAAACATGAGACACAAGAGAAGCCCCAAAAGGTTTCTCTAATAATTCTCTAACTTCTCTAATTCTCAAAAATTACTCTTAGTAGAGAAGACAGAAAGAATTTACTCAGAAAGAGGGTGGGGAATTAAGGTGATTATGATGATATATATATGTAAATGTGATAATATGGAATGCTATATATATGATATGATATGTATACATATAAATGACATGTAAAAATCAATCAAGGGCTGAGAGGGTTGGGCTGAGAGGGTTGCACTGAGAGAAAAGGCAAGGGAGAGAAACAATGGGGTAAATTATATAATATAAAGACACATGAAAAATCAATATAGAGATGGGAGGATAAGGGTCGTGACAGGCAATGTTTAAATTTTACTCTCATTGTAACTGGCTCAGAGAGGGAAAAACAAGTATAATCAGTGAGGTATAGAATTCTATCACCCTACAGAGAAGTAGAAGGGGAACAAGACAAGGGAAGGAGGGGGTAACTGAAGGGAGTTGGACCTGGGTGTGTATGACAAAAAGCAAAATACTGATGAGGAGGAATCGAGTGAAATGGCATAGAGCAGGATCCTAAGGGGATAATACTATGGAAGGAAAGACACAGTTAGTAATCATAATACTTAATGTGAATGGGATGAACTCACCCTTTGAATGAAAGCAGATAGCAGAATGGATTAAAAACCAGAATCCTACTATATGCTGCTTACAAGAAACATATTTGAAACAAGGTGACACAGAAAGATTCAAGGTAAAAGACTAGAGCAGAATTTATTATACATCATCTGAAGTAAAAAAAAAAACACAGGTAACAATAATGATATCAGACAAAGCCAAAGTAGAAATTGATCTGATTAAAAGAGATAAGGAAGAAAATTACATGTTGCTGAAGAGTACTCTAAAAAATGAAGTAACATCATTACTAAACATTTATTCCCCAAAGGGTATAACATATAGATTTCTAAAGGAAAAATTGAAGGAACTCAAGGAATAAATAGATAATGAGACCCTAATAGTGGGTGATGTTAACCTTCCGCTTTCAGAATTAGATAAATCAAACCATAAAATAAATACTAAGTAAGGGAAATAAATTAAATGCTAAAGAAATTAGAGTTAATAGATATCTGGAGAAAACTGAACAGGGATAAAAATGAATATACCTTCTACTCAGCAGTACATGGTACATATACAAAGATCAACCAGATACTAGGGCATAGAAATATTGCAAGCAAATGCAGAAAAGCAGAAATAATAAACACCACTTTTTCAGTTCATAATGCAATAAAAATTATAATTAACAAGGGTCCACAGAAAGGCAAATTTATAATTAATTGGAAATTAAATAATCTAATTCATTTAAACAGGTGAGTCAAAGAAGAAATTATAGAAACAATTACAAACTTCATTAATGAGAATGACATTGAGGAGACATCATACCAAAACCTATGGGATACAGTCAAACAGTACTCAGAGGAAAATTTATATCTCTGAGTGCCCATACCAAAAAAATAGAGAGGGTAGAGATCAATGAATTGGGTTTACAACTTAAAAATTAGAAAAAGAACAAATAAAAATTCCTAGATAAAAACTAAATTGGAAATCCTAAAAATTAAAGGAGAAATTAATCAAAGTGAAAGTAAAATAACTATTGAACTAATAAATAAGACTAGGAGATGGCACTTTGAAAAGAATAAAATAAAGTACTAGTCAATCTAATAAAAAATAAAGAAGAAAAATCAAATTGACAGTATCAATGATGAAAGGGGCAACCTCACCTCAAATGAAGAGGAAATTAAGGCAATTATTAAGAACCACTTTGCTCAATTATATGGCAATAAATATGACAATCTAAGTGAAATGGGTTAATATTTACAAAAATATAAGTTGCCCAGGTTAACAAAAGAAGAAATAGAATTCTTAAACAATCCCATCTCAGAAAAAGAAACTGAACAAGCCTTCTTAAGTACTTCCTGAGAAAAAATCCTCAAGGCCACATAGATTCACAAGTAAATTCTATCAAACATTTAAAGAACCAGTAATCCTAATAATATACAAGTTTTTTTTTACAAAATAAGCGAAGTTTTATCAAATTCCTTTTATAACACAAATATGATATTGATTCCAAAGCCAGACAGACCAAAAACAGAGAAAAAAACTATAGACCAATCTCTTTAATGAATATAGATGCAAAAATCTTAAATAAAATACTAACAAAAGGACTACATACAGCAATTATCACAAGGATTAGCCACTATCACTATGACTAGCCACTATGACTAGGTGGGATTTATACCAGGAATGCAAGAATATTTTAATATTATGAATAATAAAACCAACAGAGATCACATGCAGAAAAAGATGCAGAAAAAGCCTTTGACAAAATATAACCCCCATTCCTATTGAAAACTCTAAAAAGTATAGGAATAGAAGGGCCATTTCTCAAAATAATAAACAGTGTACATTTAAACCATCAACAGATATCATCTGCAATGGGGACAAGTTAGAAGCCTTCTCAATAAGTTCAGGAATGAAGCCAGGAAGTCCATTATCACCTTTTTTATTCAATATTGTATTAGAAATGCTTGCAGTAGCAATTAGAGAAGAAAAAGAATTTGAAGGAATTAAAGTAGGTAATGAGGAGACTAAACTATTGCTCTTTGCAGATGATATGATGATAGACTTAAAGAACTCAAGAAAGTCAATTAAAAGGCTAGTGGACATAATTAACAACTTTAGTAAAGTTGCAGGGTACAAAATAAACCCACATAAATCATCAGTATTTCTATATACTTCTAACTCATCCCAGCAGCAAGAGTTAGAAAGAGAAATTCCCTTTAAAATCACCATAGACAATATAAAATACGTAGGAATCTATCTTCCAAGACAAACACAGGAATTATATGAACCCAACTACAAAGCACTTTTTACATAATTAAAACTAGATCTAAAGAATTGAAAAATATTAATAGTTTCTGAGAAGGACGATATTATATAATAAAAATTACAATCCTAGCCAAATTAATCTACTTATTCAGTGTCATACCTATCAAATTACCCAAAACCTTTTTTATAAAATTAGAAAAAATTATAACAAAGTTCATCTGGAAGAACAAGAGATCCAAACTATAAAGGGAAATAATGAAAAAAAATGTAAAGGATGGTGGTAGCAGATCTTAACCTGTACTATAAAGCAGTGGTCATCAAAACAATATGGTACTGGCTAAGAGACAGAAGGGTGGGTCAATGGAATAGACTAAGGGAAAATTACCTCAGCAAGCTAGTATTTGATAAACTCAAAGATCCCAGCTTTTGGGATAAGAACTCACTATTTCACAAAAACTACTGGGAAAATTGGAAAACAGTATGAGAAAAATAAAATGGATAAATGACTTAAATATAGAGTGAAATAATAAATAAATTAGGTGAACATAGAATAGTATATCTGTAAGATTTGTGGGAAAGGAAGTAATTTAAGACCAAGAAAGAGATAGAGAATATTGCAAAATATAAAATGAATGACTTTGATTATATCAAATTAACATTTTTTTTGTACAAACAAAACAAATGCAACCAAAATTAGAAGGAAAGCAACAAACTGGGAGAACATTTTTTTATAACAAAACTCTGATAAAGGTTTAATTTCCCAAATATATAAGGAACTAAGTCAAATACACAAAAAAATCAAGCCATTCCCCAATTGACAAATGATCAAGGGACATGAACAGGCCTTTTTTACATGAAGAAATCAAAACTATCAATAAGCACATGAAAAAGTGTTCTAAATTCCTCCTGATTAGAGAAAAGTAAATTAAAACAACTCTGAGATACCACCTCACATATAGCAGACTGGCAATTATGGCAGCAAAGGAAAGTGATAAATGTTGGAGTGGATGTGGCAAAATTGGGACACTAATACCCTGCTGGTAGAGTTGTGAATTGGTCCAACCATTCTGGAGGGCAATTTGAAACTATGCCCAAAGGGCTTTAAAAGAATGCCTGCTCTTTGACTCAGCCATACCACTGCTGGGTTTGTACCCCAAGGAGATAATAAGGAAAAAAAGAAACTTGTACCAAAATATTTTTAGAAAAATTTGGAAAATGAGGGAGTGTCCATCAATTGGGGAATGACTGAACAAATTGTGGTATTTGATGGTGATGGAATATTATTGTGCTGAAAGGAATAATGAACTGCAGGATTTCTATATGAACTGGAAAGGCCTCCAGTAATTGATGCAGAGCAAAAGGAGCAGAGCTAATAGGCTTTTCTACTAGAAGCAATGCGATGACCCAGGACAATCCAGAGGAACTTATGAGAAAGAACATTATCCACATCCAGAGAAAGAACTGTGGGAATGGAAATGCAGAAGAAAAACATATGCACTACAAAATCATGTAGTGCAATAGGGATATGATTAGGGTTTTGATGTTAAAAGATCACTCTACTGCAAATATGAATAACATGGAAATAGATTATGAACAATGATCCATGTATAACCCAGTGGAACTGTCAGCTCCAGAAGGGGGAGGATATGGTGGGGGGAATCATGAATCATGTAACAATGGGAAAATATTCTAAATTTTTAAAAAAGAAAAGAGTTATAGACTGTTTTCTCCCTGGTTATTAGAAGGATGGCATTTTTTCCAAATGAGTATCTAACATCTACATCTTTATTTTTGAAAAATCTCAGTTTATATCTTCTGACCATTTTATTCATTGTGGTTTAGGAGTTACCACTGTGACTTTTAAACATTTTCTTTTAGAGTTTAGGTTCACACTACTATTGTGCATTTTATATTTTGCCAAACTGGATGGAGTATTCAGCGTTCTAATTTATCCTGCCATTTCCTATCTCCTTTCCTTTTTTTCAACTATTTCCCATGCCCACGACTAACTCCACCTAGAAAAGTACTGCTTATCCTTCAAGATCTATCTCAGAAGTTATATCTTCATTAAGCATTCCCTGATTCCCACAGAGAAGTATTCTTTTTTTTTTTCCTTGACTATCCTATATCACTTTATGTGGTGGGAGCAATATTTTAATCCACTCGACTCCTCTGCTTCCATGGAAGTTATGTCATATTTTTCCATAAAAGGTATTGAAAGCATCCTGGAGACTCACAGCTCTAAACCAGAGGATCTAAACCTAAGATCCACTGTCACTGTCCCCCAAAAGGGTTGTATAATAGATTTTAGAGAGTCCATAAATTTGAACAGACAAAAAAATACATCTTTGTTTTCAAAAATCTTTGGTTTCCTTTGTAATCCTCCTCTGTGTTTTATTTTATATATTTAAAAACCATCATTCTGGGTAGAATCCACAGACTTAACAAGATTGAAAACAGGTCTGTGACACCCAAAAAAGAACTCTCAACATCACTTCCTGGTCACCTGATTACAAAACCTCCCTGAAGAACTCTACTCTCTCTGATGTTTGATTGATGGGCTGCCAAGAACATCTTAGAAATGGAGAAGTTTTACTTAGCTGAATCAACTTGTGATGTCCTTAATGAATGTCCTTCCTCTGCTATGGTTAAGTATTATTTCCTTTTTGTTTACTGTTGAATGACCCACAAATGTCTCATTTTTCATTCCAGTATTGAACCTAAACAACTAGGAGACTATCTCGAGTCTAGCCCAGTCCAGAACATTTTGTACCTTCCCTTTTTACTGTGTATATTATAATTTGTACTGTGATTACTTATGTACACAAGGTCATGGTCATCTTCCATAATAGATCATGAGCCCTTTGAAGGAAAAGCCTAAGTATTGTATTATTTTGTATCCTCAGCAGTCAACAAACTTTTCTGCATAGAGTAAGTGATGGATTAATGTTTTGGGGTATGCTTTTTCATATGGTTCTGCCTAAGAGAGGTGTAGCTTCAGGTAACCCTATATTCTTCATCAATAGCTCTGCTTGACTCTAGGGACCATATTATCCCCACCAGAATAAGCTGATCACCTGAAATCTCATCACAATGCTGATTAACCCAGATCTTGATAATGGACACCTTAGCTCCTTCAGTTGCCTCTCACTTTACTTTTCAGTTTCTTTTTATGTGTCATCTTCCTCCATTAGATTTTAAGCTCTTTGAGGGCAAGAACCTTTTTTTAGTGTCTGACATAGCATGTACATAAATAATTATTGAATTGAATTGAGATATCTTCTGACATAATGATGGTCTTATAGCTGGCAAAGGAAGAAATGAAACCTAATTCAAATAGTGCCTCCTGGGTCTAGAACCAGATAATCAATGAAGGTTCAGGGGCAAGAACAAGAGACTTAGCCAAAGCATAGTTAAGGAATCAATGGTAGGTTAGCAAATCAGAGTTGCAAAGATCAGGACCACAAGGCCTATCCCACAATTAGTGACAGGTCAATGAAGCAAAGTATTTCACAGGGATTCTACTAAAATCAAAGGGAGGAGAAAAGGAATAATAATAATAATAATAATAATAATATTAAGGTGATGATAATGATCAGCAGCAGAGGTCTGAAGTAAAATAAAATAATTTAAAGTATTTGTTTCTCTGAAATGATAATAATAACTACCATCTTTAATGCTTGGGTTCCCAAAGTATGACAAGCATTTCCTATCTAGTCAACTTGATGGTAGATGATGATAAGTCTAATCTTTATACTTCTGATGTTCATTCTCCTGGTGGAAAGTTCAATTTAACCAAGTTGAATTGAATTAAATAACTTAGAGGATGGCAAGTTTACACTGGCACTTTTCCTCTACATCATAATTATTAGCTCATTGTACTAAGAGGCTCTATAAAGAAACAATCTGGGAGATGGGTTTCCTATTATTTATTCCCTTATAGACTAACTCAGGCAACTTCTTTGAGGTCAGATACTCAGAAAGTCATATATGCAGATATAGTTTATATGACAAAACAACAATGTAATCTCCTGGTAAGAACAAAATGTAAATAAATAAACTATAAAATCAAGCTTCTCTGTGGAGAGTGCTGTTTAAAGATGCCTCTGTCAGTCTGAGATTTACATTCTTTACAACTTTGGGTTTTAGTCTTTTGAGGACGATTCCCCTGCCCCAAATAGCATGTAACTCTTTTACTCTCAAAACTGCATTAAATTTGCTATGCTTATGAAAGCTTTTTCTGAGTTTAAACATATATTTCTTGGGACTCAAATTCATTTCACTCAGCAAGAAGAGGTACAAGCCTTTGGCTCTGAGTGTGAAATCTCCCTTCCAAATCCCTCAAACACCTGTTCTGTTGACCTTGGACCTCATTTGGATCACTTGGAATTATGGATGTAAAAGCTAGAAATGGAAACAATTTTTTAAATTTGTTTGATACAAACTAATTTCTCTCCTTTTTATTGTGCCAGTAATCTTTGGTACAAGATGATTCAATTGGGTGTGAAGGAATTTATAGTCAATTATAACCCAAATAGGCCCCTAGAACCCTAAAATACTTTAAAGGAATATCACGACAAAGTAAATTTGCTGTGTGATCTGGAAGGCTGATTTGGAAAGTACACTGTTCATTGTTTTTATGTCAATTCAGTGATCAGAATAAATATTAATTCACTACATGGATTTCTGGAATTTTACCACCTTTGGACCTTGGGTAAACGATAGAAACTGTTGGGTCCTTAATTTCATCATCTTTAAATGAAACATTGGACTGAATGAATTCAAGAGGCCTTTCTATATATAAATTATATGATACTATTGCCCAGAGAAAAATTTACCTGTATTAATTTTTAGGCAACAAATAGCAAACAGAATTTGGATATCATTTGGCTAATATTTTATCTAGGAACTTTGAAATATTGAAGCGGGTTTCAGTCTTATTTGGATCCTCAACAGAATGTCTTGAGAATGCCTAAAGATGTGGGTCATATAGGCTCACATGATCATAGATCTGGGGTTGAAGGTGACCTTGGAAATTATATAGTTCAAACTTTTTTTCTTTTACAAATGAGAACATTAAGACATGGAGGTTAAGAAACTTACTGAAGGCCAAACAGGTAAGTGGCAAAGATGGCATTCAAACTTGTCCTTTCACTTGAAATCTATCACATTTTCTACTATACATTAATCAAGAAATGCATAATAGGTTACATATATATATATATATGTATATCCCCAAGTAGCAGGTACAATATCCAGAAATTTTTCTTTGAACATGACTATACATAAGTAAGCTTTTGTAGTGATGATAATGTCAACAAAGTAGAAAAATATTTGAGAAAACTCAATGTCAGTTTGTAAATAATCAAAACACATGGCACCACATTCATCATCTATACAATGGCCAAAAAATCAAGCCATTTGAACTGTCTTCTAACCCTTTCTAGTAACTGGATATAGCAGTGACAGTTGTCACCTAGCCTACTTACACCTGACCAATGAGGTTAGAATGTCCTAATTACCAAGATGGGAACCACTGGAAAGAAATTACTACAGTGACTCTCCTGAAGCTTTGGGATAAAAGTAACCTCACTTGTGTGAAAATTGATTTGTTTCTTGAGGGACCCTCCTTTCCTAGCTAAAGAAATGGAAATGTAGTTTTAATGATTAAGAATTTACTTTATTGCTGAGTAGACCAATCACAGCCTTACAAGGATCCAAAGAATGACTCCAAGAATGCAGTTAATCCTCCATTTTGATTAGCCATGCATCATCTAGCATACAAGAGTTGCTATCTTTAGGGGTAGACTAGACAGGTTGGGGTAGATTTTTTGTCACATGCATCTGTTAATCACTTAGTTTGTAAATCATTTTGAAAGATTATGGGAGCCAGGCGCGTTATCAGCTCAGGAGTCTTATGACTTGGAGGCTAGAAGCACAATATATGGTCTCAGTCATGGCGTTTATTATTGCTGGCAGTAGAAGTCTGTGAGAGAAGCAAACTGCGATCAATTTTTGAGATTTTCATCTAAAAATACATAAAGTCCAAGTTGTACTCGGGGGATTTAACTGGCTTTCTTGATAGTCGACTTCCTCTTTCACCTGAGATTAGCACAAAGTCAGAGTTGATCAGGTGGCTTTTATGTCTGTTCAAGACAGTACTTCTAAGTGGATGGCATAGCCCAGGAAAAATCATACACATTTTGGTATTTGACCCTTCCTTTGGTGGAAATTACGTGCAGACCTTTTCATATGAAGACTACAGTATGTACTGTGTGTTCTTTCCTTTTTTCCTTGGATTAGGTCATTAACATCTGGACACATACATATCCATACACACTACATTCAAGTCCTACTCTGATGTTTCAGACAAGTAATAAGTACCAGAGCTGGCTAGAACTCAAACCACGATCGTAGTTCCAAATTCCTTACTCTTTTACCTACGCCACAAGGTCTCACCAAATCACCAGAAGTTACCTAGTTGCTCTCTTTTCTACAAAATGCATCCCAGATACGTAGATTAATCAATCTCTCCTAGAATTGCTGTTGTGATGGGAAACTCACCACCTCTTAAGAGAGTTTATTCTAGTTTGGGGCAGCTCTAATTGTTAGGAAGTTTTGGTTTATACCATGTCTTGTCTACCTCTTTTCTACCTCCCCACTGCACCTGGGTCTTCTCTCTGAGGTCAAGTAAAACAAGGCAAATCCCTCTTACAAACAGTAATATATAAATGATAGCTTTTCAAATACCTGAAGACATCTTTACTTCTTACCCAAGTCCTCTCTTCTCCAGGATAAACTCCCCTAGTTCCTTCCACAGATCCTGACCATCCTGGTCATCTTTCTTTGGATGTGCTCCAAAAAGCTTTGTCAGTCCTCATAGTAATTAGAAACTCTTTCACCAAGAGGGGGAAAAGAAACAACAACCAGGTGAGGGCCTGTAGAGGCATGGGGAGCAGTAGGTGCAGAGGACATTCCAATTGCAGGTGGCTAATGCTTTCCCCTGGAAATGCACATTCTATCCCTTCCTCTCTAGATTTTTGTTCATTGGGGCAAACATACCAGTTATGACTTGTCAACGTGATTTCTGAAATATGCTGCCCAGAACTGAGCATATTACTCCAGATGTCCAGATGTTGTCTGACCAGGATGAAGTATAGCAGGATTATTGCATCCTTCATTCTAGACATGATGCTTCATTTTGATTGGCAATCATTTGGCCAATTTTTTCTCTCACTAAGTTGACTAATTGTTTTGACACCATATAGACATCACGAAGAAAAATATTTTATATAAATGTAAGGCAGTGCTTATTTTTATAAGATAGTTTATGTTGTAAAAATGCCAATGAATTTGGAGACAGAAAACAGGTTCAGTTCTGGACCTGTAACTTTCTAATTGTAAGTGATCTTGAGCAAGTCATTATCTCTCTGGCTCTCAGTTTTCTCATCTATAAAATGAAGGTTTGGGATTAGATATATTCAAAAGTTCCTTCCAGCTCTAAATTCTGTGTTCCTAAAAATATGAATGAGCATTATAAACTTGTAGTACCTGTCTCTTAGGGTTATGCTCAAGAAAATGCTTTGTAAACTAAAAAACAAAACAAACAAACAAAAAAAACACACCTCATTTCAATCAACCATTTCTTATTTAAAAAGAAACTTTTGCTTCCTTCAAAAGCCAACTTTCCAAGATTCTCTGAGCTTCAACTTGAAGAATTTAATTGAAATCATCTGAGGCTAAATGACATCTCTATAGCCCTTTAGTATTAAAAGGGTAGCTCAAGAAAGCTGTGTTCCAGCTCTTAGAAGAAAAGCAGGAGACTGGTTTCAGAAATGTGGAGAAACTTCAAAGGATAAAGGTGCCTGCTTTTGACAGAAGAACAGGAATAGGAGGTGGTTGCTCTAGGAGGTTAGTCATTTTTAAACTTAGGAAGAGGTAAATAAGGGAGGGATATTCCTCAACTGGTAGCTCTCAGTGCTAAGAAGAAAAGTAATATTCACCCAAAGTGGTGAATGGGAGTCTGTTTAAAAGCCTAAGTTTAAGTGGGTCAAAGTAAAAATGTTACAAGAAAAATAGGAAAAAAACAATAAATTTCTTGCATATAATTTTTGTTTACTTTTCATCTGTGTTTTGACATTCCTTTATTTACATTGGCAGAATGAATGAGCTGTTTTATGTTTTATTATAAAGAAATATTATATACATATTAAACTCATGATATCTTGGACTGATAAAGGAGATTTTTAGATGTTCATTTCAAAGACTTAAATTTGTGCCCCTACAGTACCCTACTAAGTAGAACCAGCTGGTTTTATGGCAGAGAAGGAGTACTGCCTAGTATTGAGAGGACCTAACAAGATCATTTAAGCCTAGCACAAACCCTTAACTAATAATTGGAATATTATGAACATAACAGGAGTCTCCATCTCCTTCCCTTTCCCCCTCCTACCCATTAAAATTGAGAACATGTTTTGAATCAGTGGTTTTGGTACTGTGACCTATTTTATTTCCTTCTATATTATGTATCATGTTAAACAATATAGTTTATGTTATCAGACTTTTATGGTATCCACTGTATGTGTGAGACTGGCCCAGATGCTTGGCTTCAGAGGCTAAAGTCAGGAAAACTATTCCCTTATTCCCATGGAGCAAGCTTCTAAGAAGGATGCAAAGATGTAAATACACACTGAGCACAATCACACAAGTTAAAGCACCTGGACACACGAGCTGTAGATCTCTCCACCAATCTATGTCTCGCTTCCTTAAGGCTCAGAGTGAAGGCTTTTTTTTTTTTTCCCACTGAGTTTTCCAATGCCAATCCACTCCAGCTAATCATTTCCTTACTTATCATTATTCGTCAGGACTTGGTATCCAGTTTGCATTTTATTACCAGATGCCTGCTTTTTGTTCCATAGCTGTTACATGTATATGACCCTGTCTTTTCTTTCCCAATTAGGGTTTAAAATTCTTGAAGACCCTTTATTCTGCCCCTTTTGTCTCCTCATAGCTCCCTGTTACAGTGCTGTGATTACTTGAAGTAATTAATAAATGCTTGCTGATTAAATCAGTGAATGGGTGAACTGGAGTGATACCGTAAATAGAGCTGGCCCAGGGAAATACATTTGGTCTATATACCAACTTAGTTGTACCAGGAGATCAAGGGGCTTGGCTAGGCTTTCTAAGTGCCAAAAGGAGTAGCAGGGATGTATTTGAACCAATTCACTGTGGTGTAGAAAGAGAACAGTATCAAATGTAATGGAAGAAAACACAAACATGAATATTGTACCTCAGAAAGAATTGTAACCTATTTTGAAACTCTTGGGAAAGGCAAGGATGGAGAAGAACTATTAAGAAGGTGGAGGAGGGAGTGGCAAGAAGGTGATTACTTTTTCCCACCTTGGCTAGTTGGTTTGAAGACTGTGTGAGGCATGGCAGGAGGAGGAGGAAGGGAAGGAACGATTTAAAGAACTGAATGAGCACTGGGTAATGCTAGGAGAAAGCTGAACATAAAATAAGTTAGAGCAGACAGTAATAACTTATTGACGGAGTGATTTCAGTTTTAGGAGTATTTTGCCTACAACAACCCTGCAAGGTATGAGCCAAATAGTATGAGACCTTTATTACAGATGAGGAAACCAAAGCTCAAAGAGGCTAACGGACTGACTTGCTTGTGGTCACACAGCTAATCCAGAACAAAGCCAGGATTCAAATCCAAGTCTGATCTTTGAAATTCAAGTTCAATGTTCTTTCCACTAGATTGCAAATTCCTGAGAGGGGACTTGGGTTAGGGAGGAGATGAAAACAAAGGAACCTGATCATCCCTGGGCTCTCAGGGTCTGGGCTATACTGCTCCATTCAGCCCGTTCCCGCTGCTCCATGGCTCTTTTCTGACCTTAGGCAGGTATTGAAGTTTGAGCTCAGGCATAAAAGTAACTGCCTTCCCTGCCCCCCATCATGCTGCTACTTGTCCTCAATCTTAAAGAAGGCTCCAGCCTGACTGAGGAAATGAATGTTTCACCCCTCATGGCTGAAGGTGATCAGTTCCTTTGTAAGCTTTTGCTTTCTACCCCCCACCCTCAGATAGACATATTGAGGCCCTGAAGAAATGAGTTTGGAAAAGAACAGGGATAAACTATTTGCCTCCCCTATTCCCTCAGGACAACCTGCAGTTCTAATATTTGGATTTGGTTGTTAATGTCTTCCAGATGAGCTATTAAAAAAGCAAGAAAGAGAACGCAGACTGAGGTGTGGTCTTGCAGTATGAACTCTCACCAGGACTGTGAGAGCTTGCCTGTTCAAGTCCTGGTTCTAATAAGAATTCATTCCAAGCACTTGAACAAATTTCTTGATTTTTGCTGATCTCCACAGTCCTCATCTGTAAAATGGGGATCAGACAATGGTTGAACACATGATTGTGTTGAAGCAGAGTTAGATGATTTTAAATTACTTAAAAGATAAATGATGCTGTCTGAATTAAGCACACGAACGGGAAGGACAGGAAGGAGGGGGGAGTGAGAGAGGGATGAGAAGGAAAGAGAGGGAGAATGGGAGGAATGGAGAGAGAAAATGAAAGGGAGGAAAAAGGGAGAAAGAAGAGGAAGATTAGAAAGAAAAAGAAAAAAGTTTAAACTGATAACCAATGATTGTGGCTAATCATAAAATTTTAGATTGGGAATTGGAAACCATACAATAACACCCATCAATAATTCATCCTTAAGAGTTGTTTGCTGAAAATTATGAATATGTGCTAGAAATTCAGAATTCATAATAATTATGATAAAAGAAACTGTAGTGGAAAGAGCACTAGATCTGGAGTCAGAAGTTCTGAATTTAATCCCATTGCTGGGATTTATTATCTTTGTGACTCTGAACGAGTCATTTCATGTCTCTGGAACTCAGTTTCCTCATCTGGAAAAGAATGAGGGATTTAAACTAAAATAGTCAACTGTAAATAGCATGATGTCTCAGGTTCCTCCAACTTAAAACTCTATGATTCTGCTTGTGATCACATAGTACCTTTCACCCAAATGACACAAAGCACTTTGCAAAGGATTCAAACTGATTTGGTTTTGTCAAAAAGGAAATCAGGGAGCAAGAAGTCAAGGAATTGGGCTAAAGTTGAAGAATGAATCATCTAAGTATGACTTGAGAGCTCTTTTCTACTGTGCTCTCAGTAGCAGATTTTCTCTTTCTCACTTTCTCCCTCCATCAGTCTCCTTCCTTCCCTCAGTCCCTCTTTCTTTCTTTTCCCCACCCCTCACTCTCCCTCTTTCCTTCTCTCTCCCTTCCTTTTTCTTTACTTCCTCCTTCTTTTCTCTTTCTCTTCCCCATTCTCACTTTCCTTCTTTCCTTCTCTCTCTCCTCCTCTACATTCTTTTTCCCCCTTCCTCCCTTTCTCACCCCCTCATTCTCCCTCTTTCCTTCTCTCTCCTTCTCCTTTTCCTCCTCTCTTCCTCTTCTTCCCTCCCTCTTGTCTGTCTTCTGATTTTCCTCTCTGTTTCTGCCTCTCGTCACTATCTCTGTCTTTCTGTCTCTGTTTCTCTGTGTCTGTATTTGTCTCTCTTCCCCCTCTTTCTCCTCTCCATCTACCTCAGCAGCAGAATGGCAAGCATAGCTCTGATGGAGGTATAACAACACCCACATGGGCATCTGTGCAAGAAGTAGGCCACATGGAATAGTGAAAATCAAACTTGACTTCAAGTGCTAGAGCCACCATTTGTTTTAGCCACACAACCTTGGATAGGCCACACTGCCACATGCCTCAGTTTTGACATCTACACAATGGCAATAATAATCCCTGTTGCGAAGGTCAAATGAGATGATGCATATGAATGACTATACTTTGTGATCATAAAACAATATAAATGAGAACTATTTTAATTATTTTGTTATTATTAACCATATAATTTCTCTTACATTATTTCTAATTATATTAGTAACTATCTCTAACAAACTGTTACAATTGTGGTACTTCTTTATAGTTAGGATGGGAAATAATTGGGAGATAAGATCACAGAGTTATAATTAGAAGAGACTTTAGAGATCACTGAGTCCAACTCTCATTGTACAGATGAGGAAATTAAGCCCCAGAGAGGAAAACTGATATAGATACTAGAGTAAATGAGAGAAGGGAGATGTGACCCAAGTCCTCTGACTCTATATCTAGTAATCTTTCCTCTATGGCAAGGTGTATTAAATCAGAGATCACATGAGTAAAGATGGAAGTTTAAAGGTTAGCTCCCATTTCTTGGAGCAGTGAAAAAGAACTTTATAGAGAACTCCTTTGGGGGGTTCTAGTTTTGTTTGGATTTGGTAGTCTCAGGGGTTCCTTCCATGTCTAAGATTTCATACTTTCCATTATCTTTTTTACTTCCATTTATGCATATCAACTCATCTGAGGTCTTCCCATAAGGTGAAGATGTGGTTCATCAGGTCAATCTCTGCTCTTGACTTGTGAAATGAAAAAGAATGATAGGCTAGTATGCTAAAGCCAGGAGTGATGCCTGTAGGTTCATCAAGTCCATTCTCAAATCCATGCTCACTTTCCCCAACCTGAGAACTCTGTGATGATAAGCCAAAGGAGATTTAGTCAGCGTTAGAAATAAGGTTAGGAATGCCAAGCTGGGGAGGTGATAGGGCTCTGCAGAAATACTTGGATGTGTGTTCAAATGAGGTGAGTTTGGAGGAATTGAAGCCACCACTTACCAAATCCTTGCCCCTATCATGTTGAAACCTGAAAGTGCCCAGAAGGCAAGGTAATCCATTTATCTGTGATTCATTTATGCTTCTCTCATCAAAATGCCTTGTTGCAAGAGTATTCTTGATGCCTGAGATGCTAAAGGATTCTTGTTAAGCCTCCTTTTTCTCAGAAGGGGAGTTTTGTTTGACAGAGGACAGCTCACACCCTGAAATTTGGGAACTGGTTGGGAAATTCCAGAGCTGTCAGGTTGAAGAGCTTTTGCAAATTGTACCCAAAGATTTTCCCTCACTGTTGATTAATAACAGCAGGAGGGTTAAAATACTGTAATAGGAATGGATCACAGGATAACCACTGAACTTTTAGAGAAGCAGGTGATATAAAGCAGGACCATTTCCAACATGCTGCACCCTCATCCATTTGTTTCAATATATATGCCATAATACTCAGAAATGTTTTTAAATAGCCAAATGCCTTTGAAAAGAATACACTTGATACAGAATCAATTGATCATTGAACAAACATTTATAATGCACTCACCATGAGCTAGGCACAGACCTGGGTATAAAAAACAAAAAAGAAACAGTCCTTGTCCTTTTAAGGAACTTCCTTTTGATTGGAGATAGAAGACATGTAGATATAAAGATATACAAAAGAGATGTAGAGTGATGAAGAAAGATACGAGTCAGCTATGAGGTTAAGGAAAGGCTTCCAATGGAACATAGTGGACCTTGAATTGGAAGGAATGAATCCAACCCTCAAATTTGAACAGATGAGGAAAGTGAAGCACAGAATAAGCAAGTGACTTGACTAAGTGCACACAGCCAGGTAAGGGCAGAGGCATGACTAGAACATGGTTCTCCTGGTTGCCTCAGTGGGTTCTCTTTTCATCACATCATAATGATTGAACACTACCCACCAAGTCCTTGAGGAATACAGGTGAGGATCAAGAATACCAAAGTCAAATCTTTGTGTAAATTAGTAAATGAATCAACAAACCTTTATTAAGTACCTACTTTGTGCCAAGCACTAGGCTAGATGCTGGAGATGTAGACAAAAGTGAAATGATCCTGCCCTGAAGAAACATGGAAACATGTTTCAGCTGAGACATTATATATATATATATATATATACATATATATATATATGTGTGTGTGTGTGTGTGTGTGTGTGTGTGTGTATACACATATATAGGGATATACAAACTAAATACAAGGTAATTTGTGTGTGTGGGAGAAACTAGCACCTTAGGGGATCAGGATGTAGAATATTCAATTTAATAAACATATATTAAGTGTCTCCTGTGTGCTAGTCACTGTCCTAAGTGCTGGGCTACAAAAATAGGCAAAAGATAGTCCCTGCCCTCAAGCAGCTCACAGTCTAATGGGGAAAATCTATCCCCATATATAAAACAAATTTATACAAAGCAAACTATATGGAATGAAGAAGAAATAATTAACAGAGGCAAGGCACTGGAATTACAAAAGGTTAGAGAAGGCTTCCTTTGGGGAAGGCATAGATTTTAATTGAGTCTTAAAGGAAGCCAGGGAGCTCAGTAATCTAAGTGAAAGAGGGAGAACATTATAATCATGGGGGAGAGTGCCTGGAGCTGGGAGATCTAGTGCCTCATTTGTGAACAACCAGGAGGCAGATCTTGAAGGAAACTAGAGATTCTGGGAGTGGGGGAATTTCAGGGATACATGGCAGTCAGTGCAAAGGCATGGATGGGAGAAATGGAATGTTATATGTGAAGAATGCTATGGAAACCAATTTGGCTAGACCACAGGTCACATGAAGGAAGCAATGTGTAATAAATTTGAAAAGGTGGGTTGGGGTCATACCAGATAGAGTTGACTATATTTGATTCTTAAAGTAAGAAAGAACCACTGGAATTTATTGAATTAACAGTGACATGGTCAGATCTGTGCCTTAGGAAAATCATTTTGGCAGCTGCATGGAAGATGGATTTTTGGAGAAGAGATGAAGCAGAGAGACTGATTCAGAGACTGATGTAGTTGTCTAGTTAATAAGTGATGCATCCCTGAAATAGGGGAGTGGTTGTATGAGTTACAGAGAAGTTAATGGATGTAAGAGATATTATGGCAGTAGAAACAAAATTTGGAAGCTCATTAGAAATGTGGGGTGTGAGAGTAAAGAATTGAGGATGCCACAACACTTAAGTTGGAGACCTGGGTGATTGGAAAGATAGTAATACCCTGGACAGAAAAAAGTAAAGTTCAGAAGAGGGACGAGTTTGGGGAAAAGGATTATGAATTATTTAACTATGTTGAGTTTGAGATGGCTTGAAGTACTTCCAATTGCAAAGAGGAAGTGGTGATATAATAGTAGAGCGCAGGAGACCAAAGTAGGGTATCAAGATCTGGGATGGTATAATATGACAGACAGACATGATAATTAAATTCATGTGACTTCTTGTAGTACACTAGCATTATATACAAAATTTGTTCAGCCATTCTCCAATTTATAGGCATTCCTTCAGTTTCATGTCTTTGCCACCAAATAAACTGCTGCAAATATTTTTGTACATATGAATTTTTTTCTTCATTCTTTGATCTTTTTAGAGTATAGACAGTAATGGGTTTGCTAAGTCAAAAAGTTTGTAGTTTGAAGCATTTTTTTCAACATAGCTATAGATAATAGATTCTGTCCCTTGAAAATTACCTGTTTGTATCCTTTGACCACTTCCCAATTGGGGAATGACATTTGATTCTAGAAATGTGAATCAGTTCCTTATAGATTGTGGAAATGAGACTTCCATCAGAGAAACTTACCAGATGCGTTTATTTTTTTACCTACTTATTTGCCTTCTAATCTTAGCTCATTGTTTTGCTTATGAAAACCTTTTTAATTTCATGTAACCAATTTTTATCTTATGTGATTCTCTATATTACTTGTTTGGGTATGAATTTTTTTCCATATAAATCCATGGATCCAAAAGGTAATTTTCTCCTTGTTCCTCTAATTTGTTTTTCATGTGACTTTTATATTTAAGTCATATATCAGGGGGCAGCTGTGTAGCTCAGTGGATTGAGAACCAGGTCTAGAGATGAGTGGTCCTAGGTTCAAATCTCACCTCAGAAACCCTGGGCAAGTCACTTAAGCCCCATTGCCCAGCCCTTACCACTCTTCTGCCTTGGAATCAGAAGGTAAGGGTTTTTTAAAAAATCATATATCCATTTGGCACACATCTTGATATATGATTTAAGGTGTTAGTCTAAACTTAAGTTCTACCAGATACCTTCAGTTTTTTCCCAGAACTTTTTGTTGAATATAAGTTCATGTCCAAGAACATAGAGGCTTTGAGTATATTAGATATTAGATCATAAGATTAACTTGCTTCTGATTATTGTGTATTTAATCTATCCATTGATTCACTTTGTTTTTTTTTAGTCAATATCAAATTATTTTGATGATTGCTGTTCTGTAATGTAGTTTGAGATCTGGGACTGCAAGATTCCCTTCCTTTCTACTTTTTCATTTTCATTATTTATTTTGATATTCTTAACCTTTTGTTCCTCCAGATGAATTTTGTTGTCATTTTTTTCTAGCTCTCAATGAATTATTTGGTAATTTGATTGCTATGGCACTAAATAAATAATTATTTTGGGTAATATCATCAGCTATGATATTGACAGCCTACTGAACAAAGAATATCTCTGTAATTATTTAGGCCTATCTTTCTCTTTTTAAAGACTGTCTTAGAATTATATTCATGTAATTCCTGTTTCTTGGTAGGTGGACTCCCAAATAGTTTTTCTATTCTATGGTTATTTTAAATGTTTTTTCTCTATATCTCTTCCTGTTGGGTTTTATTGGTAATATACAAAAATATTGATGATTTCTCTGAGTTTATTATTTCCTGCTACTTTTCTAAATTTATAGTTTTCAATAAATTTTAATTGATTCTTTAGGAATATGCAAGTGAATATTCATATTATTTGCCAAAACATGATAATTTTATTTCTTCTCTGATTATTCTTATACCCCTCCTTTCTTTTTTCTTTTATTAATTCTAGAGCTAGATTTTTCCCTACTATATTAAATAGTGATAGTAATGGGCATCCTTGCCTTATTCCAAATTTTATAGGAAAGACCTCTAGCATCCTTATTGCATATAATTATTTCAGAGAAATCTGGGAAGGTCTATTTGAGCTGATACAGAATAAAGTAAGCAGAACAAGGATAACACATCATACTATACACATCGTTGAAGAGAAACAACCTGGAAAAACTCAATTCTGAAGTGATTAACAATCATGATTACAGTGTACTGATGAAAAAAAAATACCTCTTGACAGATGATGAACTAAATATTTAGAATGAGATTTGTTTTTGAACATAACCAATATGAGAATTTGTTTTGCTTGGCTAAGGCATATTGTTACAAGTTTCTGTCATTATTTTAGTTTGTGTATTTGTTTCAGAAGTGGAGATAGCTAGAAAAAAGAGAAAAATATTTATTAATTGGCAAAAAATCAAATCCATTGAAAGGCAATTAAGTCACCCAGAAACAGAATGTAGAAAAAAGAAGAGGAAGGGACCCAGATCAAAACATTGCTGAATATCAACAGCATGGTATGGATGATGACACTGCAAAGGAAATTGAGAAAGATCAGAGAAGAGAAACCTGATTCCTAAAAACCCAGAGTATCCAGGAGGAGTAGGAGCCTAATAGTGTTAAATGCAAATTAATAATGATAAGGATTGAGAAAATGTCATGAACTAGTGAGATTACTAGACTGCAATTATAAAAAGGGAGATTGAAATTGAAGTTGAACAGGCAGAACAAAACATAATAATGGAGAGAGAGAGAGATCTTCAAGACCAGAAGAGGTTAGAATCAAGTTGTGATGGCAAGGTCAAAAACACCAGAAGTCAGGGTCATCTAGTACAAAGAAGGGAGAAGACCTAACTTCAAACCTACAAACTATGGTAGATTTCAACCAGAGTACCTAATTGATGGAAGCACCAGGAAATTTCTATTGGTCTTTTTTACTCACTACCTCCACCCCCTTCACAGGTTAACCCTTGCTGAGCCCAACAAACTTGTCAAGATCTTAGCAAACCTAATAGTATGATTTCACTTTTTAAAAAAGGAGCAGAGATAAGAGGACATTGGGTCATGTATCACATCAATCTGATTCCATTATCATTGGATGGATTTCTTTTGGGCTGTCCACTTATTTCTTTTCCTTGCTGCCAGGTCACATGTGGTTCTTCTCTATCATATTAACTCCACATATTCATTAGTGCACAATGGCTGGAAAACTTGCTTCTATTATTCCCAAATTTTGTCAGGCTGCTGCCTGAAAAATTCCACCTCTGACTACATTTGAATCAAATACAGTCACAATCCCAGAGCAAGTCAGCCCCAAATGCAATTCAGAAAGGAACTCTCCATATATCTTTCAAAAGAAAAATGAAACATCACTATTTTATGTGTATGTCATTGGAAGATGACCTAAAACTTAGGGTAAGATTAGTAAAAGAAAAAGCCTTGTGTGGTTTAATTTTCCACAGAGAAAGCCAGATTGAGAAGGAATTAGGTTCATGCTGACCACACACACACACACACACACACACACACACACACACACACAACACACAACACACTTAAGTAATCAAAAAGAGAATGTACAACTGTATCAATATGTTACATTTTATGGTTATTTATTGAACTCATTCTTCAATGGAGCAGAAAGCAATCCACAGACACTATGGAAGGGGTTTGCATACTAAGTTAGAGACAATGCATTTCAGACACAAGCAATAGCAGAAACCAGATGGCCATCTGATCTCAATAACTGTATATAAACTGAACTGAACTCTTATTAATGATACTATCACCAATAATGTATTTGTGGGGTGAGGGATAGGGACTTTTGCTCACAAAACGTAGCTTGTCCCGAAGTGTCTGGGGCTGTTGACAGGCCACTGAAATATCTGGAAGATGCCAGAACCCTTCAGTCCATCAGCTGGATGGTTCTTTTGATGTTGAACATCCCAGTGGTAGGAAACCGGGTGGTGACTGACTGAATTGCTCTCTTTTCATCTTAATGTTAGCAGCTATGTAGACAGCCTGCGTGCCTTCACAGGCAGGCCCAGGGAACTTAGGACTGAATCTAGAGACCTGATTGATTCAGACGTCTCAACCAGTCAGACATTCACATTCAGGTCTCAAATGCCTGAGTTTTCTAAAGCACGTTTTTTATCTGAATTATTTGGGTAATTTCCCGTTACTGCCCTCCTTAGTCCATCTGTGAAAACCCTAGCAGAGGAACACCCTGATATTGATTGGATTATGAGCATTACAGCAAAAATGATGTGTTCAGTAGACTCCAGTTCTCAAAGAACATGCCTCTGCTCCTTCACCGTGTTTTTATTCAACTTCTGGAAAGGCAGCATTTTACACAGGTTACATTATCATTCATAAAATATATTTCAGTGCTTCCGTGGAGCTGTGGATATTCTAACTCTAAGAATTTTCAAATTACTTTAGAATGCAAGATGTTTGAGAAAAGGGGAGTGAGTGTTAAATACCTCATAACCTTCACAGAAGCTAAATTGATAACAGAGCTATACAAGGATTATAGAATATCCTATTCACCTATTCGGTGCTGGTCAATAAAGGATTTTCATCAAGTCTTTTGATTTTTATTCTATGACAAAGGAAGGGGGAAAAATGTCCCTTGTCGCTGTACTATAATATATATATTGAACTCTGACGCGGGGCCGCGCGCTCCGTCGAGCGCGCGCGCGCACACACACACACACACACACACACACACACACACACACACCACACACACACACACACACACACACACACACACACACACACACACACACACACACACACACACGAAACAAAAACAGACCCGGCAGAGGAAATTACTTTTTCCTCCGCCCTCAGGACATACCGATAATTTTCAACCTTCACCAAAATCGTCTGGGTGAAAACTTGGCAGTGCTGGGGGAGCAGGGGAAGGCGGGAATACTTTTTTTTTTTGGCCTTCCATAAGCAGAGGAGATAATGAAACTAGCTCCTGGGATAAGCATATTTATTGGGTTTGTTGTGTATCAAATGTAACAAAAGTAAAGTGTCTGAGGAACGCCATGTGTGGTTCTTTTCACACCCTTTGATCACACAATTCCTCTTTAATTCAGATGCAGTAGAGCTTAAGTGCCTTCATTGATGTGTTAAGTGTGGAATGATTTTTGTATAAAATAAAAAAGGCCCCATTATGTGTCCAGAAAAGCCTGTGTGTGCTTGTTTATTGAGACAGGAAGTCGGTTTCCCACACAGAACAACAGCCCTGAGATGCTGGAGCATTGTGTCTGAGAGCAGAGGAAAAGAAACTTAATTTTCTACCTGGCAGAAATCGGCTTCTAGAGGAAAGGCCAGACAATGCGATTGGGCTGCAGCTGAATGAGGGGGCTTGATTGATTCTCAGAAAATGCGCTTTGCCATGTATAGGGAGGTTGCATGGACTACTTTTGTTAGGGGAGCGCACGTTGCACAATCGTGGTCTTTGTACCTTGGGCTTAAAGTGATGGGTCCCAGTGAGCACTCTCCCACTCCTTCCTTCTTCCCCCTCCCTCTTTTCTCTCTCCCCACCTCCTTCCCCAGTCAGGTGGGGGAAGGAAGCCCGAGCCGAGGGAGGCTCTACACTGCCCTACCCTCTCTCCCTCCTGGTCCAATCTTCCCCCCCCCCCCCCCCCCCCCGACTCTGGCCTTGGGTATCTAGGGCCCCTCTCGGCTCGGAGTTTTCAGCATTGGGGAAAGAGATTTTCCGAGACTGGAAGAAGGAATTGGGGAGGGAGAGAGGTTGTGTGAGGTGGCAAAAGGGGAAAGAGGGCGGGGTGAAGTGGGGGGAGACAACGAAGTACAACTGAAGTTTTTAATAACCGTCTGCTGATCAAAGACCCAAACGTGCGAATAGCCACCATCTGCCTGGAAAATGAGCTCTAAGACTAGGGACCGGGAGGGGGTAGGATGGGCAGGAAATCTGGGTTAAATCCTTGGGTTTGGGATTAGAACTGATTGCCCACCTGGGTCTGGAATAACTTTCTTTCTGCCTGCGGGGTTGTTGAAGAAGTACCCTAGGGTGAAGATCTCTCTCTTCTTCACCTCCAGAATTGTCCACATCTCTTGAAACCTTTCAGAAGAAGTAGCGTGGTTTTAATAATTGATTACTTGAATACATAAATTAATTAATTTCTTCATTATCTAGGGGTAGAGACTGCACTAAAAAGACCTTTAGCTTATGAAGAATAACAATTTACAAGCCCAAAGTTTAAAGTCCCCACACGCAGGAATACCATGGAACTTGAGGTCCAGCTCCAGTTCCAACTCTGATACTTATCAATAGGATAGCACTGAGCAGGTCATTTCCTTTCGTCTGGGCCCCAGTTTCTTCCTCTGTAAAATAAGTGGGTTGTACTAGAATGATGATCTATGAGGAACCATACTGCACTAAATTCATGCTCCTACTATGCAACCCACATACTTGCTGAAATCCGAGTTCTCTGTTTTATACACCTTTTGTTTGGAAAACATTGTTGCTCTGCATGTTACTTCTAGATCAGCATTCCCAGCTTTTGTGACTATGTGTCAATGGTGTACCAGGTATCAGGTTTTGTGTGAGACACTTAGGGTATTGTGTTAGATGTGATCCAGACCTTGCTTTGGAGACGGTTATAATATGAGGAGTGGGGATTGAGAGACCTGTATATAAATAACAGTGTAACAAAGAAGATGCAAATTGAGTTCAAAGAAAAGTTCTATTAGAAAACTGAGGAAGAGAATAGTTTCACTATCTGGAGGAAGAAGTTGGATTAGGGAAATCTTCATGGAAGAAAAAGGCAGCCCACATCAGGTGCTACTTAAAAGAAGGGAGCAACGTCAACAGGGTGAAGAAGCAGGGTGTGGTTAATAGGGAACAGAGTTAAGAAAACTTGGGTTCGGATTCCACCCCAGACACTAGCTGTATGACCCTAGGTAAATAATTAACTTCACCATGCCTCAGTTTCCTCTTTTGCAAAATGAGAGGGTTGAACTTGAATTCTAAGTTCTATCTAGTCATGAGAGAGTGTAAAAATCTGTTGCAGGGATGGGATGGGGAGTGAGGAATGGAGTGAATACAAATACAAGGAAATAAGAGAAGGCAAGACTAGAATGAAGGACATAACACAAATAGTTGCCACTTTGGCTAAATCCTAGAAGGGGAGGGGAATAAGAAAAGGCTGGAATAGTAGATTGGAGCTAGACAGTAAAGAACCTTAAAGACCAGAATCTGGAGTTTATTCTTTAATAAATAGATGCTTAAGGTTTTTTAATAAATTGATCAGAGATGTACTGAAGAAAGATTACTCAAGTTTACTAGTAAAAAGACCATTGAAGAAAGGAGATCCTGGAGGCAAGAAAACCAGTTAGGAGATTAGTACCATAGCCTTATAATAAACAATGAAGGTATAAACTCAAGTAGTGATAGTGGACATAGAAAGAAGGGGGAGAAATGCAAGAAATTCTAAAACAGTAGAATCATTATCAGAATTTCATAACAAATATCCTCTTTTATGTTCTTTCCCATTCCATAATACACATATTTTAATTATTTAACTTTTAAATAAAAAAAATTAAAGGTCACCATATGACTTGGGCTAAATTGCAACCTCTCTGAACTCAGTTTCTCTCTTTGTAAAATGGAAAAATTGTGTTAGTTGATTTTTAAACTTCCTTCAAAAGAGCAGCTAGGGTGGCTCAGTGGATTAAGAGTCAGGCTCCTGGGTTCAAATTTGACCTCAGACACTTCCTAGCTGTGTGACCCTGGGCAAGTTGCTTAAGCCCCTTTGCCTAGTTCTTACCACTCTTCTGCCTTGGAACCAATACACAGTATTGATGCCAAGATGGAAGGTAAAGTATTTTTTTTAAGTTCCTTCAAAATTTAGTATATGATTTTGAGTATATATAAAGCCACCTGAAAAGTAGTTGTGGGGATTTCCTGCCTACACAAGCCAGAAAGACTTGTCATTAATTGAGGTGTCTTCATGGAGGAAAGAGAATATTTCATGAATTGCTTAAATAAGGAGAAGAAAATGGGATATTTGGGAGCAGGTGGTGGTGGGTGGTGGTGGTGGTGATCTCTCCACAAATGATTTAGCAGGTAGCTGGGTATGGAACTGGATAGAGAATTGAACTTGGACTCAGAAAGACCAGAGTTCAAAATCTGTCTCAGATGTAAACTAATTGTATGGGCCTGGTCAAGTCACTGAACCTTTATCTGCTTCAGTTTCTTCATCTGAAAAATGGAGATAGCAATAGAACTACTTCTCAGGGTTGTTGTGGGAATGAGATGCAATAATATTTATAATGTGCTCTGTAAAACTTAAAGTGCTATGTAAATGATGCTTGAATTGTTTAGTGGTGGTGATGGTAGTGATACTTTTCTTGAGACTGAAATTGGCACTTCTAAATAACAAAAAGTTCTTCTGTTACTATTTTTCTCTCTGTTCTACTAATAATACCCTCTCTTTCTCTCTTCTCTTTATCAAGTTGTAAGTCAAGATGCATTCAAAGCAGAAAGATCATTGAAATTAAAGTCAGAATACCCAGGCTCATGTCCTGCTTCTCACATTTACTTACTGGGAGACTGAACATGCTACCTAACTTACCTGAGCCTCAGCTTCCTCATTCTTTTTTTTTTTAATTTTAAACATTATTTTATTTGGTCATTTCCAAACATTATTCACTGGAAACAAAGATCATTTTCTTTTCCTCCCTGCCCCCTCTCCCACCACCTTTCCCTCTCCCATAGCCGACACACGATTCCACTGGTTATCACATGTGTTCTTGACTCGAATCCATTTCCCTGTTGTTGGTATTTGCATTAGAGTGTTCATTTAGAGTCTCTCCTCAGTCATATCCCCTCAACCCCTGTAGTCAAGCAGTTGCTTTTCATCTGTGTTTTTACTCCCACAGTTTATCCTCTGCTTGTGGATAGTATTTTTTAGATCCCTGCAGATTGTTCAGGGACATTGCATTGACACTAATGGAGAAGTCCATCACCTTTGATTGTACCATAATGTATCAGTCTCTGTGTATAATGTTTTCCTGGTTCTGCTCCTTTCGCTCTGCATCACTTCCTGGAGGTTGTTCCAGTCTCCATGGAATTCCTCCACTTTATTATTCCTTTTAGCACAGTAGTATTCCATCACCAACATATACCACAATTTGTTCAGCCATTCCCCAATTGATGGGCATCCCCTCGTTTTCCAATTTTTGGCCACCACAAAGAGTGCAGCTATGAATATTCTTGAATAAATCTTTTTCCTTATTATCTCTTTGGGGTACAGACCCAGCAGTGCTATGGCTGGATCAAAGGGCAGACACTCTTTTAGCACCCTTTGGGCATAGTTCCAAATTGCCCTCCAGAATGGTTGGATCAATTCACAACTCCACCAGCAATGAATTAATGTCCCCACTTTGCCACATCCCCTCCAGCATTCATTACTTTCCATAGCTGTCATGTTAGCCAATCTGCTAGGTGTGAGGTGATACCTCAGAGTTGTTTTGATTTGCATCTCTCTGATTATAAGGGATGTAGAGCACTTTTTCATGTGCTTATTAATAGTTTTGATTTCTTTGGCTGAGAACTGCCTGTTCAAGCTTCCTCATTCTTAAAGTGTTATAATTGTTGGACCTCTACTGAAATCATAGAATCATAGAATTTGAATTGGAAAGGGCTTCAGAGAACATTGTATACAAATTGAATATCCACATAACTCCTGACAAGTGATCATCTGATACTTACTTAATGGGAGCCCCCTTCTCTAAAGAAAAGATTCTTATTTGTATATTTATCTTTCTTATAGTTTTCCCTAAAATCTTCCTCTTTTGGGGCAGTGAGGTGCCAAGCCAGGAGTGAGGAAGATTATCTTCCCAAGTTCAAATCTGGCATCTGACACTTATTGGCTGTGTGACCCTGGGAAGGTCACATAACCCTGTAAAATGAGCTGGAGAAGGAAATGGCAAACTACTCTAGTATCTCTGCCAAGAAAACCCCAAATGGGGCCATTGAGGACTCATACATGACTGAAAAATGACTGAACCACATTGAATCTTACTCTAATGCCCAATCATGGCCTCAGGGGACCCTGAGGTTCTTGAAAAGTATGCAACTCTAAAAAGCTGATTTTACCAAGCTAGAAAGATTTCCAGTCTGATCCCATCAATGTCTGTCATTTGACCCAGGTAAATATGGAGATGCTCATCGGTAACTTGGTGGAGGGTGGTTGTTATTCACATAGCAACTTTCTAAAGAATTTCTACTTGGTAGCAGAGAAATTGCTTTGGTGGAAAGAATAGCCAGCCATACCTGTTAAAATGTTTAATAAGCTCTTATTTATTATAATATGCCCATTATGGGCTAGGCTGTATGCTAGATATTGGGGATACAAAGACAAAAATGAAACAAGAAACTTAGATTACAGTGGAAGTACTATGGCACTTAACCAATGTACTTAACTTTATAGGGTTGTTTTGAAAGAAGGCCTGATTCAATTGTAGAGAGCTAACTGTGGTTTTTATAATTATGTAGAGCCCCCTCTCCAAATAAAAAGATATCTCCAGAAGAGTATGATTATTTCTGGGAATGAGAAGAGCAACAGTTTTATAGATATTATGAACCTGAGTAAAGAATTCTAGTGTAAGAATTGGCTTGACATTGGAGAATTTCATTGACCGTGCTCTCAATTTGGAAGCCCTAACCTCTTAGCCTCCCTTCTTTGCTATTTGGGAGAGATCCATATTCTTTTCTTATTCTTTCCTCAACCAATTTTACTTCAGCACCCCACCCACTAGCCCCTCTAACAGTCCACTAACCTAGTCATTTATTTTATGTCTCTTCATTTTTCTATCCCTAACCCATGTCCTCCTCACATTCCTTTCATGCATTCCACATCTTGCCATATCTCTCTCTCTCCCTACATTTATTTATGAAATGTTTGGTATGTAGCTTTTGCTTCTGAACAACAATAGGCCATGACCAATTGTGCCATGACACTAATTTATTGTGTCCAAAGCCACTTTTTTTTTTCTTGAAAAGGGATTGCTATTGACTTAAAAAAGCTCTTCTCTTATTTTGGCATACTAGCTCTGAGCCTTACTTTACTTCTCAAAATATATATGGAAGTATCTTACTGCACTCAAATAGTAATCACTTTTGTCTATCCTAGTCAGGGTGGGGGTGGGGGTGTGTTAAGGTATTAATTGAATCAAAAGACTTAGGTGTGAATCCCCCAATATGTTGATTTCCTACCTTTGTAACTTTGGGTAAATCATTTCCTATCTCTGATCCTCATCTATATAATATTGGAGAGAGTTCAACTAGGGAGCCCAACTAGACTTCTATGGCCCTTTCTATCTTTAAACCTGAATATGCTATATGGTGCTTGGTGAACTGAATTCTTATCTTAGTTCTGTAATTAATATCTCAGCTTTGTGACTGAGGACAGGTCATTTAACATAGTTGAACATCAGATTGCCTAGTTGAAAATCTTTTATACTCATTCATTCATTCATTGATAATTTGGGGATTACAATAAAATTATAAAATACAGCCCCCATCCTCAAGGCACTTTTAATCTTTTTGTAAAGACAAAAGAAAATTTACATTAAAAACAACTTAAATACCAATGTAAGATTGTATATAATAAATGATAATACTTCATATATTTCTAAGTACTATATGGATCAGAGGAAGGGGCACAGGAGTGATTGGGAGTGGCTGGTGTAATATAGGACCAGAATGAGGTCACTTACACTTACAATGGGGAGTTAGAGAGAGAGAGGTGTGAAGGAGCTAGAGAAATGGAGAGAGGGAAGAAATTGATCTTCCCCTCTCCTCCCCTTGGGGAAAGTAGCACAAACTGACTTCTAGAGGGACAGAATATGTCTCCTCGGGGATTAGGTTAAATTAGAATGTTGAGGACTGAAGGAGAAGGTCTAGAGAATTGACCCACTGCCTCCCTTCTTGATCTTGGCTGTTGTTAAAGGGCAGAGTAATTCTCTTGCCCCTGGGTTTCCCAACCTCCCAACTGCCACCTTTCTCCCTTTCAGACCTGAGTCACTCTACAGCCTGGTTTGGAGCTAACTCCCCTCCTTAGGGAGAAATGTACAATTCCTCCCCAAAGCTTCAATCCCCTTCAGTGATGTTAGAAAGCAGACCTGATCTAAAAAAATAACTCTTTATTCTAGGGGACACACAAGGCAGGGAGAATGGGGTGGTTGGATGGGGAAAGTGGGAATTGGAAATTCCTATAAACTATCAACTGACCTACATCAAACCCTGAGGGTTCAGGCTATCTGCCAGAGCCTCTTTTGATCAATTGTTGAGGTTGTCCTTCCTCCTAATCTAATCTAGTTGTAAAATGAAGTTCAAGGACAATTTTGGGGACAGAGAGAATCCTTTTTTAGTAGATATCTTTCTACAAAGTCCCAATCTACTTTTATCATCTTCAGCTGAAACCAGAGAAATTTGGAGTTCACTGGAAGATGATCAATGTCCAGAGAGGCTCTCTGTCTCAGATGCTTCCTCTCAGACCATCCACTCCAGGAGGGCTCTCAAGAAGAAGTGAAGTAACTGCTTTGAATCCTCTTAGTTCTTCTGTTCTTTTTTTGGAATCTTGGGTCTTCTTTGCCCTTCCCTCGCTTGGGCAGGTCTTTTGCATACTGGATCTGATTTTTCTCTCTTACATTGGTGACTGAGAGAGAAGATGGGTATTTTTACTATTGATGTAGACTCACATCTGAGGGGTCTTTAAGGAGGTAAAATATCTTCTAGGTTAAGAAAAATGTACTTGGAGTTTAATTTGCTTTCCATTTAAAGTGCCTTAATGAATGAGATGCCCTAAAGGAAGAGGTGATGGACCTCCTTTCCAGAGAGGTTCATCCATGGGCAGAATAGTTAGAGACTGACCCAGAAGCCACCTACTTTGAAGTGGGAATAACTCTAGGGTCCTAACACAGTCCAAACTCCTTCTTAGACCGCAGTACCATAGCACACAAATATATGTTTGCATGTGTATGATATATTATAATACATTTATATTTATATACAGCTATGTACATATATTTTTATATGTATATGTGTGTGTGTGTGTGTGTGTGTGTGTGTGTGTATAAGCCAGGCCCTGATGAGATAGAACATAGCAATGGACTGCTTAACTATAAGGGTGATCCAAGCCCCCTTATTTTTAGAATGCTTCCCTCCAAGAGTAGTCCCTTTCCTGACTGGTAGGAACAGCCACAGATAGGATGAGTAATAGGTGTGGCATCTAGTCTACTTTTGTCTAAAGGTGGTTGCAAAATTCCTTTGTGAGAGAGGGAGAAGGAAATAATTCCTCCTTCTCTCTCCCTCCTCTTTTTAAAAATGTGCTTGAGATGATTTGGGGGGTGGGGGGAGAGTTTTCTCTAGGCAGCACAAATTGAAGGGGTTTTTTTTCCCCCTTTCTGTCTGTCAAAAGAGTCTTATCTGATTTTAATCAGGCCTTTGCCTGATATGATTTGAAACAGCTGAAGCTAAAATCCTCCTGAAGAAAGACATCTTCAGCTGGAAGTACCAATCTAAGCCAGTCTCCCAAACCTCACACCAGGTATTGGCTATCAGTGCTAAGTGCCAGTGAGTGGGAAGGTTTCCTTCCCTTAAAACAAACTGATGCCCTGCAGGGCTTTAACAGCTTAGCTGACCATTAGAAAGGAAATAAGGTGGCATGGAACATTGCTAACAGAAAGTGAGAATGGCAAGCTTTTATTTAAATCCAGGGAGGTATACAAAACACTCTACATATATTATTTCATTCCTTCATCTAACAAAAATTTATTAAGACCCCGTTAGCTTGCTGTGTTCCCAAAAGCATTTCCTACACTCATTCAAGGAACATTTATTAAGTATCTATAATGTGCCAACCACGCAAGGAATTTACAGTTTACCTGGAGAAAATGATATGTGCAAAAATAAGATGTGAAATATACACAAAGAAATATATGTGTGTATCATAAATATATTCACACACATATATTTGTGTATGTATTAGTGTGTATTGTTGTTGATTAGCCATGTCCAATTCTTTGTGACCTCCTTTTTGAAGTTTTCTTGGAAAGATAATGGAGTGGTTTGCCATATCCTGCTCCAGATCATTTTACAGAAGAGGAAACCAAGGTAAACAAGATTAAGTGACCTGGCCAGGGTCATACAGCTAGTAAATGTCTGAAGTCAGGTTTGAATTTAGGAAGATAAATCTTTCTGACTCCAGGCCCAGTTTTCTATCTACTGTGCCACCTACTTGCCTCATAAATATGTATGTAAAATACAATTGTATTAAATACATAAATATAATATAGGTAACCCTTCCACATCACAACTTTCCCCAGCTTAGTTTCCCTATATCATGAGTTGGCTTAAGAAATTAAATGGAAATTCTTGAGAGTTTGTGGAAGCTGCAGATGGCACACAAAAACCAGCAGACAATGCAGAAAAAGTTTAGAAACTCAGAAATGCATAAAATAGATATATAGTATCATATAATATCAACATATTTTATCCTTTAACACCATAAAAAACAATTCCTTTTTAAAAGTTAAAATAAGTAAAAAAGTTAGTTTGCAAAAAGAATGTGGAAGTCGACAGAAGACACACAAATGCTAGAGAAGTATCTTAAAAAGTTTAGTAACATAAAAGCATAAAATGTATGTAAAACATTACCTTTATAATATGTATTTTATGGTTTAATAATATAAATGAACAGCTACAAAATTTTTTTCTTAAAACCAAATTTGTAGTAAAAGAACTGTGGTTCTATTCACTGGTTTGGGGATGCCAAGCGTGTTTAGAACTCATCTTACATCTCGCAGTGATCTCACAGTAATCTTTGCATCTTGAGTTTCTCATATCTTGTAGTTTAAATGCCATAAGCTCTATTAAAATCGTGGATCCTAAGTGTAGTGTTTCTGCTGGTTTCATATGTATTCCCAAGAAACAGAGGAAAGTGATCAGCCCTAATCCTAATCTTGTAAAAGAAAAAATTCAGAATTCTTCTCTAGTATGAAAGGTGGGCCAAAAAATTTTACTTGGATTTTTCAGATTCTGGGAGTGCCATGTTCCTAACCCCTATGTAGGATTTAAATTCATATCCAACACTCCAAGAATTATATTTTATAAAGTTTATTAATAATCACTTGAAGTTGAAGGAATAAAAAGGAAACAGAAGTTTAAAAAAACCCTAATTATCTAACAAAATTAAGACCATGTGAGCAATAGTTTCCTGGCTCTCACCTCATGCCACCTCCGCCAAATGAGATTGCAGGAAGAGAGACTGAGAGGCGGGGCAACACAAATTTTATATCTTGACTAAGTCAGCAGGTAAGGTGAGAAAGAGAATGGGGTGCTGGGAATTGTAGTCCTGGGGTTCATAGTCCAATTACACACCTGTGATATGGAAGGAATACCTATTATTTATATATTATATTATTATTTATATATTATATATAAATATATCACATACCTAAAATATATATATTGTATCCTACAATATATAAATATATTTTAGAATATATAAATATATTTTAGATATGTAATCTATAAATACAATAAATTGGTTATAATAAATAAATACAATATATTAGATATATATGTAAACATGACCCATAGATACTATAGAAACAATATATTAGATATCTATTATATAAACATAATATATTGGACATATCATATATTAAACACCAACATATTTAATGGACCTGTGATTTTATCAATATTGATCTTTCCTAGAGAGGAACTTGTTCTCCACCAGTGCAGGTTGGCACCTACCCTATAACTTCTAAGTTTGTCCTAGAGAGTTGCCTGAGGGCACTGGAGGCTAAGTGACTTGCCTAGAGTCACCCAGTTAGTAGGGAGCAGAGGAAGAATTTAAACTAAGTTCTTCCAGACTCCAAGGCCAGTACTCTATCAAACATGTCTCTCTGCCTCTCAATAACAACCATTTTTAATGAAAAATGATTATGAAATAATATTGAAAAGGATCCTAACTGAGGGAATCAGGATAGGTCTAATATAAAGGTTGACAATGGAACTGAGCCTTGAAGGAAGAAATTGGTTTTCAGAGAAGAAGGGGAAGTAGGAGAACACTCCAGAACTGCGTGGCATCATACGACAGTCCTGTGGTATAGGTAGCAGTGTTAATTATTATTACCCCTTTTTTACTGATGAGAAAATGGAGAGGCAGAGATGTTTACTTAGTAAAGGATAGAGCCTGGACCTGAAGCCAAGTCTTGGGTCTTTTCCTGGCAAGTCTATAGATTTTTTTTTTAACTCCAGTATTTGTAGATGGCTTTGAAATGTATTCTATTTAAGAATAAAGATTTATGTTCCAAATGAAATTTGGCTCTGGAAGATACTAAACACACACATTCACTGAATACTAAATGGTGTGGCAAAGTGACTCAGAACCATAAAATTTTAATCTTGATAATAACAATAACTAATATTTAATTTATACATTTATTATTGCATATTAATAACAGAATATTATTAATAAATATCTCTAATGCTATTTCATATTTTATGTTAGATATCAATTTATAGAATATACATTAATATATTTAGGTAACATTACATTTTGCATAGATATGCGTATATGCACACATTCACACACATATATGTCAATTTGACCCTCACAACAATCTTCTGAAATAATTTTATTTATTCATTTAGCAAACATTTATTAGGACCCTATTATGTTTCAGGCAGTGTGCTAAGTTGCTGGGGATAGAAATACCAAAACAAAAGCATTTCTTGCATTCATTTAAGAAATATCTATTTAGCACCCACAATGTGCCAAGCATGAAAGGAACATGCATCCCTCTTTTGCCAATGAGGAATGTAAGGTTAGGTGACTTGCCCAGGATCACACAGTTATTATCTGAGGTTAACGTTGAACTCAGATCTTTCTGATTCCAAGGTTAATTAATACATTATCCACTATGCCAAGTAGTCCCTATGTTAAATAATAGGGATGAGCCAACACAGACTATTATTATTACTGCTTCTGCTATTAAGGAGTCATCTCATATTAGAGTTTGAAAGGACCTTTCAGATGATCCAGATTTTACAAATGAGGAAATTAAGGCCCAGGGGTTGGCCATATAACTTACCCAAGGTGATACATCTAGTAAATGGGAGATGCATGACAGGTAACCAGGATCTTTGACTCTAAGTCCAAGGAGAATCATTGAGAACTGCCTGTTCGCAAGGGCAACAAAGTGGATCAGTAGAGAGAGAGCTAGACCTAGAGATGGGAAGTCCTGGTTTAAAATCTGGCCCCAGGAAAGTCACAACCCCCATAACCTAGCCCTTACCACTCTTTTTATCTTGGAATCAATATTTTGTATTGAGCCAAGCAGAAGTAAGGTTAAAAAAAAAAAGAGCTGCCTCTCTTGTCATCATAGGAATTAGTGATGGAAATAACTTTAGGGGTTATCTAGTCCAACCCATTCATTTTACTGACAAGGAAACTGAGGCCCAGGGAACAAAAGGTGTCAGGGGTAGAAAGTGACAGAAGTGAGATTTGAACCCAAATATTCTGATTCCAAATCCTATGCTTGTTCCAATGTTTTCTTAATACTATTTTATGAGTAGGCTAGGATAATTTTCGGGCTTATATTTGTTTTTAACCAGCCTATCTTCTGAAGGTCATAAAAGCCAATGACCCCAGAAAGCTTTAGAGCTCACTCAACATCCCCTGGAATTTTTTTTTTCCTAATATGTGATGTAGTCAGACAGCCATTAAGACTGATGCGGGCATCCTCCAAGTTGCCTCTAGGAATGAACTATTCTTTGACCCCACATTAAGAGAAGGGATAAAATTAGAAGGCAGAGAATCCTAGGACTGCTGTCATGGTATCTCTAGTTGCCTGCCTGGTTATTTGGATTTGCAAAACTGCTTTTCACTTGGGATCTCATAGAACCAAATATAACTGGATCAGAGCATGAGAAATTGTAACAGCCTGAGCACACTAAAGACCAAAGCACTGTTGCAATGGCAAGAATAATGGTATGATCTTTCCTCAATCCCTTTGCATTCTAAAAAAAAAAGTACAGTACACTCAATGTCGTCTCTTAGCTTGTAAGTATTGGGAACTTGAGTAATAAACATTAAAGTGTAATTCGATCATTAACCTCCCCTAACTCCCCCTAAAAGAGAAATGAAAATGCACCCCCTTCCTTTGTTGCAGAGATGGGGAATGATAAATACAGATTGTATAGGCTGTTGGGTTATGCTAATGTGTTAGTATGTTATTTCCTAAATTATTTTTTCTTTTCTTTCTTTTAAAAGTTTTGGTTACATTAGGGACATTTCTGAGAAACAGAAGAAAGGAAAGTATATATTTTTAAAAATTAATTAACTTTTTTGGTTACATGTAGGAAGTATATATTTGTAAATGAAGATGATATAAAAACAAAAATATGAATAAAAATTTAAAATGTAATTAGAATCATAGAATAATCAGAACCAAGAGAACATTTTATATGTATAAATATAAACAGAAATAATGCTTGAAGTCCCTCAATTGGGGAATAGCTGAACAAATTGTGGTATAAGATGGTGATATAAGGAATGATGAACTGCTTGATTTCCAAAAGAACTGAAAAGACCTCCATGAACTGATGTGGAATGAAATGAGCAGAACCAAGAGAACATTGTACACAGAGACTGAAACATTGTGGGACAATCAAATGTAATAGACTTTGCTTCTAATAGCAATGCAATGATCCAAGTCAATCCTGAAGGACTTATGAGAAAGAACTCTATCCACATCAAGAGAAAGAATTGTGGGAGTAGAAATGCAGAAGGAAAACATATGATTTATCACTTGTTTATATGGGTATAGGATTTAGGGTTTGAGTTTTTAAAAGATTATTAAAAAAATGAATAATGTAGAAATAGGTATCAAGTGACAACACATGTATAAACCAGAAGAATTGCTTGGCAGCTCCCGGAGTAGGGAGGGAAGGGAGAGAAAATAAATCATGTAACTATGTAAAAATATTTAAAAAGAAATAAAATTTAAAAAGAATTAAAAAAGAATTCTGACTATTATCTGCCTCTGCTTAATAAATGTAGCCTCCTCCTAAAAAATAAGAAAAAAGAATATTTCTTGAAGAAAAATAACAAAAATTTTATAGCAAATGATTCTGATAAAGTCTCTGATAAAAATATAGAGAACTGAGTCAACTTCATAAGAATCTAATTCATTCCCCAATTGACAAACGGTCAAAGGATATGAACAGGCAGCTTTCAGATGAAGAAATCAAAGCTATCTATAGTCATATGAAAAAATGTTCCAAATTGCTATTGATTAAAGAAATGCAAATTAAAACAACTCTGAGGTACCACTTCACAACTATTAGATTTGCTAATATGAGAATAAAAGTAAATGATAGATGTTGGAGAGGATGTGGCAAAACTGAGCTACCAAAGCATTGTTAGTAGAGTTGGGAGCTGATCCAACCATTCTGGAGGGCAATTTGAAACTATGCCCAAAAGGGCTATAAAACTGTTCATATTCTTCCATCCAGTAACATCACTACTAGGTATGTATCCCAAAGAGATTTTTAAAAAAGCATGATAATCTATTTGTACAAAAACATTTATAGCAGCTCTTTTAGTGGTGGCAAAGAAATTGAGGGGATGTCCATCAACTGGGGAATGACTGAAAAAATTGTGATATATAATTGTGATAGAATATTATTGTGCTATAAGATATAATGGGCAGTACGATTCCAGAAAAATTTGGAAAGACCTACACGAACCAATGCTAAGTGAAGTAAGCATGACTTGTAGAACTTTGTACGTAGAAACAGCAATATTGTGGGATGATGAACTGTGAAAGACTTAGCTATTATCAGTAATACAATGATCCAGGATAATTTTGAAGGCTTAAGACAAAGAACGCTATCTACTTCCAAAGAAAGAAATGATGGAGTCTGAATGCGAATCGAAGCACACCATTTTTCACTTTATTTTACTTGTATGTGTTTTTACTTAGGAGTTTTGGTTTTAGGTGAGTATTGTCTCACAATAGGGCCAACATGGAAATAGATTTTTGTATGATCATACATGTAAAACCCAGATCAAATTGTTTACCATCTCAGGCAGTAGGGAGAGAAGAGGGAGAGACAATTTGGATCTTATAATTTAGGGAAATGTATGTTAAATTATTATTACTTGTAATTGGTGAAATAAAATATTTAATAAAAAGAATAACTTGTATATGTCTACCTCCAGAGAAATAACTGATAAATAGAAAGAAGCGAGCCATAGTTTTATATATGTATTATTATATCTGCATATATGTCAAATGATGCCTTCAATAAGCACTATTATTACAGTGTGGAGAGGAATGAAGATACCAGGAACTTTACTATAACAAGCAAACAAAAAAATTTTAATTAAAAAAAGAATCATATAATACAGACCTAGAAAGTATTCATAGATTATTTAGTCCAAATAAAATATTTGGCAGATGAAGATACTGAGGTCCAGAGGAGTTAATTGACTTGTCTATGTTACATAGCCAATTAGAGGCAACTCTTAAAATTCTAGTCTCCTAACTCTTAGTTCCATTCTCTCATATTTTCTCTTTGGGCAGTCTCCCCCATTAAAATAGCTCAGTGTGATTAAGGACTGTTTTATTCTTTGTACTTGTACCACAGGAGGTCTGGCACATAGTAGGTACTTAACATATGTGTGTTGGTTGATTTTTGTTTTTTCCCCCAGGATTCCCCAAAGTTGTACTCTACAGTGTTTCTCCTAGGAGTTTTGTCCAGATTAATTCCACAATCATGGTCATGACTTGTTGGTCTTGCTGTTGGAAATAACATTAGTGACAACAATGGTCTTGAAGTAAAAATATAGCTGAGAATGGTGTAGTCTCCTATCATGAATTCTAGGAAGCCACAGTTTAAGGCTTCAACCCTGGGAATTAAGGAATCCCTGATCCCTGAGCCACAGTGAAGATCTCAGTGACAGTCACCTCACTTTCTTGGATTTCAGTGCATTTTTCTTACATCTTTCTAGTCATTAAGATAGACTTGACAACATTCGATCTCCTCACCATATTACAAAAATACTTGCAAATTGCCAGGAGGGTGAGATGGATGAAATTTCTGATCGGAATATATTTTAATATAATAAAGATCAATAAAAATATTCAAACCTTTCTGGACCATATTTTCCATATATGTAAAATGAGCTAGATCATTTCTAAGTTTCCCTCTGGTACTAAATCTTATGAAATAAAAACATGACACCTTTGAGGTCTTCAATGCCCAAATATGTGCCATAGCAATGCTCCCTCACTGAGATAGTTGATGAATTTATAGAATTGAAAACTCACTTCTTACAGCACTGTCAGTTATAATTCAGACATGCATTTTATCAACAAAAACACAATTGTGAATCCACTTTCCAGATGAATTAACTAAAATTTTTCTTTTTCTTAAAAAAAACCTAAATCTGTGATTTCATGGGTCTAGAGCAATTCTGGTGACCCCTACTAATGTAGAAAAGCAACTGCTCTGCAAATTATAGTACAAAGTTGTTTGGGGTCACTGAGAGATTAAGTAACTTGCCTATTTGTCAGAGATGAATCTAAACACATCATATTTTTTAAAGAACTTTGGATACATTATGTCTTTTGCTCTTCAGGGCAACCCTGTGAAATGGGCACCATAGTATTTATTATCCCCATTTTACAGAGGAGGAAATGAAGCTCAGTGGTTAAGGGATCCCATGTTAACATAGCTAGTATGTAAATGACAGTCAGTGTTCAAACTTAGGTGTTGTGATTCCAATTACAAGGATCTTTCCATGTTCCCATCCTTGCCTTATTTCATAAGGCACATGGGATCCATCTGTGCATCTGGCCCTTGCAGTTCATTTTTGGGGGGAGTGAGTAGGGGGTTAGGGGGAAGATTTCTATAGAACTTGGTCTTGCCCAAACTTGTCAACAACTGATGCCTGATGATTCTGTTGCAGATGCCTAAACAATCATCACTCATCAAGGAGTGCTTGAGATTTAAATGTCTTTGGTTCAGAATTTCTGTTGCCCCTGGAATTTTCCAGGGCTTCACAGAGACTGTACTTTCTAGGACGCTGGGAGTGCTGTCATATTTTGCTGATGTTCATTTCAGAGAATCAAAAATAATGTGCTCAGGAAGATTTGTACTGTGGTGACTCATTGGGTGTCTGAATAAAAAAATGGGAATGTGAAGTCAAAATGTTCAGTGTTCCCTTCTTAAGCCCCAGAAGGTATCAGTGCTGCTGGGATTCCCCACCCACAAGAAGAGGCAGCTAGTTGATGTTGTGAGCAGAGTGCTGGGTTTGCAGTCAGAAAGACCTAAGTGTAAATCCTGCCTTCGAGTCTTACTAGTTATATGACTATGAGCAGGTCATCTAACCTTGCCCAACCTCAGTTTCCTCACCTATCAAGGGGAGGGACATAAAAATAGTACCTATTTCACAGGGCTGTGGAGGATCAAGTGAAATAATAGAAATGTAACATACGTTGCATACTTTTACATAACTGTAACATACTTATAAATGCTATATAAATGTTAGCTAATAATAATGACTCATAATATGCCATCTGCAAAAACAAAGTAGGTGTCATACTTTCCAGTAGATCCTCAATTACAATATTTTGCTTCAAGACTTAGCATTTCTGAGCAATTTTCTTGCTTGTCGAAAAGGAAGGAAGGAAACAAATATTTATTAAATGCCTACCATATGTCAGGCACTACGCTAAACACTTTATAATGATTATGTCATTTAATCCTCACACTAGCCTTTAGAGGTAGGTGCCCTTTTTATTCCCATTTTACAGTTGAGAAAATTGAGGCAAACAGGTGTGACTTTCCCAGGGTCACACACCTAATAAGTGTTTAAGGCTAAATTTGAACTTATCTTCCTAACTCTAGGCTAAGTGCTCCATATTCTGCCTGACATCACTATCCATAGAATACAATATTCTATGGATAGTGATAGCAAACCTTTTAGGAACTGATTGCCCAAACTGAGTCCCTCACTTGCATGTGGGTCACCCACTTACCCCAGCCAGGGGAGGGAGGAAGTGTTCCCACTGGACTGCTGGGCAGACAGGCAGGTAATGTGAAAAATGTCCTCAAGTGAGGCGGAGAAGGGGAGGAGAACAGCCCCCTCTAGCATGCATTTCCATAGGTTGCCAACATGGTTCTATGGTATTGGATTCACTAGCATGAATAAGCTCTCTGGAATATCAGGCAGTTACTGACTTCTTACTTGAGTCTCTAATGCACATAAGCCATAGCTTATGGCCATTGCCATGTCCTCTCTCTGGTGCTGGATTTTTCTGTTCATATCCACAAAATACCAGATGGTACTGAGACACTGACGACTTGTGACGCAAAGCACTACTGTCTATAAAATGAAGCTAGGCTTACGTTGGCAAAGAAGCCTTTGCTGTCATCATAGCAATCAATTCAAGTCCTCAATTATTGTTATAGCTGTGCCATTAAAAGTTGGTTTTGATTCAGGTCTCTTTCTTTTTTTAATTTAAAAATAAATTATTTACTTTTAACATTCTTTTAAAATTTTGAGTTCTAGGTTGTCTCCCTCCCACCTTCCCCTCCTCTCTCTACCCACTGAGAAAGTTAGCAAAATGATATTGTTATACATATGAAACCATGCAAAATTTTTCCAGATTAATCATTATTGCAAAAAAGAAAAAAAATAAAATACAAAAATTATACTTCAACTCGCACTCAGAGTTTATCAGTTCTTTCTCTGGAGTGAGTCATCATCATGTCCTCATCTGTTTCAGCCCTTTATTTTAATTCTTTGTGTCTTTCTATTTCAAGTATATCACTTGTAAACAATAAATTGTCCAATTCTAGTTTCTAATATATTTCCTTATTTGGGTAAACTCATCCCATTCACATCCGCAACTCTGATTAGTATGTATTTCTCTCCATCTTATTTTCTTCTGTTTATCCTTTTCTATTTTTTATCCCATCTGCCCTTAAAAGTTTGTTTGCTTCTGATCATCACCTCACTTAATCTGCCCTCTCTTTTATTATTTCCACACCATATCTCTTATTCCCTTCCTCTCCTATTTAACTATTAGGTAAAATAGTCAACTGAATGTGTGTGTGTGTGTGTGTATACATATATATATTCTTCCCTCTTTGAACCATTTTTTGATGAGAATGAGGTGTAATTATTGCCCATTGTCTCATTCTCCCTCAGTTGTAAAAGATCTTTCTTGAGTACATCTTTTGTATGAAATTTTTTTTTCTATTTTACCTCTTCCTTTCCCCTTCTCCCAATGCATATCCTTTCCTCAACCCTTCATTTTTTCAAGGTCATCTCAACATAATTGACTCATACTGATGTCCTCTATTTGGATTCCTTCTAACTGCCCTAATAATGATAAAATTCTTGGTAGTTGCATGCATAATCTTCCTATATAGGAATTTAAGCAGTTTAAACTTATTGAATGTCTTATGATTTCTCTTTCATGTTTGCCTTTTTATGCTTCTCCTGAGTCTTGTTTTTGAATGGCATTTTTTTCTGTTCACCTCTGGTTATTTCATCAAGAATGACTAAAAGTTCTCTATTTCATTAAATATTCATTTCCCCCCAAAAGCATCATACTCAGTTTTCCTGGGAAGGTGATTTTTGGTTCCTTTGCCTTCTAGAATTATGTTCCAAACCCTCTACTTCTTTAATGTGGAAGATGCTAAATTTTGTGTAATTCTGACTATGGTTCCATGATATTTTAATTGTTTCTAACTGCTTACAGCATTTTCTTCTTGACCTAAGAGCTCTGGAATTTGGTTTTAATATTTTTAGGAGTCTCTTTTTTGGGATCCCTTTTAATAATGATCAGTATATTTTTTCAATTTCTCTTTTGCCCTCTGGATCTAAGGTATCAGGACAGTTTTCCTTTATAATTTTTTGAAATATGATGTCTAGGCTCTTTCTTTTTATTATAATGGCTTCCAGGTAGTCCAGTAATTCTTAAATTATTTCTAATAATTATCTATTTTCCAGGTCAGTTTTTTTTTGAGATATTTCACACTTTATTCTATTTTGTCATTCTTTTTACTTTATTGTTTTTGATGTCTCATGAAATCATTAGTTTTCACTCGTCCAATTCTAGTTTTGAAGGTCTTTTTTTCAGTGAGTTCTTGTATCTTTTTCTATTTAACCTATTCTGTTTTTTAAGGAGTTCTTTTCTTCAATGAATTTTTCTGACTTTTTTTCTCCCTAGGGTTGATTCTGTCAAGAATAATGCTATGTATGTATAAGTATGTATATATTTTTATATACACATACATGTGTATGTATGTATAATGCATTTGTAAAGAAATGGTGAATGCATAACTCTAACTAGGGTAGAACAGTTGAAGTTTTTTCTAGGATGATGAATTTAAAGGCCACTTATCCTTTCGCACAATAGAAATAATAATTTACCATGATTCCTCTTGCTGATGTCTCCATCTGCCTCTGCCCTACCTCCTCAGTGCCAGCTGTTGTTTAGGGACTAAAGGATACTCAAGTGGTTTTGACCCCACATCTTGGGGTGTGTATTCCAGTCCTGGAGATGAGGGATAGCAGGCATGGTTGGGGAGGACTTCCTTTTGGGAAATATAGCATTATAGTAAGATTCTGAGGCATTGACTTGGCTCAGCTTGGTTCCTGATACCCTCTTGTTTTGGCAAAGGGCCCTAGACCTACCTGGAAATAGACCTCATTCCAATTGTAATACTGAATACAATGGAAACATGTAGATATGGAGTGCAGAGTAAAAAGAAGCAAATGGGTAAGAGGGGAAGGGGTTAAGGCCTCCCCAACAATGACCATTCATTGTTTCTCCCAGGACTATAAGTTCAACACCACATGGTTTCCTGCTTGTTTCTCATACTTTTCTATCAAACACCACTTGGATAGTGAACAGAATGTGGACCTGATAAAGAGGAAGCATACAAATTCAGTCATTTCTGGACTAGAGAAGGCCTATAAGTACCCTCCAAAAGCTCATGATTAGTACTTAAGTTCTTTGTGATCTTCAAGACCATACCTTGGTCCTTTCCACACTACATATAGGAGTTTTTTAATGTCAAAGTTATGTCTGTTAATTTTTAAGTGTTTTTAATAAGCATATTTTAATTGATTTCCTTTATAAAAACTGTTTTATTTATGTATTTAATAACATTATTCTAAGAAAAGGAGTCCACAGACCTCTCTAGATTGCCAGAGGGGTCTATGACAAAAAAGTGGTTAAGAATCCTTGTTATACACAGAGCAACTTTATTAGTCCTTTTACCCTCCTATAATAGATCTAATACTTCCAAGAAACACTCCTCATATTGATCTTTTCTATTTTCTTTTTTAAATGAATAATTCAATTTAATATTTCTATTCTACAGTCTCTATGTGCTCCAAACATTTTTTCAAAAAAAAATTAATTTGTTACATTAAAATTCTCATATATCTCCCTCCCCTCCCCACACTAGAGAAGGCATCTTTGACAAAAAGATAAATGTATATATAAAACAATGTCTTATTTATCTCTGTTTATCAATTCTTTCTCTGTAGATGGACATACACAAGCCATTTTTCAAACAACATTTCTTTTGCTGTTTATAATGCTATACTATTTCTCCATAATTTCATGTGGGTCTTTCTATGTTTTTAAAAAAATTAACTTGCTTATCATTTCTTATGGTACAATAATATTTTATCATACTGATATGCCACAATTTGTTTAGCCATCTTTAACAATTTTTTGGGTTATTGTTGAGTACCAACCAAGTGTCAGCTCCTATAACTTGGCTTCTATGACATGAGACATTTGCCATGGCCCTCTGCATTCCTTTTCTTTCTTCCTTTCTTTCCTCTTTCTTTCTCTCTTTCTCTTTTACTCTCTCTGTTTCTCTCTTTTCTTTCTTTCTTTCTTTCTTCTTTCTTTCTTTCTTTCTTTCTTTCTTTCTTTCTTTCTTTCTTTCTTTCTTTCTTTCTTTCTTTCTTTCTTTCTTTCTTTCTTCTTTCTTTCTTCTTTCTCTCTCTCTCTCTCTCTCTCTCTCTCTCTCTCTCTCTTTCTCCCTCCCTCCCTCCCTCCCTCCCTCCCTTCTTTCTTTCTTTCTTTCTTTCTTTCTTTCTTTCTTTCTTTCTCTTTCTTTCTTTCTTTTCTTTCTTTCTTTCTTTCTTTCTTTCTTTCTTTCTTTCTTTCTTTCTTTCTTTCTTCTTTCTTTCTTCTTTCTTTCTTTCTTTCTTTCTTTCTTTCTTCTTTCTTTCTTTCTTTCTTTCTTTCTTTCTTTCTTTCTTTCTTTCTTTCTTTCTTTCTTTCTTTCTTCTTCTTTCTTTCTTTCTTTCTTTCTTTCTTTCTTCTCCTTCTGTTTCCTGTGGCTTGAGTAGTATGATAAAGCCTGGCAGTGACAAAAGCCTGTTAGTGGGCTCTTGATTGTAAGCCTTCAGGGAATAGGACTCATGTTAGTTAGAATGGCTTTACAAATATTATCTTTTTATTCTTCCAGTAATCTTGGAGGAGGATCTTGGGAGGAGCTTTCATCCCCATTTTACAGATGAAGGAACTGAAGCAAACAGAGGTTAGCTGACTTGCCTAGGACCATACCGCTAGTAAGAGTCTGAGGCTATATTTGAACTCAGATTTTCTGACTTTAGTCACAGTATTCCATCCACTGTGCCATCTAGCATCCTGATGTTTACTGAATTTCTTTGGATCAATCTATACAACTAAATAATGCATTAAGCCATGTCACTAGCTCAGTCATTTTTCCTCTTCCGTGTCCTTGATTAAGGGAGTTTGAGTTCCCCCATGCCCCAGTTTCCTCCTGTGCAAAATGGACAGTGAGCTAGGCTTAGGTAGTTGTTGAGGAGAGATTAGTCAATAATTAAGCAATCCCTGGAAAACAATGAAGAGTGGTGAGACTCAATGGATATGCTCCTAGTTCAAGAGCCCCATTGGGCTTCGAGACCCTACAGATTTCAGTGCATTGGAGGCATTGTAAAAATCCCCATTGCTTCATTTCCTGTGGTCTGTGTAACCACTGAAATACTTTGGGGGCTCAGACACACCCCAAACATGGAGTTTGACGTGAATTCATAATAAGTTGGTTTGGAGCTCAGCCTAATTATTCCATCAAAGTAGATGCAAACATTGGCCTAGGTTGGCTGAGAGCTCAGGAAGAAATGCAGGGAGCTGGGGCCAATACTCACTGATGGTGATATCTGAAACCCAAATAAGTTTTGCTTGGCTTTTGGTTCTGGAGGGAAGTTTTGCACCACAGTCTATATCCTGGCCCTCACTGAAGGCTGCCTTTTGGCTTCATCCAAGGATGGTTCTTTCCTTGCACAGGTCCCAAATGCACTGTGTATATTTCAAATACCAAGGCCTGTTCCCAGAAACCTTGGGCTCACAGTGTATATGGCAGTACCCTGGGGAAGCCCATTTCATTGGCTGCCTTTCTAGGAAAAGATTGGCTTTGGTCCCTATCCCAGGCTACCTTTCTTTTAAGAGTTTTTTTTTTTTCTCTTACAGAACATATTACTTGTTGTCTAGGTATCCAGTGCTGTCTTGCTACACCCCAGGTATAACCCTTCATTTGCAATGTCCATTTGGGTGGATAACCTCGCCAGGGAGTACTCCATAGTAGACCTTCAAGGCATCCTAGGTACCATCTTTCTGTTCTTTGTATACTGTATCTAATTTGAACCCCAACTTGAGCTATTCCATTTCCTGTGTCTTTAGTATCATCCCTTCCCTCCCACTGTTCTTTTTTTTATTTTTTAAACCCTTACCTTCCATCTTGGAATTAATACTGTGTATTGGTAGAATGATAAGGGCTAGGCAATGGGGGTCAAGTGACTTGTTCAGGGTCACACAGCTGGGAAGTGTTGAAGACCATATTTGAACCCAGGACCTCTGTCCTCTAGGCCTGGCTCTCATTCCACTGAGCTACCAGCTGCCCACCACTGTTTTTTCTGTGTGATATAAAAATCAATATATTAATGGAGATGCCAATGCATTACCCTGTGAGATAACACATTTCCTTTGTAACAATGAGCTCCTGTAGAAAACATCTTTATTCAAAGGAGTGATCATTGGGAATGTTGGGCACCCAGAGTGTAAGATGAGACCTTATGGGATGGAGGTAAGGAAGGAAATAAGAATTTATCAAGAGCCTATTATGTGCCAAATACTGTGCTATGTGCTTTACAAATATCTTATTCAATCTAGGAGGCCCTAGTTCGGGTGGGGTTCTGGGCTTACCCTCGAAGGTGCCTTAGTGAAAGAGCTAAACATTTCTCCTCTCTAAGGATGCCAGTTTAGTTCTGCTGTCCACCCTAAGCTGTTATTAAATGTTCTCTCATGATGACAGGGAAAGGAAACTTCTTTCTTTTCTTTTTTTCTCTTTCTTTCTTTCTTCTTTCTTTCTTTCTTTCTTTCTTTCTTTTCTTCTTTCTCTTTCTTTCTTTCTTTCTTTCTTTCTCTCTCTCTTCTTTCTCTCTCTCTTTCTTTCTCTCTCTCTCTTCTCTTTTCTCTCTCTCTTTCTTTCTCTCTTCTCTTTCTTTCTTTCTTTCTTTCTTTCTTTTTCTTTCTTTCTTTCTTTCTTTCTTTCTTTCTTTCTTCTTTCTCTTTCTTTCTTTCTTTCTTTCTTTCTTTCCTCTTCTCTTCTTTCTTTCTCTCTTCTCCTTTCTTTCTCTCTCTTCTTTCTTTCTCTCTCTTCTTTCTTCTTTCTTTCTTTCTTTCTTTCTTTCTTTCTTCTTCTTTTCTTTCTTTCTTTCTTTCTTTCTTTCTTTCTTTCTTTCCTTCTTTCTTTCTCTCTTTCTCTCTCTCTCTTTCTTTCTTTCTTTCTTCTTCTTTCTCTTTTCTTCTTCTTTCTTTCTTCTTCTTTCTTTCTTTCTTTCTTCTTTCTTTCTTTCTTTCTTTCTTTCTTTCTTTCTTTTCTTTCTTTCTTTCTTTCTTTCTCTTTCTTTCTTTCTTTCTTTCTTTCTTTCTTTCTTTCTTTCTCCCTTTCTCCTTCTTACCTTATTCTCCTTCCCACTGTAGTTTTTTTATTCAGAGATTAACTTACATTCCAGGAGATGAACCTTGTCCCAAAGCCAGAAAATTATATTGCACAGCTGCAGCCTCTGACTCTGACAGCTCTGACACAGAGACAAAAAGTGACCATTCAGGTAGTTGGTATGCTCTTAATGTACTCCCTGGGATTTCATTGGAATGAGCCAGGCTCATAGGTCAGAATGGTTAGGCTTAGAGAGACCCCATTCCTGCACTAGTTCACTCAGCTCTAGTAAATGAGTTGGAATGGGTAGGAAGAAGGGACAACATGGGGAGAATCATTTCTTTTTTATTCCTCCATTCATCCCCTAGTAGAGGAGACCAATTGGCTAGAACCTAGGGCCATTCCTATTGGTAGTCTACCAAGACTTGTTACATTTTACCTTTGCTTCCTAGTCTGTTTCTCCTTTCCTGAGACCCTGAATTTCATGATTTGCCCCTAATCAAATAACCTACCCTTGATTTCTGATTGCTCCCTCTATTTGGTGGATTGGCTCTTGGGTTCTTGACCTTGGGCAAGTGCTCTGCTCTCTTATTGCTTCTATGAAGAAAACACTCAAGCCCTTTGTGAGAGATGATAGATACAAACAGGGAGAGAACAATCACTACCTGAGGATGAGACAGGAAGTAGCCTTGTTGGAAAGTAAAGCAATGGGGTGTATGCAGAATGTCAAAATCCATTGAAGTTGAGATGTAGGAAGCCAGTAATAGGAGGAGAGATTCAGGTCAACAGAACCTTTTTTTTCCTTTTTTTCAGGGCAACTGCTTCTTCACCAATATGATGATGTAGTCAGGGATAGGGTCCTTCAGATTACTTCTCAGACTACCAAATCCATTGGCCATGGTTGACCTACCTCTTCCCATGACATCAGAATATAATTGGGGATCCTTTCCATTGTATTGTAAACCTTAAAATTCTTAGACCTATAAATGTTGGAATTTCACCATTGGGAAATTTCATACTTGGAAAATTTCTTACTGATAGTCCTATGGAATGTGAACCCCATTGGCATGGGAGGTTCCTCCTCCTCCCTTCTTAAGATTACTTTAGGACAGAAACCTTTTGCTGACAATGGAAAGGGCTTTGACCTATGCTTAAGCATAGAACAAGAAGTTCTTTGAGTCATGATTGATTTTAGAATTGATACAATAGAGATACTTGGAATGACAGAACCAGGTCTTGGAAATTACAATCTCCACCCTACTCAGTCCTAACAGGATTTAGGAAGAGCTGCAGCAAAGGATCAAGATTTAATTATTTGAGAATATGACCTTCAACAGACATGTGCAAAGCCATAGACCTCTGGGCGGTCCTGGGTTAAGGTAGAGCCACCATTGGCACAGGGAAGACATGGACAGTGATTGGTAGATGTGAGAACTGAGGGGAGGGAACTTGCATGGTTTGCTTAAAGATAGCGGGGTCTGAGGACTAAGGGTTGGTTGGAGAGGTTGTGCTCTGAGAAGCTTGCTCTGAAGGAAGCTGGAGGTGGAGGCCCCTGAGACTGTTTCTCCATTTTGGTCACGTGAGTGATAGGGACTGATCTCTTTTCTTTGCCTCAGCTATCTAAGGCTTGGGCCTTTTGGCCCAGCCTAAACAGAAGGGGTATTTAAGCCCTATTCCCTTCTCTCCCCTTTCTCTCTCCCTCTCTCTCTATCTCTAATACCTTTCTTCCTCCTGTTTGTAATTAAACTCCATAAAAGGTTGACTGCTGACTTGAGTTTTCATTTAGGAATTACATAGCTGAATTCCTTGGCGACCTTAAATTAATATATATCAGTCTTTTACAGTGATTTCCTTGTCACAATATGCATGCATAAAAAATGGCTCTTTATTGTAAGGCTATGACTATTCTCTTCACAGCTTGCCAAGGAGTGAGGAAACTTTTTGCATGGTCAAATTTTTGTGCCCAAGATTTGTGCTTTGTGCCCAAGAGTCATCCTCCAGTGAAATGCTAGCCTGCTCTGCCTTCACAGCTAGTTGGTGCAATATGTAGAGTGCCAGGCCTGGAGTCAGGAAGACTAATCTTTCTGAGTTCAAATGTGGTCTCAGGTACTTTCTAGCTATGTGACTCTGACCTTTCTCATCTGTAAAAGGAGTTGGAGAAGAAAATGGCAAACTACAGCCAAGAAAACTCCAAATGAGGTCATTAAGAGTCAGATATGAGTGAAAATGACTGAATAGCAAACAATTGCTCTGCCTGCAGCTCTTCTTTTCCAGGTACTCACTCCTATGCCACACTATTTGAAACTGCTTTGAAACTCTTTAAAGCAATTATTTTGATATATCACCTTAAGCCAAAGCCTGGTTGAAAATATGTCCAAAGAAGACCTTGTACTGTAGGAAAAAAGATCAGAAGCAAATGGGTTCCTTTTTCTCTTGAATTCTTTAATTAGAAAAATACAAAAGGTCTTTCTGAAAATTTGGCTTTATGATAACTTCATGATGCTGGATCATATATTATGATTGTAACACATATGCACTATGTTAACCTACAAATGGTTGTTACTACATCTAAGGGCATATCTGAATAGTAGAACTCTCATTATATAAGTAAAATGAATGAGAGAGTTATTGTAGATGGATTGGTGAATTCCATAGAATTGATCTATGGAAATAGCAAATTGTCAGGAGAGATTGGGGGGCCTATTATAGGGAGTTCATAGGTTAACAAAACCTCAGAGTTAGAAAGAACCTTAGGGGTCATCTGGGTCAACTCTCTATTCAATGAATGAATTCCTTGTCCAGCATCCTTTGTAGATAGTTGTCCTGTCTTTGCTTGATGATCTCCAGTGATCAGTAAGCGGGAGGATATGTAGGAGGAATATTATTTATGTATGTACATATGTAAAAGGGGAGAAAATTCAAGGAGAGGAAGTACATGTACTTGATAAAGGGAAAAGGATATGGATGGGACAGATGAACCTCTCTTTCTATAGTCACAGGGACATGATCTGAACAAAAGTTCTGGTCATCATTTGCAATGATTTGACTTTTTCTCATGATCTGAATCACTGAGTTTCTTATGTGTGATGAATTTCACTTACAAAAAAATAATTTATTGAATTATTTAGATTATTTATTATTTTGTAAAGGGAATATGAACTTTAAAGGATAGGTAAGACTAGGTCTACATAGCTGTAATTATTTGGAGAACTAGGTAAATATTCTCTCCACACTTTGTCATCTACATAACACAGACTTAATCTCTAAAACACCAGGAATCATCTATATATTTCTCCCTACATTTAATTCTCACCTGAAGTAGCTGAGTGCCATAGTAGATAGAGTTCTGGAGCTAGGATGACTTGAGTTCAAATCCAACTTGAGGCACTTTGTTAACTGTTTGTCCCTGAGCAAATCACTTAACTTCTGCCTGCCTCAATTTCCTCAATTGCACAATGGGAATAATAATAGCACCTACAATTGCACAATGGGAATAATAATAGCACCTACTTCCTAGGGTTGTTGAGACAATAAAATGAGATATTTATTAAATGGCATGCAGAACTTGAAGTGCTATAAAATACTAGTGATGATGAAAATGATAATCATGATGTTATCTTTCTCAGTGATTTCATCCACTAAAATATTTAAATCACAGATAATTTAGATATCTACACATTCAACTCTAGTGTTTTCTCCGTTTAAGTTCCATATCACCAATTCACTATTTCTTAAACATTTCCTACTAGGATGACCCTTAGGCATTTATTTAACATTTAACATTTCCTAAGCAATCTAATCAACCTAATCCTAAGCACACCTATCTTCTCCCCCTTGGTTCCCAAACCTTATTTTTTCCTTGTCTTCCCCTTTTTGCTGGAGTCACTCTCATCCTTTTAGTCACTGGAGTTTGAAAAGTCAGAATGGGTTTGATTCTTTACCACTTCTCATCTCTCTCTCCCAAAAAGAATCAGTTGACAAATCTTGTCAGTTCTACCTCAACAACACTTCACAACAATGCCCTTCTTGCCTCTTACACTGGTACCACCCTTGTTCACATCCTTATCCTCTCTAGCCTAGATTATTACTATAGTCTTAGATTCACTCTCTGTCCTATACATGCCTGTCAAAGCCCAGGTCTGACTCTGTTCGAGTCCTAAAAATTTTGGTGTTGTTTCTAGGATGAAATGCAAATTCTTCCATTTGTCATTCAGAACCCTTCTGGCCAGTTTTTCCATATTGGTTCCTTTACATACACTCTGTGTTCTGACCAAATCAGCCTATTGGATGTTTCCCAAACCTCATACTCTATTGCTGGCCTCCATGCCTTTCCCTAGGCTGTCACTCATGTCTTAAAAGCACTCCTTTCTCATAACCATGTCTTACAATTCCTTGTTCCCTTCAAAGCTCAGCGCAACTGCCAGTTCTTACATGTCCTAGGTAATAGTGTGCACCTGAAGTGAATATATTTTGTACTAAAACATGTACAAGTTGCTTCTTCCAGTAGAATACAAGCTCATTGAAGGCAGGGACTGCATGGGAAAAATGTTGTTTGTCCTTCATTTTGAAAAAGACCAGTGACATGCCAGGGTTATATCTGTGCATTAATTGGATTTAAGTGAGGTAGAGTTGCACAAAGTCCCTGGCCTCACTCTCTCTTCCAGAAACATCGAAGACCATTGGTAAGACAAAAATCAGGACAAGAAGTGATGGCCTCACATGCAGTGGATAACTTTGGTATCTTTGATGTCTGACCAAGTTCTAAGCTCTCCACAGCACATGCTTCAGCCTCCCTCCTGGCTTGTTGGAACGAATTGTTCTCATCTATCTATTCTATAGAGAAAGTTTTCACATGTTTGGAGTAGATGTATCCCTAACTCACCAATGGGCTTGAGGCCCGTCAGTTACTCTCAACTAGGGTTTTGACCATCTATAGTTTTAGTGGGGTATGGTTACTACCCTTGCGATGGCTTTTTAGAGTCAGGGATGAGAATTAGCTGATAATCACCAAAGGTAGATGAGCAGCCCTGAAAAAAGGCTCAGCAAGCCCTGATGCCAGAGGTGTTAGTTCTCCCTTGTATAAATGGAGATTTTGAACCTTTGACTTCATTCCCCAGAAGTCCTTAGTATTTCTCAAAATTCCCTATAATCTCTCTTGTGTCTCCATGTTGGCAGGATCATGTTATTGGTATTTAACTGGCGGTAACTCCTCCCACGTCCACTCTTTGGGCATGATACAGCAATCAGCAGTGAAGGTGGTGAATGGGGATTTTAAAAATGGCTAACCAGTCATGGGCATGTGGTTTTTAATTTGTATCCTCTTTATTCCTTGATTTCTAATAATCTTTAATAACCTTTATCAAATATAATATTTTAATTATTTGAGATATAATTTAAATTTTTATACCCTGAACACCCCATACACCATATGGGAAAATGTAGGGAAAAGATCAAGATCAGTCTGTCTACTGACTTTAATAGGCAAGCATGAGGGAATAAATTCTCTGAAGAATTTGTCCTCTTAAGCATTCTAGAAAATTAAATCATTTTAAGGGTAGCTCATCACTGGAAACCAATCAGATTTGTTTTTCATCCTCTTGACAAAGAACATGTTCACACTCTCTTTGGAGAAATCCTTTTCCTACCTTCAGAGAAAGGTTCTCTGTAAACTCATCAAACTGATTAGGAAACAGCCCCACCCCTTGCCACCTAAAGGGGAAAAGCCATAAAAGCAATTGGAGGTCAGAATTGGAATCTCAGAGAAAGGGCTGGTCTGGAATGTAGTCCTTGGAGTTGCCTGTATAAAGATTTTGGAGTGACAGTTATGTTTGGGAACACCCAAGTTTAGTGGATGGCTGGAGGAAGGAGTCAGTGAAGGTGATTGAAAAGATAGGAGAACTGGAAAAGAGGATGGAGGGAGTTTTTGTTAAGGAGGGACTTCTCAGCTAGGTCAAGTGCTACCTAGAGCTCAAGAAGGATAAACTGAGATAACCACTTTTGCTTTGTTATCTAGCTAATTTGGAGCAATGGAGGGAAATTTGGGAACCAGAATTATTGAGATTGACAGCCCAAATTTGCTAAATAATTGCCCAACCACTCCTTATGTCCCTTTCTTTTTTATTTTGTCTCTTTCCCTACCATGCCCTGCAGGGTTTTGGTGGAGGTTTTGGTGGGGAGGAGGAAAAAAAGGAGCTGTAGTAACAAAGATGAACATTTCTTTCCAGCCTTGAATTCTTGTCAGATGAGTTTATCCTTTTCCCCCCTGTTAATACAATTATAACTTCTAATGGGTGTAGGAAGTGCTGGATCACAGCAGTCAGGGAAAGAAGAGATCTGCTAAGTCACATCCCAGGTGTCTGTCCCCTGAGGCTAACACATGAAAAGAGGAGTAACTTACACAGTCTCCGGAGAGGTGTTTAATCTGTTTGCTCACCAAGGCTTATTAGAAGAATTCACTAGAAAGCACCAAAGCCTAGATGGAAAGCCGCCTAGGGCTGGGAGCCAGGATTCCTGGGTTCTATGCTGAGCTTTTATAATTGACCATCTGGGGTGTGGGACAAGATGCTTCCCCTCCTTATTCCTTAGTTTTCCTAGTGAAATAGGTGATACAGAGACAGAGACATACACAGTGACAGAGAGTCCAACAAAGACAGAGATAGACAGAGAAAGAGATAGAACCTGAGACCTTCTAAGGAAGCCAGGAGATAGGTTTGAAATAATATGCCAGTAATTGAAATAGATGTGTTTTTTTTTTTTGGTTTGTTTGTTTTTTTTAATATCAGTAGACTTGCTTTTAGGCCACTCCACACTGATAGAGACTTTATAATCTTGCCCCTGGATAGAGAATTCCAACCACAAAAGCTTCCAGTTCTTTCTCCTCTCTTTTCTTTTTCCTGTTCCACTTTTTCTTTCTCTTCCCTTGTTGCATGACAGATTTGGGGGGTTTGAAAGGAATGCACTGACCATATCTTAAAAAAAAAATACTCCCTATAGGTAACTTAGATGTAGTCAGTCATCCAACATTAGCAAATGAAGGAGAGGCTAAGATAGCCCATTACACTTTTGATTAGCTCTAACTGTTGGGAAATTTTTCCTGACACTAACTCCAGTGTAGCCATCTTGAAACTTTTGCCCAGTGTGATTTTTCTGCTTTCTGGGGTCAAACAGAATGAGTCCAATATGACAAACATCCAAGTATGTGAAGACAGCTATCAGATCCCTCATAGACTCGACTCTTCTTTCTCTAAACATTTCCATTTCCTTGAGCCTGTCCTCATTTGGCATGAACTCGGCCTTGTGAACTCAAGATAAGAACTTCTCCTTTCCCCTTTCTTTCTTTCTTTCTTTCTTTCTTTCTTTCTTTCTTTCTTTCTTTCTTTCTTTCTTTCTTTCTTTCTTTCTTTCTCTCTTTCTCTCTTTCTCTCTTTCTCTCTTTCTTTTTTACATTAAAATAATTTCCAATGGCTTTTCCCCCTCCCCCCAGAAGTATAACACTCCCTCTGCATCATTTTCCCCACTAGCAGCTGAAGTTGGCGGGAAATAGTCTATCATTGAAACAAAGCATAGGAGTAATACTGCATTCAGTCAAACTTCCAGATATGTTTTCAATTAGGTTTCAGCTCCGACTGTGAACAAAAGTTGCCTTAGTAACATGAAAAGGGGGTGAACTGATTTCTTCCAAGGATTCTAAAAATTGGTTTCTTCCAAAGGATCCAGTTAAATCATGATTAGCAAACATAAAAATACTTAAAAGGAAGTTATATGAGCAAATGTTATGCTTCTATTGGAGATGGAGAGAAACCAAGGTGATTGTGAGGTCTCTTCTCCCTTTGAGATTTTATTGTTGAAATATGAAATTTATATCACATTTCATATGTTGCTATATTCCAATAACTCACTTATTTGACTACTTCACTTTTTCAGAGCACAACCCACAACCAAGAATATAAGGACCTCTGAGGATTAAAAAAGGATGGCACGAAGTCTTTAAACTAAAGCTGATACACTTGACTTATTTTGGAATTCCTCAGGCCTCTGCGTGCCCTGCCCTCTTCCTACACTCCTATCCTCCCTTACTCAGGAACCTCATGTGGCTCCCTATTGCCTCTAGTATCAAAGATGTTCTGCTTGGAATTCAAGACTCTTCATGACCTAGACACCACCTGTCTTTTTAGTCTTCTTATACTTCACTCTGTAGACAAGTAGTTTTTGACCCAATGACACTAATCTCCTGGCTGTTCCAAGAATAAGACACTCCACCTTTCCAATCTGAGCATTTTCTCTGCCTTCCCCCATTTCTGAAATGATTTCCCTTTTAATTACTGAGGTCCCTGGTTTCCTTTAAGTCTCAACTAAAGTCCCATCTTTTACTGGACACTTTCCCAGGCTCTCTTAATTCTAGCTCTTGTTCTCTGTTAATTATTTCCTACTTATCCTGTATGCAGCTTGTTTCCTGTATATTTGTTTACATATTGTCTCCCTCTCTCAATTGTAAAACAACTAAGGATTGTCCTTTGCCTCTTTCTGTATCCCCAGCACTTGCCTGGTATATAGTAGGCACTTAATAAATGTTTATTGATTCATTGATTGATTACTTAGGCTATCCTCATCACTCAGAATGCATTTTCTTCTCATCTCTGCCCCTCAGACTTTCTCATTTCTTCAAAACTCAACTTAAATGTCACCTCTTATATGAGTCTCTTCTGATCTCTGTAGCTACTACTATCTATTCTCCCCCTATTACTTTGTATTGATTTTGTGTTTATAAATAAATTTTTATTGATATTTTTCTCTTTCCCTTCACTCATTCTCTGAGAGGAGTGGAATTAAGAAGAAAAAAGGAGGAAGATAAAAAGTTCAGTAAAACTAATCAATATATACAAAGAGCTTAACCTTACATTGAATTACTTACCCATTCAATTTAGAGGTGTTTCCCCACCTCTAAAAATAAATTGGAGAAGTCTTTTATTTTTTTTAAATCTTTACCTTCCATCTTAGAATCAATACTAAGTATCGGTTCAAAGGCAGAAGAATGATAAGGTCTAGGCAGTTGTGATTGTGACTTGTACCGGGTCACACAGCTAGGCAATGTCTGAGGTTAGATTTGAATTCAGGACCTTCTGTCTCTAGGCCTGCCTATCAATCCACTAAGCCACCTAACTGCCTCAGAGATATCTTCTCCTATATTTCTTTGAGATCAAGCTTGGTTATTATAATTTCATTTAATTAAGTTTAGATTATTTTGTTGTTATTTCTTTCTTTTCACTTTTTTGGAGTCAATTGTGGCCCCATTTCTATTTACTTTGTATCAGTTATGATAGGCTATTGTGAAATTCTCTGAATTCATCTTATTTATCATTTTATATATCACAATAATATCCATTGCATTTACTTATCATGATTGGTTTAGTCATTCTTTACTTTCAAACATGTCTACTTTGTTTTTGGTTCTTTGCTATCATAAAAAATATTTCTTTATAAATAATTTAGTGTATGTGAGGCCATTCTTTTTTGTCACTGACTTCCTTGTCCAACAGTAGAATCTCTGAGGCAAATGATATGGGCATTGTAGTCACTTACTTCTTAATTCTAAATTATTTTCGAGAATGATTGGACAATTGTATAGTTTTGCCAGCAATCCATAAGTGTGTATGTCTTCCTACAGCCCTTCCAATGTTGACTATTCCTATCTTTCCATCTTTGCCAATGTTCTGGATATAACATGAGACTTAAGGCTTCTTTTTTTATTTGAATTTCTATTATGATTGCTGTTCATAGTTTGCAATTCTTCTTTTGAGAGATATGTTAAAATATCTTTTGACTGCTTATCTGTTGGGGATGACTTTTGGTATTATAATCTTTCTTGTATTGATTTTGAATATTTGTGGTATATGCTTATATGTATCCTCTATTGAATGTAATCTCTTTGAAGGCAAGAATTGTTTCTTTTTCGTTTTTATATCTCAAGCTCTTGCCACAGTGTTCTGGGTACACACAAGTAATAAATCTTTATTGCTCAAGTGATTAAATGAAATTCATTCTCTTTTGCTTGGTACTCGGTGCTAACTTCACTCTATTTTTCTGGATTCATCTCATCCTCTTGCCTCTTTTGTACTTTTTGTTCCAGCCAATCATGCCTATTTACCATCCTCTAAATTCACTTCTATACCTCTATTCATGCCATTCTCTCTGCTCCAATCATCTCTCCCATTCTTCACTTCCTTTTGATAACCTATCACTCCTTTAAGGGTAGCTCAGATATCATCTCCTCATTGGAGTCTTCCCTGATGTCCCTTTCTAGAAGCAATAGCTCACAGAAGTTTCTTTGTGTACCTTTTATTTATTGTTCATGTTTTCTGTTGAATCCAGTTATCTCTGCTTGTTCTATATTCTGATTGCTAAATTGTAAAGCCATTGAGAATAGGGATTGAGTTTTAGTCAATATTGTACCCCCCACTTAAGGCATTGTAAAATGCCTTGCAAAGTAAGTAATCACTGAATGAAGGAAGGAAAGAACATTTGGATTTAAAGTTGTGACCATTGTATATAATATATACATGAATGCTCTCCATTGCTTAGTTGAAGAGATAGTTTTCTAATTTCTCCCAACTCAGGGATTTGGCTGTATCGAATGGAAATCCTCAGTGGTTTGTCTTATGGAGAGATGTCATAGGGTTTTATGTGTTATATAGAATTTTCTACTAATTACAAGAGACTTTTGGAACTAGAGCTGCTTTATTTCAATCTGGTGCTGATTTTCCATAAAAATTGCATTGATGTTCAGGAAATAGATTACATTTTGGTATCTATTCCAACAATATTATTCCTAAAAACATGATCCTATGTAGCCTATGATGACAAACACCTGGATGTAAGGGGGAAAAAGTGGTCAATTAATCCTGATCTTTCTAACTCTTCAGACATCTGACAGGTAGACTGTGCAACCGAGCTTGATATTTGGTTGAGCTTTAGTTTTCATTTGGATGTTTTCATGTTGTGCAAAAGTAAAACATCGTGAAGTAAAAACAGCCTGTTTATTTTTAAAGTGGTTAAACTAAACCAAAAAACCCAAGCAAAACCCCCAATGACAGCAGTTGTTTTCATGAAGACATTCCTTCTCTTCTTCCTCCTCCTTTCTCTCTACCTCTTCCTCTTCTTCCTCCTCCTTCTCCTCTTCCTCCTAATCCTGCTTCTCCTCCTCTTCCTGCAGGAATTTGTTTTGCTTGACTGTACATAGTTGTAACAGGTTTTGTTTTTCTTGTCTTTTTTAATAGGGGCTGAGGAGGTGGGACTGAAATAATTTAGAATTGCAAATAAAGTAAAATTGAATTTGAGAAATAAATGTCTATGAGGTATCTACTTGGGGAGGTATAATGTAAATCAATAAAGCAACTTGGGACTGGAGCTATAGATCTGAGATTCATTGGTGTGGATATGACATTTTCCCCCAATAAAGACTACTAAGATCACCAAGAGAAAGAGGAGAAGAGGACCCAAAAGAGACTCCTGAAAGATATCTAAAGTTAGAGAGTAGAACAAAGGTGATAGACCTGAGGAAGTCAGAAAAGAAGGAGGGAAACTGGGAGATGGCAGGTTAATAAAGACTCCTGGAAGAGAAAAGATGTGGATGAGGAAGCCAGAAAAGTCAGATGCAAAAAAGAGGTCAAGATAGATGAGAACTGAGAATAGACCATCAAAAGTAGCAATTCAGAGATTCTTGCCTTTCTTGGAAATAGCAGTAAAGATGGAATAAAGTGATTAATTTTTAGTGGCCATTATGGGACAGGGGATAGGGCTTCATTCTCACCTGTTGACATCAAGTCCTGTATATCCAGCAGCTTATTTGACATCTTGAATTGGATATTCTATAGATATATAAAACCCAACATTTACAAATCCTTATCTTTCCTCTCACTCTACATTCCCCTTCCAAGCTTAGCTATGTACCAACATCCTCCCAGTCACCTAGTCTCACAACTTAGGTATCACCCTAAACTCCTCACTCTCTTTCAATCCCCCATCCCAATCCAATCTGTTGCCAAGGCCTGTCTGTTTTACTCTCCTAACATCTCTCCTATACACCCTCTTGTCTCTTCTGATACTGCCACCCACCCTGGTATAGACCCTCATCATGTCGTACCTAGGCTATCGCAATAGCTCAGATCTGTCTATATCACCCCCTCCTACTCAATGAATTCCAGTGGCTCACTATCACCTCTAGAATGAAATATGAACTCCTTTGCTTGGCATTCAAAGCCCTTCATAGCCTGTCTCCTGTTCCCTTCCAGTCTTCTTACATCGTACTATCCACATCCTCCCACTTCTTCTTACCACGGAATCTGTAATTTAGTGATATATGACCTCCTTGATGTATCTTGAACATACTATCTCTGACTGAGCGTTTTCATTGGCTGTTCCCCATGCTTGCATTTCCTTCATAGTTATCTGTACTTCATAGCTTCCCTGGTTACCTTCAAGTTCCAACTTAAATCCTGCCTTCTACAAGAAGCTCTTCCCTATCAGCTTTCATTCTAATGCCTTCCATGGGTTGATTATTTCCAGTTTCCTCTGTCCCTCTATATCTTGTTTACTTAGTACAATGCCTGGTACAGAGAGGGTGCTTAGTAAATGTTCATTGACTGAGTGAGAAGTGATGAAGCTAGAAAGAAAAGAATAAGGGAACTGGTCCTTTCCTTATTCTGCTGGGCCCAGGAATGGGTTTCTGCTAAAGTTGGGAAGGAAGGGGCATTGCTGCTCTTTTTCATCCTTACTTCATTCAGCAGTCTGTTTCCAATTCAACCACAGACCAAGAAAGAGCCACGTTAAGTTTGGTTTTAAAGGAGTGTTGCCTAGGTAAGAGTTATGGGGGAATCCCAGTTTAAGGGGATGTTCTTAGGTTCCCTTATTCTAAAGATCTAGGGGACATCTCAGAGCCAGGGTTCTCTGAACCTGTGATGATGATGATGATGATGATAATGATAGCTAGCATTTATAAAGCACTTTAAGATTTCCAAAGTGCTTTACATTTATTATCTCGTTTTATCCTCACAATGCCAGGAGGTAAGTGCTATTATTCCTATTTTATAGTTGAGGGAACTGAGGCAAATAGAGCTTAAGTAACTTGTCTGGGGTTTCATAGCCAACAAAGTGCCTGAGCCTGGATCCCAGGTCTTCCTGCCTCCAGGCTCATTTCACCAATTAGCTGCCTCAAGTGGCACTCACAGGCACAAACATGTTACATACAAAGTAGAGGATAGAAGGTATTTGGGGTTTTTCCTGGGAAAACTACTTTTGTGATATAGGTTATCAAAAATTAGAACCTGGTTAAATGAAAGCATCTGATTAAAGGTATATCAGAAAAGTATTGTAGAGGAGGTGGCTTAAGCTGGAATTCTTTCAACTGATTTGTTCCAGTGCTCTGAATTTGAATAGTCTGTTTAACCTCTCTGTGATTAGGTTTATACCATATCAAAGGAAATTCAGGTTTGGTTATTTTCTGGTGAATCTTGGAAATATGAGTAGCTAGTGTGGAAAAACCAGACTCCCAAGCCCCATTATTTTCTCCTATTATCTTAGTTAAGTTGAAGGAACTGGGGATGTATAGCCTAGAGAAGATAATCAACAAGCACTTATTGGGGCAGCTAGTTTGACTCAGTGGTTAAAGTGACATGCTTAGAAACTAAACCTATATCTAGTATTAATTCTAAGACAGAAGGTATAGGTTTAAAAAACAACAACAATATCCAAGCATTTATTAAGCTTTTACTTTGTGCCAGACAATGTTCTAAGCTTTGGGAATAAAATTTGAGCCCAAACCAAAAACAAACCAGTCCAGGCCCTCAAAGAGCTTCTACTCTGATGGGATGTGTGACACAGGGATTGAGTTGGATAGGATACATGATCTCTATCTTTGAAGGTCTTTCAGATAGAAAAAAGATTAAATCTATTCTAATTGATTCTAGAGAATGGAGTTTGAAGCAATGGGCAAAAACTGCAGAGAAACGAATTTCTTATGGATAGAAATAAAAATTCCATAGGACAAGAGCTCTAGGTCTGGAAGACACTTCAGAGGTGATCTCGACCACTGGTATCAAATTCAAATAGCAATAGGAACCACTAATTCATACATTGGGTAACTAGGTGGTAGAGTGCATAGAGCTCTGGGCCTGGAGTCAGGAAGATTTATCTTTCTGAGTTAAAATCCAGCTTCAGATGGCTACTAAGTGTGTGACCCTGAGCAAGTCACTCAACCCTGTTGACCTCAGTTTTCTTATCTATAAAATGAGCTGGAGAAGGAATAACAAACCACTCGCTGCCTAGAAAAGGCCATATGGGATCACAGAAAGTCAGACACCATTGAAACAACGAAATGATCCATTTATAAGGAATTTTTCAATAATTTTATCAATAATATTTATCAATATAAATAGTTTTAAAATGTAATACTATGCATGTTTTATTGTATTTTTATTTATTTTGTTAAATAATTCCCAATAATATTTTAATCTGGCATGGGCAAGTATGTTGACCATGTATTTGATACTTCTGATCTAGTCCATCTCTCACATTTTACAAATCAGGAAACTGAGGCTAAAAGAAATAAAGGAATTTGCCCAAGACCACACAGTTGTATGTGACAGAGGCAGGACTACCACCCAGGTCTCTGATAATGAACATCATCCCCACAAATTATCCCAGAGAGTATCTAACTCAGGATGAGGCACAAGGAATCACAGGATTTAGAATGAGAAGAACTGCATTCAAATTCTGACTCAACTGCTGATTAGTTGTTTGCCTTTAGGTCAATCCCCTATCCTAGTTGGTCCTTAGTATCCCATCTGTGAAATAAGGGAGTCCCCTCCTCCTCTTAATCCTATGATCTTACTGTGGGTAGGCTACCATGTCAAAAACTAATTCCACTTAATTTGCCAACCTTGCAGAGAGAACACATCTAATGATTCTGCAAATCCTAAATGCATTTGAGTCCTTCTGCAAATCTCTGTCACCAAGGCAGCAATTATTAATTTTCAACAAAAAAGCTACAGTTTAGCACCTGTTGAACCACATTAGGGGAAATCATCTGTGTTGCAAAGAGAAAATATGTTAGGGAGGCTGGACTCGAATGCATCCAGGTTTTGCTATCTTTCTCCTTCTGTTTTCCCAGACAAATAATCTGTTGCGACTTTGCTGCTTCTCTTCCATAGTTTGGATTCATTCCCAAGCACCATTTTGCTCTAGAAGATGCCTAAACTGATTCCTCTGTGTTAGCCAAAACAAGTGAGGAGCTTGGCTCGAGGTCTGGTCGCAGCAGCTGCTGTGATTGAAGTTCTCTCCACCTAAGAGAGTAGGGCAGCTTTCCCTTTGACAGATGAACACATTTTCATCATGAGCGGGATAGGAAGCATTGCATACTGGGCAAGAGAAAGAAATATTGGGGAAGTCGCTTTGTTCTGTACTTCATCGTTTCATCTCTTGTTAACTGGAAATGTTGGTGGTTGAGGGGGCTGTCGGTGTGGGAGGCGACTGACCGAGCTCCAGGCTTTCCCCCTCAATCAGGAACTGTGAGCAGGAGGCTTTGTGGTTTCTTGACCTCAGATTGCTTTAGCTGGAAGAATCCTTTATAGATTTGCTCTTAGAGGCAGTTTGCTTTCACCAAGGCAGCAAAGGATTTGAGAGGGTGGGGTGTCATATCCTGGGAAGCCCACAGGAAGAGAAAAAAAGAAAGGAAAGGCCTGTCTGGGTCTTCATTACAGCCATCACCCCCAGGAAGTTGCCCTGTAGGCAGGGTATTCTGAGGCCATGAAAATAGCCCTTCCCAGTTTCCATGGTGATCTGGAGGTCTGCAACTGATCCAACCATATGGGACGCCAGGGTTGCCTTTCTCACCAGCCAGAAAGTTAGCACAGGGTAGATATGGGTCCTCCAGAAAATGCAAGAAGTCTTCCTTGGAACACTTGTGTTCCCCTTTCCTTCTAGTGTTCTTTCTGTCAGAGCTGACATTTGTTTTAGGGTCCTCCCCTCCTCCCTGAAAAAAAGCTGATTTGGCACTCATATCAATTTCATCTGGGCCTTGGCCCTGGTGGATTACCAGTCTAGTTATTGAACTCTGAGGGGCCAAACAGATGTGATCCCCTCATAGTTCTTTGAGATCTTAATTTAGGCAGCCACCCTTCATATAGAGGACCCCAAACCCATTTGGGTCAAGAGATCAAGAAGGCAAGTGGAACCTACTGTGTGAAATCCCTCAAAAAGAATCAGAGGATACTGAGATTTTGGATAGAAAGGTAGAAAGGTACAAGGTAGGATTAAATTTTTGGAAACTGGATCCAAGGGAGAAGTAGGGGCTTGGACACAGCGAAACAAGGAAGTGACATAATTATAAGCATTAAGGTATAAGGAACAACATATAGCAAGATTGACTTAGTGCTGAATAGAGTTAGGCCTAGTACTATTTATTTTTTTGCTCCCTTGGGGCAAGATTGATCTCAGAGGGGACAGCTGGGTAGCTCAGTGGATTGAGAGCCAGACCTAGAGTCCAGAAGTCATGGGTTCAAATTTGACCTCAGACACTTCCCAGCTGTGTGACGCTGGGCAAGTCACTTGACCCCCATTGCCTAGCCCTTACCGCTCTTCTGCCTTGGAGCCAACACACAGTATTGATTCCAAGTGGGAAGGTGAGGGTTTAAAAAAAAAATATTGATCTCAGAATATGACCCTATCCATGGGGAGGAATAGTCTCAGCTGTTAATATCAGGGTGGGGGCCACGATCCAAGCTAATTATTATATATTTTTTACTCTATACTTTTTCCCAATAAATTCATCTGCTCTCCAAGCATCAAGGCCCATCTCCTTGTGTTGTTGTTATTCAGTCAACCAACTCTTTGTTAAACCATTTGGGATTTTCTGGAGCAAAAATACTGGAGTGGTTGGTCATTTCCTTCTCCAGCTCATTTTCCAGCTAAGAAAGCGGAGGCAAATAGGGTTAAGTGACTTGCCTAGGGTCACAGAGCTAGTAAATGTCTGAATCCAGATTTGAACTCAGGAGGATGAATATTCCTAACTCCTGGCCTAGCATTGCTTACATTGGTCCACCTAACTGCCCCATTTCCATGTAGCTTTAGTACAATCCCATTCAATCCAATCCACTACTTCTTAAGTTTTTGCTGTATATGAATAATTTTCAAATTTATATTCCTAGTTCTGAACTCTTTCTTGAGCTTAAGAACATTATCTCTCATTGCGTTTTCACTTTCATATCCTCCTTCACTTCAAACTCAACATTTGTAAAAGAAATTCCTGCTCTTCTCCCACCCAACCCCCAAACTGACCCTCTTTCTTGCTTTCTTTGTTTTGGACTCTGGTACTACAACTTTTACCAATCACCTAAAGCTCCAAACTTCAAATTCATCTTTGATTCCTTCTTTTCCCCTGCTTTCAAGTAGTCTCTAAGATCTGTCAATTCTTTCTTCCTATTATCTTTTCCCTCTATCATTTCCTTCCTGTTTCCTTCTACAGTCTTGGTTCAGGACTCCTTTTTCTTCATTACTAAATAATAGTGCTAGCCTTGTGATCTGTTACCTTCCTTCCATCAGAGCTTGCTATCTCCAATTCAGCCTGTATACCACTGCCAACTGAATCTTTCTAAAATTCTGTTTTTATCATGTCACTCACTTTCTCAAGAGCTTCAGATGTCTCCCTATGGCCATTGTCCTTTTGGGGGGATTCAAAACCATTCTTTTGGTAGGCCTCAGCTGTCTCCTCCAGTATCACATTTAACAACATAATGTCTGCCTTCAAAGTGAGGTAAGAAAGGAGTCCTCTGTGGATAAGGCCGTGCCATCACTGTCTCTGGGCCAATTGCCCATTTGCTCCACTTCCTTACTCTCTGCTTTCTCTAATGAGCAGAGGAAAGGAGAACTTCTCTTCCCCATCTCCCATCCCCAAATAGAGAAATTTGATATTGCACTTGGGGTTGGGGGCACTAATTGATTTGACAGCTAATCAAAAGCTCCTAAGGGAAAAATCAATACAGAGTAAAATAATCTAGTCTACAATTCAGTATCCTATTCCCCCTAGCATGTTGATTGTATAGCATCAATGTCATCTCTTTTCGATAGGAATGTTACCAGCTATAGTGCTGCTGTTGATGTTTCAAAAAGATTCTAATCTCATTTCAGTAATAGCTTCTGTCACTCTTAGCGACACATATGCCATAACATTCTTGGCTAAATTGACAGAAATATTAACGCTCAGTTTTTACATTATTCGGACCACCATGTGCCTCTTTCTTGGTATTTTGCTTGTTCTGTCTTTTAGACCATGAAAGGAATTGGTAGGCTTGGGGCGTTGGCCACTGGCTGAAGGCAAGCAATGGCCCTGAGGTCCCTCCTGGATAAAATTCTCCATCGCATTGATTTCTCATTTTTCCATTTCATCCTTACCTGCCTCCTGGGACTGAGGTGTGACATTATAGAACAGAATGAACTTGCATTTTGTCTTTCTATCAGCTTATGTCCTTGATTTCCCATGGTTTAAAGGGTTTTTCCCCTTCAGCTTGGGGGCATTACATGAACCAGTAGTAGCTAATGGACTGGTTGCTTTCATTAAGGACTCTATGTGTATAGAATATGATGCTAGGAGATATACAGGACTATGGATGACATTGTGTTAGCCTTCAGGAAACTTACAATGAAATAACATAAATCGAGTGCTTTGCAAACCTTAAAACACTATATAAATGCTACCCATGATTGCAATTTATGTAGTGGTTGGCTACACCATTGATTTCTCTAATTGCATGCACCTGCACTTAAGTACTCTTCATAGGCTGCAACAATGAAGGTCAGAATTACATGATTTAAGCTTGGATAAGAAGATTCCATGGGTTTCTTGAGGAAATGACCTCATGAAGGTGAAGTACGGGAGCTATGAGCTATTGACAAAAAGAGAATGAGAGCCTAGAAAGAATACAAATGAATATCCTGAACTAAAATCGGCAAATATATCACAAGTAATGAAGAATGACAATAAACTCTTCTTAATTTGTAATTATCTAAACTACTCTAAATAGAAATAAATTAGAACTCACCATAAATATTGTGTGTACCAGTAGCAAATTCTCTATCCTCATGTATCATCAAATGTTAATAACACATCTTATCATATTGTATGAATATATATTTTATATATACACACACATACACATACACATATATATCAATATCTATATCTGTATCTCACTGTGATCTGAAAATGCCATTCTTGTAACTATCCTGTAAGTTAGGGAATGTGAATAGTATGGGAAATGGAACATTTAGCTCCAGAAAGTACTCCAAGGGACAATTGTCCCCTTCAACAATCAATATTTATTAGGTGCCCAAGGGCCTACTATGTGACAGTCACTGTGCTAAGTGCTGAAGATACAAAAAGAAACAAAAGACAGTCTCAGCCCTCAAGGAGCTTATAATCTAATGAACTCTATGATCCAGGCAAACTTATCTTTTTTCCATCCCTCACATATAACATTCAGTTTTCTATCTCCTGTGCCTTTGCTGTTATCCTGTGCCTGAAAAATAGTGTCTTCTCATCTCCACCTTTTACAATCCCTAATTTCCTTCAAAATTCAGCTCATATCCCATGAATCAGGCTCGAGGGCTGCCCCAGTTAGGTCTGGGCAGGGAACACCTTGATTTGTACAATGTAAACTATTTATTTCTTAGATATGTCCTTAAATAAATGTTAAATAAATAAAAAAAACTCAGCTCCTCTTTATCATCTCTTACATTAACTAGGAGTCTCCTTCATAAATTTACATATGCATGTGTGTATACATACATATTTAAGCTTTATGCACGTTATTGATTCAAAAAATGTAAGTTTCTTAAGGGCAGATACTGTTTAATTTTTGCAATTGTATCTCCATCCATTGTATTATGAACTCTTTGAGGGCAAGGATTATCTTTTTTCATTTTTATAGGTCCCCAGAACTTAACACTTTGCCTGGAACATAGATGACACTTAATAAATGTTTATCAATTGATTAATTAATAATACCTGGCCTAGATAGTAATAATAATGATAGCATTTACATAGCATTTTAGGGTTCGAGAATTGTTTGACAAATATTATCTTATTTGATCCTCAACAGTAACCCTGGGAAGTAAGTGCTATTATTATTATTCCCACTTTATAGAAAGGAAAACTGAGGCAGGGTTGAGGTTAATTGAGAAAATTTTATGGAGAAAATAAAATATGGTATATTTCAATTTGTATTCAAATATCCTTTTTTAGGGCATGAGTCTCTTGGAGTTGTCCTGGATCCTTGCCTTGTTGACAGTAGTTAAGTTATTAACAGTTGATCATCATACATTATTGTTGTTACTGTGTTTATCAAACCAACATTTCTCCCCAACAACTGAGAGTTCCAAAGTAATGTCATATTACCTGAGAGTAATTTTCACCTAAGAGTATATATCACTTTCTAGTTGTATAATTTATTAGTTATTTACAGAAAATACTTTTAACTTCAATGATTTGATACTAGCATTATCCATTGTCTGCCACCTCAATCTTCATTTCATTTAGCATTGACTGACATACTTTCTCTCTACTTCCCAATCATAGATTCTCCCTATTAGGAATACCCTCCAACTACTCTCTATGTCTCAGCAGGTTCAGTTGAATTCTATCATCAAATATACATTTCCCAAGACTTTCATCTTAGTAGCCTGAATGATGTTCATGCCACTTGCTCTGAGTGGTTGGAGTTAACCATTGGATGCTACATGGTTGAACCTTTAGCTGAGAGTGGAGATGAGGAGGTATTTGAAGAGAGAAAAGGAGAAAAGATGTGAGTTGTTCTAGATGGCACAAGGGCAGTATTCTGAAGGATCTAGGGCAGAGGCATCATGTAAAAGTTGGGAGTAAAAGGTGGAATGGCAGGAGAGGAGGCCAGATCAAAACCTTGGAACCATTGCCAATGAGTAGGAGTCAAATTGGAGAATCATTAGAACAAACCAAGAGATCAAGGAGGCTGAGAACAAATAAAATAATTACATAGTAGACTGTCTAATATCAATTTGTCATGCAAAATGCATGAAGAAAATAAAGGTCATATAGAGATGTTTAATAATATACCCATAGACACAAAGCTTATAATATCAAAGATAGGTTTCAAACCCTGTATCCTCTTGCCTCAAAATCTAACATGATTTCTTCTCAATTGTGTCATACACATTTCCTCCAGTTATTCTGACCCACATCTCTCTTCTACAACTTTTAATCAGACAGCTTAAATACATAGTTTCTGCCCTCTGTAGGTATATAATCTAGCATGTGTGACTTTGATGGACAGAAATGCATTAAAAAGACAATCATGGGATGTTAGAGTCAGAGGACATTGAGTTCAACCCTATTTTATAAAGACATTTTAAACACTAGAAAGCAAAGGAATAGAAGAACCCTTCCTAAAAATAATAAACAGCATATATCTAAAACCATCAGCAAGAATCATCTGCAATGGGGATAAACTAGAAGCCTTCCCAATAAGATCAGGAGTGAAACAAGGATGCCCATTATCACCTCTATTATTTAACATTGTACTAGAAACACTAGCAATAGCAATTAGGGAAGAAAAAGAAATTGAAGGTATTTAAATAGGCAATGAGGAGACCAAGCTATCACTCTTTGCAGATGATATGATGGTCTACTTAAAGAATCCTAGAGAATCAACTAAAAAGCTAGTCGAAATAATCAACAACTTTAGCAAAGTTGCAGGATACAAAATAAACCCACATAAGTCATCAGCATTTCTATATACTTCTAACTCATCCCAGCAGCAAAAGTTAGAAAGAGAAATTCCCTTTAAAATCACCATAGACAATATAAAATACTTAGGAATCTATTTGCTGAGACAAACACAGGAACTATATGAACACAACTACAAAACACTTTCCACACAACTAACATAATAAAAATGACCATCCTACCCAAACTTATCTATTTATTTAGTGCCATACCCATTGAACTTCCAAAAAACGTTTTTACTGAATTAGAAAAAAACATAACAAAGTTCATTTGGAAGAACAAAAGATCAAGGATATCCAGGGAAATGATGAAAAAAAATGCGAAGGAAGGTGGCCTTGCAGTCCAAGATCTCAAACTATACTATAAAGCGGTGGTCATCAAAACAATTTGGTCCTGGCTAAGAGACAGAAAGGAGGATCAGTGGAATAGACGTGGGACAAGTGACCTCAGCAAGACAGTCAGTCTATGATAGGCCCAAAGATCCCAGCTTTTAGGACCAAAATCTACTATTTGATAAAAACTGCTGGGAAAATTGGAAGACAGTATGGGAGAGATTAGGTTTGGATCAAGACCTCACACCCTACACCAAGATAAACTCAGAATGGGTGAATGGCTTGAATATAAAGAAGGAAACTATAAGTAAATTAGGTGAACACAGAATAGTACACATGTCAGATCTTTGGGAAAGGAAAGATTTTTAGACCAAACAAGAGTTAGAAAAAAATCACAAAGTGCAAAATAAATAATTTTGATTACATTGAATTAAAAAGTTTTTGTACAAACAAAACCAATGTAACCACAATTAGAAGGGAAGCAACAAATTGGGGAAAAAATCTTCATAACAAAAACCTCTGACAAAGGTCTAATTACTCAAATTTGTAAAGAGCTAAATCAATTGTACAAAAAAATCAAGTCGTTCTCCAATTGATGAATTGGCAAGGGATATGAATAGGCAATTTTCAGATAAAGAAATCAAAACTATCTCTATGAGAGCTTTTTGAGATCTCTAATTTTTAGTGTTTTCTCCTTCCATTTTCCAGAAATTATGATGCTTTCCTTTGCATCAAATTTGTATCTGATAAAGCTTCCTGAGGCGAGAGAAGCTTTAAGGTAGGAAGCTAGAGGAAGGATAGAAGTATTGGATACCACGAGGGGGATGGCGGAGCCAAATTATAGATATGAGGTGGCAGGAATGAGTCAGAAATGCAGGCCTTATTAATTATCAATGAGCCATAGCAAAACTCCGATCAGTGGACTATTCAGAAGGCTTGTACCCGTCCAGTGATCCAAACTTAATACCACACAGGTCGGAGAGATGATAGAGAAAAGAAAGTGCCTGGCCGAAGGCCAGGTCCCAGGTGAGAGAGATAGAGAAGGATTAAAGATGGAGCTTGGCCAGAGGCCAAGCTCCAGCAAGGACAGACATCAGTGGGAGCTGAGATCCAAGTGAGGAAGAGAGGGAAGAGAGAGAGGTGGAGCCTGCTGTGGCTGTATTTAATCTTTGATATGCAAATATACACAACACATAGGGATGATTATCATTGGTTAATGACAAGGTATAGGTGTTGTTTCTCTTAGCCAGGTGAGCACAAAGAAACTTGTTTTCCTGCCTAACGTGGGGGAAGCTGGGGTCAAGGGTCAGAGGCTTTCCCAGCCAAGCACAAGACTGAGCATGCTCTCTTCTAAGACAATCTGTATACACTAACTGTTTCCCTTGCCCCATGACAGGTGTGGACTGCTACATCTACTTATCTTTGTATTTCTGTTTAATTGTAAGCTCCTTGAGGGCAGGACCAGTTTTGTTTTTATCTTTGTGTTCCCATCTCTTAGCTTGGTACCTTGTACACAGTAAGCTATATATACTTGTGGAACTGAATTGAATTGGGAAACTGAGGCACACTCATGCTCAAGATCACACAGCTCAATGATATCAGAGTGATGAATCTCCAGTGGCTAGGCTTTCATGACATTAGATAAAACCAACAGAAGTATATATTATGCAGTCAATCATCTGACTATTTTGTCCTCCATGGCCGCAAAAAGGACTGTAGGACTCTATTTTTCCCTGAAGAAATTGGCCAAATTAACTAGTGGTTTTGCCCTGGCAGAGATAACTGTGCAGAAAAATAAATCAACAATTAAAATAAGAAATCCTACCATTGCATAATCTGGAACACAGAGAAATTATGAAAGCAGCAAAGAAGATTCTATGATTTAGGATCCAGTGGAATTTATCCCCAGGGAGCATGAAACTCATCAAAATTCAGCACAGAACTAAAATCCAAATAAGAGCATAGTCAAATACAAGGTCTTCCACACTGCTTACATTTGACTGTTGAAAGACCTATCCATAGATTTTAATGCCCCTGGAATCTTTGAATCCCCTGCTCCTCTTTGGGCACAATTTTTTGTTTATTCCCAGCTCAGATCCTCTGGCATAATGGACAGAGTGTTGGATTTAGAGTGAGTAGAGATCTTGATTCAAAGGCCTACTCAGATCCTTGCTAGTTGTGTGACCCTGAGCAAGTCTCATCACCTCTCTGAGCCTTTGTTTTCTCATTTCTAAAATGGAGACAAACCACATTTAGACTTACCTACTTCACAGAGCTCTCTTGACCTGAGGTCTTTGTAAACCTTACAGCTGTAAACTTGAGCTATGATTGTATGTAAAAGAGAGCTACTTTCTCCTCTCTAAATGTATGCAGTTAGCAATTTCAGGGTGTCCAGAGATAGTTACTTCCTAATTCCTAAAATAGCACTTTGAATCTATTATGTATCAAATAAAACTAGCCAGTGTAGTATTATTTCCTTGAGAAAAGTAGTGTCAAGTCCCAAAGAACTGACTCACAAATGAAATTATAGTTGGAAGTGGGTTGTTTGGCCATGCTCCTAGAATCTCCCTGGAAGAGGCAAATAACTACTAGTGAAGGAGAGAAGCTTAGCTAAGTTCATGCTGTACCACGTACACTGCTAGACAAACAATGTGACAAAGTCTACAAAAAGGAGCCTTGCTTTGGGGGCAAGAAGATATGGATTCAAAATCTGACCAGAAATTTCTAGTTGTTTGGCCAGAGGCATATCATTTTGATTTCTATGCCTTAGTTTCTCCATCTGTTAAATGGGGATTATAATACCTGCATTATTTATCTCACAAATTTGAGGTGAGGTCTAAATGTGATCATCTGAGTGAAGTGCTTTGGAAACTTAGAAGTGCTGCACAATCTGCAGTTATTACTGATGCCAAAAATGCTCCTGTCTATAGGGCAGATATTATAGTGAATTTCTACTGCCTAATTGGGAGGAAAAAAAACCTGATGGAAAATAAGAGTTGACCCTGAGAACAGGATGTCCCTAAGCATGTTATAAAGACACAGCCATTCATTTGAATCTTACAATGCTAAAGTATTTCTGTTGGAATTTAACATTTAACTTCTTCAAAGAACTATTAGTTCTCCAAGTGTGGTCCCAGGGCCTCTGGAGGTCCCCAAGACCTTTTCAGGGTATTGGTGAGGTCAAAATTATTCCATAATAATACTAAAATGTTTTAAATTCTAATATGATAAAATATAAATATAACCCACATAAACAAAACTTCTTTGAAGTCCTCAATTTTTAAGATTGCGAAGGGGTCTTGAGACCAACATGTTTGAGGACTAGCTAATTAGAAATCTCCCAGTTCCCACTTACCAGATTTTGGCAAGGGCTGCCTCTGATCTATTCTGTAGCCAAAACCCCATAAAAACTCCAACACATCCCAGGCCTTTGTAGTTTATAATTTTGCAGTTGTAGTTGAGTCATTTTCAGTTTTGTCTGACTTTGTGATCCCATTTGGGGTTTACTTAATGATTTGTCATTTCCTTCTCTACTTTTATAGATGAGGAAATTGAGGCAAACAGTGTAAAGTGACTTGCTTAGTCACATAAGTAGTAAGTGTTTGAGGTAGGATTTGAACTCAGGAAAATGTCTTCCTAACTCCAGGTTCAGTACTTTATCCACTGTACTACCTATTTATTTATATTTGGCCATTTCTGAATGGAATGAACTCGAGGTATTTCAGCTCTCCAGTTAGTGTCCTTTCTTTTCTGTGCTACAAAAATCTTTTCTTTGCCACCAAAGAGAATGGTAGAACCATATCCAATTTCAGTCTCTGCTCCAGCAGATTCCCAAGCCAACAGAAGAGGCAAGCTCCCCATGAAAGTCCTTTCTCATTCTGATCTTGTCAACAGAGTGGCAGAGTTTGTTCCAGCTCTCCTACTTTTATCCATCTCTCTCAGGGAGACGAAGTGCCACAATTTCATGTGTTATCTCAGCTGTGAAATCTGGCCCTTCTGCTCTCCCATTTTGACCTTTTCAGTATTCTGTACTTTGATTGACTGGCTTTTGCCAGCCCCTTCTCCCAGGTTGGTTACCTTGTAAGCATTGGAGAAGCAGAATTGCCAGCTAATCAGCATACCGAATATTGAAAAGGTCAAAACAATCCTGTCTTTATTATGGATAGATTCTGAGCTCCTCCCTGTGTATGTAAGTCAACTTATTCTAAAGATGGAGAAAAGGGATCCAACTTTTAAGACTTCATGTTCTAGTTTTATCAGAACTTTGAGGGAAAAAAAAAGGTCAATACCAAGGATGATGATTTCCCATCAAGATTGGAAGCCTTTGGAAGGCAGTAACTGTTTCTAATATAAATGCATTTCTGGAGAGTTTTCCAAAACTGTTTTTTTTTTTTTTGTGGAAATCAGTCATTTCACAAATGATGCTATATGTTAGCTATTTTTGTCAAATTACTGACATTTGCTCCTTCTTTTAAGTATCTTAGAAGCTAATTTTATTATTATTTTTTTATTAGGCAAAAATACTTATTAAGCACAAATTCTTTAGATTGGCATTTAAAGTCCTTTAAAATTTTGCTTCAGCTTTACCTTCATATATTTCCCTTCACATACCTTGAGCTTTAGAAGCTATTATTTCTAACCCAATACTTTTCTTCCAAAATTGCTGTTCACCATGCACTTGTTCTCAAAAGCCATTGAGGACCATGGCTTAAAGTGAGCTAAACAACTCTTGATTACTATAGGCTAGTACATAATTATTTTAAACTAGTTTGATTCCTTTTTTCCTTTTTCACATTTACGTCTTGATGCATCCCTCCCGTTGAACTCTCCGTAAAAAGAAAACAAAACATTTAAGTGACACTGAATGACATATAACATGTTTGAGTGTATGCAATATTCCATATCCATAATACCCCATTTGTTCCCCCAGAGCATTGAATTGTGTTATATTATCTGTTCTTAACTACCAAGACTACCCTTAGCAATTAATCAAAATTCAACCGAGAACACTTCAGTTTTCCCTCTACTTCTCTTTATATGATTGTAGTCTTTATATTTTACTCTTCTGGCTCTACTTCCCACTCTGTATCAATTCTTATAAGTCTTCCCATATTTCTTTTAATTTATCATATTTATCTTTTCTTTTTAAGGCAATACTATCCAATTTCAGAATTTATATATTGTAATTTATTGTCCCATCCCCAATGAATGGACATCCACTTTGATTCTAGGTTTTGCTGTCATAAATTACTGTTATAACTATTTTGGTACAAACAGAACATTTCTTTCTGTTTTTAACCATGTTGGAGGTACACACCTATTAGTCGGATCACTTATTCAAAGGGTATGATTGGTTGTTACTTTTCTCACATAATTCTAGCTTCTTTTCCAGAACAGGTAGACCAAATTATTTGGTGTATATGTTAGTGACATATTAGTTTCTATCCATCCAACATTGGCCATTTTTTATCTTTTATCATGATTTCTACAAGAGCTCCTATGTAGAAACTCAGTTATTCTAATTTATATGACTTGTTATTAGTGGTTTTAAGCTTTTATCATATAGTTGTTCAAAGTTTACATTTCTTCTTTTAAAAGTTGTTTCAACAGAGGATAATGTGTTACATTCATTTCATTGGTTAAAAAAAATTAATGTCTTATGTTTTGATACAACTGATACTTCCACCATCGTTCCCCTACCCCCATCCCTCAATATATTCCCTGGAAACACTTAACCAAAACTGCTTACTCATGTGATTATGTGACTGATAGCATATGCCATTTTCTACTTTTCCCATTTATTGATTGTTAACAGAAGGGAAGGATGAGCCATGTGACATGAATAGTATAGTGCTGATATTTTTTTGTACCCTATGAGGGTTTTTCTCCTCCTTGGAACTATGAGATATTGTGGTACCTTGGAAAGATCCAGTTCAAATATTTACTAGTAGTATAATCATAAGAAATTAATAATACTGTGCTGTTGCTACTGCTTCTATTACTAATAATAGCTAGCATTTATATAGTGCCTACTTTGTGCCAGGTACTATGCTGCATTACATGCTTTTGCATTTGATCCCCAAAACAACCCTGAGAGGTAGATGCTAAAACTATCCCCATTTTATAGTTGAGGACACTGAGGCACAGAGATGAAGTGATCTGCCCAAAGTCACAAAGCTGGTGAATGAAGTCAGATTTGAACTTAGATCTTCCTGATTCCAAATTCAGTCAGTGCTCTGAATCTCAATTTCTCTTTTCATAAACTGAGTATAATAATACTTGCACTGATTACCTCACAGAATTGTTGTGGGAAGTGTTTGATAAGCCTTAGAGTGTTATGTTAAATAGGGAGTTGTCACTAATGAAATCCATCAATTGTCTTCCCATGAACTAATTATAATGGCTCTCATTTTTTAAGCTCAATAATGGGTCACGAAGTATTTTTCATTACAGCATTGTGAAGTAGATAGTTCAAGTATCATTATCCCCCCCTCAAGAGAGAGCCAACTGAGGCTCTGGGATGCTGCGAGTTACCTTTGTGCTGTACTTTTACCTTTTCAAAACATATTCATACATGAACTCCTAGACTAATACTAAATAATAGTGCTTTAAGAGCAGAATAGGAGTCCCTAAAGACCAATCAGGCTTTTTGTCTGATGTCCTGGGAGAAATCCTTGACTTTGGAAATTTTTCTGAGAACAGAAGAGGGAGTCAGAGTAGGCTATCACCCTGTCTTGTCACCTGCAATCTCGCTCTGTGCAGCATGCCCCACCTTGGCTACACAAGAGAATCCATCTCCCAAAGGTGACTAGTTAATTCCCAGAGAGTTAGTCGATGCAACATTACATAGTATAGAACAAAGAAAAGATGACACGAACATAATGGAAAATGTAAAGGATACATGGCCAACCAAAATGTCTTGTAATTAATATATCTCAGGAGCTCAATTTGCTTTTTTTTTCTCTGGATGGAGCCTAGAACAAAGAAATGAAGGGTGTGGGGAGGAAGGAAATCCAATCCAATTAAATAAAATGCAGCATAGGTTAAGGTCAAGGCTATACCCTAGGGATCTTTCATTAACCACTTGAAGGCAGGTTCAGAATGGGTTAATAAAAGCCCTGACCCTTACTCTGGGAATATACTGTCAAGGAAAAATCAGATTCTTAGGCTAGTGAAGGGAGGTTGGGTGGGGAGGGGAACCTCTGTCCCTACTTCAGTTAACAGCTGGATATCAAGATGATGTTTGGAACATTGGGTATCTACACAAGGATGGACACTATAGAAGCTGCTTAATTGGGGCACTTGGTCAAAGGGATATTATCCCCATTAAGCAGATGGCCAAACTGAACTTGAAGACAGATATACCCTATACTGTATGACAATGATCTAGTAATTGCTATATGGCAAACTTTTTTTCTAAGCTAATGAAAGGGAATTATGAAGCAGCAAATAATAAAAAAAAAGCATCTCTTTAACTATAGAGAGGCTTCTAATTTATTAAATTTCAGATTTACTTGCTTTATTATATGTTGTTCAGGTAAATATGAAAATGAGCCCTTTTGGGGGGGACATAGCAATTGAATCAAGATTTTTTGGTATGGGGAGGGGGAACAGCTCTGAGAGAAAATATGGAATGTCAGGGAGAAGCTGGCATGGAGAAAAGAATTTCCTTTAGATAATTCTTCAATGGATAATCAAATCGACTATAATTGACTTATTTTAAATTCCTTAAAATCACCTTGGAATGTATCTAATAGTAAATTTCCTTGTAAAAGGACTAGAGGGTTAAGCATTTGTCTTTTTTATAGATTTCAAGAACCCAGTCTCTTCTTACTTACCCTATACTTTCAGTCAAGGATATTATCTCCTATTTTACTGAGAACATAGAAACCATTTGCTCTAAGTTCCTCCATTCACCGCTCCCCACTTTTGCCTCAAACATCTGGCACAATGTTTTATATAGAATAATTATTTTAAAAAGAAAACCTTTGGTATCTATACTTCATTCTCTACCAAAAAAACACAAACAAAAACAAAGAACACCTCAATGTCATATACATAATATATATAAATTACATACATATACATGTCTTATATGCATCTAATACTCCAAGCCTTCCTCCTTGTTGTTTCTTCTCCTTACTTTGATCACCCTCTCCTGCTTCCTCTTGAAACATGCCCCTTTTCTCTGGAATCTTCAGTCTTTTCTGATTTTTTTCTTTTTTAGTCATCTTGTAGTAATATATTCAAGTCAGAGCATTATCACTAAGGGGGAAAAAAGGAGCTAAAGTTGCATCTTAGAGAAGACCAAGATGGTGAAAGGATTGGAGTTCCTCAAATGATATGAATTACAGACCTCTTGTAATTCCACTTGAAAAAATTTGGCATGATTATATTGGAGGAGGCTTGGGAGGAAGGATGCTCAACAAATCAAATAATTGAAGGGTGGTCATATGAAAGAAGAGAAAGAGGAGGAAGAAGAGAAGGAAGAGGAAGAAGATAAGGAAGAGAAAAAGCACTGTAAGGAGGAGGAGGAAGAGGAGGGAGTAAAAAAGGAGAAGGAAGAGAAAGAGAAGGAGGAGGAGGAGGAGGAGAAGGAGGAGAAGAAGGAGAAGAAGAAGAAGAAGAAGAAGAAGAAGAAGAAGAAGAAGAAGAAGAAGAAGAAGAAGAAGAAGAAGAAGAAGAAGAAGAAGAAGAAGAAGAAGAAGAAGAAGAAGAAGAAGAAGAAGAAGAAGAAGAAGAAGAAGAAGAAGAAAGAAAGTTCTTTTTTTTTTTTTTGTAGTAGAGGTAATGAGTAATGGGTGGAAGTTGTAGGTGAGGGACATAATCAAACCTGTATTTTAAGATTATTTTGTCAACCTTTGTAAGAATGGACTGGTCAAGGAACAAACAGACTGGAAGCAAAACAAAAACAAAAACAAAAACTAACCCTAAGAACTTATTAGCATAGTATAGAAGAGAGGGGGAAAGTTACTGAACTAGAATGATGGGAGTGAAGAGAAAGGGTCATATGTAAAAGATATGAAGGTAGTATTGACAAGGTTTAGTAGATGATTAGATAATGGTGATAAGAAAGAATGAAAAGTTAGGGATAGTTCTAAGATTTTGAACCTTGGTGACTAGGATGATGTTAATGTCTTTAGGAATTATTTGTTAATAAACCTTTATCTTCTATCTGATGATCAATACTGTGATTTGGTTTTAGGGAAGAAGAGAAGTAAATGCTATGCAAATGGGAATTGACTTGCTCAGGCCCAGGAGGCTGGGAGGTGTCTGAAGTCAAATTTGAACCCAGGATCTCCTTTCTCTAGGCCTGGATCTCAACTCACTGAGCTGCCTAACTGCTCCACCCCGAACAGGAATTTTAAAATAATATTTGATTGAGTGACAAAATAGTTTGAGGGACTCTGGAAAGATATTAAGTTCTATTTTACACATACTGAGTTTGAGTGGTGATCCAAATAGCAAAGTTTAGAGCAGTCTATGAGTGAAATGGGAAGAGATCTCAGGAGCTAAATGACTGAGTATATAGATTTAGGAATAATCTTGATAGAGATAATAATTGAACATGAAGGCTAACAAGATCAAGAAGGATGTGACTATAGAGAGAAGAGAAGAAGAAAGCTTAGATCTCAGTCTTGGGAGGAACATCTATGATTATAATGTAGGGCATAGATAATGATGTCAACAAAGAAGACTGAAAAGAATCACACTAAGAAGCTGGTAAAAGGAGAATCAAGAGAGAGAGCACTGTAATGATAAGTGGTAAAAAAGGATAGTCAGAAGTTTCAAAAATTGCAGAGAATTGAAGAAAGAAGAGAACTGAAAAAAGGTTATCATATTTAGCAAATGTAAAAACACTGATAAACTTGGAAAGCATTTCCTTCCAATCTAATGGTGGAATCAGAAGCCACATTGAAAAGTTGGGAAGGGAGCTGGAGATGAGCAAATGGAAGTAGCAAATGTTGGTGTGTCTTTCTTTGTGTTGGCTGTGAAAGGGAAGAAAAATATATGATAATAGTTTTAAGAAATGATAAGGCTAAATTAAAAAAAAAATATATATAAAGATGGCAGAAGGAGAGACCTGGATATATTTATGGCTGACAGGGAAAGAGATACAACATAAAAAGACTCTGAAGATAAAAGATAGAAAGAGAAAGAGGGGGGGAGGAAGGAGGGAGAGAAAGAGAAAAAGGAGAAGGAGGAGGATAAAGAAAAGGAGGAGGATATCTTTTTTAGATACTGAAGCAAAGGTGAAGAGAATACAAAATGAGGTAGATTTGTTTTCATGTATGGGAGGAGAGGGAACTCACAATAGATAGCTATTTATTTTTTAAATAAAGAAGAAAGTAAAATTCCCTTCTGAGAGAGAGTGGTGAGGTCATGATATAGGAGGCTTTAGGAGAAAAGGAAAGGCTTGGAATAATCCCTGTGGGTAGTATGATAGAGGGTCCATCAGAGCAGAATAAAAGGATTACTGTGCAGCAGTGAGCCCCAAGTTAAGATTAGATAGCATACATTTGTAGTGGACCCAGTTAGAATATCTATGTTATGTGTAGGAGTGGAGGACTTTAGTGGAAGTAGATCAGGTGTGACATTTGACAATGCAAGAACAGCTTTGAGACAGAAATGCAAAGGCAATATATTGTTAAAACGACTAAACATGGATTGTGGTGTACAGAAGAGGTACCTCAGAACAGAAGAGGTCAGCACTATAAATGGTGAAAAGTAATGCTAGAGGAGGGTTTATTGAGGGATTGAGAGAAAGAAGAAATGGAGTGACTAAAGGTGATGGTAAACATGAAGGTTTGTTTAGGAGAAGGGAAAGAAGAATAAGTAAAAGATTATGTGTTCAGAGAAAGGAATTTAGAGTTTGAAATGGCGTTTGACCTTTTATGCAGCTGCTTAGGTCAAGGATGTGACTATTCCTGAATGGAGATGAAGTGATTTGAATATCTTTAGATAATAAATTGAAAGCTCAAAGGTCTCTTTCATTCTTCTACTGGGTCCGTTTCTGCTCATTTGACAAATATGGAAATTGAGGTCTGGAAAATTTAGATGGTTTGTTTAGGGTCACAGAGTGACTGAAGTGGGATTTGAACCTAGTTTTTTCTGATTCCTAAATCCATCACTCTAATCATTACATCACACTTCCTCTCAGAAGTCATGAAAGTCGAAGAGGTTCATGAACTGGAAGGCCAAGATATTTGAAGAGACAACTGTATCAAGATGGAAGTTTTCAATTATATAGCCTGGGATTTGATGGAGAGGAAAGTACTGAACTCCTTGAAGAAGTGGAGGGAATGACCTAGGGGCTGGTAGATGATAATTGCAATCAGGATCTATTTAGCACAATATTAAGGGAAAGTGATCCTCAAAAGGAGAGGTTGCTAAATGATTGAGACTGGAGGGTCTGGAAATGATGGCGAGGAGCAAAGAGTAAGCCTATTCTCTCTTCTAATCCATTGTATGGTCAAGGGGGATTAAGTGTAGTATGAAAGACAGTCTACCTAGTACTCAAGAGGGTGTCTCATGATCCAGTGCTTATATATTAACACATATGTATGTATGTATGTATGTATGCATGTATATATGTGTATCTATGCATATATGCTTGCATGTATATAAGCTTTCCTTGAATATAGTCATATGGAGAGAGTATAAGAAGTTTGTTAATGATAGACAAAGGTTCCAGAGGGCAAAACAGATTCCTAGGTAGCTGGTGACTAAAGTATAGAATTGGAAAGGATGACATTCGACCATTTTTAGCATCATCTTGAATTTTCTAATATTTACATAAAGCTTTAAGCTATATCAAGAGCTTCATATATTGAGTATTATAACTCTAACATTGAATATTTGGCCCTCACCACAACTCTGACATAGATGCTATTTTTTATCCCTATTTACGAAAGAGAAATTGAGTGGCCAGCCTAGGGTCACCTATATAATCAGAGCTTGAGGAGAATCCCTACAAGCTGCTCTAGTTTATATTCTATTTTTGTAAGAATTCAAGGATTGTTAGTTTCTTGAGAGTTAGGCTGCTGTTCTAGAGAGTGGGTTTGATATAACCAGAGATATAAGTCTGAAGCTTAGCACCACTGCTTTTTAGTTGTGTTACTTCTAACCAATTTTGAATCTCACAGGTACTTGGTGAATGATACAATCATGGATTCTTAATGTTGTAAGCTACCTTAGAGTAGCTTTATCCACTCTCCCAATGAAGGAATCTTTTTCTGTAATATCCAGGGTAAGATGATGATGTGGCCTGTAAGATTTAATTTTAGGTTTTAATGCTAAATAAGAGTTATAAAGTAATATTGTAGTCACCAGTTTTAAAATTATAATTATAGCTTAAGTCAAAATGACTTTTAGCAGCTTTATTTACAAAGAGGTGGAAAGAGTGAAAGTGGAAAAGTGTAGATAAAGAGATATATTCTAACAAGCCTACTAGTCCTTTTCTGGGGAAGTCAGGCTTAGCCCTGGCAGGGGCTTCCCCATGTCCCTTTTCTCCACGTGGATTTCCCAGTAATCCTCAACCAGAAGTCCCAGTGGTGTCTTCAGCCAGAGTTCCACCAATGCAGCTTCCTCCAAAGCCAAGGCAGGAATCTCAGCTACTCACCCAGCAAGCCAACTCAAGATCCAGGGAAAAAGTTTCCTCCAAGTCAAGTCAGGGATCTTAGCCACTCACTCCAAATGCCTGGAAGGAATAACTGCTAGACCATTTTGGTCTCTACTTTTAGGTTCCTTTTTCTCATCACTTCCTGTCATTTCCTGTCACTCCCCTTTTTCCCCAAAACCAATGGCAGTCTTTCAATTTGCCCAGCACTGCCCAAGGTGGGGGGCAGTAGCTTTTGGAGGTGTAAGCTTACTTTAATAAGTGACTTGTGAACTCTCATACTTAATGATAAGTAGGAATACTTTAACTTCTTGATTTGATTAGCTAAAAATAGACAAGGGGAGAGTTAATTCTATTTTCATAGGCCTATGCTTGAATAGTTATGAAGACATAGAATTCATGAGTTTCCTTAGCCACCCATTAAATTTTTGAATGTTCAAAATTATCACAGATGAAGCATAAATGACATAGTTATTAAATTTGTAGATTGGCATGCAGTTTGAGGAAATAGTTCCCAGGTTGAATGACAAAACTGAGATTCAAAAGCATCTCAATAGATTGGCACAATGGGCCAAATCTAGTGTTCCAAATTTTGTGTTCCAAAAATCAGCTGCTTAGATATGGAATGGGTGAGATGGAAATAAAGACCAGTTTAGTTAAAAAAGATAATCGAGTTGGGAGGGGGAAGTGAGTAATGTTTAGTAGATTTCAAGCTCAATGTTTTAACACTGTGACATAAAAGTTAAGGAAACCAAAGCAATTTTAGTGATGGCTACAGAAGTGGGAACATATTGCCAGGAAAAAGTTAAGTGAGATTCCTTTAGTGCTATGAATGATATCTTTGGTTAGATACAGCGAGTAAACAATAAATTGGGTGTAGAATTTAGTAGAAAGAGGAAAGCAGGGTGGATTACCTTTGGGAAATTGTTTTTTTTAATCATCTTAAACTCTCTGACCTTTTTTTAATGACAAAATTCTTTCAGGTTTTTCATTTAAAAATGAATCATGGAATTCAGCAATCACTGATGAGCTGAATTTTGGTCACAATGGAAAGGGATATGATAGGTCTAAAAAGGTTAAACACATTAAAAACCAAGCAGTTGCACAAGAGAAACTATAAAGGATGTGGTCATCAACGTACATGTGAACAAAAAAGATGGATTAGTCATTTAGTGAGAGCAAAGGATAATTGATGGACCACTCTTGGGATCCATTGGTATTCTCTAGAGTCTAGACATTAAGAGAACACAAAAGATGCCCTCATTGATGAACTTGTGTGATGACATGGACAAGAGCTGCATAGGAAAAATGAGTGCAGATGGATTATAATCTGTTGTTTGGAGGGAATTCCTACGTTAATGAAATTACAGGTCTACTGGAATGTTCTTCCATGGTCAGATAACATCTATATTTAATTCTTGGCATAGTATTTCAGGAAGCATATTGATTGGCTGGAATACATCCAGAGGAAGATGGCTAGGATTGTGAATAGATTCAAAGCCATGCCATATGAATATCTGTTTAAGGAAATGAATCTCCTAGAAGATGTGATAGATAATTTCACTTATCTTGAGAGCTCTCATGTGGAAGATGGTTTAGACTTGTTTTTCTGGATTCCAGAAGACAAAACTAGCATCAGTGAATAGAAGTTATAGAGAGGCAGATTTCATCTCTATATCTATATCTATCTACCTATCTATTTAATTTTAAAATTGAGCTATGCAGAAGAATGGGTCACTTTTGATGGTGGTGAGAACTCTGGAAGTCTTCAAGTGGAAGATAAATGATTACTTCTTAGAGATGTAGAGTTGAATCCTGATCAAGTACTGGTTGCAGCATCTGACCTCTCAGATTCCTTCCATTTTTGAATCTCTGATTTTGTAAAATTGTCAGGGCTCTCTCTTTCCTCAAATTAGCTTCAACTTATTTGTGTGATTGTTTCATTGGCACCAGCCTCATCCCTGAAATAAAAAAGTAAGCCCTTTCAAGACAGAGACAATTTAAAATTTTGCCTTTGGTTCCCATTGCCTAACATGATGTCTTTCACATAGCTGGTGTCTAAGATTTGTTAGATTGAATTAAAGTTGGTCTCCTTATCATTTTGACCAAGCTCATCCCTCTGTGGTCATGCAAAACAAAGCTATCACTAAGTTTCCCAAATCCAGTCTCCTCAGTTTAAAATGAAAGTGATTGGTCTATGTGATTCTTAGGGTCATTTCTAGCCTTAGGATCTTTAAGATTTTACTCCCTCCTCGACATAGTAATCAATCACTCGAATATTTGAAGACGATGATTATATCTCATTATACCTTCTCTTTTCCAGTACAAAAATTTACTAGTTCCTTGAGCGGTTCCTCAAATGATATGAATTACAGACCTCTTGTAATTCCACAATGTAGCTGTCACAGAGTAGGTGCGTAATAAGTGTATATTGAATCAAGTGAGTGATGAATAAAAACACAGATGTTACCCTTTGCATAACCTACAATTTTAATTCTTTGGAAGTGGTGACATCCCATGTTTTGTAGCCAAATAAAATGACCAGAGGTTGATTTATATTAAAAAAGAAAAAAATATGGGCATTTGTTTAGGGAGAAACTCAAGATTATTAAAAATACTGTTCAGTTTCTCAGATGCAATCTAATTCAGTCACCTCTTCCTATTCAATTATGTCCCAGTTCACTGTCTATCCAAGATTTATGTCCTAATGGATTACATCTATGGGCTATGTGTCTGGATAGATAGATGTCTGCAGCTGAATATAAGGCATTATTTATTCTTGGTTTTGCCTAGGTGGATAATTAGGCTGAACCCTTCTAAGTGATTATGGATCTCATCAAGGATAGTTGGTAATATTCCAGTCCTCCTCAACAATCAACTGTCATCTGGTGATGACCCTGAGAATCCAAACATTACTTGAAATGAGGTATGCCAGAGATGTTCTCTACTTAAGAGCTTTATCAATCAACATTTTTAATGATAATATTTCTGATTACTTTTTAAGTGGTTGTTATTCTCCCCTCTTTCAGATATATATTCTAAGAAGTGCATTTTTTATTTATTTTGTCAAATCTTTCTTAATTACATTAAAAATATTTTAACATTCATTTTTAAAAAGTTTGAGTTCCAAATTCTCTCCCTCCATCTTACCCCTTCTTTTCTCCTTGAGAAGACAAGCAATATATAGATTATACATATACAATAATGCAAGACATATTTCCAAATTAGCCGTATTGCAAAAGAACACACACATACTCACACACACACAATAAAGTGAAAAAAGTATGCTTCAATCTGTATTCAAGAGTTCATCAGTTCTCTCTCTAGAGGTGGATACTATTTTTCATCATGGCTACTTTGGAATTGACTCAAATAATTGTTTTGATCAGAGTAGCTAAGTCTTTCACAGTTGATCATCATTACATATTGCTGTTATTGTGTGCACTGACCTTCTGTCTTGTCACTTTGTATCACTTCATATGACTCCCCAGAATTTTCTGAAATCTATCTTGCTCATCATTTCTTATAGCACAATAGTATTCCATTGCAATCATATACCACAACTTGTTCAGACAATATAACTGATGTTCATTTCCTCAATTTCTAATTCATTGCCTCCTTTTGTAAAAAGATCTGCTATAAATATCTTCATACAAATAGGTCCTTTCCACTTTTCTTTGGGATACAGACCTAGTAGTGGTATTGCAGGGTCACAGAGTATACACGGTTATATAGCTCTTTGGGCATAGTTCTAAATTGTTCTCTATAATTATTCACAACTCTACCAATAGTCCATTAGTGTCCCAATTTTTCCATATCCCTTCCAGTACTTGTCTATTTCCTTTTCTGTCTTGTTAGCCAACCTGTTATGTATAAGGTGATACTTGAGAGTCGTTTTAATTTGTATGTTTCTAATCAATAATAATTTCAAGCATTTTTAATGTGACTATTGATAACTGAATTCTTTTTCTGAAAACTGCCTGTTCTTATCCTTTGAGCATTTATGAATTGGGGAATGATTCAAAACAAATTTGGTTCAATTCCCTATATATTTGAGAAATTAGACCTTTCTAGAGAAACTTGATGTAAATGTACCCCCCCCATTTCCTGTTTCCTTCTTATTTTGACCAAATTTGTTTTATTTGTGCAAAATATTTTAAATTTCATATAATCAAAATCATCCATTTTACTTCCTATAATGCTCTCTATCTTTTATTTGGTTATAAATTCTTCTCTTACTTAATGGGTAAATTTTTCCATAGTACCCTAATTTACTTGTCTAAATCACTTATCCATTTTAACCTTATTTGGGTATTTAGCTTGAGATGCTGGTCTATGCCTCATTTCTTCTTTCAGATTTCTTAATAATCAATCTCAGTACTTACAGAATTGTGCTGTCTCCCACCATGGACTTCCTTTGTGTGTGCTTAATCTAATCAAACAATTCTGATCATTGTTGTTTTAAGTATCATTTCATCATTTTTGCTTGTTAATCTAACACATGAGAGATTGTGATGTTAGTAGCCATTTGTGGTGGCTCCACTGACACTGATGTAAAGAGTAGTTATAGTAATCTTGAGAAATATCTCCCATTTTTCTTTTGGTGTTGTTTCTTCAAGTTTTCTACAATTAATAGATGAATGCAAAATCATTTATTCAGTGTTACTATGTGCTTGGCACTGGGCTAATGGTATCAGGATGATCTTCCATAATTAGATCCCTTGCTAAGCTCTTTGTAAACCTGTTTTTAATACACCTCTTCTCAATGTTTTATGGCATATGGCTGCTCTCAATTTTCTACTCTTTTCCTCCATAAGATTTAACAAATAATTTTATACTTAAAACTGGTGCATTACTTAGATGCCATTTCTCTCTCTTAGCAAAGATATCATATTGGTTAAGAGAATTTCTAGACATTTTTGTTTCAATTGTAATTGATTCAGTTGTTACGATTAAATTATAATAGTTGAGATGGTTTAGGGAAATGGCAATACTCTGAATTCACATCTGTTTTTTAACTATTTCCCATTTGGGAAGGAGCATCCATAGCTTATTTTAAAAGTTTACTTTGGAGTTGACTGAACTGGGTATTATATGTTCTTATTTTCCCCACAATTTTGTCATCAATTTTTATACTTTTTCTGACAAGTATATTGCCTGATTATGAATAGCGTATTAAGAAATGACTTCCATATCATTAATCTGTTATTACTTGCCCATTAAGATATTTCATTTTTTTGTGATATTATTTGTCCTTGCAATGTTCTATGATTCTTGACTTTCTTAAATTAAGTATTCAGGTATGGGTTCATATAGGTGAAGCTTCTGGGTAATATACAAAGCCCCAAGGCAGTCAATGTACTTTTTTTTTTTTTTAGTTAATGTACTTTAAAAAATTTTTTTAAATGTTCATTTTTTTTTCATTTTAAGCTTTTAATTCTGTCCCTTTTACCAGTTCCTTCACCTATTGAGAAAGCAAGCAATATGATACTCATTATATATGTGAAGTCATGCAAAACATATTTCCATATTAGCCATGTAAAAAAAAAGCCAGAAAAATAAAGTGAAAAAATATGCTTCAATTTGTACTCAGAATTCATCAGTTCTCCATCTGGATATAGATAGAATTTTTCATGATAAATCCTTAAAATTCCTTTCTCTCCTTAGAAATCTCTCCCTCACTCTAACACACAATGCAATCAGTTAACAAATCTTGTAGAATATACCTCCTTGTTATCTTTGGTATATTTCTCTTTATATTAATGACCCTGTCTTTGCACTAAATTATTGTAATGGTATCCAAATTTTTGCATCAATATTAATTAGGGATATCTATTTATCATTTTCTTTCTTTCTTTTGACTCTCCTTAGTTTAGATACCAAGACCATACTTATGTTATAGAAGGAGGTTTGCAAGACCTCTCATTTCCTTATGTTTTTCTTTTCAAATAGGTAGTCCAGTATTGGAATTAAATATACCTTTTTGTTAGAATTTGCTTATGAATTCATCTTAAACTGTGTGCTTGTTTTTTTAGTTCATTTGCAGGATGTTAAATTTCTTTTTCTAATACTAGGTTATTTAAATTATTTATGTTCTATTCTATTAATTTAGAAATTTTACATTTTTGTAGATATCCATCCATTTAATTTAGATTTGTGAAACCATTCCTAATAACTTATTTTATTCTTCATTTGTTATAAATATACCTTTCACATTTTTTATTCTGGTCATTTGATTTTGTTCTCCTTTCTAAAAACAAGTTAACATGATTTAACTATTGTTTCCTCAAAAAAATTGAGATTTACTTAACAATTCAATGTGTTCTTTTTTGGTTTTGCTTTCAATTGGGTTAATATCTTCTTAGATTTTTAGGTTTTCTGTTTCAGTATTTAATTCAATTGTTAGTTTTCAATTTGTTTGTTTTGCTAGTTTTTTTAAGTTATATGCCCAATTTGCTGACCTTCTCTTTCCATTTTTTATTGATGAAAGTATTTAGAGATAAACAAGAAAAAGTTCCCCAAATTGTTGCTTGGTTATATGCCCCAAATTTTGTATTTTGTCTCACTGTTCCTTTATTAAAGTTACTGAAGTTTCTATTATTTGGTTTTTGATCTGCTCATGTCTTAAGATTGATTTATCTAGTCTTCAATTAATTTTCATTATTTTTACAGTGGCATTTTATGAAATACAATTTTTTTATTCCATTGTGGTCCATAATGATGAAGGGAAACATGCTATTAACAATCACAACTAAACATGAAAGGGATGAACCCAACCAAAAAGGGGAAGAAAATAACAAAGGGTATTAGAAAGCAGAATCTACAAATATTTTAACATTTCTACATTTCTGTCTTTTTTATGTTTTTTATGCCCTAATACACTGTCAACCTTTGTGTGTGAAAGTACACTATATAGCTGTTAATATGTATATTCCTTCTTATTCCCATTCAGTAATTTCCAGGTTTCTATCAAATCTTACTTTTCTAAAATTCTGTTTAAGATCCTTAACGCTTTTGTTTGTTCATATTGCTTAGATTTATCTCAGTGTAATAGAGGAAAATTGAGTTTCCTAGAGTCACAATTTTACTACTTATCTTCCCATTTAGCTCAGTTAATGTCTTGTTTAAGAATTTAGATTCTATACCCATTGCTGTATATGTTTTGTATTCTTATTAATTCATCATCTTTAGCGTCATTCAGCAAAATGTTATTGCCCTATTTACCTCAAATGTATTTTTTCTTTGCTGTTGTTTTGTATAAGATCTTAATTGTTACCCTTATCTTTTCTTACTTTAGCTGAAGCATAATGGATTTTGTCTAGTTCCTTACTTCAACTCTGTGAACATTTGTCTCTTTCAAGTGTGTTTCATATAAACTGTTTTTGTGAATCCTGCTTTCTAAAACATTTAGCTATCTCCTTGTTTTGTGTTTGGGTTCATCTCATTCACATTTCCAATTATGACTGTTAATTATGTATTCCCCTCCATCCTATTCTTACATTTTCCCCCTTCTCTTTTCTCTCCCCTCTCTTTAAGACTTTGTTTGGCTTAAGACTAATCCTTCCTTTAACTTACCTTCCCTCTTATCTCCCACTTCCTTCTTGTTTTCCCAATAAATGAAATATATTTCATATCCAACTTTGTATATGCATAAATATGTGTATCTCATTCTCTCTGTCTATTCTTTCCTATTTTGTCTAGTTCATGTGAGAATGACTGTTTGTATAGACTTTTATTTGTGCACCCTAATTATGTGAAATCATTTGTCTCTATCTTTCTTCTACCTCCCCTCACCTATGCATTCCTCCCTTTCCAGTCTTCTTTTGAGATCATCATAACATAACAGAGCCACTCTCAGGGGCCCTTTATCTATTTGTAATCTCTCTATGACCCTTTATGATAGTAGGATTCTGAGAGATACATGTATCATATCTCCATATTAAAATGTAAATAGTTTATCTTTAATAAATCATGATTACTTACACATTCACATTTTTGTATTTCAAAAGTTTTTGTGTTTGTATTTCAAAGTTTCTTTTCTGGTCTTTTCATCAGAAATATTTGAAAGTTCTGTTTTGTTAAAGATCCATTTTTCCCCTTCTCATAGAATTATGTTGTTTTACTCAGTAAGTTATTCTTAGTTGTAACACTATATGTTTTGCCTTCAAGAATACTATCTTCTAAGTTCTCAGTTTCTTCAGAGTGGTGGTTTCTAAAGGTTGTGTGATATTAATAATGGCTCTGAGTCACTTGAATTCTTTCTTTCTAACTGTAATATTTTTTCTTTGAACTGTAAGCTCTGGATCTGGGCTATAATATTCCTGAGAGTTTTCAGTTGGGGATTTCTTTCAGGATATGACCAATAGATTCTTTCTATATCCATTTTGCTTTCTGGCTCTAAGAGATCTGTGCAATTTTCTTTTACGAGTTCTTGAAATATGATATCTAGACTGTTTTTTTTTTTTCGGGGTGGAGCAGGAGGAACGGAGAGGGAAGAATTTCTGTAAAGTTGTCCTATGATTTAAAAATTATATCGCTTTGATTTGTTTTCCATGTCAGTTGTTTCTGCTGTGAGATATCTTACATTTTCTTCTGTGCAATCTTTCAATTTTGTTTTAACGTTCCTGATTTTTCTTGTGACTTCATTAGCTTCTTTTTTGCTCCATTCTAATTTTAGGAACATTTTGCTTTGGCACATTTTTTGTACTGCTTGTTTAAACCTATTAATTCTCCTTCCATATTTTTCTTCCATAACTCATTTATTTTCCACTTTTTTCTTTTAGAATCATAATTTGCACAATAATAAATTTTTAACTCTTTTAAAATCTCTTTCTTCAGCTCTATTACAAATTCTGTTTGAATGACTGCCCAAGTGTCTTTTTCTTTGAAAAATTTCTTGTAAATATTTTGGAGTCGTTATTTTTTCCTGGGTTTGTTTTAAGCAACCTTTTTACCATTATATATATATATATTTTTTTTTTTTGGCAAGATTCTTTTTCTGTTTGCTCATTCTTTCAGCTTACCTCCTGACTTTGGACTTCTACCACAGTGTAATTAAAAGAATGCTGAACTGGCAGTCATTAGAGACCTATGATCAAATATGTCTTCTAGCATTTCCTAGCTGAGTGACTATGACTATACCCCAACCTTCTTAGAGACTCAGTATCTGCATCTGTATAATGGGAATAATCATGTTGATGATCAAGGGAGATAATGTATGTGAAGCACTTTACAAACATTTAAGAGCTATATAAATGTTTCTGCTATTAATGATGATGATGATGATGATGGCATTTATATTTCCCACTATTTGCCAAGTGCTGTGCTAAGGTAAGATATATCTCATTTTATAGTCTGGGAGGTGGGTGCTATTATTATCCCTATTTTACAGTTCAGGAAACAGAGAACAAAAGACAAACAGAGGTGAAGTGATATGCCCAAGATCACACAATTATTAGGTGTCTGAGGCCAAATTTGGATTTAGATCTTCCTGACTCCAGACTCTAAAGATCCACTAAGCCACCTAGATTCCTATTATTATATAATAATACATCATGTAATTATATACATGTTAAGGATTAACTATTATTAAAGACAATATCATACAAATAAGTGTGAAAGAACACTAAATCAGAGAACCAAATCCTGATTCTACACATTATAAATTGTATGACATTGAGCAAGTTATCTAATCTCTCTGTGTCCCTTTCACCCCATATGTAAATTGTAGGGGTCTGGACCTCTAAATTTCCTTTTCTGTTCTAAATCTGTTATTTTTTTTTAAGGAAATGTGGGAGGACAGCCTGATCTAGAGATGTAAGGTCCTTAGTTCAAATGTGACCTCAGATATTTCCTAGCTTTATGACCCTGGACAAGACACTTAAGTTCCATTGCCCCGCCCTTAATGCTCTTTTGTCATGGAACAAAGACATTGTACTGATTTTAAGATGGAAGACAAGGTTTTTTTTTTTAAGTAAATATGGAAATAGGATAACATTCCTTGATTCCATGAAACTTTTAATTATTAATTAAAATTTAATTAAAAATTCCATGAAATTTTAAAGACTTTACTCTGTATATAAAACTGTATTAGGCACTGGTAATAGAAATGCAAATATGAAATAATTCTTTCCTTCAAGGAGATTACATTTTATTATATATGTATGTATGTGTATATGTATATATATATATATATATATATATATATATAAAGAAGTAGGTAAATAAATATAAAGTAATATGAAGAAGGAGAGAACATGAATAACTTGGGAGGTAAAGGAAGACTTCATGGGGGATAGTACCTGACCTCTAAGCCTTTAAAGGAGGCTATGTATTTGAAGAGGCAGAGAGGAGGGAGTATGTTCCAGGCATCATCTGGATAAAGGTATAGAGGCTGGAGATGGCACACTGAATTTGGGGAACATTTAGTAGGCCAATTTCTAGAGTATAGAGTATGTGAAAGAAAATAAGTGAAATAAGTCTAGAAAGATAAATGGGAGTTAGATTCTCTGAGGTTTTAAATGCCTAACAGAGGAGTTTGCACTTTATGTCTTAGAGGAAATGGGGAACCATTGTGCATTTTTTAAGCAAAAAAGTGACAAGTTCAGACATATTTTAGGGCTGTAAATTTGGCAGCTGTGTAAAGGATGGATTGAAAAGCAGAAGGCTTTAAAATAGGAAGACCAATTAGAAGGATATTGGAATAGTTCAGATGGAGACTCATTAGATCCTAAAGTAGGCTAGCGGCTGTGAGAATGAAGAGAAGAGGATGCACATTATAACTGGATATCTCCAATTATAATTTGTAATCCTGTTAAAGCCAGTGTTTGCATAACCTCTCCTCCTATACTGCTACCTCCCTGGTGCAGCCCTCACACCTGAACTGCTGCAGTAGCCTACTGGTTGATCTTCCTGTCACAAGTCTTTCCCTCCTCCAGTTGGTCCATTGTCAAGGTGATCTTCCTAACTGGTCTCACTTACTCAGTAAACTCCAGTGGTTTCCTATCACCTCTAGGATCAAATATAAAATTCCCTCTTTGGCATTGAAAGCAATTCATAACCTTCCCTACTCCAACCTTTCTAATCTTTTTACACCTGCTACTCAATCCTCTCCATGGACTTTGTGATCCAGTGACACTGGTCTCCTTGATGTTCGTCAAAGAAGGCCCTCCATCTCCTAACCCTGGATGTTAGCATTGACTGTCGACTGTACCTAGCATCCTCTTCCTCTCCATCTCTACCTCCTGATTTCTCTTGTCTTCCTACAAGGCCCAGTAGAAATCCTCCATTCTCTAGGAAGCCTTTCCCAGTCCCCTTAATTTTAATGTTTTTCTTGTGATGATCATTTCCAGTTTATCCTGTCCAAAGATTGTTTATAAATAGATGTTTGCATATTGTCTATCCCATTAGAATTTGGACTTCTGGAGAGAAAGTATGCCTTTTATCTTTCTTGTTATCCCCAACATTTAGCATAATGTCTGGTACATAGTAAGGGCTTAATAAATTGTTATTGACATTAACTGACAAAAAAATGCATACTTTAGGAGCTTAGAATTGCAAGTTCAGACCATCCCTGAACATATATTGAAAGAAACCAGCCCTTTCATACATGATTAATCTTTTAAATAGCAATAGAAACTTTTCTATACAAGAAAATGAGGAAATTGTTATATATTGGCATCTATGTGGAAGGCAGTATTTCTAGGCACCTCTTACTTTACCAGGAATTAGCTAACCATTGAGGATATTTCTAAACCTGGGTAAGAGAACTCACCCTGTTATAACAAGATATTTAAGTCAAAATAATCTAGAGAATTAAATGGAATCAGCACCCTTTCCTTTTCCTGCATTTTAATCTCTTCAATATGCTTTAATGTATGTTATCTATTTCCACAGAATATTAAAATCTTAAAACAGGAAAGGGCCCTAGAGATGATCTGTTCACTGTCCTCATTTTGTAGACAGGGAAACTTTGAAATCCAGAGATGGGAAATAGCTTTCTCTCAGCCACATGACTAGGTGGCCAGGCCAGCCCAAATTAGAAACAAGGATCCTGAACCCTAGTCCAGAATTTTGTTGTTGTTGTTAAGTTGTTTTATGCATGTCTGACTCTTGGCAACCCCCAGTCAGGGTTTTCATGGAAAAGATATTGGAGTGGTTTACCATTTCTTTTGCCAGATCATTGTGTAGGCGAGGAAACTGATGCAAAAGGTTAAGTGATTTGCCTAAGATCATACAGCTAGGAAAAGTCTGATGCTGAATTTGAATTCAGGAAGATCAATCTTCCTGACTCTAGTTTCAGCATTCTATCCATTGTGCCACCACACCTTTTCCATAAAAACATAGACAATATTCCAGTCCTGATTGGGAAATCCAAGAAAAAGATCCCATATTTTCAATCCAGGTCAGTCCAAGGAAACAGAGACATCTGTGGACACTGGAAAACAGTCTGGCAAAGCCTAGGTAAATAGCATTCTCATGCCCAGAAACTGAAAGAATACTGAGGCAGTGCACTAAGATAGCTTGTGGGACGGTGGATAGAGGTTTGGACCTGGAGTCAGGAACAACCTTCAGACACCCATTTTTTGACCCTTGGCCAATCATTTTACCTGCTTGCCTCCATTTGAAAAATGGATAAGAACAGTTACCTCCTAGGGTTGTTGTGAGGATCAAATGAGATAATATTAGTAAAAACAAAAACAAAAAAATGCTTAACATAGTGCCTAACATATAGTAGGAAATATGTAAATGCTTTTTCCAGGCATTTCCCAGGGCAAGAATAGGTTCCAGATCCATGCAAAAGGAATCTGTCTTATATTGTACAAAATATAGCAATAGGTGCCAACTGGTACCTCTATTATTCACTATCTAGATCCTTGTCACAGATTCAGATATATATATATATATATATATATTTTTTTTTTTTTTTTGGTGAGGTGGTTGAGTCAAGTCATTTTTAAAATCTTTTTTTGCATAAAGAAAATGGGGAGGAAAAATGGAAGAACCCTGAATTCTTCTGTGTCTAGGGATTATATTTCCATTAAGGGGCAGTCTTAGGCAATAAGCATATCCTGAATGAGAAGCAGGTTCAGAAAAAAACAATAGTTGTGTGGCTTTGACTTTAGGAGCAGGGTAGGGATTCAGTTCTAGCCTCCAGCCTAGGCTGAAATCTTTAATATTACCAGGATGGAAATCTCAGGTGAAAAGGAAACCTGCAGGTCTGTTACTCTGAACCTGCAGTGTTTTCCACCTGGCTGATTGCAGCAATCTACTAGAACTTCCAACCAGGTGAAAGCCCATAAGATTTGTGTAGATCCAAACCCAGTTTAGGAGCTTAGACCAGGTGATCAGTGATTAGAATTTGCCCCAAATCACATCATTCTAGGGCACTGATAGCTTGTAGGTTCCCAGCCTGAGCTTTTCCTGTGTTCTTACAATAACATAACTTTCAAAACTCCATTAATTAGCAGAAGGACCCAAAAGGACAATAGCTCAGCCAAGACATTCCCCACTGTTAAAGCCTGACCCTAACACAAACTCTACAGTCAGAAAGGAGACTGGAACAAGAAGCAGACACCTTACTATAAAGAAATATTATGGCTATGGAACTTTGAACACAAAAACCTGGAAGATAATGACTCCAAAATACCATAAGGAAAACCTCAGGAAAGCACATTTTGGTTACAAGTTCAAATAGAATTCCTAGATAAGATGAAACAAGATTTTGTTTTTAAACAAAAAACTAAAATATAAAAACAAAATGAAAATACTAGAAGAAAAATGGGAAAGAAATAAGAGCTATAGGGAAAACAAATGGAAAGAAAATTAACAGATTAGAATAAGAAGTTTAGATATTTTGACCAGGCAACAAACTACCTGAAAATAGAATGGACCAAGTAGAAGCTAATAATTCCATGAGACAACAAGAAATATCAAAATTAAACCAAAACATTAAAAAAAGGAGAAATGTGAGGTATCTTATGGGGGGGGGAAAGTAACCTGGAAAACAGGTCAAGAAGAAATCATAAAAGAACATAATCCAAAAGCCATGACCAAAAAAAAAAAACACTTAGACATTATATTTTAAGAAAGCATGTAAGAAAAGGGCTCAGACCACTTAGAATCTGAGGGCAAAGTGAAAATAGAGTTCACTGATTTTCTCCTGAAAGGAACCCAAAAATGAAACTCCAAATTCAGAGCTTCAAGGTCAAATGAAAAAAAATTCTTCAAGTTAGAAAAAAAACAAACAAATTCAAGTGCCATAGTCAGTATAACACAAGATTTAGCAGCCATGAACATAAAGTAGTAGAAAACTTAAAATATGATATTCCAGAAGTCAAAAAATAGAGGATTACAACCAAAAATAACTTATCCCCAAAAAGCTAACTACAATTCTGTTGGTAAGCAATATGTGCCTTGTTTCACAACATGATGAACAGGGTAGGGAAAGTATGTGCAATATGATAATATGTGTATGACCTATAACATCTTTCTTACCTTCTTGGGGAGGAGAGAAAAAATAATCAGATATAAATTTTTGGACATGACTAATGTGAGAATTTATTTCTCTTGAATAAGAATACTTATAATTTATTACACATTTTAAAAAATGAAATAGAGAACCTGTAAGCATTCCTGAGGAAAAGAATAGAACTGGACAAATATTTTAAAATACAAACACAGAAATCAAGAGAAGCTTAAAAAGGTAAAAATGAATAAGTATTCATAAAGGACCAAAGAAGGATAAACTATTTACACTGTAATGTGTAAAGTGCACTTTTGTGGAGATGATAATGTATCTTAGTAGAATTCCATCATCGTCAAAGGTCAAAGAGTCTAATTAGTCAAAAGACCTAAAAAAGGATATGTTACATTTTGAAGATCTTAAAATAAGAATGAAAAGAAAAGGGGAAAATAATACATTGGAGGATGCGGAGAAGAAGGATGGGGACATTTTTTTCACAGAATTGGGATGAATAAATTGGGGTCCATATGATTAGAGAAGGAAGGACTGGGAGGTGAAACTTGAACCTCACACTCATTTGAAAGCATGGGGAGAATATATGCATACAGCTGGGTGCAGAAATATGTTTAACTCAACAGGGAAACAGATGGGGAAAGGAGGGAAATAACAGAGAAGGTAGATTAAGTAAGAGATTAATTTTAAGCAAAACAAACTTTAAGTAAGGAGAACAAGTTTCAAAGAAGGGCTTAAAAGAAGAGAATAAAGGATAAGAACTTTTCACTGTGCTCTGAATGAGGGAAACAGAAGAAGTACAGGGATGCCATATACATTACAACAAATCCAGAATACTGGTGCTGATCTCATTCTTCTCTCATCATCCTCATTTTCTTTATAAAAGGTGATAGGGGAGGAGTGAGAACAAAGAGAAGGAAAAGTATTGGAGAATAGAATGGAGGGAAATAAAAAATAATAATCATAACATGAATGAAAATTAGGAATAGCACAATGAAATAGAAAAGAGATGATCAAAACCACTTCTAGGTCTATACTCCCAAAGAGAGAAAGAGATCAGAGAAAGAAGAAAAAAAAACTCATACATACAAGAACATTTTTAGTAGATCTTTTTGTGGGAAAAAGAATTGGGAACTGAAACGGGGCCCTACATTTGTGAAAAAGCTAAATGTTTAAATATGTGAATGTGATGAAATACTATTGCACTGTTAAAAATGATTAAGGGATTTAAGAGAAGACTTGTATTAACTGATACTGAGAGAAATGAGCAGAACCAGAAAATTTTATTTATATAACAATAATATTGTAAAGGAAAATAACTTTGAAAGACTTAGGAACTCTTAGATCAGCCACAATTCCAGAGGACTCAAAAGGAATTATGCAATTCATCTCCTGATAGAAAGTTGATGGGGTCAAAATGCAGATCCACACATACACATACATATATACATGTGTATACATGTATTTCAAATCTTTTGCTTGACTATTTATGTTTGTAACCAGAGTTTTGTTTTTCTTGCTTTCTCAATAATTCAGTAAGGAAAGTGAGATGGAAGGAACATAGATCTTGGTTTCTCTTCTCTTCTCTTCTCTTCTCTTCTCTTCTCTTCTCTTCTCTTCTCTTCTCTTCTCTTCTCTTCTCTTCTCTTCTCTTCTCTTCTCTTCTCTTCTCTTCTCTTCTCTTCTCTTCTCTTCTCTTCTCTTCTCTTCTCTTCTCTTCTCTTTTCCTTTCTTTCTCAGTGGATTGAGAACCAGACAGGAGGTCCTAGGTTCAAATCTGACCTCAGACACCTCCTAGCTGTGTGACCCTGGGCAAGTCACTTAATCCCCATTGCCTAGCTCTTACCATTCTTCTGCCTTGAAACCAATACATAGTATTGATTCTAAGGTGGAAGGTAAGGGTTTTGAAAAAAAAAGAAAAGAAAAGAGCCCAGGATTTTGAAAGACACAAAAGTAGAGTAATTGAGGCATGAAGAATGATTTGTGCAAATGGACATGGAGGTGGGGAAGAGAACAGCACATATAAGGAGGTCCGGTTGGCTGGAACCGAGGATATATAAGAGAATGATGCACAATCAGCCTGGAAATATAGATTGGAGCAAAACTATGATGCTTAATAAATACCAGAGGAGATTTTATTTTATCCCAGAGGCAATAGGGATCTATTAAATATTTTTGAAAGAAGGATGTATATGTGTGTAACACCATCATGAAGACAGGGGTAGCACTCAAGTACCTAGGAAATAGTAGGTGATGGAGGCACTATGCAGCTCCTGATCAGCACTGATGGAAGCTGGCCAAGCTAGTGTGTGTTATGACTAAGCTATTTGGACAGAAATGAAATCAAAGGCCATATAAAAAGGCAGCAATATCAAACAGTCATAGATCAAACAAAAACTGCCAAATGAAAGGTCTAACCCAATCTAGGCCTGAAAGATGGAACAATCTAGAGATCATAGGTCCAGGAATGACAATAGAGTTCTGAAAAGTGAGAAAAATATCCTAACAGGACTTTGGGGATAGAAAGGTATGATTGGCTACAGGTTAGTGAGTTTTACCTTGGCATGCATGTCTTCTAAGACATTGTGGTCTGCTGAAGTGCCATCATCATCTCCTAAATCCTCATTTCCTCTCCTCCTCCCTTCCCTCTCCTCTATTCTCATATTCTATTAAAACAACAATAACAACAAAACACCTGATATTCTGTCTTAGAATTAATAAACAGAAGAGCTGTAAGGGCTAGGCAATTGGGATTAAGTGATTTGCCCAGGGCCACATAGCTAGCAAGTGAGTATTTCAGGACAGATTTGAACCCAAGACCTGTCTCTAGGCCTGGCTCTCTATCCACTGAGTCACCTGCTGCCCCCTTTCCCATATTCTATTCCCATGCTCTCTCATTAACTATCATCAGTTCAATTTCCATCTCTATACAGATGACTCCCACGTCTATGCACCAAATCATCTTTTTTCTTAGTCAATCCTACACTAACTGATTACCTTCTGCTCTTTTCCATCTGGATTCTCCATAGTCACCTCAAGCTCAGCCCATCTCTTTCCCTTAGTTCCCTATGTCTGTGGGAATCGCCATTATCCTTCTAGTCTCTCAGATTCACAACTTTGGAGTCATTCTTCACTCTTCCTCTGTACCCATTCAATTGGCAGCTTTGTCACATCTTCCTCCATACTCTCTTGTACTCGTTCCCTTTCTCCTCTCCTGGTCACCACCCTAGTTCATGCCCTTATTTCTCACCTGGATTATCGCAAGAACTTCCTAACTGGCTTCCTTACCTCATCTTTCCTCTCTCTCTAATCAGTTCTCTATACATCTGAAAAAGGGATATTCCTAAAGCATAGGTTTGACTGAGCCACTTCTCAGTTCAAGAAGCTTTGGAGTTTTCCTATTGCCCCTAAGACCAACTATGAATTTCTCTGTTTAGCCCTAAATCCCATCTTCTTTTTGAGCCATTATCTGCTTAGATATTAGCTATCAACTCAAATATTAGATATCATCTTAGAATTGATACTAAATAGTGGTTTTAAGGCAGAAGAATGTTAAGGACTAGGCAATGGGGGTCAAGTGACTTGTACAGGGTCACCCAGCTAAGAAGTATCTGAGTCCAGATTTGAACCCAGGATCTCCTGCCTCCAGACCTGGATTTCTATCCATTCAGTCACTGAACTGGCCCTAGTCTTAAAGTCTTAAAGAAATGAAACTCCATTATGGTAAACATGGGTGGCTGGAACCTTCCTGGTGATCCTGAATTCTCTCCACATGGGCAATTGCTTAGTCCACCTATAGACCAGCCCTGATCCAAGGCTTAGTTGATTTCCTGGTGGGAATCCCTATTCAGTTCCTATAGCTGGCCTTTAGCTCAAACCCTCTGTATTTATTTGGTCTTTTTTCATTTGGCTCTGAGCATTCGTCAACTGTGCTTTCCACTTTTCTATAACACTGACCACCTTGTTCCCTTTTCATGCTCCAAACAGAGCCAAGCAGTGTGCATTGAAATCCAGCATCCTTTGTATTACTTGAGAAATCTGAGGCTGACATCTCCGGGGCTTTTTTGTTCCTGTTGCTTCTCTCCAGCCCTGACCTGCCAAGTCCTCTTGGCTCTCCTGGGCCTTCGTCATGTCCCGTATCGATTGCTGCCCTTTTCTTTCTTTCTTTTTTTTTGGGGGGGGGGGAGGGATGGTGCTCAGCGTAGACCTTGAGGCACAATGACACTGGCTCCAGACTGCAGCGGGGTCAGCCTCGGGCTCCAAGCAGACAGGTCTGGTGATATTTCACCCACATTAGGGCTGTTATTGCATCAATGGATCATAAAGGATCCGCTTGATTTTCTTTTTCAAACTACAGTAAGAACTTGCAAGGTATTCTTTGGGTTTTTGGCCCGGCTCCTCTGAATGCTCTTTCAATGCTTCCCTTCCATCTTGAACCTCACCATCCTCAGGTACCCATTTGCTAATTATCCCCAATGCTGGCACCTGACAGCAGGTGGCCACGCTTCTGTTAATTATGTCCCCGGGCCTGGAATTTTCTTTCTAATGACATCCAATCAGCTCCCTCTGAATCGCGGTCTGAGAGCAGGTTGCAAGCATTCCCCTCTCCCCCTGAGCTCTTAAAATCTAATTCTTCTGGCCTCACACCTCAAGATTCCTGCGCGGGGCTCGAAGGGTTGTGACAAGATAAGCGAGTGGGGGTGTTTTCTACGGAAGCCAGCAGAGGGGTAATGGCTAACATTTAGAGGCTCAAATGAAGCGGGGCCAGAGAGCGGAGGACTGATTTATCCAGTCCAGTAGACCAGCGGGGAAATTGTTGGCCAGAGGCATTCTGGGTAGGTTTGTGGTGTATTTAGGTCCCCTCCCCTTCTATCACCCTCCCCTCCCCCTAAAACGGTCTTGGTCCTATGTAGAGGTGATGGCTTTCCCAATACTGGCCGGCAGCATGAGAATGTCATGGTTGATTCCCTCACATTGCAGGCTCTGTGAAGGTTGACGGGAGATTCTCTGTGGGCTAGAGGGGAAGCCAGACCTGTGTTTCAGGAGAGACCGAGTGAGAGAAGAGCATTACTAAGCAAAGGGAGACGGGAACAATTTTTTTTTTTTTTTTAATGTGACAAGAGAGAAGAATAGGATTAAGAACCAAGAGAAATTGGGCTCTGGCTTAGGAGTCAAACAAATAACAAAAACAAAAATAAAACAAAACCCTCCCTGTTCTGGAGTTAGGGTCCAATTAAAAAACAACAGCATCCTTCCCTCTGGCCCGAACCTTGGGCTCCATCTGCCTTCCTTTCCTTAGTAACGAGGAGCGAAGGCAAGAGTTAAGCGTGTGGCTTTCTTCCCCCTTTGCCACTCTCTTGGTTTCTAATACCGGTTTAGCCGCCGCTTTGCTATGTGAATTTAGATAAGGGACCAGGCCTCTATGGATCTCTCTTTTTAACTCTATAAGACGCTGAGCAGTTGTTAGCAATTTTTACACGTGGGGAAGTGGTATGCCGTGTAAAGATTTTAGGGCAAGGCTGGAGAGTGCACTTGGGGGGACGGCACTGGGGAAGGAAGCCGCCAGAACGCTGCCAGGTCATTGTTATAGCAGCCAACACTGGGGATAGGAGCTTAGAGGGAATGGCAGTTGGGAGCTGAGGGTTTCTGGTGCTTCCCATTTGAACTAATTATTCTTGCTAATTAGGTGCTAAACTCAGTTGTTTCTACACTGTTTAAGGACTGAAAGTGTCATCAGTACCCTAGGGAAAAACCCTTGTTGTCCCACCCTAGTTATGGCTCTGGTAAAATGAGGGCAACATCCACTTTTCCCTGACTTCCAAAAGAGGTCGTGGGAACTCATCATGTAACGTTTACCAAGAATTTGGGGTCCTTAAGAGACCAGCGTTCTAGAGAGGGGGTCCCACGTTGATTGGGCTTTAAGGTAGTAAAAGAATTGAATAATGGATAAAGGAGATATTGATCAGAGAAACTTGGTCAATTTGTAGGCACTTTGAAGAAATAGTGATGGATGTGAGAAAATAATCAATGGAGGAAGATCAAGAGGGATTTCACTGTAAATACAATATCTGAACAGCCTAACTAGTCATTCTTGACTCATGACTATCTACTCGTAACCTGATCAAGGTGAAAAGAGAAGTAAGATATTAGCAAATGAAAAAGAAATCTGTTCATTTAACTCTTACCATAACTCCTTGCTATTGGGGAAACTAAGGCAGATTAGTACTGGGGTTCAGGTTAGAGAGAAGGATTAAAAAATTGGACTAAGACCCCAGAACTGGGAGAGTTCTGGTTTTGTTTGTTTGATTCCTAAGCAAGCGCCCAGTTTCTCTTCATTCTTAACCCTATTTTCTCTCACTCTGGCACATTTTTTTTTTATTTTTCTCATCTCCATTTGCTTAGTAAATTAGAACAGTTGAATGCTCATTCTCTTGGCAAATAAGACCTTCTTCTTAAATTAACTCCCTACCCAGAGCTGCCCTGAATGATGATGGATCATTTAGCATTCTCCCAAGCCCTCTCCAGCTCATTCAACCTGAGCTGCCTCCCTAGTCTGGGATCTCTGGTCATTGCTAAAATCAAGGGAAGTATATAGAGGGGTGATAAGGAAAGAGGTAATTGAGGAGCTGGCTCAAACCTGGCCCACTGAAATTCTTGGCAGCTTTGTGCTTTTGCCTTCTGACTGTTCCCTGGCCTTGGCTAGAAATAATTTAGATTTCCTTGCTGAGCTATCTGATTATTTTTCTATCATTCTCCTGAGCCCTGATAAAGGAAGACTCCAGGGAGATCTTTCATGTGCACCTGGATTTTCTGGGCATGAGCTCCCCTCTCTATGATCTTTCTAGATGCTTTTTCTGCCCTCCTCCCCAGTTACTGAATTCTTTGCCTTTCTTGGATTATTTCAAGTATTTGTGAACAGTTAATTGTCTCTAGTTCCATAGGCCAAAGAATGCCATCTTGGACTGTTATATGGGTTAGGACTCCATGTTGAGGCTTCTACTAGTTCAGATGATTTCTTCTCAATTAACGGTGAAAGTTGATCCCCTACCAAAGCAAATACTGACCAGAGGATATAATCATTGCCCATGAAGGTTCCTTTATACCCCCTACCACCCAAATTCCCCTTCTGTCATTTCTTCTTGGCCTCTTGGTTTCTGAGCAAGGGTGACAGAGGCAGGTGGAGATTTATTGCTGTTCCTTGGTTTATATGATAAACTGTGTTGTTCCAGCAAGATCCAGGCTCATTCAACAGACTCTCTGCCGGCTTGCTGGCTCCACTCTCAGTAGTACGGGCAATGGAAGATGACAGGTTGCAAGTTGGAGCATCTGAGGAGAGCAAATGGCTTCCTTTGGCAACCTTACTGTCAACTGGCAGCCTAAGAAATGAGAATCCCTGGGTCGTCTGAGGACAGGGTGCTGGTTGGGTTGAAAGGGAAGGAGAATGCAAGTGGGAAAATGGCTTTCAGGGTCTACTGGCTTATTATGCCACCCTGACCCCTCCTCTCAAGAACTTACGTCTATCTCCAGCAATAGCTGGTGGTAGGGTCAGAGTGGATAAAAGAAGTAATGAAATACAATAAAGTGGTCTCACTTGCTCTGCAGGCTCCAAGAAAAAGATCCACAAATGATCATTTATTTCATATCGATATTCCTTACATTCTGGTTTAATTCACACCAACCTACTTGTTGTTCCTCACACAGAAAATTCCAGCTCTCGTTTTTTTTTTTGCCTTTATACTGTATTTATATATATATATATATATATATATATATACACATATATGTGTGTGTGTGTATATATATATATATATATATATATATTTATATAGACATATATATGTCACCCATCCCTTGGATATCCTCCTTTTTCACCTCCCCTTGGGACCCCTGATTTCCTTCAGATTTCAGCTTAGGCACTATCTTCAAGATGAAACCTTTCCTGATCCCCACCAACCACTAGTGCTCTTCTTCCTCAAACTACCTTGGAGTCATTTTTATGAATTGTCTATATATTTACTCATAGTTACCATATTGTTACCTGGAGCAGTTAGATGGCATTAGATACTTACTAGCTGTAAGAACTTGGGCAAGTCACTTAACTCTATTTGTCTTGGTTTCTAAAATGAGCTGGAGAAATAAAATGGCAACCATTTCAAGATCTTTGCCAAGAAAACCCAAAAGTGGGGTCACAAAAAGTTGGACATGATCAAAAGAATTGAACAACAACAACAAAATATCTATTTACCCCCTCCAAATGTAAATTCCTGGAAGGTAGAAAATATTTGAATTTTATTTTCATATTTGCAGTACTTTTGTACAGTGGCTGGCACATAGTAGGTATTTGATCATTGCCAATTGATTGATTCAATTATTTGTTTTGGATATATTTTATATGTATTTTTCTGTACATCTGGTCTGCCCTTAGAAGGCAAGGACTATTTCTTTTTGTCTTTGTGTCTCAGTGCTTAGTACTGTCTACCACATAGACAGGGCAGCTAGGTGGCTTAGGAGATAGAATGCTGACTACTCTTCCTGAGTTCAAATCCAGCCTCAGACCCTTACTAGCTGTGTGACCGTGGGCAAGTCATTTTATCCCATTTGCCTCAGTTCCCTCATCTATAAAATGAGCTGGGGAAGGAAATGTAAACCACTCTGTCATCTTTGGCAAGAAAACCCCAAATGGGGTCACAAAGAGTCAGATACAATTGAAAGCAATGCAGCAACAAACCACAAAGGTAGGTGGTTAAGAAATGTTTATTGACTAATTGATCATCATCCCTACAATAGCTAATCAGCCAGCAAATATTTTGAAGTTCTGCTATAGTAAGATTAATAACCTGCATTTGGTTTATTTAATAGACTACTAGATGTATGGAGCTTGAAGGGACCTTATAGGATAAAGGATATAGAGTTGAACGAGAAGGAAACTGAGGTGACAGAACTCAGGTTTAAACTCAAGTCCTCTGTCTTAAAGCTGAGTTCTGTTTCTATAAAGCAAGTGTTTATAGTAAGTACTTAGAGTAATAAATGCTTAGTGACCATCTTGGTACACTAGATAATGAATAATAACTAGTGTGGCTATTTGCAATGATCAGAATGTGGAATGAGGGGTCATAGAGTAGATTTGTATAGTTTGGACTCTGGAAACCTGTTGTTATGGATAATCCACAGCAATGTAGGTCTCTGGGCTTTAGCCATTGTCCTACTAGTTCGTTGAAGGGGTCCATCAACTAGGTAGAAAGACGCAGCTGCAACAACACTGGATTTGGTGGCAGAAGATCTGGGCTGAAATTCTGGCTCTGCTACTTGTTACCTGTGTAGTTCCAGGCAAGTCATCCTATATCCCCAGACCGCATCTTCCTCATCCACAAAATGGAAGGCATAAACTAGAGCCATGGTGTTAAACTTAAATAGAAATATCTGTCACTAATACTAATAATAGCTAACATTCACATAAAGTTTGCTGGGGTGAATGGCATGTTCAGAAAAGCTGGTTTGAGGGCTTTCTGAGCCCTTTTCAGGGCTGCTCATCCAATTTTGGTGCCCACCTTTCACCCAACACTCACCTGTGGCTCCAAGAAGCCTTAGCATGCAGAATGGACACACCTTGATAAAACTGTCCTGACAGATGGGCTAAACCAAGGCGAGGTTAACTGACAGGACTGGAACCCACCAGTGATTTGGGGGATGTCTATCCCAAGTACACAAAGACTTCCCCCAGCAGACTAAGTGGATGAGAATAATTTGTTCCAACAGCCATGAAAACGTGGTCAGACATTGAAGCTAGGAAGGCCATCCACTGCACCCTGGGTCCTCTATTAGTTGTGTGACTTTCATCCTCTTTGTCTCAGTTCTCATTTGTATAATGTAGATATCAGGACCTTTCCTTCTACTTCCATCTACTTTCCATCTACTTCATGGGGTTGTTGGGAAGCTCAAATAAAATAATGGATCCAAAGCACTTTAGAAACTAACGGGCTGAGTGAAAATAGACTCTTCTTATTAACTCTGTTTTAGAGACTAAACTGAAACCTACAGAGGTAAAAGTGATTAGCTTAGAGACTCCAAATTAATAAGTGGTTGAGCTAGGACAAGAAATGATGGTCTCTGAGCCTGCCACTCTTTCCACCATGTTATAACTACCTCTTTATATATGTACCCTCCCTGTTTCCTGGAGCCCTCCTGAAACATAAATGAGGTAGCATGTGAAAGCGTTCACCATTGTAAAGTACTCTTAATCTGAAAATGCAATTCTCCAATGCCTTTAGAGATATAACACTTTAATGTTCATCTTCCCACCTCTTTAAATGCTCCTTTTCTTTCTCTTTTGAATTACCATCATCCTCTTCTAGACTCCTTAATGGGTTAGCTACTGGAGGATTTGTCATTAGCTATCTTCTTGTCTCTTTCTGAATCCCTCCCTTGGCAATCTCATTTGTCCCCTTAGCTTCAATTAATACCTCTGGGCAGATGTCTTCCTAACCTGTCTTTCAGCCTTGACTTGGCCACTGACCTCCTGACCCAAATGGCCAACTACTTACAGACTATCTCCATGGTTTTTCCTGATTCCCTTTTCTTTCCTCCTAAAATCCACCCTTTATGACTTTGTTAGAAGAATTCTTCTTATGAATATTTCTGATTATGCTAGTCATTAAAAAAAAAAAAACCTTTAGTGGCTTCTTATGGCCCAATGATCTTCGAAGTAGGGACTGAGGCCTCTGGGAATCTGTGGTTTAATTCCAAAGGGACTATGGTTTGATCCTCAGGGGTATGTGATGAACCATTTGGAGAGTGGGGAAATGGGCCACATGCCATCCTCTCTGGAGAATAGCCAGTGGTGAGGCTTGTGCCCTTATCTTCCAGAGCCCCTCCACTCTTCCCCCTTTTTCTGATGTACAAATTTTTAATATTTCCTCTTCTGAGTCTGACATAGGTCACTTAGGAAGTGTTAACCTAATTAGTACCTACGAAACCAGAGCAGCAGCAGATGTATAATTGGGAAAAAATTGCTCTCCATGCCCAATCCAACATATCTATCTCCTGACCCCTGGATCACCAAGTGACTTTAGTAGGCACTCTCTGGAAGTGGTGGGCTCTATACTCTGCCGTAGAGGCTGGGGAGAGTCCTACCTCTCTACCTTTTTGTTTTAAGTGGGTAGAAGGAGTCTCAGGATAAGCAGGCCTGGCATACATCCTTCCCCATAAACCTATCGCTCTTCCAAACTTCCCTATTAATTTTAAAGACAACGCCAACCTTTCAGTCCCTTATTTTTACATTTTTACATCTTTGATTCCTCACTTCCCTCCCCTTATATCCAATTGTTCTCTAAATCTTTGGTTTTATCGTCTCATCTCACATCCATCATCTTCTCTGCACTGACATAGTCACCATCCTATTTTTGGTCCTTATCACTTCTTACCTTGACTAATACAGAGGCATCCTAATTTGTTTTCCTACCCAAAGATTCTTTTCTCTCTAATCCATCCTCAGTATAGTTACTAAAATAATTTTCCTACAGGGTAATTCTGGCCATGTCATTGGCCTACTCAATAAAATCTATTGGCTCTCTAATGACTAAAATAAAATGTTATAATTTTAACATTTATATTATTCTTTTCAATATATATGTGGAAGTTTTATATATGTAATTATTAATGCCCTCTAGATCATATATATGTAATGTATAAATGATTAATTACATAGATTGAGGACACATTCTCAAAGAGTGGAGACCACTGCTATAGTCTCCCCAGAGAGGGTAGTTGACTTAGGATAGGCCCTTTTTCCCAGAGGGAGAAAAGAAGGGGAGCACATAGGCAGATACCAAAGGAATAATTCCTTTTGCATCTTTAACTTCCTTATTCATGATTAGTATAGTCATAGACTCAGAAATGGAAGGAAAGTAACAAGCAAATGCTTACCATGTGCAACGCTGGGAATATAAATACAGGTTAAAGGAAAGTTTTAGGCCTCAAGGAAATTATGTTCTAATAAGGAAAGACCACACAGAAAAGGGAGCTAAAAACTGGGGTTGGAGGAGAGATAAAATGGGGATAAAGGTATGATTTTGAAGTCTAGAAGTCAGAAATAGGACTGTGAGGGGAATAAAGGCTGATTTGGACCCCTCCACAAAATGGAGGCTTCTGGGTGAACTTATCCATTGGGGAAGGGGATAGGTCTTGAAGAAGGATATTCCAGGTTGAGAAGGCCTCATGGGAGTATTTAAACATTCTAGCTTGAAGAGGTCTCAGGATCAGAGAGCAGCAACAACAGCATGGTTTTGATGTCTGGAAGTCAGGAATAGGATCAGGAGAATGGAGGCTGGCTTGACTCCCTCCACAAAACGGAGGTCCCAGATGAAATTCACCAATGGAAAACCTCAGAATTGTAGAATTGGAAGAAATCTGAGGCCAATCCATGTCTGAAAATCTTTCTTGACATATTGTGACCATTTGGCCTTTACTTGAAAACACGTAATGGGAGGGTAACTCACTCTCTCCAGGGGATGCATTTTCACTTTTGTGATCCTCTAATTTTTTTTAGGAAATTCTTATTTAAATCAAGTTTAAATTTATATTTTTTGGAACTTCCTAGTTATGCCTTGGAGGGACAAACAGAACAGATCCAATCTCTTCTACATGATAGTTTGTTTTTCAAAACTTTAGAGATAATTATCATATCTGCCTTTTGCCCTTCCTTCTTCAGTTGAAAAAGCCCCAATTTCTATAGCTGATTTTCATATGACCATGAGCCCAGTGTCTGGCATATGAAAAATGCTAAATAAATGAGTATGGATTGTTTGATCATTTCAAGGTCCTTCATCATCCTGGTTGCTCCCCTCAGAATGTGTTCTCAAGTTAATGAATGCCTTCTCTAAAATGTGGCACCCAAAACAAAACACACTATTCCAGCTATTATCTGAACCAGTAAAAGTCTGTCTTGTACTCCTGGATACTAATTGACTCTTAATGCAGTCCCAAACTACATTAGCATTTTTTACTGCTGGATTCAGATACTTTTTTTCCCCCCAGAAGTTAGCTATATTCTTTTCTATCTTGTGCATGTAAAATTGATTTTTTAAACCCAAGTAAGATTTTACATTCTTCTCAAATAAATTTTATCATAATCGATTTGGCCAGTATTCTAATCTATTAAATTATTTTCATATCCTTATTCTATCTCTTAGTGAGTTAAAGAACCCTCCTGGTTCTGGGTTATCTAAAAATTTAATAGGCTTGCCACCTATACTTTTATCCAAATAACAGACAAAAGTTTTTAACAGTTCAGGACCAGACATACACTCCTACTGCTTTTTGGATCTGGTCATTGAACCAAGTCCTAATCCATCTAACCTGTGGTATGCTAGTAAATGTTTAACAATGGGATGGGGGCGGGGCAGGACAAAATGTATGCATGATATGCTTTAAGTTTAACCCAACATTGGTAATATTTTCTCCATTATTTCCTCAAATCTAGATAACAAACAAAAATTGAGATTTGATTTGTAGCACTTGCCAATTTTCAAGTTATAAATGCTCACATAACAAGTAGCTCTCCCAAGTTCATTTGAGCTGACACCAGCACATCCTTGCATCTAAAGTTTACTATAATTTAGCTCAGATGACTCCATCTTTTCCACAGAAATACAAGAAACCTTATCAAATGCTTTGTAAAAATCTCAGAAAACTTCATCAATAATATTCCTACAATTTACCAATTTCATAACTTCATTCTCCCCTTTTACTTTTCCCCCAAAGAAGGATAAAGGTCTTCTGGCATGATATTTTCTCAATGAACCATGATGATTATTTGTTTCTAGATGTCTTCCAGTCATCACTTCAATATTATCTTATTGAATTTTGCCAGCAATGAATTCAACTTTAGTATCCTCTAGTTTGCTCTTGCCTTTTTTTTTTGAAAGTCTGGTCTTTTTGCCCTCCTTTGGTCTTGCAGTCTAATTTTCCAAGATCATTCAAAGATCACTAGAAGTGGCTCAGCAATTGCATCCAATTCATACTGTACCACAGGAAACAAGTCATTGGGGCCATGGGACTTTAACTCAGCAAGTTGCTCTGTTGCTAGAGCTCTCCATCTTTTTCAGGTATCAGTTTCTTATTAGCCATTTTTGCCCTATTCTAAGATCATTCTACCTGGCAGACATAATGGAAGCAAAAGAAAAATTGAGCTGATCTGCCTGTTGACAGTTATTGTTGTCCAAAATACCCCATGTGGCAGCTCCATGCCTTCTTTGATTTTTCACTTTTTCGAAATATAGCTTTTAAAAAACAAACCAACCAATCCACCATATCTTTAACTTTCTTTTCCATCTTCAGCTCATCCTGAATTTTGGTGCTTCTGTCACTTTTCTTAACATGACCATGTCTCATTTTTGTATTCATCTTTCATTACATGCCCTTTCTTCCATCTTCTATACTTTTTCTTTTGAAAGTCCAAGTTGATTGATGAGTCCTTTAATCATTCAAATTGGTCTTTTTAAATTTTTCTTTTGTTTTCTCCCTTGGAATACTTTCTTTTTGTATATTCAGAATTTCAAAGTAGGAGAGATAAAGCGGAGGTATATTTTATTTATCTGTTTGTTTTTACAAGTATTTATTATCCTTCCTTCCCCTTCTCTCTTTCCTCCTAATCAAGTAATTGGGGAAAAAAACCCTCAAAACAAATATGCATAGTAAGCAAATCAGATTCCCATATAGGCCACACCTAAAAGTATGTGCCCCATTCTTCATTTTAGGTTTGAAATCTCCTTGGCTGGTGGTCAGAAGCAAGCTCCATCTCCATTCCTCTGAAATTGTGGTTTATTATTTCATTGATTAAAATTCTAAAATTCTTCCAAATTCTGTTTTTCTCTGTAATGTTGTCCTTGTGTAAATTGTTCTACTAGTTCTGCTCACTTTACTCTATATCATTTCATAGTGGTCTTCTCAATTTTCTCTAAAACTGTGTATTTTATAATTTCTTATGGTACAATAATTTTAAATTACATTCATTTAGCATAATTTGTGTAGCTATTCCAATATGTGGCTCCTTCTTAATTCCAGTTTAGGGATGCTATGAATAGAACTTTCCCTCTTTTTTATCTCTTTGGGATATATATCTAATAGTGGTATTGCTGGTCAAAGGATATGTATAGTATAGTGACTTTATGATCATAGTTACAAACTGTTTTCCAAAATAATTTCTTCTATTCATAGATTCATCAATGGTGTATTATAGAGCATATTTTCCTGCAAACCCTCTAACATTTTTCATTTTCCTCTTTTTTTCACCTTTGCCACAGAGTTTCATTCTTGGGAGCTTTCTATTCTCCCTGAGCTGACTTCTCCTACAGAATTTTAGGCCAAAAGTTACCATTTATTCTTTCTTTTAACCCTTTGAAATCTACTTTTTCAAAATCTTCAGTAGTTGTTGGACTAAAATGGTATAGGCTTCTAAGGTGCAGAGCAATTATCAATTTGCATTTTTAGATTGATAGAGTTTCCTTTTCAGTAGTTCCCCTATATCAATGAAATTATATAACAAGCCTAAAAAAATCCTGGTTTCCTCACTTTCCCCCTAGATTCCTAAAATTCCACCAAAGCAACTAATTCTTCCTGAGTAGTGAGAATCAGATTCAGAATAGAAATTGCCTTCACTAGTGAGTTATCTTGAATTAGGTACACCAAGAATTTTTAGCACATGTCTGTTTAACTAAAGTTCTCCTTCAGTACTAAATCACCTCTCCAGTCCAAGTTTGTGATTCGTTTTCTGAACTTCTCATCGGGATTGTCTTGCTATCTAAGTGGTTTACAATATACTCTGATGAACGCATCACTTTTGTTTTTGCCTCCATTGATCTCCATTTAAATGCTGTCCTTCACATTCTGTCCTATGTTTCCTTACATGAATATATGCCCCCTCACATTTATTTTTTTTTCTTGTATATACCTAGTTTATTCTTTGATTTAATTGATTAATTTAATGCAGAATCCAGGGAAGCTTCACTCATAAATGAGGAAACTGAGTTCAGGAAGAAGGTGATTTTATTTTTACCCCCAAAGGACACATAGTGGCACTCAAGCCTAGAGTTTAGGTCTTTTGGCTCTCATTCAGTACTCTGCATAGTATGCTATTAGGTAGGCCACCCAGAAAAAATCTTTCCTTGGCAAGGAAAAGATGGATAGTTAGATGATGTTGTTGTTGATGATGGTGTTGTTGCTGATGATGGTATCGATGATGATGATGATGATGATGTTTTTGATGGTGATAGTGTTGTTGATGATGATGTGGTTGCTGTTGATGATGTTGTTGATGTTGAGATATTGATCTTGATGATGATGATGATTAAATTTGGAGTTGGAGGTTTTCCTTCCATTTGAACCTTTCTGACCCTTCCCACTTGTAATGATTAAAAATTTCTCAGAGACTGTCTCCAACCTCTTTCACCCTTCTATTGTATTGGTCTTCTCCCCACTTCCCCCCATGCACTTCTTTATGCAATATACATTTACCCCATTTTATCTCTTTTCCCATTTCTCTTAGTATTATCCTCTTTTTTACCCCTAGTTATATATATATATATATATATATATATATATATGTATACATATATATATATTTTGACATATCATCCTTTACAGTTTGTCACTGTACCCTTAAAAATTTGTCCCCCTTTCAATTCAATTACCTTTTGGTTTTTCTCATGAGCTCTGTGTTTGGGCACCAAATTTTCTGTTTAAGTCGGGTCTTTACTTTAGGAATGCTTGAAGATCTTCTATTTTATTAAATGACCACACTTTCTCCTGTAAGAATATAGTCCATTTTGCAGAGTAGTTGATTCTTGGTTGTAGACCCAATTCCCTTGCTTTCTGGAATATCATATTCCATGCCTTCTGGTCCTTCAGTGTGGATACAGACAGATCCTGTGTTATCCTAACTGTTGTTCCATGCTATCTGATGGGTTCTTCTTAGCAGTTTGTAGTATCTTTTTCTTGGTCTGGTCATTCTTGAATTTGGCTATAACAATCCTGGGCATTGTCAATTGGGGATTAAATGTAGGAGGTGATCTGTGGATTCTTTTAATCTCCACTTTCCCCTCTTATTCAAGAATGTTGGGGCAGTTTTCTTGGGTAATTTCCTGTAGAATGATGTTCAGGCTTTTTCTTTTGTCATGATTTTCCAGTAGTCCAATAATTCTTAAATTATCTCTCCTGGATCTATTTTCCTGGTCTGTAGTTTTATCAATGAGGTGTTACATATTTTCCTCAATTTTTTCATTCTTTTGATTTTGTTTTATAGACTCTTGCTGTCTTGTGAAGTCATTTGCTTCTAGTTGTTGGATTCTAATTTTTAAAGACTGAATTTCATTCTTGGCTTTTTGGTCATCCTCCTTCTGGTCTGATTTTCTTTGTCATCTTTCACCTGTTTTGCCTCATTTTCAAGCTGGTCAATTCTGGCTTTCAAGACACTATTATCTTGTTAGTTCATGTGCCTTTGTTTCCAGATGACCTATTTTGCTTTTTAAAAGTTCTTTTCCCTATTGTCCTCAGCCTCTCTTAATTGTTTTTTGAATTGTGTTTTGAGTTCTTCTAAAGCCTGAGTCCAATTAGCTGGAGTTTCTGCATTTTTTGCTCGGTATTTCTTGGTCCTCCTCTGTTCTATTTACTCTTTGTTCATTATTTGGATAGAAGCTGACAATTGTAATTTCTTTTTTCTTTTCCTGTTGTTTACTCATATTTTTTCCTTCTTTGCCCCTTGTCATTGGCCTTAATCTTGCTCCTCTGATTATTTGCTGGATCTGTGGGCTTGGGCTATTCTTTCCTGAAGGGGTTTCCTTCTCTTCTCTGCTGATTGACTAGATTAGGTTGATGGAATATTAATGAGCCCTGAAGTCAGATCTTCCCCAGCTGGCAGCAGAAACTGAAAGTGTATGTGAAGGTGTGGAGACTGAAGGAAGCTATGCTTCCTTCCCTGTTATTAAGGTATTCTGTAGAGATTGCAGCCTTCACCCTGGGATCTGAATCAGCAGAATTCTCATTGTGGCTTTCAGCTCAGTCAGTGGGGGAAGGCCCTCTCATATTTATCCATCTAGTTCTCTTTGTTTGGTCAATACTTGGCACACACACACACACACACACACACACACACACATATAAACACCTCTTTTATTACTGGAGCTTTTCCTGGATATTGTTTTCTATGAATTTCTTGGAATTTTTACCACTATTTTTTCCCTATATTGAAACTATTTTTTAAAAGATATCTAGGGTAGTAAGTATATGCAGAAGTTTTTTTGTTTGTATGTTTTTTTTTTTTTCAGAATGAAACCTCTTCAAATTGTTTTACAAAATTTTGAACAAATATTCTTACTGGCTCTTGTCAGATTCATTCTATCCTTGGCCAGGAGACTATTACTACCAAATTTTAAGCTGTGGTTCAATAATTTCAATCTACTTCTCAGACATATCATTTTTTAAAGAAAGTGTTTGCCTCTCAAATTTGCCCTTTCCTTCTAAAACCTGTGTCTTTAATAGCAGCAACAAAAATATTATTCTTCTATGCTTCAATTTCTTGGTGATGACTTTGTAATATTTATCAATAATTTCTTGATTCTTACTGGCCCTAGCACTTGTGCCAATGTGAATCTCTAGAAATGTATAGTAGTCGTTTGTTTTAACAAATCTTAAGAGGGATCCTATCATCCAGGTTAATAAAAAGCTATCTCACTCTCATTAAGCAGAGTCACTAATGATCATTATTTGATTTTTCTTGCTTGAAAACTTATAAGGCGATATCTCACCTGAGATAATTTGAGGACCCACATCACTATTTCTTAGAGGATAAGCAGTAGCTTCTTCCTTAGAGGGAGTAGTTCCCTCCTCTTTAAGAATAGTCTCATATATCTTACTTGGCTCCAAATGCTCAGCACTCCTTTTTTACTTTCTTCTCTTTGTAGTATTCTTCCACCACCTATTAGAATTAAAATTTCAGTTAGAATTTCTATCTCTTCTGATAAGTTTTGTTTTCACATTAATGGTCCCTCCATTTCTAATGAAATACTTCATTCTCCCTGATAATCTGGAAAATGATATGGAAATAGCACTCTAGGCCTCTTCTTTTATGTCATACTTTAAAGCAAGTATTCTTTACCTATTTTTGTGTATGCCATGGACCCCTTTGGCAGTTTGATGAAGCCTATGGACTTTTTATCATATTCATTTTAGAAATATATAAACCAAAATTCATAGTATTAAAAAGGAAAGCAATTATAATGAAGTATAATGAATAAAATAGTGTTTTTAAAAAATGATTCATAGATCCCAGGTTAATTCATTCTAGAGCTTGATACTACTTGGAAGAACTATGAAAAGGCTAATCATTGTTGCTATCCTCCAGGATTATGGGAAATTATATTTTTCCATGGGAAATTTTAGCCCTTATCAGGAGATTGTAAGGTGGAAAGGGAAGAAGACTGAACATTTGAGGCTAAGCAACAAATATGAAGATTTCTCAAAGAGGAGTCAACTAGACCTTTTTGTTTTTTCACTTTAAACATTATTTTATTTGGTCATTTCCAAACATTATTCATTGGAAACAAAGATCATTTTCTTTTCCTCCCCCCCACCCCTTCCCACCACCTCCCCCATAGCCGACGCACGATTCCACTGGGTATAACATGTGTTCTTGGTTCGAACCCATTTCCATGTTGTTGGTATTTGCTTTAGAATGTTCATTTAGAGTCTCTCTCAGTCGTATCCCCTTCCCCCCTGTAGTCAAGCAGTTGCTTTTCCTCGATGTTTTTACTCCCATAGTTTGTCCTCTGCTTGTGGATAGTGTTTTTTAGATCCCTGCAGATTTTTCAGGGGCATTGCATTGACACTAGTGGAGAAGTCCATTACCTTCGATTGTACCACAGTGTGTCAGTCTCTGTGTATAATGTTTTCCTGGTTCTGCTCCTTTCACTCTGCATCACTTCCTGGAGGTTGTTCCAGTCTCCATGGAACTTCTCCACTTTATTATTCCTTTTAGCACAATAGTACTCCATCACCAACATATACCACAATTTATTCAGCCATTCCCCAATTGATGGGCATCCCCTCGTTTTCCAATTTTTGGCCACCACAAAGAGAGCAGCTATGAATATTCTTGAAGAAGTCTTTTTACTTATTGTCTCTTTGGGGTACAAACCCAGCAGTGCTATGGCTGGATCAAAGGGTAGACATTCTTTTATCGCCCTTTGGGCATAGTTCCAAATTGCCCTCCAGAATGGTTGGATCAATTCACAACTCCACCAGCAATGAATTAATGTCCCTATTTGCCACATCCCCTCCAGCATTCATTACTTTCCTTTGCTGTCATGTTAGCCAATCTGCTAGGTGTGAGGTGATACCTCAGAGTTGTTTTGATTTGCATCTCTCTGATTATAAGAGATGTAGAACACTTTTTCATGTGCTTATTAATAGTTTTGATTTCTTTATCTGAAAACTGTCTGTTCATGTCCCTTGCCCATTTATCAATTGGAGAATGGCTTGATTTTTTGTAAAATTGATGTAGCTCTTTGTAAATTTGAGTAATTAAACCTTTGTCAGAGGTTTTTATGAAGATTGTTTCCCAATTTGTTGCTTCCCTTCTGATTTTAGTTACATTGGTTTTATTTGTACAAAAATTTTTTAATTTGATGTATTCCAGATTATTTATTTTGCATTTTGTGAATCTTTCTAAGTCTTGCTTGGTTTTAAAGTCTTTCCCTTCCCAAAGGTCTGACATGTATAGTATTCTGTGTTTGCCTAATTTTCTTATAGTTTTCTTCTTTATGTTCAAGTCATTCACCCATTTTGAATTTATCTTGGTGTAGGGTGTGAGGTGTTGATCTAGACCTAATCTTTTCCACACTGTCCTCCAATTTTCCCAGCAGTTTTTATGAAATAGTGGATTTTTGTCCCCAAAGCTGGGATCTTTGGGTTTGTCATATACTGTCTTGCTGAGGTCACTTACCCAGAGTCTATTCCACTAATCCTCCTTTCTGTCTCTTAGTCAGTACCAAATTGTTTTGATGACTACTGCTTTATAATATAGTCTGAGATCTGGGACTGCAAGGCCCCCTTCCTTTGTATTTTTTTTTTCATTATTTCCCTGGATATCTTTGATCCTTTGTTCTTCCAAATGAACTTTGTTACGGTTTTTTCTAGATCAGTAAAAAAATTTTTTGGAAGTTCCATGGGTATGGCACTAAATAGATAGATGAGTTTGGGTAGGATGGTCATTTTTATTATATTGACTCGTCCTACCCATGAGCAGTTAATGTTTTTCCAATTGTTCAAGTCTAGTTTTAGTTGTGTGGAGAGTGTTTTGTAGTTGTGTTCATAAAGTTCCTGTGTTTGTCTTGGGAGATATATTCCTAAGTATTTTATTTTGTCTAAGGTAATTTTGAATGGGATTTCTCTTTCTAGTTCTTGCTGCTGAACTGTGTTGGAAATATATAGAATTGCTTATGACTTATGTGGGTTTATTTTGTATCCTGCAACTTTGCTAAAGTTGTTGATTATTTCGATTAGCTTTTTGGTTGAATCTCTAGGATTCTTTAAGTAGACCATCATGTCATCCACAAAAAGTGATAACTTGGTCTCCTCATTGCCAATTTTAATGCCTTCAATTTCTTTTTCTTCTCTAATTGCTACTGCTAGTATTTCCAGTACAATGTCAAATAATAGAGGTGATAATGGGCATCCTTGTTTCACTCCTGATCTTAATGGGAATGCATCTAGTTTATCCCCATTGCAGATGATATTAGGTGATGGTTTTAGATATATACTGTTTATTATTTTTAGGAACGACCCTTCTATTCCTATGCTTTCTAGTGTTTTTAATAGGAATGGGTGTTGTATTTTATCAAAGGCTTTTTCTGCATCTATTGAAATAATCATGTGATTTTTGTTGGTTTGCTTGTTGATGTGGTCAATTATGTGGATGGTTTTCCTAATATTGAACCAGCCCTGCATCCCTGGTATAAATCCTACTTGATCATGGTGAATGACTCTTCTGATCACTTGCTGGAGTCTTTTTGCTAGTATCCTATTTAAGATTTTTGCATCTATATTCATTAGGGAGATTGGTCTATAATTTTCTTTCTCTGTTTTTGGCCTGCCTGGTTTTGGAATTAATACCATGTTTGTGTCATAAAAGGAATTTGGTGGAATTCCCTCTTTGCTTATTATGTCAAATAGTTTGTATAGTATTGGGGTTAGTTGTTCTTTGAATGTTTGATAGAATTCACTGGTGAATCCATCAGGCCCTGGGGATTTTTTCTTAGGAAGTTCTTTGATGGCCTGTTGGATTTCTGTTTCTGATATGGGATTATTTAAGAAATCTATTTCTTCTTCTGTTAGTCTAGGCAATTTATATTTTTGTAAATATTCATCCATATCACCTAGATTGGTATATTTATTGCCATATAGTTGGGCAAAGTAATTTTTAATGATTGCCTTAATTTCCTCTTCTTTGGAGGTGAGGTCCCCCTTTTCATCCTTGATGCTGTTAATTTGCCTTTCTTCTTTCCTTTTTTTAATCAGATTGACCAGTACTTTATCTATTTTGTCTGTTTTTTCAAAGTACCAGTTTCTAGTCTTGTTTATTAGCTCAATAGTTCTATCACTTTAGATTTTATTAATTTCTCCCTTAATTTTTAGGATCTCTAGTTTAGTTTTCTTCTGGGGGGGGTTTAATTTGTTCTTTCTCAAGTTTTTTGATTTTCATTTCCAATTCATTGATCTCTGCCCTCCCTAATTTGTTAATATATGCACTCATGGACATGAATTTTCCTCTAATCAACTAGACCTTTTAAAGAAGAAAGAATTGCTTTCTCTCTAGGAAGTGATGATTTGTATCTACAATTATCTCAGGTAAGATATCACCCAATAAGCGACTGCATAGAAAGCACTTGTTAAACCTGATATAACCTTATCCTATTAATGTATATTTTGCTCCCAGAATGTTCCAATAGCTCTAAACTCTGATTGTCCTCATTTGACATTTTTTGTCTTCTTAATCCAGCAAGAAAGGTGTTCTGATTTTGCCTGCCTCATAGAAGAACCCAAGTATGGTGACTTTTTGTATGACTGTAATATAGTTCTTTTATTTTTTATTTATTCATTTATTTTTTTTCCAACTTCAAGATATAAAGGAATGATTTGGCGAAACAAGAATCCACAGAGGAATGAGTCAGTTCTTCAGCAGTTGAAAGGAATTCCTCAAACTTCTTTACAGTCTTTTCTAGAAGACAGTTCAGCCCACACATTGTCAGAGATAGCAGTTACTTGCTTAAGTAGAACATCCATTCTATGCTATGTAGATTCCTGAAAAAAATTCAACTTTCTTTCCCTTGTATTACTGCTTACAATGTCATATTAACTTGTCTTATTTACTGTTTTACCAATGTATTTCTCCTTCTCTCTGAGACCTCCTCATTTTATTTCTTCAAAAGTAGTCTTTCTTCTTTCTTTTTTCTTTTCTTCTTTCTTCTTCTTTTCCCCATAGCTCCTCTTCCTTTTCCTCCTTCTTATTCTACTACAACCTTCTTCTATGGAAGTGGGAAGTAGATTCCAAGGTACTCTAGTTTGATGAATTTATAAAGTATAAGCAGTTCTCTTTATTTTTATGAGTATAAAACAATACAATTCTCAATATTTGGGAACCACTTATGGTCAGTCAGCCATCCTGGCATATTTTGTCAGCTTCTGTGTGAACTTCACATATATCTAAGCATGTCTGAATTAGGACTAATGGAAACTAATGTCTATATCACAAATTGGCATAGGTCCTTACTGTACAAATTGTACTTCATCTACTTGCCTCTAGGTCAGAATTAGGAACAAAAGGTAAAATTGCAAAAATCAATTTTACCCTTGCAGTAAAGAAAATATTCTGATAATAAGAACTATCCCATGGGGCAGCTGGGTGGTTCAGTGGATTAAGAACCAGGCCTAGAGATGGGAGGCCCTAGGTTCAAATATGATCTCAGATACTTCCTAGCTGTGTGACCCTGGGCAAGTCACTTAACACTCATTGCCTAGCACTTACCACTCTTCTGCCTTGGAACCAATACACAGTATTGATTCCAAGATGGAAGGTAAGGGTTTAAAAATAATAAAAAGAACTATCCCAAAGGAAATTTGGCTACCTTGGAAAATAAGGAGTCCCCCTTTAGTGGATATCTGCAAGCCAAGGATGACCACTTGTCAGGTATGACATAGAGGATATTTTGTACAGATATGGATTAGGCTAATCCAACACTAAAAATATCCCTGAAAAAAAGCAAGGTGTACCATTCATTTCCTGTAGAGCATATTAACTAGAACTCCTGAATCTGAGCCTATGAATCTTCTCAATGAACAAAACTAGCTCTTCTAGGAAAGTTAAGGACCGAGATGTTAGATGAAAGCTACTCAAAGCATAACATTGATGGGTAATAATATTTCCATGTTCATTCATAAGAATCTCAAAACATTTTTCAAACTTTTGGATTTGGACTATGTCCAAAACATTTTGCCCCAAGGGCCTTCTCCCTTGATTTTTAAATCCATATAGATTTTCAGGAAAATGTAATCCTTGTGTTTCTAAATCACTTATGCTTACCTCATCAAAATATTGTTTTGAGGGAATAATTGATGTCCAAGAGCCTTTAAAGTCAGATTTTCTTCAACTATAACCTGCCACTCAAAGGAACTGAGATGCTCTCTCATTCCATAAGAGTTTGAGTGGGTTCTAAACATGACCTTGTTGATCAGAACAGAAAGCCTTATTAATATGGCATCCATTATCATAGCAACATTTCCATTTGCCAAATTAAATCCACAATGTTCTTCCACCAAAACAAGATGAATTTCCTTCTGGACAGACTCTAAAGATGATAGATTCAAAATGAAGTTATATAGTGTTTGCAAAATTGGGGAATAAGAGAACATGCAAAATTTACTGTGTAATTGAAACTGCTCAGATAAGACTTTTCCAAATAAGGACAAGGTTATTGATGCTAGTGTAGGCACTTAATGAAAGAAGAGGAGGGAGGGCCAGTTATGCAGAGAAGTCAGGCCTATCAATATAATCCAAATCATTTGAGCAGTAAACCCCTCTAGGCCTCTCTGGCTCAATTCACCATAAGGACCATCCGGAATGTTTTCTGTCATTAATCCCACAACCTTTCCTGGGGAAAAAAATTTTTTTTTGCTTACTTTTTCTGTTTTCAACTTTCCCTATAGAATGAACCTTCTACTTGTATTAATGAAAGTTGTATCAGGCTATGGAATCTTGTGTTGACTTATTGTTCATGGAATGGGACCAAAATTCAGGTCTGTTAAGTTCCCTCCCCCCTCTATTTCTCTCCCTTTTTGTCCTCCCCCCCATACCCCTTAGTTTTCCCTTCTCACTTTCCCTGTAGGATAAGATAGAATTCAAGACCCCAATGGATCTAGATGCTCTTCCCTCTCAGAACTGATTTCACAGAGAGTAAGGTTTAAGTATTACCTATTAGCACTCTCTTCCTCTCCTTCTTATGAATATTCTTCCCCTCCCCTTCCCATGTGTATCTTTGTGTGATAAAGATTATCCTATTTATCTTATTTCTTCAAGTATCTCTTGGTGCCATCTTAAATCACTACTCTCTTTTTATTTTTTTGCATATTATTTTATAGCACTTATTACCCCAATCCCTTCCTGTGAATGATTCTTCTAATTACTATAATAGTGAATATAATTTTTGAGAGTTACAAATGACATTTTCTCCATATATTAATATGAATAATTTGATCTTATTTTAACCCTTAAAGAAGAAAGTTTGAATAAAAAAAAAACATTTTTCTCCTTTTTGCTCTCTTTCTTATTTACCTTTTCATGTTTGTCTTGATCTTTGTGTTTGGATATCAGTCTTTCCACTTAGTTCTGGTCTTTTCTTTACAAATACTTGGACATCTATTTTGTTGAATGCCCGTACTTTCCCCTTGAAGTATATAGTAAGTTTTGATGGATAGGTGATCCTTGTTTGAAGACCTAATTCCCTTGCCTTTCTGAATATCATATTCTAAGCCTTGTGGTCCTTTAGTGTGGAAGCTGCCAGGTCTTGTGTAATCCTGATTGGTGCTCCTTGGTATCTGAATTGTCTCTTCTTGGCTTCTTGTAAAATTTTCTCCTTAACTTGAAAGCTTTTGAATTTGTCAATTACATTCCTGGGAGTTGTCTTTTGAGGATTTAGTGTAGAGGGTGTTCTATGAACTCTTTCAAGGTCTATTTTTCCCCCTTGTTCAAGAACATCAGGGCAGTTTTCTTGGATGATTTCTTGTAGTATGATGTCAAGATTTCTGTTTATTTCTGGGTTTTCAGGTAGACCAATGATTCTCAAATTGTCTCATCATGCTCTGTTTTCCTTATCCATCATCTTTTCAGTGAGATATTTTGTTTTTTTTTTCTATTTTTGTCAGTCTTTTGACTTTCCTTTATTAATTCTTGATGTTTTGCAAGATCATTGGCTTCCAATTGCCTAATTCTGGTCTTTAAGGACTGATTTTCTGCTATAATATTTTGATTTTCCTCTTCAGCTTGGTTTATCCTGCTTTCCATGGCTTCCAGCTATTTCTCAAATTGGGAGTTCTTGTCCTTTAAACTTTTATTTTCGTTTTGAACTATTTCCCACTTTTCTCACCAGAAGGCTTCCATCTTTTTTATAAGCTCCAATTTAAATTCTTCAAGAACTTGTGGACAATTTCCATTTTTTGGAAGGTTTTGGTGCATTTATTTTAATTTCCTCTTCTATTTCTTCTGTAGTCTGGGTTTTTTCTCCATAAAAATTTTCCAGAATCAACCCCTTCTTTTTGTTTTTCTTGGTGGAGGGAGGTTGTTTTTCCTGGGCACTATTTGCCATCACTGTGGAGGTTTTTCCTTCCCTTTTTAGTCAGAAATCAGAGTGAGATGGGCAGGCTCTCTTTGTATGGAGTTAAGGAGCAAGGATTTTGCTTGAGGCAAGCTTTCGAATCTCCACAGCTTCTGCTGTTTGCTGCCCTTCTCTGTACTATCTTCCCATGAGCACCCATGGTCTGCGTTCTTCAGCCTGCTGGGGTTTCAGGTCTAGCTGCTCTCAGGGGTAGATCTTTGTTGGTCTTAGCCAGCTACCAAGGACCTAGAGGTGCCCTTCACTCACTCTAGAGGTGCCCCTCACTCACTCACTGATTCTGGTGCACTCTGGCTCTGTAGATAGGGTGGGGGAGAGTAGATCAGATCATGTTTTGGCAGGAGCTTTTTCACCCCCTAATAGTGTGGAAATGCCCAAATCCCATGTACCTTCAATGCTGCGCCCTACTGTAGAGGCCCTTCGTTCATATGAATTTGGGGTTTTTTTTTTGGTCTTTTGCAGTAATCTATATCTATAGGTGCAGAGGAGAGGAAGAGTCCTGTGTCTAGACTGCCGCCATGTTTACCTGGAAGTCGGGGACCAAAATTATAATCTTTTGGGGATAATGCTCATAATTGTAGGTGGATATATGCATGTATTCTGACTTTTTTTCTGTTATGTCCAATTCTTTGTGACCCCATTTGGAGTGTTCTTGGAAAAGTTACTTGAATGACTTGCTAGTTCCTTCTCCAGCTCAATGAATAGATGAAGAAATTAAGACAACCAGGGTTAAGTGACTTGCTCAGGATCACACAGCTAGTAAGTGTCAGAAACCAGATTTGAACTGAAGAAGTGGAGTTTTTCTGATTCCAGACCTGGTACTCTATCCACTTGTGCCACCTTCCTGCCCCAGTGTATATACATATGTATATCTGTGCACATATTTAAATATATAATATATATGTTATATCATACATACAATGTGATCTATTGTGTCATAATATATATCATACATATGGGATATGATAAGTGCAGCATGTAATGTTTGCATGCATTGTGTAAGTATTTATGTATGTATCTGTGTATGCACATATGTATGCTACAGCCTCATTGATTTAATCTAAGATGTGAATAAATTTAGGCTATTCCAAAATCCAAAATCTGCCTAATTACCAGATTGCCTCAAAGCAAAATTCCAAATTTGCATTGTTGAGAAGACAAAAGAAAATTTAATGAATTAAGCACCCATTCTTACATTAATGAGAAGAACTGGAAAAACTGAGCTGCTTTTGGCCTTGGCATTTGAAGAAGAATTTGATAAAAAAATAAAAAAAGAAGAAATTACGCAAAAAAAGTCAAACAGAACTCATGTGTCACTTCTTGAAACAATGTAGGACTCAATTAAGAGCAACCTCCTTTTCTCTGTCCTCCCAGGTCTTTTCAAAACCTTATGTGAGTACTGGAGAAAGATATATTTTTTTTAAAACCAATGGAGGAAAAAAGAAACAACATCAGGTATTTGAGAGCCAGAAAATCTTGACTCATATTAAAACTGTGAGCACCGAGGAGTATGAGGCTGTGATTCTTATCTCCTAAAGAGTTTTACAGTCATCAATACCCAGAATAAGCTGAAGAACTGGGAGTGGGTGACCTTAATAGATATAACTGTGTATGGGTTCATTGTACCATGAAATTAAATTTTAAATCTGAATTGATGAACAAAAATGCTGGTTTGATATTTTTTTGTACAATAGTTTTTAATAGTTCTGTAACTCTTTCACCTCCATGAGAATTTAGCTGATTTCAGGGTTTCATGAGAAAAACCACATTTGGCTCAAGAGCCTATATAATGGTTGGACTCCACAATTGAATTACAGGTGTAAACTATTCATGGGGCCATGAATTGGGTCATGGGCATGCTCCAAGGGGAAAAGGAAAATGGGTGTAATTATCTCCCATTTCCCACACATCAAGCAGCAGTCTGAAAATTTCCAGGCTAATTATCCCAAGGTGGAGTTTCTGTGGATTTAGCTGTCCTTTCCTCCCTTCCTTCCCAAATCAGAGGAGAGTCACTGGAATAGTGGAATGAGCCCTGGTTTTGGAGTCCAAGGACTTGGCTAAACCTTAAACAAGTTGCTAAAACTCTATGGGCTTAGTTTCTTATGATTTAATATAAGAAACACTGAACCAGATGGTCTCTGAGAATCCCTCAAGCTCTTGCCCTATGAGAAAGGAATGCCTCTTCTTTTCTTTTTCTTTTTTTAAAAACTCTTACCTTCTGTTTTAGAATCAATACTGTGTATTGGTTCCATGGCAGAAGAATGATAAGGACTAGGCAATGGGGGTTAAATGAGTTGCTCAGGGTTGCACAGCTAGGAAGTGTCTCAAGTCAGATTTGAACCCAGGAACTCCAATCTCTAGGCCTAGTTCTCAGCCTACTGAGCCACCCAGATGCCCCAGATATCCCTCTTTTTCTAAGATTAATCAGTTTCTTCTTCTTTTTTTAAAAATCAGTTTCTCGTTTCTATCTTGTCCCACTTTCTCTGGGAACATACTCCTCCCTCTTACATAGTTAGTGTTTCTATTTGAGTAGTAGATAGAAATCAGGCCTCTGAGCCAGAAAGATAGACTCAGGGCCTGCCTTGGCCATTAGCTTGCGTGATACTGGGTAAGTCACTTAGCCTCCCAGTGTTTCAGATAAATCTGTAGGACCAGAAATTGCAGGAAATGTGTCACTTCGAATTGATAGAGACACTTTCCTCATTTGGGTTTTCTCTAGTCCTTTGAAATTCTGTCTAGCTCCTACTCCTATTCCTTTAGTGACTCCTTTCACTTTGTCAAAAACAACAACACACTATCACCCCTAAATGTAAATGGTTCTTTAAGGTTTTGCCTCTCCAAAAATAAAACCTTCCTTTGTTCCAGATATCCCCTCTAGATATTATCCTATCTCTTCTCCTTTTCATTGCCAAACTTCTACACAGAAAAGTCTATACCATTTACCCTCTACCCACTTGCTCTTCAATCCCTTGCAATATGACTGTGATCATATCACTGGATTGAAACTGCTTTCTTAAAAGATTACCAGGAACCTCCTAGTCAACAGATCAAATGGCCTTCTCTTAGTCCTTGTCTTCCTTAACTTCTCATTAGATTCTTGAATTCTTGAAATTTTGAGATTCTTGAATGCCTCCCCTCTTTCTTGTTTGGTTGGTTTTTAAACTAATTTTTATCGATTTTTTACTACCCAATTTCTCCCTCCCAAGAGCCCATTATACATAACGAATACTTTTCAAAGGAAAAAAAGAGGAAAAATCAGCAAAACATCAACATATCAAAAAAAATCTGAAAGCATATACTGTCACAGACCAGCATTTCTGCAAAGGGGAGGGTTTGAGGTATCATCTCAGATCTCATTCTTTGCAATTTGACAACATTCACTTTTGATTGTTTTGAAGTTCTTTTTGTTTATTGTCTTTGGGTATAATGTTTTCTTGGTTCTGCTTATTTCACTTTGCATTAGTTCCTGGAGGTTTTTCCTTGCTTCTCTATAGTCATTGCTTTTGTCATTTTTCACAACATAACAATATTCCACTACTTTTATGGACCACAATTTGCTTAGTCATTTCCCAAACAATGGGCATCTCCTTTCTTTACAAATCTTTGTCACTTCTAAGTTCTATTTCTAAACATTTTAGTACATGTAGAGATTTTCTTCTTATTAGTGACCTCTTTGGGTATATCAGCATATCAGTGGAATCGCTGGGCTAAAAGACACAGACATTTTAATCATTTTATTGCACAATTCCAAATTGCTTTCCAAAATGGTTGTACTAATCACAGGTCTATCAACAATGCACTAGTGTGCCCATTTTCCCACAACCTCTTCAACATTGACAGTCCTCATTTTATGTCACCTTTGCTAATTTGCAGGGTATGAAGTAAAACTAGGCTGTTTTGATTTATTTTTCTCTTATTATTAGTGATTTGGAGCATACTCTCTCCTTGAAGCTCACTCCTCCCTTTGCCTTCTGTTGTGTAATCATCTGCAGGGTGGGAGAATAAGAAAACAGAAGTGGTCTCTTGGGAATTTGTGTGATCCATTTTAGGAAGACTCTCCCACCCAGCTTTTACCAGATGGTAGACCAAGAGAAAAAAGAATATTAACACTAAACCATTATGTATTCACCAACAATTTGGATTTATGGATTGATGGGGAGAAGAATTACAATTCTTGATTAGCATGAATTTTTTAATTAGCCATGGATACCATTTTCCCAAGCTAAACTTATTAATATGGATGATAAAGGCCATGTTAATATAACACTGAAATACATGATCAGTTCAGGAAAATAAAAGTATCAGCCATTTAGGAATTTTGGCATCATATCTGCTGACCTAGGCAATTCCAATTTTCTGTAGTAGCCCCTTAATTATCCACACTATTAGATCTCTTTAACACTAGTAAATAATCTCTCAGTGAGGCTATTTGGCTAGGAGTCATGGAACACCATGATCTTGGAAGAATTAAATGACAGCTCTACAGGCAATGGAAAGACTTATGTTGGATGCATGGAGGCTTCTGAATGTTATAAATGATGACTGATATGCAAGAAGTGTAGTGAGCAACATCAACAAGGATACGTGTGTTCAGAAAAGAACATCTTCTTCAGTCATATAGTAACAATATGACACAAGATGGAAAATTGAAGTGGTACACTGGTATCACTAAGATTAAATAATGAAGAAGAAGGCTCTCTGCATGTTGGATAGAGCCTCTGGAGAACTTATGTGAAAACACACACAAGAATGCCCAAGATGAGATGTGTGTGTGTGCATGTGTGCATGAGGTGCTGATAGTGGGGAGACAGTACACTAATAGAGGGAGTTACAACGTTATTGAAATCATGGACCTATGAAAGTATTTTAAAAATCTGAAGAAAGCAATGATGCATAAAAGCCATTATAGCAATTAATTAGGGATTCATTTCTGTTTTTTAAAATAAATTTGGAATAATCTTTGAATGTAAATGTATATAGCATTTCAAGTTTTTACAATTTTCCCAACCAGATAATTAAATTATACCAAAATTTTAATTCAGGAGGATTTGGAAAACTATCTACATTCTTTCTTTTCAGATACTCAGTTTTTCTATCTGAATTGATTGAAAGTCAGTCTTTTTGTTTCTTCTCTCTATCTCTGTTTCTGTCTCCCTCTGTCTCTATATTTGCCTCCCTCCCACCCTTTTCTCTCTTCCCTCCTCATCCTCCATCTTCTTCTCTGACTCCTTCTTTGTCTTCTAGCTAATGTTGGGGTAGATCACTGAGAACTCCCCTGAGAATCTAGCCTCCTGCCTTCTCTAACCCCTCGCTAAGAAGCAACACATACCAAGAGCCTTGACTTTAAATAACATAGTCACACCCTGATTGTGCAGCTGTTTGGATCTACCCACCTGCACCAAAAGGGAGATGGTCTTTCTGTGCTGACGTAATTCTCTATCTAAACCCTCATTCAAACCAGGTCAATCTCTTTCGTGTAGACCCAGGCTTCCTTTGTGCTTCTTATGCCCAACTCCTTTCATATAGTTGTAGAATTGGACTGCCCTCCTGCCCCATACAGGTCTCTGGACACTGACTGTGGCTATCTTCTGCTGGTTACAGTTTGAGAGGACATCCTAGACTTTGACCTCTGGTCTCAAGAGTCCTAGCAATACTGTCTCCACTTTGCATATAGGCTCACTTCTGAATTGTAACTCTCTACAAAAATCTCTTTGACCTGATTTGGATTCTGGCTCTGATCCTCTGTCATATTGGTGTCCATAACAAAGTCCATGCAAAAAGATTTAAACCAAGTGTGGTGATCCTAGCTGTACTAAGGAAAGCAACATGGTTGGTCTTGAAGAAATGGGTTCAAATCCTGCCTTAGACACTTGCCTACCTCTGTGACCATAGGCAGGTTACTTAACCTAAGTCTCAGTTTCCTCTTCTGTAAAATAGAGCTAATGATATTTGTAGTGCCTATTTCACAAGGTTGTTTTGAGCCTCAAGAGATGACTATATAAAGCATTCTACAGACATTAAAACCCCTATGAATTATTATTTCTATTATTATTTAAGTATCACTAGGATGCAGAGGATTCTCATCTTTGAAAAGGGCCTGCACTCCAGAAGCCTGTGTAGTCTTCTTCCTTCATGAGTAGCTATTTATTTGAACAAGGAAATGGGGTCTTAGGGAATCAATTACCCTGAGAGCCCTTCCTGACTCCAGCCACTCAGGAGCAGCTCATCTTGGATGGGCTGAGTGAATCAATGGCCCAGAGCTTCCCTGGTGACCTCATAGGTTGCTTGCTGATTTGGTCATTTGCAGAGAGGTCATCATGCCTCATCTCAAAGTTCTCCAAAGAATGTCCCCTACAGTACGCTCAAGAAACTTCAGTAACTCTGGCTACAACAAACTCCGTTCATATTTGAAGCCCTTCACCATCCAAGTTCATTGTATATGGTCTCAACCCCAAACCATCCTGTTTGGTATTTCCTATGTTAGCTAATTTAAGTGTTACCAAGTATTTTATCCATATTATAGAATGTGATTCTCACAACAATTCTCTTATTATAATTTTTATAGATGAGGAAACTAGCATGAAAGACAGGTTATCTGACTTGCCCAGAGCTAAGAAATGTCTGAAAAGCATTTACGAGGTGGATTATAATGTACTCAGGAAAGAAGACCAAGTTTCTTCCTATCCCACATTTGGTCTTTGCTAGCTCTCTCTGATTTCAAGAATACCAAGAATTCATGAATTTGGTCAGTGGAGGGGGCTTTAAATCCTATGGGAATTAGGGGTGCTCTTCATCCAAGAAAAGAAACATAGGATGACCATGCGTTCTAGCTGAAGTGGCAGGAAATTTGAGGTGGTAGGTGTTTTCCTCTGTGATCGATACTAGCAAATTTAGTGCTATTGAACTTCATTAAATATGTATTGGTTCTTTTTATTCCCTGTTTAAAACCATTCCAAGTGTGTCCTGAATGCAAATCAGTACTTAGAGCTGATGAGAAAGTGGGGAGGCAGATGGCATTAATGCACCAGCTTTGCACACATGGTGTTCCTTGGAGCTTGGCCTTCATTCACAGAGTGAGGATTCAGGGAGCCCTGGATCAGGTTGACTTTTTTTCTGTGAGGACTGCTAATATTGCTCTTGGCAGGCTCTCTAAAAGAATGGTTTGGGTTGCTGAGAGGTAGATCTAGACCCTCCTGATAGGGAGGGAAATGAAGTATGTGTGGTGAAGAAGAAATAGTGGTGAGGCACAAATAAAAACAATCTTTGGATCTGGCCACATCAGGGCATCATGGAATTAAACGGAGGCAATCAGGAATTTAGAAAATGAAACACAATGAGACCTCTTGGAAGCAAGCACATTTGACTATTTCCCTAGCTTAAACTTTCTGAAAGAGAAGTAAAAGGGGAAGGATCATGAGATCATAGGTTTACAGTGGGAAGGGACCTAGGTCAAGTCGAAAATAGTTCTTTTACAAATGAATACACTGAGTGGCTTTTCCTGGGTTACACAGCTAAATAAATGTTTTAGATCAGATATAAACCAGGTCTTCCAAGCCTTACTGTTCAACCCAGTGTGCCACCTAGAACCAGAACCTTTTGATTTGAGGTGATAAACCTCAAGGAAAGAACTAGCCCAAGTGGGAGGTAAAAATTCAAAAGCCACCAAAACCTGAGCTCTAGTGAGCCCCTTTGCAGTCAAGCTGTCCTTGGTGGGGTTTGCACAATATGTCACTTTGACCTTCAGTAACTTGAGGGAATTTTGATGAAGAAGATTTATTCTCCTGAGTTATAACAGCCTCTTTTCAGAGTTGGGAAGGGGTGGTGGTTTGAGAGTTTCTAGTTCCGTTATTCCTCTGGAGGCTATATTAAGGGTGAATTGAGATGGATTTCTATTACTTATGAGTTATTCTCCCCTATTTTGCTTTGTAAATAAGTCTAGGCATATGAGGTTAAGGGGAGCAAAGCTGTCATCAAGTAGAATTGAATGGAATTCTGCCTGTGCTTTTGGCCCCTTTGTTCTATGAAATCCCACAGACCTTGACCAATTTGCTTTGGATTTAGGAGCCAACTCCAAAATTTAAGAGCCGGATAAACTTACTAAGCCACATTAAAATTGCTTTCAAATGGCCAAATAATGTTTTGATCCATTTTTCTTAAAGACACAGAGAGCCAAGGGCATGAGAGGAAGAGGGAGAGACTTTAAGGCCTCTATACAACCCCAAACTAACCTCAACAAAAGACTGAGATTCTCCCTTTGATGGTGGAGAAGATTCCATGTTTTCCCAGACCTGCATGAGAAAACAGAAAAGGCTCTGAGTAAAGATGAGACTCCGAAGGACTTCCATATTCTTTCCTAAGTAAGTAGAAATATGTTTAAATCATGAGAAAAATATCCCACAATTAAAACTCTGCTCTGATGTCTGATGATGCTTTGAAATCTGGGTTCTAAAAAATGATGGTGGTGGCATATGAGGCTGGTCAGTTTCTACCAATAAAGAAAAGCTCTAAGTATAGACCTGGCAAAAGATTCTGTGACTGTCATTTGAGAATCAGCCTAGTTAAGTTCAGAGAGATTTATCATCAGAATATTAGCTTCAGGGGGAAGAATTTTTCAGCTGAAGAAACTCATAAGGACAGTCTAGTCCCCTAAGGCATGGCAGAATTAGGCTCTGCATCAGTGACCTGAAATCCCATACCAACAAAATCATGGAACTTTGAAGTGTGAGAGCAAGAAGTTATTAATGTTGTTATATTATGATGTAAAAGATAGAAAACTCACCTTAGAGACATGGCTTCAAGTAAGTCCTGCTTCTGACCATTTCTGGGGAAGACACTTGACCCTTCAGTGATCTGTGTACATCTTCAAGACTAGAAGTTGAGGAGGAGGTAGCAACTTGCCTTGTTCGAAGAAGTTTCCTCACCTGGGAATTCCCTGTATCAATAAAACCATAGGTCCAGGTTCTGTGCCTGTTGTTCTTAATTTAATGATAACCTAAAGGAACAAAAAACATAAGGTTCCAGCCCCAAATAAAGGGATATATTCCAGACAATCTACATTGTATAAGGAGTATACATTTGAACAAGATAATAACAGTAGCTAATTTCCTTTTCTGTGTTTCTTCCCAACTTCTAACATCATGTTTCTACCCCATAATCAAAGTAGATATCTTCATCCTGCTTTCCTTGCATTTCCAGGCTTCAGATACATTTTTCCATGTTTCTTTTTATCCCTGGTATTTGTCATGGGTGGGGATCTGGGAAATGTGAAGCATAGTTTCTTCATCCAAAACCAAAAATGCTTTTTAGAAGTAAGGGCAATGGGTGGAGTGAGGATAAGGATAGAGATTAGAAGAGAAGGGTGATCAGGACAAGGAAGAAAAGCAGCAGCCCATCATTATCGATGGTTGCTGTTGTTTTTATTTTTTGTGGCAAGTCAGGGTGGAGGGGAGTGCTCTTTTGAAAAAAAAACTGGAAGAGCCGGAGGATGAACTTGTGTAAGTGGAGAGCTAATTGAAAGCACTGAGGATGGTTAGCCTGAGGAAGAGAAGGTTTGGGGATGGGATGGTAGGGCTAATATATGCCTCTGAGTATTTGCAGGCCTGACATGTTGAAGAGGGAGAAGACTAGGACAGCAGTATGGACATTGCAGAGAGGTGGATTTTGTTTTGATATCACATGTTTCATTACAGTCAGAACTGACCAACGATGGGCCGAGCTGCCTTGTGAGATAGTACATTCCCTATTGTTAGAGGTCATTGAGCAAAGGCTTGATGATAATTTATCAGGTACACAATGAAGAGGGGATTTTGTTCAGGTAAAGGTTGGATGAAGTAACTTCTGAGGAACCTTCCAAATCGAGAATTTGTGATTCAGAGTCTATTAGTTTAGTTGTAATGGGCCTTGACAAAGTCATAGCATGCTGGGAAAAGGTACTTTCCTCTACTTCCTTGCCTATAACCCAGGTTTGGTACCCCATCCTCTGGACTACCAGGGTCCTGGAGACTAAACTAACAGGAACTGGGAAGGCTGGGTTATAGTACAACACCCATAGTCGCCTAACAAACAGGAAGAGGGGGAGGCAGAGCCAAATGGCCCTATCCCATGCCATAGATGGACAGATTTTTCTTTCCCCATAGATGTTCAGAGTCAATTGAAAAACCCAATAAGAAACCTAAAGTATAAGACCTAATACTGAAATTTGAGCTTGTTAATTAGGGCACTGAACCTAGAATCAGAAAAACTTGAGTTCAAATTCTGCCTCTGATACTTATTATATGTGTTCCTAGAAAAGTCATTTAACCTCATTTGTAAAATAGAAGTTTTTCATCTGTAGAATAGGAACAATAATGGCACCTACCTCTTAGAATTGTTGTGAGAATAAAATAAGATAATATTAATAAAATAATATGAATATTATTGGTAATTATCATCAAAACACTAAATGCTAGGATGAAATTTCTAGAAACCCTGGGGACCTAGTACCCAGGAAATATTGAATGACAACATAAGGAGAAAATAAGACTTCATTACTTTCTACCCTAAGTCCCTTCTGTGTGCCAGAGGATGCAGGAGAGGCCTTTCATTCATGGTTTCTTAGAGATGCTGTCTAGAAGGTAAGCTGATATACAGCTCAAAGAAAGAATCAATATCTCTGTGCCAACAGTCAGCTACCAGTAGCTCTGAGAGACATTTAGCAAAGAGTTGTAGCTGATCTGGGCCCACTGCTCAATTCCCAGGAGGACATTCTGAACCACAGACGGTAGCATGAATGGAGCCTTTAATAAGAGATTCTTTAAATGGAGTCAAGGCAGGAAGCCAGCTAGAGGACCATTTGCTGATCACAGTGCTCACAGTGGTGATCAGAGATGTAAGGGTGATAGAGACAGAATGTGTGCATTGCTTGGTCTTTGTTGAGAAAGACATTGGAAGATTCTCTTGCTTCCAAGTCACCTTTGAATCATGTAGAAAAGAGAGACCAGAGGAAATAGTGGTTGGTGTCCAAGATATCCTAGGTCCAAATAAAAAAGTAGAGGTGTCCCCTGGACCAAACACAAAAGACCCGAAAAGAATTAATGATGATTGAAATGGAAAATCTTGACTAAAATAGAAAGCTGGTTGATAGACCTATTCATTGTGCCAATTGACAGTCGTATATGCCACTGTAAGTGTCTTTACCAGAAGGGATCCTGGGACTTAATGAATAGAGACTCAATTCTATACTAGGATGGTAGTGAAATCCTTCTTAAAGGGAATGAACACTAACTACTTGAGGATGAATAAACTATAGATAATAAATTTATCTCCATAGTGCACATTTATATAGTGCTTTTCAAAATTTTCTCTTTGCAACAATCCTGGAAGAGAGGTGCCATTATCATCCCCATTTTACAAATGAGGAAACTAAGGCAAAAGAGATAAATGACTTGTTAAGAGTCACACAATTAATGGTGTCAAAGGCAGATTTTTGAATTCAGGTATTCTAAATTCCAGGTCCAGCACTCTGTCACTATGCCCCCTAGGTGGTAGAAGGCAATTGTTTCTGCAAGGGACACTGAAACCTATGAGAGTTTTAGAGAGAGCAAGCCAGATGGCAAATAAAAAGGAACCAAGAGCTATAATTTATTGAGGCTCTCAAATTTTTCTTGACAATTCTTTGATATCAAAGGCTATTAAAATGAGTCACTGTAGGATTGTTTTTTTTTTTTTTCATGGAAAAGAAAGTGACTGAGAGACAAGAAAGAGAGGATAGAGATCAACATGCTTATCTTTGAATGAAGAAATGTAAATAATGAGGCATACCAGAGAGGAGTGCAGGCATCAATCTTATTTAAAATTTGGATAAAGGAACTGGATGAGTGGGTGTACAGAGAAACTGTCAAATTCTTTATATATTCTACAAATATTTACTGAATTCATATTTGGGACAAGGTATTATGACAGTAGCTATGAGGAATACAAAGAATAATAAAATATGGTACTCAACCACTTGGAGATTTGAATTTAATAAAGGGGATGACACATGGACACAAATAACTATAACACAAGATCTGGTGTCAAGTGTAAAGTGATGAGAGTCACAAAGGTTTATGGTTCAGAGAGAGGGGAGACCATTTCCTGGAGTATAAGGGAAGGCATCATAGAGCAAATCAAATTCAAACTGAGTCTCAAAGAAGGATACCTAAGGAAGTAGGTAGGTGGAATAGAGAATGTGTGTGGGGGAGCTCCTTTCAAGCAGAGGGAATAGTGTGGGCAGAAGAGTATGTATCAGAGGCAAGACTTGAACCAAGGTCCTCCTAGCACCAAGGCCAACTCTTTATTACCCAATATCACACTGCCTCTCAACTTTATAGAATGTCAGCCCCAGAGGTGATATAAATTAAAAACAAAACTTGGGTTTAGGGAACCAGAAAGTAAACTATTGTGGTCATGGTCATGCCTTTTGCTTCTTTCATACTCATACCTATAAATATATTAAGAGTTGGTTGATATAAATTAAATGATCATTCATTTCATAATTACTTTTTAAGGGAATTTTGACTTTTCAGTATTTCCCTAAGCTTTGAATTTTCTATCATGGAGATATTCCTGGGTGTTATTAGGGACTGATATGAGTCTAGCATAGGACGGCCATTCTAATGCCCAACATCTAGAGGAAATCTGCTTCCTTGTGCTTTTACAAGAGTATTCTCTCTCTCTTAGGGATTTATTATTGATGAGAAAATATGCACATTTCCTGTGAGGAAGGTGATGGGAGGCATCATCCTCATTTTACTTGTGCAGAGACAGGTTTGGAGAATTCTAGAATCATAGTCATGGCTTTGGAGCTGGAAGGAACCTTAGAGGAAAAACAGTTCAATACTATTTTACAAAGAAAGAACCTGTCTGTGGTTATAGTATATAGTAAGTGACATGGTTGAGATTTGAACTCAGAGCCTCTAGTTTCAAATAAAGCTGCCCCTGCATCATACTGTCTTGGAGTCATGGACTGCTGGGTCTGGAAAGAACGTAGGTTAAGTGATCTGGCAACATCTAAACTGCCATCTCTGTTGCCGTCACTACTTGTATGACCTCTGGCAAATCACTTCATATGTTGGGATTAGAGGTTCTTAGTTTCTGCATTTATAAAAGGAGGATGTGCATGTGGAATTCCCTCCAGCTCTGAATCCCGCTATGATAAGACAAATTTTGAATTATGGAGGAAATACCTGAAAGTTTTACTAAAAACTTTGATTGTTTGATCACACCAGCAGTTACACAAGGCTATCTTGGTAACCCATTAGGCAGTTCTGAGAGGCTCTGGAAACTTGGGCACATCGCTGATGTGCAATTCTGGCCTTAATTACTCTTTTACTAACCTTTGAAAATTTCACCTGAAATGTCCTGCTATGCAGCCCATCACTGAAAGAGAAAAAATGCCTGTTATCAATGCAGCCCCACAAATCCAATCAGTGACTGGGAACTGCTTACCTGGTACTTCTGGAGTAGCTTCTAATGAGAGATAATGATAGCAAGGCACAGAAGGTCTCAGGTGAATGGTGAAGAAGGACACCTTTGGAAGTCCGGTCAATTTTGATTCATTGCACATGCCAGCTTCCACATCCTCTTTTCCTGTACATTTGTTGCTGTTAAGATGGATTCTTTAAATGTATCAGGGGAGTCAGCAGCACTTATTTAAAACATAATGTGTCCAGTTTTTTGAGGTAGAGATGGGGAACTGATATAGAGGAAAGGAGAAAATGTCCCTAACTTCAGGAAAGTCCTAGAGGAGAAATGGGAGGTGAGACAGGAGATATGCCCAGGGGAAATATATCACTCTCACCGAGAAACATGGAAATATATAGACCATTTGTCTCATCCATTCACTAACTCAAGGAACAAATATTTGGTCCCTGATTATTATGGGATGTACTGTGCTTTCAGAATATCAGCTAAGCTCAAAGGGCCACCCTGAGTAGAACAGGGTGGTATTAGTCAATGAAAGTTCCATTTGGGGGTGTTTTTGTTCATGACATAGTATCCTTTGCCATGAAGAATTGTGGGCACCATAAATCATTAACTTGGCAACAGTAAAGGGGAATTGGGAGGCTCATTCATATAAAATTTCCCATCCCTCCATAAAAACAGCCACTTTGTTGGGTTCTCATAAGTTCAAGATTTGATGTATGTAAAGGTTTTGATGTTTGTAATAGGAAAGTCTTGTTTATCTTGAGAGTACTCTACTTGAAAAAAATATATACACATGTTAAGTATCATACTTATATATATATATAATTTTAAGACATTTTAGAATATAATATATGCTTCCCCAGCATATATACATACATATTATTTATAAATTTTATTTTATCTACAATAGCAAAAGATCCAAAAATTATAGCAAAACTCATGGCAAATCAGTTGAAAACCACGAGAGTACTAAATCAGAGAACCAGATAGTTCAAACCAAAATGAAATGGTACCTTGCAGAGCAACCCTTTTTCATTTTTACAGATGAAGAAACTGAGATTTGGGGAAATAAAATGATTTGTGAAATATCACATAAATAGTGCAAAGAAAAGGTTATCTAACTAGGGAGACCTCCTTAGCCAACTCAGGGTTGATTCTAACAAACTATAATGATAGTTAAAATTTGCTTATTCCATTTCTTCATCTCTTTCCTTGAATTCCTTCCTCCTTTTCTTTTAATTGTTTTCTAAAAATGTGATCCATTTTTTGGCCTTTCCCTCTGTTTTCTCTCATTTACCATTAGAATTCATCTGTCCTGCATAATTTTTTCCCTATTCCTTTACATCCCTGCTAGATTAGAAGAGGCAAATTATATAATAGCAGTAATTTATACATGTACAGTACTTCATGAAATATAAAACAATTTCTCTATATCATTCAGAAGAGCATAGTGGCAAATAGATAGCTGGCCATGAAAAATAACTAGCATTTACATAATGCTTTAAGGTTACAAAGCACTTTACAAATATCATATAGTTTGATCTTCACATCAACCTAAGTGCTATTATTTTCTTCATATTAGAGACAAGGAAATGGAGGCAAACAAAATTTAAGTCCCTTGTCCAGGGTCACACAACTAGTAAGTATCAGAGGCTAAATATGAACTCAGGTCTTCCTGATTCCAGGTCTAGCAAGCACTGTATCCACTGTACCACCTAGAAAAACCTGGATTTGAATTCTCTCTAACATATACCAGTTGTGAAACCTGAGGCAAATGACTTAACCTTTTAATGCTATAGGCAATTATTTAAGATGATAAATTTCAGAGAAAGTTCCAGTTTTCATTAGTAGCATAAATTTCTTCACTCAGGTATTCCCTGTAACAATTAAATCATGAGTTTAGTCCTTATCACTATTCACCCTGTTATAGGCTATGATCATCACAAAAACCCTATGAGGTAGATGGGTTATTTATTAATATCTTCATTTTATAGATGAAGAAACTAGAAGAGCTGAATACTCTGGAATGAACACTGGCTATGGAAATAGAGGAACCAAGTCCAAATCTCATTTCTGATGTTTATTGACTGTGAGACCTCTCTAAAAAAGAAGACAGATCAAGAGAGATGGAACATATGTGAAAAAGGCTCTAAATCACTATTGATTAAGAAAGTAAAACTAAAACAACTCTGAGCTACCACACTACACCTATCAGAAATGACAGATTCTGGAGAGGGTGAAGGAAACTAAGTACATTAATGAGCTGCTGGTGAAGTAGTGGACTAATTCAACCCTTCTGGAGAAGAATCTGGAACTATTACCAAAGAGTTATAAAACCACATACCCTTTCATCCATCTATACCCCTACTAGGTCTGTACCCCAGAGAGAAAAAAGAAAAAAGGAAAGAACCTGTTTGTACAAAAATATTTCCAACAGCTCTTTTTGTGGTGACAAAGAATTGGACATTGAAGAGATGCTCATCAATTGGGGAATGATCAAACAAGTTGTGTCATATGACTGGTGGAATATTATTGTGCTGTAAGAAATAACAAGGGGGATGGTTTTAGAAAATCATGCAAAACCTATATGAACTGATTCAATGTGAAATTAGAAGAACTTGGAGATGATTGTATGCCATAACAGCAATGTAACAATGATCAACTGTGAAAGATTTGGCTACTCTGATCAATACAGCAACCCAAGATAATTCCAAAGTATTCATGATGAAAAAAGCTGTTCATATACAGAAAGAGAACTGATGAACTCTTGAGTGCAAACTGAAGTATAATTTTCTTGCCTTTTTGTGATATAGTTAATATGGAAATATGTTTTGCATTATTTCACATGTATAATTGATTTCATATTGTTTGCTTTCTCAGTGAGCTGGGGAAGGGAAGGAGGGAGGGTGAGAATCTGGAACTCAAATTTAAAAAGAAAAGAATGTGAACAGTAATCAACAAAATAATTAACCAAAAAGAACTATGCCTTAAAATTATATATATATATATATATATATATATATATATATTTAGAGAGAGAGAGAGAGAGAGAGAGAGAGAGAGAGAGAGAGAGAGAGAGAGAGAGAGAGAAAGAGAGAGAGAGAGGGGATTCTTTAAAAAAAGTTGGCAACCATGGTCATTGAATCATATATTAAAAACTAGAAAGGACCTGAAAGACTATCCTAATCCTTTCATTTTACAGCTAAGGAAACTAGGATTCAAGGAGCCTAAATTATTTGTTCAAAGGCACACAGGTAGTAAAAATTAGAGGTAGGATTTGGACCCTGTTCCTCTGACTCCAGAGCCATGTAATTTCCACTGAACTATGTTAATAATCTTGAAAAGGAAAGAGGAGAAGAATCTAAGGAAACTAATGCAAACAGGAAGTTTTCCAATGATGTCAGATCTTAAAATGACAGGAACAAAAACAGGAGCAGTCACTCAATAAATATTTAAGTGCTAGGCAAGTAGGCACCATACTTGTAAACTTTGGGGATAAAAAGAAAGGGTAATGATAGTGCTTACTCTCAAGGAGCTTACAGTCTAATGATGGAGACAACATGCCAAAAACTATATTCAAATAAGCTATATATGGGATAAACTGAAAATAATAAAAAGTGCTAGAATTAAGAGGGTCAAGAAAGTTACCTCTTGGTAGAAAGTAAGATTTTAGCATGGACTGGAATCCAGGAGGCAGAAAGAATGAGGAAGAGCATTCTAGGCGTGGGAGATAGTGGACATGCCTGGAGTTTGGAGATGGATTATCTCATTCACTAAATTGCAAGGAGAACATTGGTACTGTATTGCAGAGTACATGCTATGTGTGTGGAAGGAGAGGATTGATATAAGAAAACATGGGGAAGGTGGATAGATGACCAAGGAAGACAAAAAGAATAGCATAATCTGTAAGAATAGCCTCAGGAAAGTAAAAGCCAAGAACAAAACATGTTATATGAAAAGTGCTCAACAGAGTTAAATAGATATTTCTTGGTATGTCCAGAGTAAGAAGAGGAATGAGAAAGGGGTGGTTTCAGACTTGCTACAATCACTGATTACATGAATTCTATATCTTCTGTTATAGGAATTTCCAAAAGAATAGAGAAAGATTGAGGTGTCATCAAAATGCAAATACCATTGACTTTTGCCTGAACCAGTGTACCCTAGTCCTTTTGTGTGCTTTGTGCCCAAGACATTTAGTAGGACATCTCAATAACATGACTTTTTCCAGGTACATACACAACAAATAGTAATCCAAACACAAACACACAGAAGAAAATACTCAAGAAAACAGATTCTTCAAAGATGTATTCAATCCTTTATTCCCAAGGAGTGAGAACAACACAAAATCCGAGATTTTGCTATGGAATCTTAACAATCATTCAATTTAATGATCTCATTTTATAAAGAAACCAAAGCCAGAGGAAGTAATAGTCTCAGTCATACTGTTAGAATCAAATCCAAGTCTTCTGACGGTAGCCTGAGTGGTGATATTATTATAGTGCCTTTTCTCAAAAATGATCTAGTTTTCTTCCTCCTCTTTTCCACTCCCTGACTGTCAACACAAGAATACCTGGGGCTTGAAGTTGGGAAGACGAGTTCAAATTTGGTCTCAGACTATTACTAGCTGTATGATCTTGGGCAAATGACTCAACTTCTGTTTTTCTCAATTTCCTCATTTAAAAGATGGAGATAATAGTTTTTGTGAAGATCAAATGAGATAATAATTATGTAGCTCTTAGCACAGTACCTGGCAAATAGTAAGCCTCATATAAATATCAGCTATTGTTATTGTTTTGTTGTTATCATTGTCATATGTTATGTTATAAGACCAATTAGGACTTGCCACAGCCCCAGTAGCTTGGAATCGACTTTCTTTTATTTACTGTCTGTAGATATTCTCAAACTGAGAAAGAAGCTGATGTCTTCATTAGGAATATTTGAAGCATCTAATTCTTTCCTGCTCCCACAGATCAACTGCCTTGCCTCTCTGATTGTGGGAGTAGGGAGGCCTACAGCTTAGAGTGAAGTGTATAATGTTAGTGGGTGACATATAGAGAGAACAAAGATCTTCAAATTGAAAAGGAGAGCACAAGTATGATTAGGAGGGATCTAGAGCACAATGCATCTGAGATGATGCCTGCTCTCAATACCTTTCCCTCTTCTTCCAGATGAATTTGGCCTTGAAGTACTAAAAACTTGTAGATGTAAACAATTAGTAAACAGAATGAATGAAAGAGATGCTAGATGACTAGAGTAGGGAAATGATATCTTGGTGAAAAAAATAGGGAGGGGGAAGATGGATGACAAAGGAGGAACCTGAAAATTATAGGTGGGTTAATTTCATGATAATTCCTGGCAAAGACCTCAAATGAGTATGTGTAAGGCTGGTGAGTACTTAGAGAAGCAATAATCAGTAGAAAGGCAGCATGGGTTCAGTATGAATAAATCATACTGGATTGATTTAATTTGTTGGATTTTTTTGACAGGGTTACTGAACTATGGAATTCTGTGAACACAATATATGTAGAATTCAGCAAAGCATTCAATGACATCTCTAATATTAGGAAAATAGGAATAAATGAGACTTCAATGATAGTATAGTTAAGAAATCTTGTGGCTAATCTAATGAATGCTATATTGTTATATGGGCTAGGAAATGGACTTGTGATTTCATTAATACAGGGAATCCTCTAGGAGAAGAAACTTCCTATGCCAATACAGGTGGCATTTTCTCTAAAACTTAAAGTCTTAGAGAGTTACCTAAAGCAGAAAATTGACTTGCTCAGAATCATATGGCCAGTATGCATCAGAGGTGAGACTTGAACCCACCTCTTAGTGACTTTGAGACTGGGAAGCTAGGTGAATGGAGTGCCAAGCCTGGAAATCTGTCCTCAAACACTTACTAGTGATGTTATCCTGGGCAAGTCACTTAACACTGTTTGCCTCAGTTTCCTCAACTAGAGAATGAACTGGAGAAGGAAATGGCAAACCACTCCAATATTTTTGCCAAGAAAACCCCAAATGGCATCATGAAAAGTCAGACATGACTGAAATGAAAATACAACAGCAACAACAACTTGGTATGTTCTACTATATTCTCTCATCTAATGCCATAAACAAAAATATTTGCTTAATTGATCACTGAGAATATGGAGGGAAGTTTTTCTCTGATCTGTTCAGTTGCACATTTGATTTATTTTCAGTGAATTAAATAAATGATTTATTGAACTTGTGGCTATCATAAAGTCAGGTTATTTATCTTGTTGGGTGATAGAATCAGGACACTCCCAAATCTCAACATGCTGGGATGATGAGACAAATGCAACAATATGAAATATAATGGGGAGTATATAAAAGCTTGGACTCAGAAATTAATTTTTTTAAACCCTGCACAAATAACATATTGGAGTAAACTGAATTGATAGAAGCTCACTTGAAAGACCAAAAATTGTTTAACATGATGTCAATTGTGTGCCTTGGCTGCAAAAATAGCTAATGTTAACATGAGCTATATTAACAAGTAAAATGTACAGATAAAGTGTAGTAATAATTCTACTATTCTCTGAAGGATCAGATCACACCCAAAGTGCTCACTTATTGTTGCCGTATTTTAAATGATACTATGGACAAGCTGGAACCTATATAGATTTAGGCAACCAGAATGGTGAAGTTACCTTAAACCACGGCATATAAAGAATTATTAAAGAAATTATGGGCATGTCATAGGATCATAGAGCTAGAGAAGAAAGGGATCTTAAAGATCACCTGGTCCCACATTTTATAGAAAAGGAAACCAAGACTTGGAATGTTAGTGGCTTTCCCAAGTCTACATAGGTAGGAAGTCTTTCTTAGGTCCTTTGACTCCAAAGCCAATTTTCTCCCCCATCATATCCACTGTCTTCAGAAAAAAAGGATCAATTTTAAGTTTCATTCAATTCAATTCAATTCAAAATTATTAAGCATCCTCTATGCAGAGAAGATAGTAATAGGCACTGTGGGAGATATTTAGATACTTTAATGGGCCTATGATTGCCTGGATACGGATATTCCTTCCAATAGTGCACTGCTCATCTATGCCCATGTTGCTCTTTTCCTTGTTCCAATAAATTGTCAATAGGGATTCCAACTAATATTTCAATCACTTGACATAATGTGGGTAGCAAGAGAGAAAGAGAGGTGATTAAAAGATGAGATTTGACAGATTCTGGTAGGGAGCACATACATACAATTAGCTCTAATACAAAATTTACACACTCACACATTCTAGAAGAGAAAATTTGCTTCCCTATGACCTATTACTCCTAATTCTGACCTCTGCCCCCCCCAAGAACAAATCATTCCCTCTTCCACATGGAACTCTTCGAACCAATATTTGAAGGTAACTGTCATAAGGGGATTGGACTGGATGACTTCCAAGGTCTTTCCAGTTCCAGAGCCCATGACCAGTTCCATGCCAGCAGAAATTTTTTCAAGCAGAGACTGAATGAAACTTTGTCAAGGATGTCATATGCACAATTCAGGAATGAGGTAAAAGTTGGACCACATGACATTTGAGATCCCTTCCAACTTGACATCTACTAATCTATGAAAAGAAACCAATTTAGATGCATCACTACAACATGGAAGCCAACTAGCTTTTCTCATACAAAACTGTAATAGGGGAGACTCCATCCTAGCAAAGTCATCTCTGGGTGATAAGATGGAGTCATTTGATATCAAATTTCATGCTCTTATAGATTGTATCATTGTGAGTCAGGCTCCAGTGTAGACAACTACTCATGGGAAACCCATCTGTGCTTGGAATGATTATTGTTGAGTCTGTCAGTACCAACAAACTAATAACTGTCTCCCCTATATTATAGTTAGGCTCTGAAGTGCTGGGAAATGGAATGGCTGCTCAACATCAGGATCTTTTTTTTATTACACTCATGTGACAAAGAATGGATGCATTTTAGTTCAAGTTTAAATAGGCAGTTTATGAATGATTCCAAGGATTACTTGCAGTATACTTCACATACTAAATTTTCACAAAGGTTAAAGCAATGACATCTAATGAAAATAGCCAGTGAGGCAGTTCTATGGATATCAAGGCACCTTAAGGAAAGACAAGAGGCAGCATGTTCTAGGTTTGATGGAGATAGGTCAGGACCTAGGATCCAAGAATCTTGGAAATAGCAATACTTCCCACGTCACTAGCACTCCTACCAGACTGGTCCACACCACCATTGAGGGAAGAAATCTTTGTGGAGAAGGGATCCACCTATTGTTAACACAACTACTGACTGACAGGCAAACCCAAGAGTCCCAGGAATGGCAGTGCCTTCCCCCTATCTCTAGACCACTTGTTCTGCCTTTAACCAAAGATCCATAGATATTATCCAGGAAGTTACTACTGGGGAGAAAAGGCCAGTCATCACCACTAAATGCTGGTGAATTATTACTCAAATGTAAGCTTTAGAGCAGGGATGAGTTTATCTTGGAAGAGATTTAAGAAACTTAGATGCGTTAGAAAGAATGCTAGATTTTGAATCAGGAGAATTCTGAGTTCAAATTCTACCTTTAACAAATACTAGTTATAGAATGTATCCATTCAACTATTCATATATCTTCTGGGTATTTATCTATATCACTGCGTATTTCTTAAATTAACATTTCTTTGAACTTCACTTGGCACAGAGAGATGAAGCCCACAGTAGTGGGTGGTCTGGACTTACAATCAGGAAGAACTCTGTTACTTTCTAGAAGTATAATTCCTGGGCAAGTCACTTAACCACTCTTTTTTTTTAATATGAAAAATTGGAGTAGTAGAGTAATGACCTCACAGGGTTGCTATGATGATCAAAGTGGATAATGAATAATAATAAAATAAATATAAATAAAATATATAATATTTTATAAAAATATAAAATAAAATATAAATAAAATAAAATAAAAATGTAAAGCACATAACAACCGGGTCAAAAACCTACAGAAATTCTATTAGAATAAGCAGACATCACTTCACTGAAAAATAGTGAAAGCTGATAACAGGCACATGTTATTGGATTTGTCAAATATATCTGAAAATGGCTTACTTCCTGTAGGAGCTTGTAAAAAAACAATGGTAGAAGTCTAAAATCAAAAGTTCCTTCATGGGTGACAGGCACACAAATTCAGCCAACAATATGAAAAGCAACAAATGGCTGTTGGATGGATTTATATTTGAAAAGAGAGAGATTTATGATCATAATTCAGGACCAGGTAATCACCACCAGAAACTACAGAAATATTATCCTTAAAGAGAAATGTTTTTGTTGGATGTGGCCACCCCAAATGTTTACAATTGGCAAACTATGTGGAGAACTAGCCAAAGACATTGATATCACATGGAAACAAAGTAAGGTGCATATTATCACTATTGTCCTGAAGACTACAAGGGTTGTACTGAGGATGCTTTCAGTGAGCCTGTGGAAGATGAAATTGCATAGTAATGATTTTATACAACTACAAAAAAAGTGATTAGTTCATCCACCTGCGCACCAGTTATAGAGCACTGAATATGAAAGAATAATAGCAAAATTGTGACTTGTCCAAGGACTACTTCTCTATAAGCCCCATTTAAAAAAGATGAGAAGGCAACAATAGTAAGAGTTTCCATATAGCACTTTAAAGTTTGCAAAGACACACACACACACACACATTCCTGTCACATATAGAGACCTATATCTCCTATTTTATCCCTGTTTGTCCATTTGTCCATCTGTCTATCCATCTACCAGATAAGGTATATGTCTATATACCTTATATATATAGATATATAGATGTCTCTATATCTATATATAGAATAGGATATATACAGAGAAATATATGAGTGTATATACATCCATACATAGATATGTGTACACAAATATATGTATATATGAATATATACATAGTTTTCTATCTTTATATACATACACATATAATTTCATTTGATATACATGAAAACCTATTGAAGTTGTTACTTTCATTTCCAATTTGCAGATTAAATTGGATCTAAGTTCCCATGGCTCGTAAATTAATGAAGGCAAGATTTGAACTTCAGTTTTCCTGAGTACAAGTCTAAGCTCTTAAAAAACCTTAAGGTACTACATAAAGGCTGATTATCATTGTTAAATTGCAAGCTCAACATAAACCTTTTATGATTGGATTTTTAATAAATCATGCCCTTTGTGCTATGGTTTAAAGGGGGTAGAAAGTAGAATAGTTGAAGAGATGGTTAGGAAAGTTGAAATGATGGGTCACTTCTCTCCTAGTCAAACAGCCCCATGGGGAGTCCAGAAGCAGAAAGGAAGAAGTCAAAAGCTTAGCTATGATTCGCTAGCTGGCATCGTACAGATCTTTCCAGTACCGAAACAGTCATATAGGACAGAATGGCAAGAAGGAGGGAGCCTGAATATGTTCAGTAAAGTTATATTCAATTGAATATGAGAGACTTCTGGGTAAGTATGGCGGCAGTCTAGATGCAGGATGCTTCCTCTCCTCAGCACCCACAAATATAAACTACCTCAAAAGATCATAAAATACACTTTCATAAGAACTGAGGGATCCTACAGTAGGGTGCAGCATTGAAGGTACATGGGATTGGGCATTTCAACACTATAAGAGGGTGAAAAAGCTCCCACCCAAATGGGAGCTGATCTACCCTCCCCCACCCCACCTATGGAGCCAGAGTCAGAGCTAGCACATGCCAGAATCGGTGCGTGAATGAGGGGCACCTCTAGAGCGAACAAGAGGCACCTCTAAGTCCTTGGGAGCCCACTAAGACCACCAAAGACCTACCCCTGAGAGTAGCTACACCTGAAATCTCAGCAAGTGGGGGAATACAGACTGTGGGTGCCCCCAGGAAGGTAGGGTAATGCAGAGAAGAGCTGCAAATGGCTGTGGAAACTCGAGAGCTTACCTCAGGTAAAATCCTTGCTCCTTAACTCCATACACAGAGAACCTGCCCAGCTCACTCAGATTTCTAACTAAAAAGGGAAGGTAAAACCTCCACAGTGATGGCTAATTGCACACAGGACCAACAAACACCCTCCAAGAAAAAAAAAAAGGGTAGTGACCCTTGAAAATTTTTATAGAGGAAAAGCCCAGGCTTCAGAGGAAATACAGGAGGAAATTCAAACAAAGACAAAATCATCTAAAAAAATGGAAATTGTCCACAATCTCTGGAAGACTTTAAATTGGAGCTTATAAAAAAAATGGAAGCCTTCTGGCAAGAGAAGTGGGAAATGGTTCAAAAAGAAAATAAAAATATTATAGCAGAAAACCAAAAGGTTAAAGCATAAAATCAGGCCTTAAAGACCAGAATTGAGCAACTGGAAACCAATGATCTTGCAAAACAGCAAGAATTAATAAAGCAAAGTCAAAAGATTAACAAAATAGAAGAAAACATAAAATATCTCACTGACAAGGTGAAAGATCAGGAAAACAGAGGAAGGAGAGACAATTTGAGAATCATTGGTCTATCTGAAAACCCCAAAATAAACAGAAATCTTGACATCATACTACAAGAAATCATCCAAGAAAATTGCCCTGATGTTCTTGAACAAGGGCAGAAAATAGACATTGAAAGAGTTCATAGGACACCCTCTACACTAAATCCTCAAAAGACAACTCCCAGGAATGTAATTGACAAATTTAAGAGCTTTCAAGTTAAGGAGAAAATTCTACAAGAAGCCAAGAAGAGACAATTCAGATACCAAGGAACACCAGTCAGGATTACACAAGACCTGGCAGCTTCCACACTAAAGGACCACAAGGCCTGGAACATAATATTCAGAAAGGCAAGAGAACTGGGTCTTCAACCAAGGATCACCTATCCATCACGTATGGGCATTCAACAAAATAGAAGATTTTCAAGTGTTTGTAAAGAAAAGACCAGACCAGAACTAAGTGGAAAGTTTGATATCTAAATACAAAGATCAAGAGAAACATGAAAAGGTAAATAAGAAAGAGAGGGAAAAGGAGAAAAATGTTTTTTTTTTTTTAAATTCAAACTCTCTTCTTTAAGGGCTATAGTTAGATAAAATTATATATGTTAATATATGGGGAAATGTTATTTGTAACTCTCAAAAACCGTATTCATTATTATAGAAATTAGAAGAATCACTCATAGGAAAAAATTGGGGCATTAAGGGCTATAAGATGATATGCAAAAAAAGAAAAATGGTGGGGGGAAATCAAAGATGGTACCAAGAGATACTTGAAGAAATAAAATAAATAGAATAATGTTTTTCACACAAAGATACACATGGGAAGGGGAAGGGAAAAACACTCTTATAAGAAGGAGAGGAAGAGAGTGCTAATAGGCAATACTTAAACCTTACTCTCAGTGAAATCAACTCTGAGAGGGAAGAACATCTATATCCATTGGGATCTTGAATTCTATCTTATCCTACAGGGTAAAGGATAAGGGAAAACTGAGGGGGGGGTGTGGGGAAAGGAGTACAAAAAGGGAGAGAAGGAGAGGGGGGAGGGAACTTAACAGACCCTAAAAAAAAACAAAAAGGGAACAAAAAGGGAGGGACCAGAAAGGGAAGCATATCAAGGGAGGGATTAGGGGGATTGATTAAAAGTAAACCACTGGTTTAAAAGGATATAGCAAAAGAAGAAAGGACAGAACTAGGAGAGGATATCAAAATGCTGGTGAATACACAAATGACAATCATAACTTTGAATGTGAATGGGATGAACTCACCCATAAAATGTAGACGAATAGGAGAGTGGATTAGAATCCAAAATCCTACCATATGTGGTCTACAAGAAACACACATGAGGTGGGTAGATACTCACAAGGTCAGAATTAAAGGCTGGAGCAAGACCTATTGGACCTCAACTGATAGAAAGAGGGCAGGAGTTGGAATCATGATATCTGACAAAGCCAAAGTAAAAATAGATCTGATTAAAAGGGATAGGGAAGGTAAATACATTCTGATAAAAGGGAGTATAGACAATGAGGAAATATCACTAATCAACATGCATGCGCCAAATGGTATAGCACCCAGATTTCTAATGGAAAAACTAGTAGAATTGAATGAGTAAATAGATAGTAAAACTATACTAGTGGGAGATCTGAACCTATCACTATCAAATTTATATAAGTCAAATCAAAAAATAAATAAGAAAGAGGTAAAAGAGGTGAATGAAATCTTAGAAAAATAATAGTTAATAGGTATATGGAGAAAAATAAATAGGTACAAAAAGGAATACATCTTCTTTTTAGTAGCACATGGTACATTCACAAAGATTGACCATATACTAGGTCACAAAAACATGGCATACACATGCAGAAAATAAAAAATAATAAATGCAACCTTTTCAGATCATAAGGCAATAAAAATAATGATCAGTAAGGGTACAGAGAGAGCCAAATCAAAAATTAATTGGAAATTAAACAACATGATTCTCCAAAATCAGTTAGTTAGAGAACAATCATAGAAACAATAATTTCATTGGAGAAAATGCCAATGATGAGGCATCCTTTTAAATTCTATGGGGATGCAGCCAAAGCAGTACTCAGGGGAAAATTTATATCCTTGAGCTCATATATTAACAAATTATGGAGGGCAGAGGTCAATGATTTGGACATGCAAATCAAAAAACTTGAAAGCAAACAAATTAACCCCCCCCAGAAGAAAACCAAATTAGAGATCCTAAAAATTAAGGGAGAAATTAACAAAATCAAAAGTGATAGAACTATTGAACTAATCAATAAAACTAGAAGCTGGTATTTTGAAAAAAAAAATAGACAAAGTACTGGTCAATCTAATAAAAAAGGAAAGAAGAAAACCAAATTAACAGTATCATAGATGAAAAGGAAGACCTCACCTCCAATGAAGAGGAAATTAAGGCAATCATTAAAAATATTTTACCCAATTATATGACAATAAATTTGCCAATCTAGGTGATATGGATGAATATTTACAAAAATATAAATTGCCTAGATTAACAGAAGAAATAGAATTCTTAAATAATCCCATATCAGAAATTCTTAAATAATCCCATATCAGAAAAATCAAAAAGACCATCAAAGAACTCCCTAAGAAAAAATCCCCAGGGACTGATGGATTCACAAGTGAATTCTATCAAACATTCAAAGAACAGCTAATCCCAATACAATACAATCTATTTGACATAGTAAGCAAAAAGGGAGTTCTACCAAATTCCTTTTATGACACAAATATGGTACTGATTCCAAAGCTAGGCAGGTCAAAAATGGAGAAAGAAAACTACGGACCAATCTCCTTAATGAATATAGATGCAAAAATCTTTAATAGGATACTAGTAAAAAGACTCCAGCAAGTGATCAAGAGGGTTATTCACTATGATCAGGTGAGATTTATACCAGGAATGCAAAGATGGTTCAATATCAGTAAAACCATCCACATAATTGACCATATCAACAAGCAAACCAACAAAAATCACATGATTATCTCAATAGACGCAGAAAAAGCCTTTGACAAAATACAACACTCCTTCTTATTGAAAACACTAGAAAGTATAGGAATAGAAGGGTCTTTCTTAAAAATAATAAACAGTATCTATCTAAAACCATAGGTCAACATCATCTGCAATGGGGATAAACTAGATGCATTCCCAATAAGATCAGGAGTGAAATAAGGATGCCCATCATCACCTTTATTATTTAACATTGTACTAGAAACACTAGCAGTAGCAATTAGAGAAGAAAAAGAAATTGAAGGTATTAAAATTGGCAACGAAGAGACCAAGCAATGACTCTTTGCGGATGATATGATGGTCTACTTAAAGAATCTTAGAGAATCAACTAAAAAGCTAGTCAAAATAATCAACAACTTTAGCAAAGTCGCAGGATACAAAATAAACCCACATAAGTCATCAGCATTTCTATATACTTCTAACTCATCCCAGCAGCAACAGTTAGAAAGAGAAATTCCATTTAAAATCACCATAGACAATATAAAATACTTAGGAATCTATCTGCTGAGACAAACATAGAAACTATGAACACAACTACAAAACACTCTCCACACAACTAAAACTAGATTTGAGCAATTGGAAAAACATTAACTGCTTATGAGTAGGATGAGCTAACATAATAAAAATGACCATCCTACCCAAACTTATCTATTTATTTAGTGCCATAGGTCAAGGATATCCAGGGAAATAATGTAAAAAAAATACAAAGGAAGGTGGCCTTGCAGTCCCAGATCTCAAACTATATTACAAAGCAGTGGTCATCAAAACAATTTGGTACTGGCTAAGAGACAGAAAGGAGGATCAGTGGAATACACTTGGGGTAAGTGACCTCAGCAAGACAGTATATGAAAAGCCCAAAGATTCCAGCTTTTGGGACCAAAATTCACTGTTTGATAAAAACTGCTGGGAAAATTGGAAGACAGTGTGGGAGAGATTAGGTTTGGATCAACACCTCACACCCTACACCAAGATAAACTCAGAATGGGTGAATGACTTGAACATAAAGAAGGAAACTATAAGTAAATTAGGCAAACACAGAATAGTATACATGTCAGACCTTTGGGAAGGGAAAGACTTTAAAACCAAGCAAGACTTAGAAAGAGTCACAAAATGTAAAATAAATAATTTTGACTACATCAAATTGAAAAGTTTTTGTACAAACAAAACCAATGTAACCAAAATCAGAAGGGAAATAACAAACTTGGAAACAATCTTCATAACAAAAACCTCTGACAAAGGTCTAATAACTCAAATTTACAAAGAGCTAAATCAATGGTACAAAAACCCAAGCCATTCTCCAATTGATAAATGGGCAAGGGACATAAACAGGCAGCTCTCAGCCAAAGAAATCAAAACTATTAATAAGCACATGAAAAAGTGCTCTACATCTCTTATAATCAGAGAGATGCAAATCAAAACGACTCTGAGGTATCACCTCACACTTAGCAGATTGGCTAACATGACAGCAACAGAAAGTAATGAATGCTGAAGGGGATGTGGCAAAGTAGGGACATTAATTCATTGCTGGTGGAGTAGTGAATTGATCCAACCATTCTGGAGGGCAATTTGGAACTATGCCCAAAGGGTGATAAAAGACTGTCTGCCCTTTGATCCAGCTATAGCACTGCTGGGTTTGTACCCCAAAGAGATAATAAGGAAAAAGACTTGTACAAAAATATTCATAGCTGCTTTCTTTGTGGTGGCAAAAAAAATTGGAAAATGAGGGGATGCTCTTCAATTGGGGAATGGCTGAACAAATTGTGGTATCTGTTGGTGATGGAATACTATTGTGCTCAAAGGAATAATGAACTGGAGGAATTCCATGTGAACTGGAATGAACTCCAGGAACTGATGCAGAGTGAGAGGAGCAGAACCAGGAGAACATAGTACACAGAGACTGATACACTGTGGTACAATCAAATGTAATGGACTTCTCCATTAGTGGCAATGCAGTGATCCTGAACAACTTGGAGGGATATATGAGAAAGAATGCTATCCACATTCAGAGGAAAAACTGTCGGAGTAAAAACACCAAAGAAAAACAACTGCTTGATTACATGGGTTGAGGGGATATGGCTGGGGATGTAAACTCTAAATGAACATCCTAGTGCAAATACCAACAATATGGAAATGGGTCCTGATCAAGGACACAGGTAATACCCAGTGGCTATGGGAGGGGTGGGGGGGAGAGGAGTGAGGAATAGAAAATGATTTTTGTAACCAAGGAATAATGTTTGAAATTGACCAAATAAAAAAATAACAGAAAAAATCAAATGATATGTAAAGTCGACTTCAAATCATAAAATCTTACATAAAAAAATATGATGTAGGATCTGGGAAACTGAGAACAAAGGGTATAATATTTAGCATCTGGGCCAGTCCTTTGGGCACTTGTATTTTATTTTTTTAATCATCATCTATTGACTTGTCATCTAGCTACTTCCTAAGCATATGTCTGGTCTTTCTCACTGGATTATAAACTCTCTGAAGACCCAAACTTATCTATCAGCAGCCACAAAGCAGCAACATTAGCTTTTAACAAAGTAATGAGAAGATGAGATAATGAGCCTGCTAGATGGTATAGTAAGGAGGGTTCAGGACTTAGATTTAGGAAGACCTTGAGTTTGAGTCCTGCCTCAGATACTCACTAGATGTGTGACCATGAACAAGTTTAACCTCTCAGCCTCAGTTTCCTCATTTATAAAATGTGGATGATAAGAGTACTTATCTCATGAAATTGTTCTGAAGGTAAAATGAAAAACAACCATACATGTAAAATGCTTGTAAACCTTAAAGAGTGATACAAATGCTGGCAATGAGGAGGAGGAGGAGAAGGAAAAGGAGAAAGAGGTGGAGGAGGTGCAGAATTGGCCCCAGTCTTTAAACCATGCACTATATTCTTTTGCTTGATACCAATCTATGTGGATTCTTGGTGAACTTTCATCAGGAAATGTGTGCAATGAAGGGGTCCTTTTCTACCTCAATTCATTGTGAGTATAAGTATTACCTGATTCTTGTCAGCTGATTGCGTGGTGACAAAGTCTTTTGATTGGCTGTTTAAGTGTGCAAAGAGGCTCTATGAGTCTTTGAAAAGAGGATTCTTTTCCCTGGTGGTCAGTGCACACAAGATTGTACTTGATAAATAAGGTGATCTGCTTTTGAGTAGATAGAAACTCTGTTTTCTTCCATTCCTTAGATAATAAGAACAATAGTAATAGCCTGCATTTATATTGTACTTACTATCTTCCAGTTCCTGCCCTAAGTACCTTACAAATATTATGTCACTTTGTCCTTACCACCATAGTCGTTTTATAGTAGGTGCTGCTATTGCTCTCATTTAACACTTAAGGAAACTGAGGCAGAGGTTACATAACTTCCTCAAATCCGTGCAGTGATTAAGTTCCTGAGGCTGGAGCTTAGGCCAGGTTTCTTTCTGACTCCTATCCACTGTGTATATCTTTTCCAGTATAATTTTGACCATGTTTGCCACTTGCACATTCAAAGGATCCCCAACTTGTCAGGACAATCTCATTGAGCTCTCTCGAGAATGGCTATGTTTTTTTTCATCCTCCTCAGCAGATGATGGAGCATAGGCTATGACAACCTTTTTGCTGATGATCACCATGAGCACTACAAGGCAAGAGGACCAAGTATCACATGAAACGACATTTCCTATTACCATTAGCCCTAAGAAGAAACCAACCCTGCCAACTCCACTATTCATCTCTGTTAGAAGAACCTGTGAAGTGTCCTTCTATTATGCTGCCACCTTTTTATGTTTTCTGGTTTCATTTATAATGAGAATGTCAAAATGAATATTGTTCAATTTCTCCAGGTCTGCATCAGCTTATTGGAGATTCTTGCATCTTGCCTCTCTTCTCTCCATTTTGTCTTCCACACAGAACTTATATTCCCAAATCAAAGATCTGACCATTTCACTTTCAAGTTTAAGAAGCTCCTTTGCCTTCAGGATAAAATAGAAGCTCCTCTATCTGGTATTTAAAGTCCTTTACAATCTGACTCGAAGCCTGATTACATTTTAATCCCCGTTCTGTACTCAATAATTTCAATAATCAACAAATATTTAAGTGCTATATGCCAGGCACTGTGTGAAATCCTGGGTATGCAAATAAGAAAAAGAAAGACAGTCTCTGACCTCAAAGAACTTAAAGTGTATTGGGGAAGATGATACAGAAGAAACAGGGGTTGGGGCACCACCCCAGACCCTTGATGGAAAATGAAGAGTCACCTAGAAAGTTCTGAACCCTCTAAAATTTTGGAAGAATTTATTGTTCAGCCTTCCAATTAGAGGGGAGAGGCAACTGGGGGTGCTGGGGGGGGGTGTTGAGTATCAGAGTTTAGTCAATCTATGTGATGATGAGATTTTAAATGATGGGCTTATCTTGAGAAAACAATGATGCTTGTGGGAATTTATATCACCTTTAGCAACAGCTATTTCAGCAATACCATACTAGTTGCTGTTCTCTATACATGATATTCCATCTTCCTCCTCTATTACCTTTGTCTAGGCTTATGTCAATATTTGGAACAATGCCTGCACCCTCCTCACTCTCTTAGAACCTCTAGCTCCCTCAAGGCTCAGTTTTAAGTGCCAACTTCCTTAAGGAATATTTCCAAATTTCCCCAGTTGTTACTGATTCCTTCCCGCACCTCATTATTTAGAACATAGATCATAGATTATTGACACAAATGGATGAAAATAGATATGTACCAAGTAACTTTAAGAATAAAATTAAATATCATGTAGATATAAGAATGTAGAGACAACTACATATTTGTATCACCAGCATCTAGCACAATGCCTGGCACATAGTAGGCACTTTAAGAAATGTTTTAAGTTGAACTGAATTTATTTAGTTCTTATATCCACATATTGTCAGCCATATAGGCTGAGTCTCTCACCAAAGGTTGTTATTGGCAACTAGGCTCATGTAGACACAGCCACCAAGAGCAACTCTTTCACCAAGAATAAATTTGTGGTGTGAGGCCCTAGCAGGTACACCAGGTTCTTCTTACTCTGGGTGATAGTAGTGCCCTGTCCTGACCCCAACTCTCATTTCATCTGAAAATAAAAATAAATAAAAATTAGAAAAAATAGATAAGGAGATTGAAAAAGGTTAAGTGACTTACCCAGAATCACACAGCAAGAAACTGTCTGAGACAGGATTTGAATGTAGGTTGTACCACCTGTTTTATCTTAGAGGCATGAAGGAGCCATTACAGATTTTTGAGCTAGCACATAGCTCAGTCCCTGGTATATAGTAAGTGCTTAATAAATGTTTATTAAGGAGAAAAATAACTTAGTCTGAGTTGTGCTTTAAGAAAATTAATTTGGTTGCTATGTAAAGTATTAGGAAGGAGAAAGAGTAACAGGAGTAGCAGTAATTAGAAGACTATTAGTCCAGGTGAGACAAGTAAGAAGTGATAACATCCTGAGCTAGAGTAGTATGAGCAAGAAGGAGGAAGTGGTGCTAAACAAATTATGATACCTAAATGCAATGGAATGTGACTGTGCTATAAGGAATGACGTATGTGATGAATACAGAGAAGCATGGGAAGATCTACATAAAATGATAAAGAATGAAATGTACAGAGCCAAAAAACCCAGAAAATTATCAAAAGTGAATGTTGTCAAATTATAAACAAGCAGAAATGAGAGAACACTCTCAATTAACTCCTTTGAGGAGATGAGAAACCTACAGGTCTTTCACATTGCCTATGATTTTAGACTTTCTCAATGTATTAATTGGTTGTGCTGATTTTTATTTCTCCTCCTCCTCCTCCTCCTTCTTCTTTCCTCCTCCTCCTCCTCCTCCTCCTCCTCCTCCTCCTTCTTCTCCTTCTTCTCCTTCTCCTCCTCCTTCTTCTCCTTCTCCTTCTTCTCCTTCTTCTCCTTCTTCTTCTTCTTCTTCTCCTTCTTCTTCTTCTTCTTCTTCTTCTTCTTCTTCTTCTTCTTCTTCTTCTTCTTCTTCTTCTCCTTCTTCTCCTTCTTCTCCTTCTTCTCCTTCTTCTCCTTCTTCTCCTTCTTCTCCTTCTTCTCCTTCTTCTTCTTCTTCTTCTTCTTCTTCTTCTTCTTCTTCTCCTTCTTCTCCTTCTTCTCCTTCTTCTTCTTCTTCTTCTTCTTCTTCTTCTTCTTCTTCTTCTTCTTCTTCTTCTTCTTCTTCTTCTTCTTCTTCTTCTTCTTCTTCTTCTTCTTCTTCTTCTTCTTCTTCTTCTTCTTCTTCTTCTTCTTCTTCTTCTTCTTCTTCTTCTTCTTCTTCTTCTTCTTCTTCTTCTTCTTCTTCTTCTTCTTCTTCATTCTTGTCCTTCTCTGTCTGTGAGATAGAGAGCAGAGATACTGGGGTAAAGTATGGTAATGTAAAAAAAACAAGATGCATCAGTTAAAAATCCTTTAATAAAGAAAAGAAGAGAGTGGATGGAGAGATTTGTGAAGATAGAATTGGTATGACTTGGCAACTGATTGACTATAGAGGGTGAGGAGAAGGGAATAGCCAAAGATAACTATGATGTTGTGAATCTGTGGATAATGCTCTCAATATATTCTATTGAGAATGCTCTCAATATAAACAGATATTTTAAAGAGTAGTGGGTTTGGGGGACAATAAATTATTTTGGAGAGAGCAATATAATATCTATCTAGGTGGAGATTCTAGGAGACTATATCAATTATAGAACTGACTGGAACATGAGAGACATGAAAGGATGTATAGATTTGGGATTCATCTGCATGAAAAATGATCATTGCCCCCACAGGAGCTGATGAGATCATTAAGCACGAGCATAAGGAGAGAAAAGAAAGCTCAAGATAAAACTTGTATTGGAATGTCTACTTAAGGCCCAAAAGGAGGTTATTACATTACCCTAAGTCACAGAAGTTTTGAATAACTAGCTCACCTGTAATTATAGGTGAGCAATCTTAAGTCAGTGAATCTTCAGGATTCTTATAAAACCTTGCTTGTTTAAAACTCCACTCTAACCTTCCATTTCAGTAAGCAACATCCACTGGCCCTTAATGTAATCACAAAGGCAAAACCCACATTTGAGAGATTTTTTCCTGATCTACAGGTAAAGAAATATACACAGGTAAAATATATTTTCACTTGCTTGCTTCAATAAACATGAAATTCTATAAGATAAGAAATTGTGTCAAATCCATGAAACCCCAGGCTAGATCCTAAGAGTTCATTCCTTAAATAAGATTAAGACTAGTGAAAAAACCAAAACACCTGAAAGGAAGAATGGAGAACAAGAAATAGCACTTTATCTCCCCACCAATTAAAATGCCAGGAAATTCAAAGTAGATAATGAGAAGTAAAATTCACTAATAGCACTCCAGAAGAAAATATAAGATATTGGAGATAGCCAGTTGGACCTGTGTTGTTTCTATATACAAATGTTAATGATACTATATGCCATCATGTAACTAACTACACACCTGAAGAGTCCAATTACATACGTAGAAGGGGGCCAAAGACAACTATATCTCACTCTAACTAGAACCATCTAGTTATGGATATTGCACCTTTGTGGATGTCACCAAAAGTGGACCCAAATATATGTGTGAGTTGTGTTTTTTGAGGTTGAAGAGGAGCATAGTGATTTATTATTAAGCAAATCACAAACGTGAGAAAAATTTCTTACCTCATTCACCTTGGCAGAAGTTGTTTTCTGTTAGCCAGATGCTATGAACTAGTCTTCTACCATCCCAAAACATATATACTTAAGGAGTGGGAGAAAGATCTCTCAATGCTTTGAATTCATAGGTGACAAAGAATAATCACATTAAGCCCTAGTATATTTCCTGATGAAATCTGTAGTCTAACCATATACACTAGAAAAATAAAGTAGAGGAAAAATTAATTTGGCCCAGATAAAGACATGAACATGAACAAACAACCTTTCAAATTAGTCATTTAAAATATGTATCATGGATAAATAAAATACATAGACAACCAGAAAGGAAGAAAATGAATCAAGAATAAAAAATTAAAAAGTAGTGCTTTTGCTACTTGCAAATTCAGTCTTGGCATTGGAAAGGATTTCAAAAACCATCTAAGTACTTGAATAAGAAACTCCTTTATTATGTTTGGGAAAAATACTTTCTCTAGTAACTAACTTTCACTTGAAAAAAATCAGGGATTGTATCTTGCAAAAGGCCATCTGATTTTTGGAAAGTTCTACTGAGACGTTTCTTATATCAAGCTGAACTACCTCCCCATAACTTCAACTCCTTGCTCCTATTCTCCATAACTTAGCTGAACCAGTCTAATCTCTCTTCTCCATGGTAGCCTGACATCTCCATTAACTCATCTCTTCTCTAGAATAAGCACCTCCATTTTCCTTAGTTGATTTTTTAGACATAATGGTTTCCCTGTCCTCATTCTGGATGCATTCCAATGTATCCTCCTTTGGCTACATGCCAGTTTATCAATGACCTAAAAATGTGATAACCATAACTGAGCTCAGTACTCCAAATGTGGTCTGACTTGAAGCTTTGTTCTGGCCACTGCATTTCAAATGACATGGATCAATATTACGTAAGTCTTGGCTGTCATATTATACTTTTGATTTATATTGTTTGTAGTTCACAACCTTCCCTGGATCATTTTCTCATGAATTGCTATCTAGCTGTTTTTAAAATTTATCTATTTTTCTCTTTATTTCATTTTTGAAATTTCTTATTTTTAAAGCAAATGTTGAGTTTATATTTACCCATCTTTTGTGTTATCTTATTTGAGTCAGACTGTTATTGTAGACTATTAAGATAAGATCCCTTTTTTAAGATCCTAATTCTGTTATGCATCCTGTTAGTTATTCTTCTAAATTTTGCCTGTTGTTTGCAAACTTAAACATATTAGCTCAGGAAAAGTACTCTCCTCTTTCCTACACCAATGTCTCTTCTCTCATGATCTTTATTAGTTGGAATGAACAATACAAATAGATTTGACCTTTCTCAACTAACAAATGGTCAAAGAATATTAACAAGAAATTTTCACAAGAAAAAATCCAAGCTATCAATAGTCATGAAAAAAAATGTTCCAAGTCACTAATAATTAGAGAAATACGGATGAAAACAAATTTCAGATGCCACCTCACACTTATTAGTTTGACTAACATGACAGACAAAGAAAATGACAAATGCTAGAGGGGGAGGGGAATGGATAAACTAATCCTACCAACAAATGTTGGTGGGGTTGTGAACTGGTTGAATCATTCTAAAGAACAATTTGGAACTATGTCCAGAAAACTATTAAATTCTACATGTTCTTTGTATCCCAGATATTTATTTCAAAAAGATCAAAGAAAAAAGTAAAGGACCATGTGTGCAAAAATATTTATAAAAGCCCTTTTTGTGGTGGCAAAGAATTGGAAATTGAAGGGATACTCATCAATTTCAGAATGACTGGACAAATTATGGCATATAATTGTGATGGAAACTATGGTGCTGTAAGAAATGACAAGGGAGATGGCTTTCTAACAATCTGGAAAGACTTAAATGAGCTGATGAAAAGTGAAGTGAGCAGAACCAGGAGAAGATTGTACACAACAGCAATATTGTAATAATGATTAACTGTGAAAGATTTAGTTGTGATCTGATACAGACTTGGTGAACTCAGTGCATATTGAAGCATACTTTTTTACCTTATTTTTCTTCTTTTCTTTTTCTTTTTTTTGCAACATGGCTAATAAGGAAATGCATTTTGCATGACTTTATATGTATCATATTGTTTGCCTTACAATGGGTTGATGAAGCACTGGAGGGAAGTAGAAAATTTGGAAATCAAAATTTTAGAAAATGAATGTTTAAAATAAGTCAATAGATAAATGAATGAAGATAAATAGAAAGATAAACAAATAGATTTCATCTCCTGGCAAGTCTACCATAAGGACTTAGCAAAATAATTAGTGCTAATGAAAAAGAAAATGGTTATGGAGTCAGAGAAGCAGGAACTCTAAGCCTTATTAGCTATATAAGAATCTGGTTGTCTCTTGAAGATGACTTATGAAACTTCATCCAAATTAATGAAAAATAATTTTGAACTAAACAGGACAAAGGATAGATTCCTATGATATTCCATTAGAGACCTCCCTCCAGATTGAAGTCTATTCATCAATGACTAAACTTTGATCCTCATCATTGATTTAATTGGGTGTCTTCTTATCTGAAACATTATCTAGCTCATATCTTTACATCTTATTCATAAGGATATTATGAGAAAATTTATCAAATGTCTTGCTGAAATCTAGATGTATTGTAACTATAATATTATTTGGATCTAGTAAGACTTTCAATAATGAAAGGAAGTATCATAACTTGTTCTTTTTGAACCTGTCTTGGTTTCTAATGATCACACTGCTCATTTTCCTTACAAAGTAACTATAAAATTATGTTCCAGATGTCACCAGGGATTGCATCATCATCATCATCATCATTATCATCATCATCATCATCATCACCATCACTCTTCTTTTCACACTATCTGCCATATTTGGTTCCAATTCCATCATCATCTTCATCATGTTCTACTCAGGATAAACTTCTGCCAGATAAAGTCACCACTAGGAAATTCATCATCATAGATATTGCTTCAGTTTTGCTACTCATACCTCATCAATACCCTCAGCTGCTTCTGCTTCTCTGATTGGAAAGTGGGGCAAAAAACTCCCCTATAGGATCCCTCTATTGAAGCTCAACATTCCAACCATCTTTTCACTTGTCACCAGGTGCTCTGTTTGGTTTTTTACTTTATCATGATCTTCATTATGCCCCTGTGCAGGCTACCCTCTGTCATTTCCCTTTCCAGCATATCCTCTTTTCAACTTCCTTTACTGTATTTCTTCCCCTGTTAGATTGTAAGTTCTTTGAGGTCAGGGAATATTTTTTCTTTTTATTTGTGTGCCTAGTGCTTAGCACAGGGCCTGACACATGGTAGGCACTTAAAATTTTAATCTCAAACTCAGAGATGTTAAGTGTTTGGCCTAAAATTATCGAGTCAAATTAAGTCAAGAAGCATCTGTTAAATGCTTACATATTGTGTCAGACATTGTGCTAAGTTCTGGGAATACAAACAAAAGGAAAAAGAAAGATTATACATGTCCACAAGGAGCTTCTGTTATAATGGGGGAGGTAAACACATAAAAGGAGGCTGAAAAAAAGGAGGAGATGTGATGAAAAGAAAGAGAGAGATGAAGGTCTCTGACAATGACATTGTAGAAAATGTCTGGGAGAGTCAGGAGTGCATCCTGGAGAAGATTAAAAACATGAGTGACCTGAGTGGCTTCCTTAAAATTAAGGTTCTGAGAGGAACTAGACAATCCGAGGGAAAGGCAGCAGGGGTAGAGAGTAGTTCTAATGTATGTGGTCCAGGGGTGATGTGAGCTTCCAGGAGGAAGAGGTTTCTGGGGCCTTATAATATATAGACTATAGAAAGTCCAGGAGAACCAGGAATGCAGCCTGGAGAGGAAAGTACAGAACTAATAAGTGAGGGAGCAAAGAACTGACTCTCCCATTTGTCTGTGTCCTATGGAAACATTCTTATTCTCCATGATTATTAAAGTTCACTGACAATAACTCAGCAGTCATCATCACAAGTTCTTTCAAGAATTCCTTGGATGTAGTTGCTCTGAATAGGATGCCCTAAACTTGAAGGAGACAAAAAAACATCTAAGTGCTTTTTTTTAAATCATCTATTCATTACCTTAATTTTTAAGTCCCTCTTCAATTAAAAAAAAAGTTTCGGCCATGCATATTTAAACAAAAATCATAGTCATTTTTGAACATTACCTCTCCTTCCCTACAAATCCCTCTTAATTATTTCTCCTATTCTGCCCAATACAAAGAGCAATATGAATGGCAGATAAAATAGAAGCAAAGTAAAAACGATAATATTTCTAAGCTTCCCTTTCAAAATGTTCTTCAGGATCAAGCTTACAGCCACTCATATGGGAAGGTAGCTTTTTATTTATTTGCATTTGTTGAGGAAGTGGGAGGATAATATAGCTAGACCTGAATTGATCCCAGATGCCATCTAGTTCATACCCTCACTTCACAGATGAAGCAACTGAGGTAAGAGGTAAAGAGATTTCCCTAAAGTCACAGGGAAACTAAAGGACTGAGGCAGAATATACATCGAGAGTGTTCTATTGCACAGGTATTGGAAAAGGTAAGCTCCAGAAATGTTTTGAGCAATGAGGGTACCATATTAGAATAAATGAATAGCTTCCCAGGGTTATTTGATGGACTTAACTCATTTTGATGAGAACAGCAGTGTGACATGATGGCTGGAGAGTTGGACTTGAAATTAAGAACTGAGTTAAAATCCAACAAATTATGTTGCTTCACAGATCTCTTCACTTCTTTAAGCCTTAGTTTTCCCATCTGTCAAACACAGATAATAAGTGTAGCACCTACCTCACGGAATTGTGAAACTCAACAAATAATGTATCCCCAGTGCTTAGCACAATGTCTGGCGCAGAGTAGGTGCTTAATGAAGGTGGATTGAATTGAATATAAATAGCTCTTGCATATCAGATAGAAAATAAGTCAAGTTGCTTTATAGTGCCATGGCATACCTCCTTATTATTCATCCCTCATTACAAATGGTTCAAGTTCTAGCCCTGCTCCTCACAATTTCCATGATGTTATATGAGTCGCTTTCCCCTCCAGGCCTCTATGAATTAAAAGTGTTGGACCAGATGACCCCTAAGGACCCTTGCAGCTCTGATCTTCCATGATTCTATGATTCCAAGACGAGCCCAGGATTGTGCACATGAGGATTTAATACATGCTTATTTAATGAATGAATTCCTATGGAAGTAGGCCTGAAAGCATCAAAACAAGCCAATGGGTCAGAAACAATTCTGAGAAGACTTCCCTTTCCTGATTCCCCCAATACAGGCCTTATTCTGAAGAAGTATCCTAAATGATCACCCTCGTGCAAATATCAATAATATGGAAATAAGTCTTGATCAAGGACACATGTAAAACCCAGTGGAATTGCACATAAGAAAGTAACCTTTAGAAGTCAGAGAAAATGGCTGACTATATCACTCTTGCTTTGGAATCTAACTCTGGGACTCCCTTGCTACCTAGATTCAGAAAGGCCAAAGAGGTGTCATAGGCCTCAATCTCCCCATCTAGACAATGGGAACAAAAAGCATTTACCTCCCTCATGAGCTTTGCTACATGAATATTTATAGGGGGCTCTGGAATCCTGGGATCCTATAAAAATGCAAAGTACGATTATTATTAATGATACAGTTAGCAAGAAGGACATTTGTTATTTCTACTCAATTGGTTTCTCCCCGGGAGGAGAAACAATTTTTTTTTGACATAGTATTAATATGCCATCTTTGCAACTTTGATCGTCTATCATTTCCCTTCTGAGAAAGTTGTGCCACTGTGGGATATAGCACCCTCACTTTTTCCTTTTTGATTTGGGTCATGAGCAGAACCAAAAATGCCTCTTACTGTTGGATGAAATACACAACTGATCTTTCTTTGACTCTGGTATCAGGAAATTATTTATTAGGCTCAAGGATGTTCAGTTAGGTGACTTCCTTTTGAGTTGGGCTATTTACAGGTCAGTTCAGCACCACCAGCTCATAAATTCAGTTTACTTTACAAACCTGTATTCACCTGGAACTAAGCGGAATTTATGATCATTACCATTGTTGTTGTTGTTATTGCCAAAGGGAGAATATGTTTCCTACTGTAAGACATCTTCCTCAAGCCTATGATCACCATTGTTCCTTGGACAAATGACTGGCCGGCATGGGGGAGCTGTTTTGTTTCACCCAACTTGGGCTTGTCGAATTTACAGGAAATATGGCAACCAGTTGGGGATTTCCCCCATAATGATGTACTCTCCCTTAATAAATCTGAATTGATTCCAATTTGGATTTCTGAGATGAAAGGGCTTTCTGTAATTATCTACTTTCCTACGCCCTTCAGTGACTACCTTGTCTTTTCCCCCCACTCTTCCCCCACCAGCAACCCCAAGCCCTACCCCGCCTTCCCCTCCTCCTTAAGAAGACTTTCCCAGGTCCCTCTTGGCTGTGGTTGAACGACGTTGGCTCATGTCCATACTGCAACAAAGACCTGGCATTCCAGCTGTCTGCGTCTAATCTCCAGTGTCAGCTCTTGTTAATGTGTGAGCGTGAAATCAGAGGGGGCAGAGCTGCATGGAATATTAAAACCATGATCAGAATTCCACTGAAATGCTGAGAGTCTGCAAGCACCATTAGAAGTGGCTGTCAAATCACGGCTCCCGCATTAAATAAAAGAAAAGATTTCTATCAGAGGAAAGTACAATCAGTGAATCGCTGAGCTAAATTAGCATTTTTTCAATTGGAGATCGAAGTTGATTTATTGTTCTACACGACATTAATGTAACTGTGTGCTTGACCTGCTAAGGCAGCTAATTTTTCATTTAAATGGTTTCTTTCCTCCTCGACGCAGAGGCTGCAATCATATTTCAACTTTGCAGAGTGATCAGAAAAGTCGTGGAATGCTGCTGAAATGTCTTCGGGTGGCCTTCCCTTTCTCTCTCCTCCCCTCCTCTCTCTTGCTCTCTCCTCCCCTCCTCCTCCTCCTCCTCCCTTCCCCTCTCTCGCCTCTCATCTCCCCTCCCCTTCTTCCCTATCTCACCAGCCCTCCCTACCCCCACCTCATGGCTGGTGGTCAAGGTCACATAGGAAAAGTAATCTCAAAGCCAGCGACTTCAAAGCCTTCCTTAAAGAAGCCACTACAGAAGCCCATTGAATGAAAAAGGGAATGGGGAAGATGGGGGGCTTGGGGTGGCTCCTCCTTGTTCATATCCTCAGACTCAGCCAGAGGACCCTCTTTAACTGCATGGTCAAGTGTAGCCCAACCTGGGGCAACGGTGGTCCCTTCCTCCCCCTTTCAGCCTGACAATGTGTGCTTCTGCCTGGGTCCCGTCCCCCGCCCCTTACACCGCGCCTGAAGATAATATACATTTCCAATTAGCAGCCCACATTCTAGTCATGTTCTCCTTTACTGCCCTAACTATCTTCCTTTTGCTAAAAAGCCCAGCCTTCGCTAATGAAATCCTGCAGTTCTCTTAATCCGAGATACAATGCTGCTTTTCTCTCTCAGGCCCTCCCTAACATAAAACTACAGTTACCCAAGCTCCCCACTTCTATTAAGATTCCTTGTCATTCGTCTTTCATTACATACCTGATGTAGCACAGTAGCAGTCAAAGTTCCCAGCAGCTGAGGCAAAGTATGCAATTACATTTGTTTCCCAGGGCGGGCTCCCTTTTTTCTCTCTTTCTCTCATTCCCTGTCTGTCTCTCCGTCTCTGTCTCAGTCTCCCTTTCTCCCCCTACACACACACACACACACACACACACACACACACTCTCCAATTTTAATGACTCATAATCGGCTTCTTTATGGAAACAGCAGCTAATACTATTTAACTAACATCTATAATGTGGAGATGGAAGGTACCCAGAGACCCTCTAGTCTAATCTGCTCATTTTACAGGGGAGGACATCAAGGAAATGACTTACCCAAGGTTGTAAGCAGTAAGAGGGCAGACTTGAGATTCCAACTTATGTCTTTCTCAATCCAGAGCCAATGGTCTCCTTGGGGTTTCCTTGGAATTAGGGATGATGGAAAGGCCTGGAGGAAACCCAGGTAGAACTAAATTTCAGGAGAAAACCAAACTGCCTCTGAAGAATTCAGTGCATATGGCAGGAAAGAAGGGGATATAGTTGTCATTCACCTTCCGTCCCTCCTCATAAAAATATTTTAATAATATGTGATATATAAATTTATATATATGTATATATATTATATGATATATAAATATGTATTATATATGAATATATAATATAAATATATTTTAATAAATACATTTATACATAAATATTAGTTAATATGAATTAAATATATTTATATATAAAATATATAAAACCAAAATTTATAGTTTATATAAATATATTTTCTACAAATATATTTATACATAAATATAAGTTAATATAAATTAAATATAGTTATATATAAAAATATAAAAGCATAAATCTATAGTTTAAATATGTTTTCCATAAACATATTTACACATAAATATAAGCTAATATAAATTAAAAATAGTTATATATAAATCTATAAAAACATAAATATATAGTTTAAATATATTTTTCATAAATATATCTATATATAAATATAAGTTAATATAAATTAAATATATTTATATATAATATAAGTATATAGTTTATATATGTTTATCTACATATAGATATATGAATAAATTTATATAGTATATATACATGCTTATATATACTTATATGTATTTATATTGCTTTTGAAATGAAGCAGACCTTAAACTGATAACAGTTATTAACTTTGTGGAGATTTTAATATTTATAGTGGGAGTGATCAGGTGAATGGCCTGGAGAACCCTTTGGTTCTCCTTGGAAAAGTCGATGGTCATTTTCATCTCTAAAAGGGCAGTCTCTGGCCCAGGATACAGAATGGCCACAGCTGGTTTTCATGACCTGGTTTCTAAGATAGATGGCGTTATTCTAATGGGCAGGGGGGGGGGAAGAAGCAGGCTGCCCTCCAACCCCTATCACAATTGCCACTAATTGGTACCCCTTCCTTAGACCAGAGACCATGGAGTGAATGGGCCAGAAGGACTGATCTCTCCTTTGACCCCATGGCAGGGTCAACATAGGTCAAGAGTTGAAGCTTTTGGCAAAGGGTGGTATGGCTAGGAGGTGAGGAATGAGCATGGCTTGTCACTATTTATCTCCCAGTAGTTTCAGCTGGTTGTCTACCTAGTACCTTCTCAATCCAAGCAGAAAACCTCCCAGTGATAATTATCATTGTAGCTAACTACTAATTAAAACGAAAACAAGACAATGGGGCATTCCAGCCTGCTTTGGGTCTTCCAAAGACAATGGAAGTCCTTGACTTTTCTACCCATTTCTGTCCCCAAATTTTCTTCATTCTAGTTCCACAGAAGTTCTGTGTTATCAAAGGATAAACAAGCTGCCCTGTGCTGTGCACCACGATCCATGTTAATCGATCATGATAGGGAAAGAAGCACTGAATATTTCCTGCAGACTTCCCATTTTGAAAAGTCCACTCGTACAATGCTAGCATCCTATTGTGACTGCTTAGGCAGCTTGGAATGGTGGATGAAGTATTCATCTTGCAAAGACCTTACTAACTATGTGACCTGGGCAAGCCATAACCATTTGGGCCTCAGTTTCTTCACCTGAAAAATATGAGCATTCGATTTTCATCCACTAAGGTCCCTTCTAGTTTTAGATTTCTATCACAAGTTTTCAAAGGCTCTGCCAGCTCCTCCAGGTCAAGCCTTCTGTTTTCCTGCTCTTCTCAACTCCACTCGACATCTCCTCCCATCCCCTTCCAATTATTTACTTGTGAGTACAAATTTCCTAATGGAAATGACCATTATATATTCCCAATGACCATTCCCATATGGTTCCAGTTGTCTTCTTGTTTAGAAAACCCACAGAAAATCAAGCCCTAGTGGCTGAATGGCATCAATGCAGTCTCCAAAGTGCCCTAACTTGCTTTCAGTGAATTCATTTATACCTCAAAGAAAGTTTGGTTCATGATGAACCAAAGGCTGGATATTTAGAGTGGCTTTTCAGCTTGTAAGCCCTCCCTCTCATCCCATGCACTACGTGGGAGGGATTTGTTTAGCGTGGGGCAAGCATATTTTTGTTTGCATTTGCTTAGCACGTTGCTGTCGCACATTTTGCTATCAAATGTAAAGTCATCTGCATGCGCCGGTTGTGCAGTTAAAGAAGAGTCAAAACAACTGTCAGGCGGGTTGTCAGCCACATGGCCTGGGCAGATTGTTATATCCTTTTCCCATGCCTGGTGCCACTCTCTTCCACCACCCCCTAAACCTCTACCCTAACCCTCTGAGGGTTGGCTTTTCAATGAATTTCATCATGCAGGCAGGGGCTGCTTCAAATATAAGTTCAAATCCATTTGACTAGCAACGTCTATACTCTTCAAAGATCCTGTGGCCAAGCTACTCAAGTCATGAGCCAACCTGTGCACTGCACTATTAGGTTTGCAACCAGGTGAAAAGAGCATCTGCTTTCCCTTCCCTGCCTCCTCCTCAAACCCTCTATTGGATGTTGATAGGATTGCAAGAGGATTTGGCAATAAGCCCAGCAAAAAAGTAGCACATTTTTGAACCCAGATGGCAATCATCTGGAAACATCCCTGCTTGTTCAAGTCTATCTCCACATGACAGAGATCCAGTCTATAGACAGCCCCCAAACAACAACTTGGCCTAGCAGAGAGAGCCTGGATTGGAGGGAGACCCACATTCATGTTCCTGCTCTACTTTTTAATGGCTGCAAAGACCTTTGGCAAATCACTTCACCTCTGGAGCATCAGTTTTGTCTCTTTTTAAAATTTTTTTTGGTTTATTTTTCTTAAGAAATGACTCCATGGATTTCTATGTGAACTGGAAAGACCTCCAGGAATGGATGCAGAGTGAGAGGAGCAGAACCAGGAGAACATTGTACACAGAAACAGATACACTGTGGCACAATCAAATGTAATGGACTTCTCCACTAGCAGCAATGTAATGATCCAGGACAATTCTGAGGGACTTATGAGGAAGAACCCTATCCACATCCAGAGAAAGAACTGTGGGAGCAGAAATGCAGAAGAGAAACATTTGCTTGATCACATGGTTCACTGGGGATATGATTGGGGATGTTGACTTTAAATGATCATGCTAATGCAAATATTAATGATATGGAAATAGGTTTTGAACAATAATATATGTATAACCAAGTGTAATTGTTTGTCAGCTCCAGGAGGGGGGACGGAGGAGGAGTGGGGAAAATCATGAATCATGTAACCATGGGAAATATTCTAAATAAAATTTAAAGAAAAGAAATGACTCTATGTTCAAATATTCCATCAATAATGTCATTACTAAATTGTTTTTATAAAGCTTTACAAAGTCAAGTTTTAGAAAAGCAAAGGCAAAAAGATATTCTCTCTTTGTGTGTGGCAGGAGAAGGGAAGGGATGGTATCAATACTTGTATTGCCTACCATGTAAGTTTTATGTGAATAAGGGGTTTGAAGAATGTGTCATTGTGATTTTGAGGCAATCCAGTTTTTAAAAGCTCTGGTAGCTTTTCCACATCCTGACAAGTTAGAAAACCTTCAACAAGGACTTTAGTGATATATAATATCATATTGTATATTGTCCAAGGACTAGTCTGGCTCATTATAGAGGGAAATCATCACCTCAAACAATGATTTTTATTTTTATTTGGGGGGACAGAGCACAATCTTCCACTAATGTGTATATTGGCGGTGATGGAGGTTGTTGTGAGGAGGTGACAGAGCCACGGCTTTGTGGCAGTGTTGTGAATCAGTCCCTAAAGATGAATTAGTTTCTGTTGAAGTAGCTTGATTAGAAGATACTACAATTAGTCTTGGGAGAGCTCTAAAGGTTCATGGAGGAGGAATTCACCTATATGAATAATAATGATGATAATAAATAATTCATATTTGTAAAGATCTTTAAGGTATCCAGAATACTTTCCTCATGACAACCTTGAGCATTAGATAATACAAGTATTAATCCATTTTACAAAAGGTACACACACAAGAAACTTGAACTGAAATACTGTACACAGAGCAAGTAATTGTCAACGTTAGAATTTAAAACCAGCTGTGTCCTTACTCCAACTTCAATAATCTTTCTACTTAGGCACACTTTTTCATGACTTTAGTAGTAGTAGTAGTAGTAGCAGCAGTAATGGTAGTAATAGTAATAGTAGTAGTAGTTGTTGTTGTAGTAGAACTAGTAGTAGTAATAAGGGCAGCTAGTTGGTATAGAGGATAGAGTGCTGGACTTAGAATGAGGAAGTCTTTTTTTCTAAATTCAAACCTGACCTCAGACACTTCCTAGCTATGTGACCCTGGGTAAGTCTCTTAACTCTCTTTGTCTCAGTTCCTTATCTATAAAATGAGCTGGAGAAAGAACCACTCCAGTATCTTTGCCAAGAAAACTCTAAATTAGGTCATGAAGGGTTGGACACAAGTGAAATGATTGAACAACAACCACAAAAAATTATAATAGTGCATTTAAAAAAACCCTTACCTTCTGCCTTAGAATCAATACTATATATTAGTTCCATGGTAGAAGCGTGATAAGAGCTAGGCAATGAGGGTTAGGTGACTGACCAGGGTTACACATCTGGTAAGTATCTGAGGTCAGATTTGAACTCAGAACCTCCTGACTCCAAGCCTGGCTCTCAATCCACTGAGCTACCCAGCTACTCCCTGTAATAATAGTATTAATAGAAATAGTAGTAGTAATGTAATAACAATAATAGTAATAGAAGAAATAGTAGTCATAGAAATTGTGGTAGGAATAGAAACTGTTATAGAAGTAAAGTAAGTGGCAAAGCATTCCAGTCTTTGCCAAGAAAACCCCAGTGAAGGTCATGAAGAGTCAGACATGACTGAAATGACTGAACAACAGAAGGTAACCATGATGCCCCAGGCTGATTTTACTGAGTCCCACAAGGACTTGCCTTCAGAAGAAATGCTGTTGCCTTTCCATTCCTTCCAGCACGCCAGAACTTTATCTATTCTGCATTACATGCCATCAGGATCCATCTCTTTGCTAATTCTTGGAGTATTTTTCTAGCTTCCCAATTGGTATCCCTACCTCAAAGTTCTCATCTCTTAAACTTACCCAATCACCACCATTAGAGGAAATTATTTTATATACAATAAAGTATTCTATTAATCTGAGTTATTCTAAATGAATAGTCATTTCTCTGTTCTAAAAACTCTCAATGACTCCCTATTGCCCAGCAAATAAATTTAATATTAATTAACCCAAATTTCAAGTTCTTCTCATTCTGGCTTCAATCTATCTTTTCAACCATATACAACTATTTTCCATTTCCTTCCCTAATAAATTCTCTGGTCCCATAAAATTAGTTTCCCAATTCTTTTAACAACCTGGAATCATTTGAGTCTTCCAGTGAATACCAAGAACAAGAATAACAATGAACAACAAAACTTTCTATATATGTTAAGTCAAGAGGAAGGTTGAAGGGGGATAGCTGGTTGGCTCAGTGGATTGAGAGCCAGACCTAGAGATGGGAGCTCCTGGGTTTAAATCTGGCCTCAGACACGTTCTAGCTGTGTGACCTTGGGCAAGTCACTGAACTCCCCTTGCCTAGCCCTTACTGTTCTTCTGCCTTGGAGTCAATATATTGTATTGATTCTAAGATAGAAGGTAAGGGTTTAAAAAACAGGAAGGTCAAAGGAACTAACATTCAATCATAAGAAATGGTGGAGAGAAGGCAGAACTACTCGACTTTTTCTTTTTACTTGTTTCCTCTCCTAAAACCAATAACCTTCAGTCTAGGGAGTATAAAAATATATATTAATAGGTAATATAAAATATATATTAATAGAGAATAGACAACAAAGTTAAGAAAATTAATGTCAAGAAACATTTAGCTGTTATCTAAATGATGACATCAAGAAAGCAAAACAAATAAACCATATCATGGTGAAGTCAGATATGACCATGGAGCCATAGAATAACCATAATAACCACAGAATAATAATATAGACTAACCATAGAGATTAGGAGAGATCCCATAGCTTTGGAGATGGTATCTATTTTTCTGATTTTCAGCAAGTGAAGTGTGTGGATTCTTCCAGCTATAGCTTCATGGAATTGGCTTCTTTTCCTGGCAAATATTTAGTTTGCATTATCAAAAGGATAATTCAGGAGTGCTTAGAACACAAAGCAGTGATTCCTAATCCCTACAAAGGTTCATCAAGAACAAGGCATGCCAGCTTAACTTCTAACTTCACCTGCTTTTGGGGGCATAATTATTTGACTCATAACAAGGGAAATGCACTCTTTGTCTCTGTCTCTGTCTCTGTCTCTGTCTCTTTTTCTCTCTCTCTCTCTCCACACACACACACACACACACACACACACACACACACACACACACACACATAATACTTGTATTTCACTAATACTTTGATAAAATTTTTCATTGTGTCCTTTTGGGCAAAATGGAGAGATGTGGGCTAGATGATGTTTTATGGATTCACAAATAATTTGATGACTAGACGCAAAGAAGGGTGATTATTGGAAAAACAACAAAGAAAGGGGTCTCTATTGTAACATCACAGGGCTCTGACCTCATTCACATTTTATCCATTACTTGAATGAAAGCACAGATGCTATATTTATCACATATAGATGGCACAAAGCTGGAAATTTTAGCTATAATGTTAGATGATAGAATTAAGATCTAAAAATATTATAAAAGCTAGAAACATTAACTAAATTGAATAATATAAAATGTAAATATATGTAAATAATATATAAAATATAATAGTTTATAAGCATAAGATAAAGAAGATACTGTTAAATAAGAATTTGTAAAGACTTGGCTGACTTAGTGGACCACAAACACAACATGAGTCAAAACTAAGGTATGGCAATGAAAAAGGCTAATGTGTTCTTGGATGACATTCATAGAAGCATAATGTCCAGAAAAGGGAGGTCATGGACCTCCTGCCCCCTGCCCTGGTCAAATCACATCTGAGATATTGATTTTTTAAAATACATTTTTATTGATTTTTAAATACATTTTAATTGATAACCTACATTTCCCAGTATATTTCTCTCTCTCCTCTCCCAGAGAGCCAACTCTTATAACAAAGAATAAAAGCAAGGAAAAATGGCTTAGCAAAAGGAACTAGCATGTTTAAAAAAGACCCTCTGATATTATATGTTATATTCCACACCCACAGTTCCCCTTCTTGCAAAGAAAGGAGAGGAGATTCCTTTTTAATAACTCTTCTTTGGGGGCAAGTTCGGTCATTATAATTTTGGATCATTCCGTTTTAATTATTTGATTGTCGTCTTTCCATTTGCATTTTTGAAGTTATTATTTCTTTTGCCTTCCTGACTCTTCTTTTCTCACCTGAGGCATTCTGCTCACTTCTGGCCACTGTATTTTAGAAAGCACATTTACAAGCTGGGATGTGTATAGTGGAAAGTGATCAAGATGGGGAGGGGATTCAAAATGATGCTATATAGAGATTGCTTGAAAGAACCAAAACAGTTATTTCAGAAAGCAGGAAATTTAAAGGAGGAACATAACAGCAGACTTCAAATATTTTAAGGAAAAGTTATGTGATGTGGAAGACAGATTAGAACCAAACTCTTTGACAGTCTGACTTTTGCCTCAGCCCTTTTCTCAGCACTTAGTACAATGCCTAGCACAAAATAGGTGCTTAGCAAATGCCCATTGTAGAGTTCAGAATTAGGAGCAAAGAGTGAACATTGTTGAGAGATTGCAAAAACTTCCTAACAAAGCTGCCCATGAGTGGAAAGAGTTGCTTCAGGAAGGTAATGAGTTCCTCCTCCCTGGAGTTCTTCTAATGGAGTTAGATAGAGTTCCTACTCTAGTTCCACATTGTACTAGATGGCATGTGAGGTCTCTCTAGCTGAGTGATTCCATGTACATTCAAGTAGTATTAGTAGGCATTCTATCAATGAAAGTGACAGAAACCTCAGCGCTCCAGGAAGTTCAGAGCACATTTCAAGGGACATGCACTACAGGCATCCTTATGTCTGCTAGACCATTGGCAAGTGAGAAATAATCTGGATTGTCACTAGCCATTCTAGAGCAAGGGAGGAGGGTGTCTCTTCTTGTCACAGAATCAAAGGATCTCAAACCTGGAAAGCACTTCTTCCTCTCTTTTCCATGCTGAAACATCCTCTGTTGCATCCCTGACAAATGATGATCCAGAGTTTCCCTGAGTACTTGCAGTGACAGGGCACTCACTGATTATTCCATTTTCATATGGATGTAATTATTAGAAAGTTCTTTCTCCCACTGAGTCAAAATCAGCTGTCATGTAATTTCCACCTATTAGTCCTAATTCTGCTCTCTGTAGTCACAGATGAAGTCTACTTCCTTTTCTATATAACAACACTTTAAATGTTTGAAGACAGTTGTTAAATTCCTACTAAGCCTTCATATCTACAGGTTAAAGATCCTAGATTTCTTTAGCCAATCCTGTTTAATATTCTTTCAAGTTCCCCCTTCGCCCTAATTGCCCTCTTGTAGGCATACTCCAGGGCACCAATTTAGATCAAAGATGGGATTTTTAACTGTGAATATAATGTTCCAGATGTTTAACCAGTAAAGAGTAACAAAAATAACTAACACTTAAATGGCACTTTAAGGTTTGCAAAACACTATACATAAATTATCTCACTTGAGCACATGGGGAAATTCATGAAGATTTGTTTGAACTAAAACAGAATAAAGTGAGCAGAACCAAGAGACTAATAGATACAATGGCCACAATAATGTGAAGGAAAATAACACTAAAAGACAAGAAGAGTCATATCGATGCCAGTAATCCACTCTGAATATAAAGAGAAGAGTCATCAATGCAATAATCCACCCTGAATGTAGAAAATGATGAAACATGCTTTTCATTATAAAGGTAGCAGACTAGAGGTTCAGAACAAGTACATTTTTAGATGTGGCCAGTTTTATGAATGAAATTTGTTTTAATTAGACTTTTTTATTATAGTGGAAGGTTCTTGCAATTTAATTTGAGGCTAATGTAGAGAAAGGGTATCAATAAAACATTTGAAAATTAAAAGGTATTTATATGCTTTGTTTTATATCACCTAAATTATTTCCCCTTGAATCATGTGATCCTGTATAGTAAAAAAAGTTTTTAAAGAAAAAATTAAGATAAAAAAATCAGCAAAAAGATAAATTTATGGAAAAACCTTTTGAAAATGTATGTTGTATTCTATACTCATAAACCTCTCACCTCTTGCCAAGGAGTTGGAGAAAGTGTCTTCTCATATTTCTTCTTTGGGGCCAGGATTATTTTCTGTAAAGTTGTAACATGCATTTTTTATTATTTTGTGATAGCTAGTCTTCATTTACATCACTATAGTCATTGTGTATTCTGTTTTCTTAGCTTCATTGTTTTACTTTGCATCAGTTTATGTAATTTTTCCCATGCTTCTCTTTTCATCATTTTTGTCATTTCTTATAACTGTCATATTCCATTAGAATTGTGTGCTACAATTTATTTAGTCAATTCCCAATCTCTTTTAATAAAACTTTTAATATCTATTTTATCATTTTTAAATAAAAATTTTAATATTTCTTTGATAACTATTTTTAAATGGGTTCATTGGAATTAGACTTAATTTTATTAGATTATAATTAATAATCTCTTATGTGGATACTATGTTTCTTTGGACTTAGAGCCCATTTGAACCCCTAGATCTTTTTCATGTAGAAAATTTGCATAGTTGGTATTTTGAAACTAAGGACAAGACTTTACAGTCCTAATCAATTTCATTGTTCATTTTATAATAAGTGAAAATACAAAGACATACGTGACAAAGAAACAATGCCTGTAGAGGTTTTAATTTCATTCTCTGACACCAAGTTGGTCTAAGTTTCTCCAGAATACTCGTCCTTCTTTCTTTGCTGCCCTCTGTTTCCATCTTTTTCTCCTCTGTCTTTCCTTCCAGAGAGAACTTCTGGAGGTGGCCAGATGAAACAATGAATAGAACAATGAACTTGGAGTCAGGAAGTGAGCACAAATCTGACTTCAAAGATTTATTCGCTGTTTGATCACAGGCAAGTCACTTAACTTCTGTTTGCCTCTGTTTTTTTCAACCATAGGTAGATAGAATAATATTACTACCTGCCAAGTTTGCTGTAAGGACCAAATGAAATAATTTTATAAAGTACCTGGCACATAGTAGGTGCTGTATAAACACGTATTCCCTTTCCCTTCCTTCTCTCTTGTTATCTGTTCCCTTTTTCCTTACCACTTACACTCATCTTGCATAGAATTTTCTCTAAGCAGCAGTCAAATATAAGACCTATATAATTATTGTTGGGTTGAGGTTTGGGTTCAGAACCAGTCAAAATGTAGAGTTTGGTTAGGGCTTAGTGGTAGGGTGAGGTATGGAACTGGTTGTGGAAATGTTGAGGGTGTGGTCAGTGGCATAAGGCATAGTAAGTCTTGGAGGGCAGGGAAGTGACCAGAACTGGAATCAGGGTTGAGGAATGTGATCAGGGCTGAGGTGCATGATTAGGAATAAACATGGAGACTAAGGTTATGTGTCCAAGGCTGGAGATCCCAGTTGAAATGGGATATTAAGAGGATTGAATTCCTTCCTGTTCCTATCTCTACAGAACTCTATTCTAAGTATTATAGAAAACAGTGATGAAGGAAGGAAAAGTCATATGGTGAGCACTGGAACTAGGAATCTTAAATGGACACCATGGGTAGGTAGGAATAGTATACTAACATCAGGGGATATTACAAAGAAGGTAGAGGCAAGGGGCTAATAAAGATGCCTACTAATTGTTAGTATCCTTCAAGGCTGTGCCCTGGGACCCACCCAAGGATGCCATGGTAGTGGTGCAGTGGATAGAGGAGGTCCCAGAAATGGGAAGACTTGAGACTAAACCTGGCTTTACACACTAGCTGGGTGACGTTGGACAAATTTAACCATGTTTACCTCAATTTCCTCATTGTAAAATGAGCTGGAGAAAGAAATGGTAAACCATACTAATATCTCTGCCAAGAAAATGCCTAATGGGGTCACAAAAACTTAGACATGACTGAAAAATGATTGAACAACAATCCTTTAAGGCTTTGTATCAAGCCTTCTCTTCTCCCTCCATATTATCTCTGATGTTCATCTCATTCAGCTTCCATGAATTTAATTATCATCTCTTTGCAGATGAATCCCAGATGTTCACATTCAGCTCTAGTCTCTCTCTTAAATTTCAATCTTGCATCACCAACTGCCCTTTGGACATAGGTCTCTTAAACTTAGCACATCCAAAATAGAACATATCTTTATTCACCCAAACCCTTTTTCTTTCCAGTTTCCCCATTCCTGTCTAGGACATTACCATTTTCCTAATCACCTCACCTGGAAGCCTCATTGCCATATTCAACTCCTCTCTTGCACTCATGTCTTAAATCCATTCTCTTGCGAAGTCATATTTCTGACTTCTGTCAGGTCACATTTCTCATATCTATTCACTTTTCTCTGCTTACACCACCAGCACTCGAATACCAGCTCTCATCATCTCACATCTAGAAAAAGGCAATAACCTGACACAAGTCTCTCTCCACTCCAATTTTTTCTCCAGTCAGATGCCAAAATGATTTTTTCTTAAAACACAAGTATGATCATGTCACTTCACACTAAATAAACTCCAGGGGTTCACTGTTACTTCCAAGATCAAATATAAGAAGTCCTTGTTTGACATTTAAAACTCTTCACAATCTGGTCCTTCCTTTTCAAATCTTCTTAAATTGTATTCCCTTCCATCCATTCTATGACTTAAACATCCTGATCACCCCTGCTACATGGCACAGTATGTAAAGAATCATACCTGGAATCAGGAAGATTTGAGTTCAAATCTCACCTCAAGTACTAATTAGCTAATTAAGTATGAGATCCTAGACAAGTCATTTTATCTCCATGCTTCAGTTTCCTCAGCTATAGAATAGGTTATAAGGGTTATAAGGATCAAATGAGATATAGTGGTAAAACCTTTAGCATAATGCCTGGCCCTTTGTTCAAAACAAGTGCTAAATCAATGTTACTATTACCGCTATTATTGTTAGTTGTTCCTTTTGTGCCTTTTTTACAAGAAGTTCCTATACATGGAATGCTACCCCACCCCCTTCTTGGCCTATTTTAAGCCTCAATTCAAATCCCAACTTCTACAACAGGCCATTTTCCATCTGTATTCCACCCTTTTCCATTCCAAATGCTAGTATTTCTCTCTAAAATTACCTTCCATTTAGACTGAGTAGATTATGTTTATAGTTATTTACATGTTGTCTCCCACATAAGGATGTGAATTCCTTGAGGGGGGAGAGACTGCTTGTGCCTTTCTTTGCAGCTCCAAAGGCTGGTAAAGAGTAAGCACTTAATAATTGTCTGTTGGCTATTGACTGAATGATCAAATGCACTCATTGGCAGCCTAAGCACTTCAGATTCCATGGCTTAGAAGCCAGAGGAGATGGTTTGGTGAGAATAAAAGAAGGCCCCCAAACAAAGGAAATTCAAGTGAGTCATTGAGGACAGAATAAGCACACCAGAAGAACAATGTTTAGTAACATTTTCAAACATTAACTGGAGAGCAAAGATGCGATCCATGAATTAAAAAAAGAGTGGAATGGACCATCCCTTTAGTCAAAGGCAATCAAGGTATTTTGATATTAATTACATCCTTAAAACAAGAGACTGTGTAAATCTATAAGCCCTGGGACAAGAAACTCTCTGGCCTTGAGTTCCCTCATTTCTGAAATGTGTAAATTGAAATTTCTGAGTTCTAAAGCCTCAGATAGTTCTAACCTTATCATCCTATAAAATAGGAGGTGGGGTTGGACAAGGTAATTACTAAGGGTTCTTTTACCTTTAAATACCTGGATCTTTCTGAAGTAAAGAGTGAGTATCACTTTGAAATAAAGAAAGGAAGGAAGGAAGGAAGGAAGGAAGGAAGGAAGGAAGGAAGGAAGGAAGGAAGGAAGGAAGGAAGGAAGGAAGGAAGGTAGGAAGGAAGGAAGGAAACAAGCATTTATTATTCAGCTACTATGTGCTAGCATTGTGCTAAGCCCTTCCCAGATATTATTATCTCCATTTTACAGATGAGGAGACTAAGACACAGAGGTGAGTGACATGCCCAGAATCAATCCACTTATAAGTGTCTGAGGCTCAGATTTGAACTCAATTCTTCATCATCTCAGGATTCACTGTATCCCCTAGTTGAGAAAATGGAGGCCTAGAAAAATTAGATAACGTATCTAAAGATGTATGATGATCAACTATGATTTCCTGATTATCAGTTTCAGACTGACTTAGGCCATTCTACCTTAATAGTAAGGAAAAGAAATCATGCGGAGTTGCTAAAATTGGCTTCATATTCTCCATGAATTCTTGGGAATACATAAATAAGAAAGAAGAAGATACCAAAGCAGTGACTTAATAAAAACCTTCATCCCTCCACCTTTGCCCTCCTCACACTTCTCCCACCCTCTGCATTCCAGCCATGCTTCTTCCCATCAGTTCCTCTGAGTTCTTTCATCCAAAACTCCATCCTCCCTTGCACCTGTATAAACTCTCTGGTTAATTCACTCTGAGTGTCTCTTCAGAAAACACCACAAAACCCACCTGCTCTAGGATGCTGAGTGGGATTTTAGCTTAAGGACAATGAGGCCTTTTGCACAGAACTCAAGTGGTTGAGTATTTTGAATCTCCTCAGTTTGGGAGAGTAGGTAATATATTATAGAGAACTTACATCTTTAAGTATTCCTCAAAGTGACTTGACATCAAGAGAATTCCCCTAGTCTGCTTTCAGGAGATGAGTCTGATGGCCCAGCACAGCAGTGTGAGTAGTGTGTGCAGTTACTGGCTCCTATAAAAGGCAGAACCAACCAACCCATAGTAATAGTGATGGAGACAGAATCAGTGATTTTATTACTCTGGGGAACTCCAAGAGAAGAAACTTCCTTTACCAATACAAGTTGTCCCCTATTCTTCAAAGAGTTACCTAGAACAGTAAAAAGTTAAATAACTTGCCTAGGGCCACAAAGTCCAGAACTCGAACCCATCTCTCCCTGGTTTGGAGGCTAACTTTCTCTCCCTATGCCATACATCCTCTCAAGGATCAATAGTGATCACAACAATAGTAACAGTGCCCACTCGAAAAAAAAGGGTTTTAAGGAAAAAAGGGGTTTTAAGGTTTATTGAGTATTTTTATCACATTCTTGGGAAGTAGAAAGTTATAGTATTATTATCCCCATTTTATAGAAGAGTAAATTGCCTCATTTTGCAGTTGAGTAAATTTTACCAACTGGATTATCCATAAAATGCAGAGCTCACAGCTGGTCAGAGGAGCATCACAGCTCACCCATTTTAGATTCATTGGCATTATGCTCTTCTCTTGGTTATTTTGCCCTAACTCTATATTGCCTTCTTCATTCTCCAGTGGTTGGATCTCCCTGTTACCTCAAGTCAATTTTTGTGATTATACCCATTCATCAGTACTTCAGTGCTACACACTAGAATCCATTTTTCTCAATTCTCCCTGCTGGTACTACTTATATAACATCCCTGTGTGGTTCGTGTCAGGTGTCTTTTGGAAAGAGATTTCCTTCTGGATGCCATCTTGCCTGTACCCACCAACACTTTGTATTTTTATGAAAGAGATTCCTGGTTGGTCCTAATATTGCTCCATGGGTCAAGTTTTGAATTTTTCTTTCTACCTTTCCACAAAGAGAAAAGAAAGATTCTGTGATAATACTTTCTGGCCCTTCATACCCATTTGGGTTAGTTACTTTGAGATTGAATACTCTGGAGAGAGATGGAGTTGGAAGAGCAAGCCAAGTGTTTACTTTCAATTCAATTCAGTTCAATAAAGTTCATTCTAATTCAATTCAAATAAACAAGCATTTATGAAGAACCTACTCATGCAAATCAATGTTCTTTGCACTAGGTACACAAAGGCAGAAGTAAAATGAAACCCCTGCCCTTGAAGAGTTTGCATTCTACTTGGAAGTTAGAAAGTTGACAGATAAGTAAATAGATAATTTAAGAAAGATACACCAAAAGAGTATCACAAAAGTCTTAGTGTAAGGGGTACTTGTACTGAGCCTTGAAAGAAGAGAGAGACTTTATGTGGCAAGAAGTGAAGAGAGAATGCATTCCAGGTACATGAGCAGATATTCTGACATATATAGGCCATATGGCTGGGCACAAATTACTTATTACAAATACATATAGGGTGGAGATACAATAAGTAGACCAGTTTGTATGAAATATAGAGGGTGGGTAGGAAAGAAATGTGAAATAGATAGAGAAAAAAACCCTTGGAACCCAACTATAGAATGCTTTAGATTGCAAACAAAATAATTTGCATTGTATCCAAGAGTAAACAGGGAGCTACAGGACTCAGTCATTTAAAGGAATAATGTGGTTAGTCATACTTTAGTATTATTTTGGAAGCTGCCCTCCCTGTTCCCCTCTTCCTTAAAGAATCCCTCTCTTCCTTTAAGACTCAGCTCAAGCCATGCTTTCTATTGAAAGCTAATTCTGATTCCTCAACTTCTAGTGCCTCCTAACTACTTTGTATTTAACTGCTTCATATTAATAATTTTTATAATTATTTCATTCCTCCAATAGAATGTAAGCTACCTCAGAGCACAGAGAGTTTCAATCTTTGTATTTGTATTCCTAGTGTCTAGCATAGTACCAGCACATAATAGATACTTACTGTGAAAGAAAATTTGAATTGAAACCAGAATTTTAATTAAGAGGCTATTGCAATAGTAGAGAAAAGAGGTGATGAGGGCATGATCTTGGGAAGTATCTATGTGAATGGAGAGGAGGGAAAATATCATGAAGGCAAAATTGCCAAAATCTAATGATGGATTTTCTGTGATGACGAGTGAAAAGGGGAGAATAAAAGTTAACTCTAGGACTATAAACTGAGGTCAGTAGAAAGACGGCAGTATCTTCAACAGAAACGCAGAGGTTTGAATGAAATAAGGTTTTGGGGAAGAAAATGAGATCTGTTTTGGACCTATTGGGTCTGAGATGTCGTCAGGTTAAACTTATAAGCTCTTGGGTTTAGAATTAGAAGGGTCTTCTAATTAAACCCCCTCATTTTACAAATAAGGAAACTGAGATCCAAAGAAAAGTGACTTTCCCAATATACCATAGGTATTAAATGGGCAGCTAGGTGACCAAGGAAGACTCATCTTCCTGACTTCACATCTGGCTTCAGACACATAATAGCTTGGTGACTCTGGGCAAGGCACACAGCCCTGTTTGCCTCATCTGTAAAATGTGATGGAAAAGGAAATGGCAAAGCATTCCAGTTTCTCTACCAAGAAAACTTCAAATCAGATCGTGACGTATCAGAGACAGTTGAAATAACTGGAGTTTTTGTTTGTTTATACTTATTTTTATTAGGCAGGATTCAAAAGATGTCATCATTTCCCATTGATAAGAATGTATTAGACAAAACCATAATATTGAAGACTATGAAAAAGTAGCCTAGAGTGTGTGTGTGTGTGTGTGTGTGTGTGTGTGTGTGTGTGTGTGTTTAGAGTAGAGAGCAGCCTCATGGTGTGTGTCCTCTCAGAGTTCTCTTCCTTTTCTTTCCTAACTCTATAATGGACTCTGTGATGTATGGGAAGGAAGAGAAGAGGGCATGGAAATATATATTCTTTGGGGAATCATACAACTTTAAATCTTTACTTGAAAGGAGGTCTTGGCAAACATTCCAGGACCATATATAAGTAGAGAAGGTATCATAAAAGGACTCACTCCCAGTTTCTAGCCCAGTTAGATCACCTTGAATTTTGCACCAGAAGTTGAGCATGTCTTTCCAGTGCTCAAGGGTGACTCCCAGATGGAATGGATCAGTAGCTTTCAATGAAATAATGAAGAAAAGTAAGTGGAAGAGCAAGGATTTGAACGGAGGTCTTCTGTGGCCAAAGCTTTCTTTTATTCAATTGAAAATTTCTTCTCCAAAGTTATTCAATGATATGGTAATTGTGAAATCTAATGACTTGTTCTCAGTTCTAATCCCCTTTGACTTTTTTTTTGTGGAATTTAACACTATCCATTATCATCTTTTTCTGAATATTCTTTCCTCTTTCTAGGCTTTCAAGAAACAGAGATCTCCTGGTTCTTCTCCAATCCGTCTCACCAATCTTTCTCGGTCTCTTTTGCTGGTACTTCAGATCATGACATCTCTATGCTGCTGATTCCAACATCTCTGTCTTTCTTAATATTCTCTGAGCCTCAATTTCCATGTCTCCAACTGCTTCTTGGGCATCTCAAATTGGATGTACTCTATCTCCAACTCAACATGTACAAAACAGAGCTCAATATTATTTCCCAAAAACTTTCTTACTTCTGAACTTCTTTATTATTTTTTATGGTACCAATATCCTCCAGGCTCACAACTTTAGGGTCCTTCATAACCCTTCACTCTCACCTACTCACACAGAAACTTTATTGCAGTCTTGTCATTTCTATATTTGCAGCATCTCTCATATATATATATATATATATCCACTTCTCTTCACCCACAAAAATCACACCTCTAGTAAAGTCCTTACTACCTCATAGCTGCTCTCCCTGCTTCAATCCTTTTTCCAATCCAATCCATTCTTCACTCAACTGCCAAAGTGATTTTTACTAAAGCATTACTCTAACCATATCATTCTACTACTGCTCTATGAAATCCAGTATAAAATAAAGTCCTAAATTTGTTATTTATAGGTCTTCAAAACTTTAACCCTTCTTTTATTTCCAGTCTCCTTACACTTTGCTCCCTTCCATATACTCTATATCTCAACTTACACTAGCTTACTTGTCTTTCTTCAAAAAACAATGATTCATTTCCTATTTGTATTAGCTATCCCCTAGGGCTAAAATGCTCCAACCTTATCCTTAGTTTCCCTAGCTTCTTCAAGGCTCAGTCCACCTTCTTCAGGAGGCTTTTCCCAGGCTTCCACCTCACCAGTCAGCTGTTAATGCCACCCTTTGTTCCTTCAGATGACTTCTATGAATATATTTCCTTATGTATCTAGTTATTTACATGTATTCTTCCTAATTAGAATGTGTGCTCTTTAAGGACAGAGACTATTATTCATCTTGCTTTGAATCTCCATCATTTAGCACAGTGACTGTCAAATAAGCATTTAATAGATATTGGTAGAATAACTGACTCTTTCCACTGTAATTCCTGTCTTCTACAATGTATAGGAAGTAGCTGATGAGGTTAAATTTGAGCCCAGAAGAGATATTAGAGCTATTGTACAATCGATTCTTTATTAAAAGATCTTTTATTTTCCCAATTACATGGAATAATTTTCAATATACATTTTCTGAATTTACAAGATCAAAATTGTCTCCTTCCCTCCTTTCCCTCCTCCTCTTAGAGATGGTATGCAATTTGATCTGGATTATACATGTATTATCATGTAAAACATTCTTCCATACTGATCATTGTTATAAAAGGATACTCATATAAAACCAAAACCAGAATAAAATCATAAATAAACTAATGTGAAAGACATTATGTTTTGATCTTCATCTGACTCCAGAGTTCTTTCTCTGGAAGGGGATAGCATTTTTTGTCCTAAGTCTTTCAGAATTGTCCCAGATTATTGTATTGCCCAGAGTAGCTAAGCATTTCACAGTTGATCATGGTATAATATTGCTTTTCCTGTATACAATGTTCTCCGAGTTCCTCTTATTTTGCTATGCATCAGTTCATGTAGATCAGCGATTCTCAACCTCTCAATTTGTAGTAATGAGAATACAGAATGCATATCAGATATTTACATTCCAAATCATAACTGTAGCAAAATTACAGTTTTGAAGTAGCTACCAAAATAATTTTTTGGTTTGGGGTCACCGCGACATGAGGAACTGTATTGTGGGGTCACGGCATTAGAAAGGTTGAGAACCACTGGTGTAGATCTTTTCAGTTTTTTTTAATCATCCTGCTTATCTTATCATTTCTCATTGCACAATACTATTCCATCACCAACATATACCACAATTTGTTCAGCCATTCCCCAATTGATGGAAATCCCTTCACTTCTGAATTCTTTGCCACTACAAAAAGAGCTGCTATAAATATTTTTTGTATAAGTAGGTCCTTTTCCCTTTTTTATGATCTCTTTGGTCCCCATTCCCAGTAATGGTATTACAGGATCAAAGGGTATTCAGTTTACATTCTTTTGAGCATAGTTTCAAACTGTCCTGCAGAATGGTTGGATCAGTTCTCAACTCTCCCAACTCTCCCAATAATACATCTCTGTTTTTGCCACATCCTCACCAACATCTATCACTTTCCTTTACTGCCATATTGGCCAATCTCATAGGTGTTATGTGGCACCTCAGAGTTACTTTAATTTAACTTTATCTAATCAAGAGTGACTGAGAGTTTTTTTTCATGATTATTGAAAGCTTTGATTTTTTTCATCTGAAAATTGCTTGTTCATATTCTTTGGCCATTTGTTAATTGGGGAATGACTTGTATTCTTATAAATTTAACTTTGTTCTCTAAAATTTGAGGAATTAGGCCTTTATCAGAGACATCTTTTTATAAAAAACTTTCCCAATTTTGTTGCTTCTCTTCTAATTTTGGATACAATGGTTTTGTTTGTACAAAAGATTTTTAATTTAATATAATAAAATTATTCATTTTACATTTTATAATGCTCTCTAACTCTTATTTGGTCATAACTTCTTCCCTTCTCCATAAATCTACCAGGTAAACTATCTTATGTTCCCCTACTTTACTTATGGTATCATTCTTTATATTTAAATCATTTACCCATTTAGACCTTAACTTGTTATATAGAGTGTAAGATACTGGTCTATCCCTAGTTTCTGCCTTATTATTTTCCAGTTTTTCCATCAGTTTTTGTTAAGTAATGAGTTCTTCTCCCAAAATCTGGGGTCTTTGTGTTTACCAGACACTAGGTTATTAAAGTCATTTACCTTTGTATATATAATTGATATTTTGAACCTAAGTACAAGATTTTGTATTTATTTAGCTAGATTTCATTATAATTTTATTTACTTCTTGAGTGAATTTTGGTAGTCATCTGCCTAGAAATAATCATTTAGTTCATGAGAACAAAAGGGACCACAGAGAGAGAGAGTATATGGTTCTAAAAGAAAAGAAGTCTTAGGGGTACGCTCATGCATAGAATATGGGATAATTCAGCAAAGGAATCTGAGAAGAAACCAAAAATTTTAAAAAATCAAGAGAGAATAGTGTAATGAAAAAGGAAAAAGAATCCAAGTGGATGAGGTCATCAGCAGCATCTAAAGTTACAAAGAGTTCAAGAAGGATGAAACCTGAAAAAAAGACCTTCAGATTTAACAATTACACAAAACATAAATACAAATATATATTAGCTACTGAGGAGATCAAGACAGATCTTAATCACATCCAACAGGGGCTTGAAGGAAGCTCCGGATTCTATAAATGAAATCAGTGTCAGAGCTGGGTGTCATTTTTATTTAGTCAGTTCTACTTTAAAATAGAATATTTCCTCAAAAGCCAGTCTCAATCATCAGAAATACTATACAAAGAACCAGAGTATGGGAGAAAGGTTAGATGTTCTCTAGAGAAGGGCAACTCCCATAAATCCTCTTTCATATCAGGGATTTCATCATCACTGAAGCCCATGTCAACTTTTCTCAAGTTTCTTCTAGTAACACTGAAACAGAAATATCATATTCCCAGGCTTCCCTAGATAACCCTGCAAAACAACTCTGTCCTTGCTTCTAACCAAGATTCCATAGCAGATGATGGGATTCTATCTATGCCAAACCAACTGTTCTGTATATATACCCAGGTAACAGTCTTATGGTTATACTATAATTACAGGACATGAGTGGACAGCTAGGCAAGTTAGTGTCCAAGTGATTCAGTTGCCTTTGAGTTGTGTTCAATTCTTTATGACCCCATTTGGGGTTTTCTTGGCAAAGATACTAGAGCAGTTTGCTATTTCCTCCTCCAGCTCATTTTATAAATGAAGAAACTGAGGCAAACATGGTTAAGTGATTTGCCCAGAGTCACAAAGCTAATAAGTATCTGAGGCCAGATTTGAACGCAGAAAGCTGAATCTTACTGGCTCCAGTCCACTGACTCTATCTGCCCCAGTGTTCAAGACCTTGCCCTTATTCACCTGAGATCTTTGGTAGCCACATATTGTTGACCACTGTGTGTGTGTGTGTTCCCTATATGCACATAGGTCAAACACCTGGTTGGGAAACTGCTAGGGGCGAGGCATGATGACTCAAGTGTGTAGTCTTTGCTGACAAGGATACAAAGGCTGGAGGACCTCTAAGACTTCAGAGTTCTAAGCTACAGCTGGCTAAGCTAAGTTATTTGGCAATAATGTAGTGAGACCCTAGGACCAAAATCATCAGGTTGCCTAATGAGGGGGCTAACTCCTACAGGTCAGAAATGGAGCAACTTAAAAGCCTGTGCCAATAAGAGGGAAATAATTCCCCCTCCACTTTCAATCTGGGTAAGATGGAGACCCATCTTCAAAAAAGAAAGAAAAGAGGAGAAAAAAGAAGGGAAGAGAAGAGGGAAGAGGAAAGGAAGGAAAAAAAAACTAGCAGGATTTGCCCAAATCCTCTCTATCCCATAACAATCCTAACCTATCAAGGTGGGTTCTGTCACATTAGTGACACCATTCTGCCACCATTAGTGCCTTACTCATACTGGTTGATATCTTAAAGAAAATGGCTTGACACCACTTCACCATGAAATGAGTCAGTTATCACAAAGGATCATTTGGCTTTGTGGACTTCGCTCTTACTTCATTTCAGACTGAGGACTTAAATTCATATCACATTTCTGCATTACCTTTTCAAAATTCATTGGCTATATATATCAACCCCAATCCAGTGGGCAGAAAGTCCATACTAGACATACCCTAGAATAGTGCCTCCTCATTCCCCTATAATACCAGAATAATGGGCTATACTGATACTTACTGCAAAATTTTGCTAAAATCTCCATGTTTTGACCTTGAAGAAAATCCTCTCCCCACTTTTTTTTTTCGAACCATTAATTCTACCTGTTTGTTTCCAGCTTCTACCAATGAGTCTGCAGTTCCAATTTTAGATGATCACTTAGGGAAATTTGAAGCTACCCAAACCAACCTGCAGGATACCTTTGAAATTGCCCAAAGAGCTAACAAACAGATGGTCAATCTTGCCCTGAACTTTAGTAGAGTTGCCTCAGTGAAAAGATCGACCCAGTCTGTCTATGAAGAAGCCTTTCTTCACCCCCATTCTCCAAGGAGTTATTGAACATGCCTTTTAACCTTTTCTTCATCATCCACACAATCATTCCAGTGGACCTCTGACTTCATCTCCCTTTATCTATTCAGTCTTTCATTAGCTATTACTGTATTAAGTTTGACTTACTTCAGAGCTTCACAAGCTGTTCTCCTTCCTCTGACTCATGGAGGGGCACAAGGAATGGATGATCTATCTAATAATAGATCCTCAGAAATGGAAGAGATGATCTAGTAAATAGAGAAGGCTAACAGGCAGAAGCCCAAACTTGGAAATTCCCCATGTCTTGCTAATGGCCAATGTGTTCTAGCATTAGCTCCTCCATACACTCTGTTCTCCCTGTCCTGGGAGGGCTTGAAGAAAGAGAAAAGGCAGGAAAAATTGCTCTTTGGGGCAGTGTTGACATGCTTTAAAGTTTGATATGATTTGGCAGCATTTTTCCCCCCTAGTTAATATATTTGCATCTGTCCCAGACTTTTTTTCTGGAATAATAGGGAGCAGGGTATACAGCTCATAGCACATCCATATTCCTTTGCAAAAAGAAAGTGACCACTTGACCCATTATTCAGAAAGATCACAGGATCATAGACAATAAAATAAGCAGTTCGAACTATTCATTCCAGATGTGCTGAAATTCTGTTCCAATTTGGATTGCTTAATTCCAATTCTCTTTAACCCTAGATCTTCTTAGTTCACAAGCTGACTCATTAATGATATTTAGAATGCCTATATTAGCTAAATACCACTTTGCAAGTCAAAATTTATCTTCTTCTTTTTCTTGATTACCACCCAAATTTTCTGTTTTTGTAGTAGACTTCCATAGGTCCTCCTTTGAGAAGACCTTCCAGTTGTCAGCCATCTTGCCAATCCAGAGTCATATCATCCCATAAAATGGTGGCCATCTCATCCCAGTTGTCAGGACAAATACAGTACAAGTATCCCTTACACATCACAGGGGGTTAGGGATGAGAAAGTGCCGCCCCCCCCAACCCCCATGATCTAGAAAATCCACATAAAATTTTTGGCTTTCATATTTACATGTTCTTTACATGTTCTTTACAAGTTCTTTACATGAACTTTAACTTTTTGGTTATTTATCTTTTGTTAGTTGTATTAATTATTAATATAGTTATTTAATTTCATTATTTAATTTTTAGTTATAAAAATTGTGTATATTTATGGTATTTAAAAGATAAAATATGTTAATATTATGCAATACTATGCATATATATTTCACTCCTAAGTTTCTAAACTTTTTCTGTGCCATTTGCTGACCTTTGAGTCTCATCTCCGACTTCCACAACTCCCCCCGCCAATCAACATTTAATTTTTTATGGCAATCCATGATGTATCAAAACCACAGTGGGAAAAGTGGCAATGTGGAAGGAATAACTATATATTCTAACCATCCTGGTTAATTATTAAAATCTGTTGTTCATTGTTCTGTGTTTTTACTGTTTTATTTCCACTTTTGCATTGGTCTTTTTATAGTTTCTCAATATTAAAAATGATTTTTCCATTATAAACCCCATTCCTCTTATGCCAAAAAAGGAAAAAAAAAACAAACAGTAGCCTATCTATGTCCTAGAAAGAGAACAGACCATTGGCTCATTGCTTATGGCTTCATTTACCCATCAGTAACAGTTTCTATCTACTGCATGTTGAGACCCATTTAATGTGTTCCTGAAATTTTGTGGCTACCAGAGGGAAAGGGGCCAGTGCTTCAGGCTAAGTGATGAAGGAAAGCTGCGTTTCCTCTTCTGACATATGACTTGTCCAGTACAAATAGGGCAAGTCATAAAGTAGAATAAATGCTAGACTTGGAGTTACTACGTTTTATACTAGCACTGACTAACATTTGTTATCTGTGTGGACAAGTTGCTTAAACATTTCAAGCCTCGGCTTCCCCATCCAAGAAATGGGGGAAAATAATTTCATTCTCTACTTCATAGGATTGTGAAGAGAAATGTTCTCTATAAAACTTAAAGACTTCTCCCTTTCTCCATATATATATATATATATATTTCTCCATATATATAATCCATATATATTTTTTCTCCATATATATACATATATATATATATAATCTATATATTATGGGATTTATAGTATTATTAACCCTTCAAGACGCAGTTCATGTGCCACCCCCTACATGAAGCCTTTCTTAATCTCTCTTCCACAGTGGTTAGTTCTCGATCCCTCTTCCAACTATCCTTTAATGTAAATATTATATCTCTCAGTAGAATATAATTTCCATGGAGTCAAGGACTATTTTGTTTTTAGCTTTATATTCCCAGGACCTAGCAGAGTTCCTCATGTGCAATAGATACTTAAAAGATATTTATCAAATTATTTTGAACCAAATAATGATATGTTGGTTTGTCCTAAGAGTCCACAGAAATAAGGAAGCTGGGCTTGTTAGAAACAGAACCCCAAAAGGAAGAAAGTCAATTGGGTAAACACTGAAAATTGATGTTGTCTAGAAAGCAGCAAGTGATCATAAAAGCAGCCACAGCTAATTCTGTCATAGCACAGGGTTACAATGGTCCTGTTGCACTGTCCAGGCAATATTGCCTGCCTATGACATCATGGAGGCATGGGATGAGGAGAGCCAGGGCAAGGCCAGACAGATAGAATGAATCATGTTTCGGTCTTCCTTCCTTAGGGAATTCAGGCTAAAACCCAGTGCTTTTGGAATAGGTTGCACTTGCCACAAATGGCCACGAGGTGACTATGATCTAACCCTGTGTGGGTGGCTTTTACTGGATGTTATAAAAGACAAAATATACACATTCTGGCCAAGGAGAAGGCCTGAATGACATAATGGCTGTTTTCATCAGTAATTTTGGTGATTATATAAATGATGAATAAAATCCAACTGCAAGTGCTTTTTTATTATCTCTTGGATGGAAGCAGACCTGAAAGCTTGACCCTGAGAAGGTAATAGCCTCTCTCTGCTGCACCACAACTGGAACAAAGATGGGAATCTGCATGCATGACCCGAGGCTTGGAGAGAAGATGGGCTAATCACTCACCAGGGAAACAGCAAACATTACACTAAGATCATTTGACACTGGACACATCAGGCAAAGATGAAGAAGCAATGGAACCCACTGGCATGTAGCTCCCATAGGGAATAGCTGTGGCATTTGATTGATATTGTGATCTAGTAGCCAAAGGCCTCCTACCTTAAGTAGGACAGTTGATCAGTAATGACCTTCAAAGCTTTCATTAATTCACAGAAATCCATAGTGATTTGGAGATATGGGGAGTGGAAGATTGAGATTTCTGTCCTAAAAATGAAATTATTGAGTGGGGTCAGGCCAGGAAAGGATTTGGTCATTTTCTCCAAAGATGCCTAATCAGAAGAGAAAAACCTTAAAATCAAGAAGTCATCCTTTGAGCAAACTACCCAACCAGAACTGAGATCATAAGATCATACTATCTAATGCTCCCTGCTAGGGCAATTTGTGTGTTGGGAATGTGTGGAGAGATTGTATTTGTGAGTGTGTGTATGTGTGTATGAAAGAGATTTTTTTTTATTTTTAAATTTTTTTCCATGGTTACATGATTCTTCTTGTTGTCTCCCTCCTCTTTTTCCTCCCCCTTTCTAGAACTGACCAGCAATTTTACTGGATTATACATATATTATCACCCAAATCCTAGTTCCATATTATTCATTTTTGTAATAATCTTTTAAAACCAAAGCCCCAAATCATATATCCATATAAACAAGTGATAAATCATGTTTTCTTCTGGATCTCTACTCCCATAGTTCTTTCTCCAGATGTGGATAGCATTCTTTCTCATACATTCCTCAGAATTGTCCTGGATCATTGCATTAATTTTAGTAGCAGAGTCAATCGCATCTGATTGTCCCACAATGTTTTAGTCTCTGTGTACAATGTTCTCCTGGGTGTGCTCATTTCATTTTGGCTTTCATATTCTTTACATGAATTTTAACTTTTTAGTTATTTATTTTTTGTTAGTTGTATTAATTATTAATATAGTTATTTAATTTAGTTATTTAACTTTTGAGTTATAAAAAGAAAATTGTGTATATTTATGGAGGTCTTTCCATTTCTTTTTTCTTTTTTTTCTTTTTTTAAATTTGATGTCAGGGAGAGACTTTCTTTTATTTTTTAAATTTTATAATATTTTATTTGATCATTTCCAAGCATTATTCATTACAGTCAAAGATCATTTTCTTTTCCTCCCCACCCCCCCCCCATAGCCGAAGCGTGATTCCACTGGGTATCACATGTGTTCTTGATTAGAACCCATTGCCATGTTGTTAATATTTGCATTAGAGTGTTCGTTTAGAGTCTCTCCTCTGTCATGTCCCCTCAACCGCCATAGTCAGGCAGTGCTTTTCCTCAGTGTTTCTAATCCCACAGTTTATCCTCTGCTTATGAATGCTGTTTTTTCTCCTAGATCCCTGCAGATTGTTCAGGGACATTACACCGCCACTAATGGAGAAGTCCATTATGTTCGATTATACCACAGTGTATACTCTGTGTACAAAGTTCTCCTGATTTTGCTCCTCTCACTCTCCATCACTTCCTGGAGGTCGTTCCAGTCTCCATGGAATTCCTCCAATTTATTATTCCTTTTTGCACAATAGTATTCCATCACCAACATATACCACAATTTGTTCAGCCATTACCCAATTGATGGGCATCCCCTCATTTTCCAATTTTTGGCCACCACAAAGAGCGCAGCTATGAATATTCTTGTACATGTCTTTTTCTCCATTATCTCTTTGGGGTACAGACCCAGCAGTGCTATGGCTGGACCAAAGGGTAGACATTCTTTTATCACCCTTTGGGCATAGTTCCAAATTGCCCTCCAGAATGGTTGGATCAGTTCACAACTCCACCAGCAATGAATTAATGTCCCTACTTTGCCACATCCCCTCCAGCATTCATTACTTTCCTTTGCTATCATGTTAGCCAATCTGCTAGGTGTGAGGTGATACCTCAGAGTTGTTTTGATTTGCATCTCTCTGATTATAAGAGATTTAGAAAACTTCTTCATGTGCTTATTAATAGTTTTGATTTCTTTATCTGAAAACTGCCTATCCATGTCCCTTGCCCATTTATCAATTGGAGAATGGCTTGGATTTTTGTACAATTGATTTAGCTCTTTATAAATTTGAGTAATTAAACCTTTGTCAGAGGTTTCTATGAAGATTTTTTTCCCAATTTGTGGTTTCCCTTCTGATTTTAGTTACATTGGTTTTGTTTGTACAAAAGCTTTTTAATTTGATGTAGTTGAAATTATTTATTTTACATTTTGTGACTCTTTTTATGTCTTGCTTGGTTTTAAAGTCTTTCCCCTCCCAAAGGTCTGACATGTATACTATTCTGTGTTTTCCCAATTTATTTTTGGTTTCCTTCTTTATGTTTAAGTCATTCACCCATTTTGAATTTATCTTGGTTTAGAGAGTCAGGTGTTGATCAATTCCTAATCTCTCCCACAATGTCTTCCAATTTTCCAAGCAGTTTTTATCGAATAGTGGATTTTTGTCCCAAAAGCTGGGATCTTTGGGTTTATCATATACTGTCTTGCTGAGGTCACTTGCCCCCTGTCTATTCCACTGATCCTCCTTTCTGTCTCTTATCCAGTACCAAATTGTTTTGATGACTGCTGCTTTGTAATATAGTTTAAGGTCTGGGACTGCAAGGCCCCCCATCATTTATGTTTTTTTTTCATTATTTCCCTGGATATCTTTGATCTTTTGTTTTTCCAAATGAACTTTGTTATTTTTTTTTCTAAATCAGTAAAGAAATTTTTTGTGAGTTCAATGGGTAAGGCACTAAATAGATAAATAAGTTTGGGGAGGATGTTCATTTTTATTATATTGGCTCGTCCTATCCATGAGCAGTTAATGTTTTTCCAATTGCTCAAGTCTAGTTTTAGTTGTTTGGAGAGTGTTTTGTAGTTGTGTTCATATAGTTCCTGTGTTTGTCTTGGGAGATAAATTCCTAGGTATTTTATTTTGTCTAAGGTGATTTTGAATGGGATTTCTCTTTCTAGTTTTTGCTGCTGAGCTGTGTTGGAGATATATAGAAATGCTGATGACTTATGTGGGTTTATTTTGTATCCTGCAACTTTGCTAAAGTTGTTGATTATTTCAATTAGCTTTTTGGTTGAATCTCTAGGATTCTTTAAGTAGACCATTATGTCATCTGCAAAGAGTGATAATTTGGTCTCCTCCTTGCCTATTTTGATGCCTTCAATTTCTTTTTCTTCTCTAATTGCTACTGCTAGTGTTTCTAGTACAATGTCAAATAGTAGAGGTGATAATGGGCATCCTTGTTTCACTCCAGATCTTATTGGGAATGCATCTAGTTTATCCCCATTGCAGATGATATTAGCTGATGGTTTTAGATATATACTGTTTATTATTTTTAGGAATGACCCTTCTATTCCTATGCTTTCTAGTGTTTTTAATAGGAATGGATGTTGTATTTTATCAAAGGCTTTTTCTGCGTCTATTGAGATAATCATGTGGTTCTTGCTGGTTTGCTTGTTGATGTGGTCAATGATGTGGATGGTTTTCCTAATATTGAACCAGCCCTGCATCCCTGGTATAAATCCTACTTGATCATGGTGGATGACCCTTCTGATCACTTGCTGGAGTCTTTTTGCTAGTATCCTATTTAAGATTTTTGCATCTATATTCATAAGGGAGATTGGTCTATAGTTTTCTTTCTCTGTTTTTGACCTGCCTGGTTTTGGAATCAGTACCATGTTTGTGTCATAAAAGGAGTTTGGTAGAACTCCCTCTTTGCTTATTATGTCAAATAGTTTGTATAGTATTGGGATTAACTGTTCTCTGAATGTTTGATTGAATTCACTGGTGAATCCATCAGGCCCTGGGGATTTTTTCTTAGGAAGTTCTTTGATGGCTTGTTGGATTTCATTTTCTGATATGGGATTATTTAAGAATTCTATTTCTTCTTCTATTAGTCTAGGAAGTTTGTATTTTTGTATATATTCATCCATATCACCTAAATTGGTGTATTTATTGCCATATAATTGGGCAAAGTAATTTTTAATGATTGCCTTAATTTCCTCTTCATTGGAGGTGATGTCCCCCTTTTCATCTTTGATGCTGTTAATTTGCTTTTCTTCTTTCCTTTTTAAAATTAGATTGACCAGTACTTTGTCTATTTTGTTTGTTTTTTCAAAGTACCAGCTTCTTGTCTTATTTATTAAATCAATAGTTCTATCACTTTCAATTTTATTAATTTCTCCCTTAATTTTTAAGATTTCTAGTTTGGTTTTCTGATGGGGGTTTTTAATTTGATCGCTTTCGAGTTTTTTTAGTTGCATTTGCAATTGATTGATCTCTGCTCTCCCTAGTTTGTTAATATATGCACTCAGGGATATGAATTTACCTCTGATTACCACTTTGGCTGCATCCCAAAAGGTTTGAAAGGATGTCTCGCCATTGTCATTTTCCTGGGTGAAATTATTAATTGTTTCTATGATTTCTTCTCTAACTAAATGTTTTTGGAGTATCATATTGTTTAATTTCCAATTAGTTTTTTATTTGGTTTTCCATGTATCATTACTGATCATTATTTTTATTGCCTTGTGATCTGAAAAGGCTGCATTTATTATTTCTGCTTTTCTGCATTTGTGTGCCATGTTTCTGTGACCTAATGTATGGTCAATTTTTGTGAATGTGCCATGTGGTGCTGAGAAGAAGGTGTATTCCTTTTTCTCCCCATTTATTTTTCTCCATATGTCTATTAATTCTAATTTTTCTAAGATTTCATTCACTTCTTTTACCTCTTTCTTATTTATTTTTTTATTTGATTTATCTAAATTTGATAATGGTTGGTTTAAGTCTCCCACTAATATGGTTTTCCTGTCTATTTCTTCCTTCAATTCTCCTAGTTTCTCCATTAGAAATTTGGGTGCTATATTATTTGGTGCATACATGTTGATCAGTGATATTTCCTCATTATCTAAAGTCCCTTTTAACAAAATATAATTACCTTCCCTATCCTTTTTGATCAGGTCTATTTTTGCTTTGGCTTTATCAGATGTCATGATTGCCACTCTTGCCTTCTTTCTGTCAGTTGAGGCCCAAAAGGTCTTACTCCATCCTTTAATTCTGACCTTGTGGGTGTCTATCCACCTCATGTGTGTTTCTTGAAGACAATATATGGTAGGGTTTGGGATTCTAATCCATTCTGCTATTCGTCTACTTTTTATGGGTGAGTTCATCCCATTCACATTCAAAGTTATGACTGTCACTTGTGGACTCCCTGGCATTTTGATATCCTTCCCTAATTCTAACCTTTCTTCTTCAGCTCTAACTTTTAGCCCAGTGATTTACTTTAAATTGGTCCCCCTTGTCCCCTCCCTTGATATGTTTCCCCTCTTCTTCCCTCCCTTTTTTGTGTTCCCTCCCCCCTACCTTCCTTGGTTTTCCCTTCTCCCTTCCCTTGTTGGGTAAGATAGAATTCAAGATCCCAATGGATCTGGATGTTCTTCCCTCTCAGAGTTGATTTCATTGAGAGTAAGGTTTAAGTTAAAACTCTCTTCCTCTCCTTCTTATAGGCATTTTCTTCCCCTCCCCTTCCCATGTGAATCTTTGTGTGAGAAAGATTATTCTATTTGGTCTTTCTTTTCCCCCTATTTACACATTACATTTTCCCCACATATTAATATACATAGATTGATATAAATGTAGTCCTTATAGAGGAGAGTTTGAATAAAAGAAAAAGATAACATTTTTCTCCTTTTCCCTTTCCTTCATATTTACCTTTTCAGGTATTCCATGCTCTTTGTTTTTCGATATTGGACTTTTCACAGACCTCTGGTCTTTTCTTTGCAAAAACTTGGAAATCTTCTATTGTGTTGAATGCCCATACTTTCCCTTGGAAGTATATAGTCAGTTTTGATGGGTAGCTGAGTCTTGGTTGAAGGCCCAGCTCTCTTGCCTTTCTGAAAATCATGTTCCATGCCTTACGGTCATTCAGAGTAGATCTTGCAAGGTCTTGTGTGACCCTGATTGGCATTCCTTTATATCTAAATTGTCTTTTTCTGTCTTCTTGTAAGATTTTTTCTTTTGTTTGAAAGCTTTGGAATTTGGCAATTACATTCCTGGGAGTTGTCTTTTGGGGATTTAGTGTAGAGGGTGTTCTGTGAGCTCTGTCAGTGGCTGTATTACCCCCTTGTTCTAGAATCTCTGGGCAGTTTTCTTTGATTATATGTTGTATTACGATGTCGAGTTTGCTTTTTATTTCTGGATTTTCTGGAAGTCTAATTATTCTTAAATTATCTCTTCTTCCTCTATTTTCCAAGTCTGTCACCTTGTTTCAGAGCATTTGCTTGTGTTTCCTCTTCTATCTCCTCTGTATTTTGTATTTTTGCTCCATAAAATGTGTCCAAAGTCACTCCCTTCTTCTTGTTTTTCTTGGAATTTTGGGTCTTTTGTGCTTCTGTGGAGTTGCCATCTCTATCTGAGTGGGGAGGACTAGCTTTTCTTATCTCTGTCTGGTGTTCAGAGGTTTTAGCCCTAGGCAGATTGTCCATTCGATGCAGTTATTGTTCTGTCTTCCCAGAGAAGCCAGGAATTGCTGGTGTTTCCCTGTTACTGCCTTCCTCAGTTCCCTCCCGATGCTTTTCCATTGCCTTACTTCCACCCTCTGAGCCTGGCTCGGCACTCTCTGCGAGATGTTTTAATGCCTTTGCTGGCCAGAAGAGCCTGCACTCTGAGGGGGGAGGGGCCGTGGCTTCCTGGAGTTCTGAGGGTTCCTGATAGGATTAACTTTCACTGGGTTAAACTGAGTATGCCCTGAGGCAGGAACCTTCAGTGAGACTCGGATGGAAGGATCCAGCCAGTGGGCTGCAGGCTCCCCTGTCTCTCTGTTTCCCTGCTGTCTAGGTGCCCCTGAGACTGGGTCAGGTTGTTTTCAGGAAGCGGCCTTCAGAATAGCCGGCTCCTGAGGCCCTTTTGCCAGCCCTGAGGGTTACTGTTGTTTCAGAAGATGCTGCTCTCTGAGGGGGGAGGGGCCGTGGCTTCCTGGAACTCTGAGGGCTGGTGATAGGATTAACCTCAGGCTGAGTATTCCCTGAGGCAGGGACCTTCGGTGAGACTCAGATGGAAGGATCTGGTCAGGGGGCTACAGGCTCCCCCATCTCTCTCTGTTTCCCTGCTGTCTGGGTGCCCCCTTGACTGGGTCAGGTTGTTTTCAGGAAGTGGCCTTCAGGATAGCCAGCCCTGAGGCTCTGAGGTTCCCTCTGCTGCCTCAGACTCAGTGCCCCGGGTTGGGGGGATGGGTCCTAGGACCTTCCTTCTGCCTACCCCTTAGGTCCGAGTGATCTCGGGTTCTGGCTTTTGGGGGGGCTGTACCTTTTGATCCAGGTCCAGGTCCAGGAGGAGGATTCCCGGGGTCTATGCTGTTGTTCATTTTGAATTTTGGTGCCTTAGGAGCATATAGTTTGAGTTCGATAGGGAAGGGTTTCCGGAGATCTGAACTTTAGCTTTTTCTAAGCCGCCATCTTGACCAGAAGTCGGTCTTTCCATTTCTTATAGAAATCAATCAGTTCTTCATTCCTTATAGCACAATAGTATTCCATCACCATCATATACAACAATTTGTTCAGCCATTCAAGGGTTTGTATTTTTTAAAGTCAATTAAACATGTCTGACTCATTGCTCATTTGGAGTTTTCTGGGCAAAGATATGAGAATAGTTTGCCATTGTCTTCTCCAGATCATTTTACAGATGAAGAAACTGAGGCAAACAGAGTTAAGTGACTTGCCCAGGGTAAGTGTCTGAGGCCAGATTTGAACTAAGATCCTCTTTTCTCTAGGACTAGCATTCTGTCCACTGTGCCACCTAGCTGTCTGCAATGGTGCCATCCATTTGGGTGCCATACCTTGTGGCCTAGTGTTCTTGGATTTAGAGTCATAGGAGAAGGCAACAGTTTAGTGTGAAAAGAGAGCAAGGTGGAGTAAAAAGAACCAAATCTTAAACCTGACACTAAGACCTTGGGCAAATCACTTTGACTTCAGTTTCCTAATCTGTAAAATGAAGGAAGTTAAACTAAATGAAGTTTATGGTCACTTTGCACTTTAAAAATTGTGGGGTTTGATAAAACCTCTAAGCATTTTTGAAGTTATTTCCTGGGACTTGAATGAGTGCTTCTAAAATAAGAGTGTTTCTAGGAGTGGGGTAGGATGCTTCCATTTCCAAGATAAAAGAAAGACATAACTAGCCTTCCTGGGTGGAAGTGAGTAGCCAAGAAGAGGAATTTGCAGGCCTTGCACATCTCTGATGGTGATATACAGTATCCATTAGAGAGATGCCTAATCATCTGAAGCTGTCAAACCCAAACTGCCCTCTTTTAAGAGCCAATTTGTTTTCCTGCCAGATCAATGCTCTTATCTGTAATTGTGTGGACCACCAGCGACAGCCAATAACCAGTTAACATGCAATTCAATTTCAGGAGAAAAGAAATGTCTTAATTTAAACATTTATTGTACAACTGTGAAAATGCCCTAAGTGAAATTAATTGAGGCTCAGAGAATCTACTTATAAATCAGTCAGCCTAGTTGTATTGAAGTCATGAAGGAAATGATACATATTTTGGATCAAGAATGACCACTTCACTCTGACTTTCATCTGAGACTCCTATCATTGCAATGACTATTTTCAAAACATCCTATTCTTTGCTTGGATGTACATTGTTATCTTCCAGTAACACAGGAAGTCACTTGAGGGTAGGCACCTTTTTTGGCTTTGATTTAGTATCTCTAATCCCTACCATGTGTTTGATGCATGCTTGTTGGAATAGATTGAAGTCAAGCTGATAACAGGAACAATGTTTCCCATTTATACTCCTTGTGTCCATTTTAATGGCCCTCTGATAAGTCTCAGTTCATTTATGATTGTTAGTGTGATCATCTTCCAGCCCATGAGATGCCTCTCTCTTGTTAAGAAATCTTTCTCAGTCTCAAGGCTTAACTACAAAATCATAGAAGCTCAGAATGAGAAGGTAACATAAAGATATAAGATCTTAGAGCTCAGAAGGATCTTCGTTTATTTAGTCTACTGCCATCTTTAAAAAAATAGGTAGATTTAGAGATAGATGAGGAAACAAGGCTCACAGAGGAGAAAAGGCTTCAAAAAGGTCATGTAGATACAAGTAGCAAAAACAAGATTCCAGTCCATAATAATCACTAAGCATTTATTAACAAACCCCTACCTGGAGCAGGTTTCTCTACCCCCAAGATTCAGATGCTCATCAATTTGTTCTGAAACTGGATTCTGTGTGTCATAGATGCAGAGGAAAAAATGCTACCTGTTGAAAAATGGTCAGGCATTAATTCGAGATCTCTGGTTAAAACCATTGGATGGAACCCTCCAACCACGATTCTTTGCATTATCATTGCATTAGTAACATGATGTGGCTGAAGAACCACAAAGGCAAGAGAATTCTGAAAAGAAATGTAGACAAAAACAAGAAGCAAAAGATTCCAACCTTTTTGGAAATTTTCAGTCACAGTATATATATAAATAAGCACTGCCCACCTAATGCAATTTGTTGGTTCCATGAAAACATGATGTTAAGTGAACTAATGTTATATAGACACCGATAGTCCCAGAGGATTCCCATTATATTTTAGAGATTCATTCTTGGGCAGCCAAAAATTAAATTATAAAACCTCAAACATACTTTTCAAAAACAGCAAAGTATTGTTTAATAATGGTAATATGAACGACCTCTCCCCACAATTTTGCCTCTATTCCTTCTTGCCTGTAGAAACTTTTTTGGAGAGTTGTAGAGAGGAAGCAGACCCTCCACAGATACACACACAAAACCATGACCATTTGTGTTGATGGTAGCTCATGAGTTGGGAGGAAAGGGAATGAGGAATGTGGGGACTTGTGAATGAAATGCAATATTCCCATTATTGTGGTATCCACAACTTCTCTGGCAAGTCTTGGCATGCATTTGGAAATATTGCATAATCTCTAAACCTATTGATTTCAGGGGGGCTGGAGTAGAGTGAAGAGGTAAAAGATAGTAACATTATGCAGGGATGGGAAGTTATTGCTCTAGATACACCCAACAACCTTTTTCTGATGGGCCCTTTTGATGATCTGACTCACCACAAATTAGAGGATGAAGAGAACTTGCCTCTCTTGAGATTGCTATGTATGATGGGATTTGGTTATAATGTACCTCGCATTAATGAATGACAAATTGAAGAACAGTTACCAATCTGCATTGGTATAGGGGATTTCATCACTAAGAACACCCTCTATTAATAAAATCATTCATCTGGACAAAGAAAAAAAAATGAAACAATTGTATGAGTTTCTGTCATTCCCTATCTACATCAATGCCTTGTCCTGAAAGCAGACCAGGGGAATGGATTAGAACAGTATTTCTGCTGGTTCACAACCTGTGGTCTTGTCAACCCCTGTAAAGGTGTGGATTTCCAAAGGCCTGTAAATTTAAAAATGAGCAAACATACTTCTATCAGCCATCTTCATAACATGAATTATACCATCGGACTTACATTTTCATCTCTTACACGCTCACCTTGGATTCTGTCTCTTAATCTTCCAGCTCTGATAGGTGGGCAAAAGCCTTATTTAGCAAGATGGGGCTTCCTTGCCATCTCTTGATGATCTTCACACCATATTTCTACTCTCATTCCTCACCCTTTCCCACTTTCCAGTAATCTTTTATGTGCTGTTTTTCCCATTAGAATACAGGCGCTTTGAGGGCAAAGACTCTTGCTTTTTGTCATTGTATGTTATCTCAGTTAGCAGGTGCTAATACTATGGCAACTGTCACAAGGGGATGGGAGTGGGGCTTGAAACCTAGTTTTTAAACAGGATCTTGTTCTCATCATGAAAAAGGTAAGAACCAATTGTTCATGTCAATCAACCCAGCAAAAAAAGATTTATTAAATACCTATAGATGGTATTCCAATATTCTTTCCAGATTTAGAATTATGTGATTTCATTCAGGATTGAAAACTGGAGAAAAAAGTTTTCTTTGCCACTGCTCCTGTCTTTTCTTTAAAATGAAGAGTGAGTTAGATGAGATCTGAGACTCTTAATTCCAAAATTCTATTATGTGAAACCTGTCTTTTATTCAGTCACTCTAAAAAAATAATGGAAGACAGTAGAACGATTTTTTGCTCAATGTGTAGTCTCCTTATTGAATGGTAATGGGGGAAAGAGTCAAGGAAGCCAAGTCACATTGATCAATGTACAATTGAAATACTCATTTACTCTTTTGTTCACACAGTACAGTCTAGGCACTTAAGGAGAGACAAAGACAAATAAGACATGGTACCTGCCTGGGCTCAAGGAAACTGAAATTTTTATCTGTATCTCTATATACACACATGCACATATATATATATATATATATATACATATGCATACATGTATATCTGTATATGCACAGATATATATATGTATGAAATATAGTCTTTATTATCTTATCTCTATGCAGATAATGTATACACCCAGATAAATATCAATTCAGATATTACAAATGTATCAGAGGATGAAGTCAAAGGTGAGAGGCTCACTTCCAGCTAGGAAATCAGGCAAGGCTCCATGAAGGAGCTACCTCTTGATCTGAGGCTTTAACAGATCATTAGGATATTAATAGGTAGAGGTGGGTGAAAAGGAACAGTCACAAGGACTTCACACTTCTTTGGTGTCCATTAAGAGGGAAGGAGGGAGAGAGGAAGGAAGGAAATAGAAGTATAATGGAATGAGGGAAAGAGAAATGTAGGAAAAGATAGAAATGAGGAATGAGGGAGAAGAGAAGAAACACTAGAATTTTATTGGTAGAGGAAGAAAGAAATCAAAGGGGATAAAACATAGCACCACCTACTGGATGGAGGAATTTTCAGTTATTAAACATAATTTTCATTTACATAGTCTCTCCAAAAATACACTTTAAATATTTCTTTCCTTCATTCTCTCTCTGACTCTTTTGTCTTCCTCTATTTCTTCAATGAATTTTTTAATTAATCCCTAGCAGTATGAAATGTTCCTTTACATTACATTTTTTTTAAAAAACAGTACATACCATCCCCTAATCTGCTAATCCTTTCTCCAGTCAAGAAGTGTCTTTTAAAACCAACTGCCATTTTCTCAATCCAACAGAGCAGAGATCCGCAATTCAACAATACTTTCTTTTCATGAGCTGCTCCCCTGGCTAACGTGACGCCACAAAGGGGCTGTGGAATTCCAAACACCCAGTTCTTTGGATTAGAAGCATAATAATCCCATGAAGTTTTTTTGTTCTGAACTGATAGGATGGTTGTGCCATGACTCACACTGGCTCAGGCTTACCAAAGTGATATTATGTCAAGCTTTTCATAGGATGAGCATTATTTTTCTTTTTTCTTTTTTTTTCTCTAATGATGCCTGGTAGTTTTCAAGCTATCACTTTGAATGCATACACTTATGTATTCCCCCCCCTCCTCTTGTAGATTCATTTGTTTATATTTGGTATTAGAATTTAGGTTTTTTGTTTTGTTTTGTTTTGATTTGATTTTTAGAAAATGGGAGTCCTGAACTTGGGCTCAGAAGGTCTAGGTTCAAATCCTAATAGAAGTTTACTGCCTGTGTAAACAAGTCATTTAAAGCCTCTAGAGTTCTGTTTCTTTATTTGTAAAATTAGGAGGTTGGACTAAGTTGTCTCCCATGGTTGTAACATCCTATGGTATTATGAAATTTGTGCAATTCCTGACTGGCTGGCTGCTGGCTGATTTTTGTTTCTAGAAGACTTTTTATCTGGTGAATGAGTTAAGAAGACAATGCTCACAGACTGGAAGTCTCCAGTTGTCTAGGATCTGAGAGAAGGAGTAAATGAGGCAAATTTTACCAAAGTGGCTTGGTAGGACTTGCTCAATTCTGGCTGATCCCCAAAAGTCACCTCTTTTTAAGCAGGATTGATGGGTTGCTAAGGAGTCCTGCAGTTTGATGAGCTCTGCTGGTTCTACCTGTTGTTGGCTCTGAGGCATTTTCCATTGTGCTGTCTAATTCTTTACACTCTAATGAGATGCCACAGGGAACAAAGTCACTTCAAAGGTAGAAATTTAAAAAAATAAAAATAAATTTAAAAAATTTAAAAAAATAAATTAAAAAAATTAAAAAAAACACTGAGGAAAAGCAACTGCTTGACTACAGAGGTTGAGGGGATATGATCAAGGAGACACTAAATGAGCACCCTAATGCAGATACCAACAACAAGGAAATGGGTTCAGAGCAAGGACACATGTGATACCCAGACGAATCACCTGTCGGCGAGGGAAGGGGTGGGGGGTTTGGGGGGGAGGAAAAGATAATGATCTGTTATCTGTTTCCAATGAACAATGTATGAAAATGACCGAATAAAATAATGTTTAAAAAAAACAAAGGTAGAAATTTCAAAACTTGTTTGGAGCTTGTGGCTGAGATCACCCTGGGAGCACCAAATGTTGAAAAATCGTCATATATAACTCCTCTTTTGTTACTTCAATTGAGACGATCTCAACAAACATTGATTAGACACCAACTATATGCCAGTCACTGCTAGGCTCTGGAAACACAAAGATAAAAATCCACCAATTTCTGTCCTCAAAGATATTTTATTCTACCAGGTAACATAGGCTTCTTCACCGATTACCGTAAGGACAGCTTTCTCTTTTATGCTGGGAAGATTTGGAGTATAAAACACCCATGGAACTCTTGGGTGTGCATTCACGAACTGTCTTTCTTTGGGTAATAGAGGTCAATGTTTTAAGGACAAAGCAATTATGTCCAAAGCATTTTGGTCCTGTTTGTAGATTCCAGCAGCTCAGCCATCAAGACTCATATAATTCTTTTCACTTGCATATCATCACTCTTTAGAATTAGACTATGAAAGGCATGGACCACTAAGATATTAGAATGTGTGCCTTTACATTAGCCATGTTAGAAAGGTAACAAACAATGCAAGAACTCCAGGGCGCACTCTTGTTCTCCTCAACAAAAATGACATTGACTTGAACACAGCAACCCATTTTGGCATGTTACTGCTAACATATGAACAAAACACTTAGTAGTGTCAAAAGTTGTAACCTGGAAAGTTAGAAGAGGGGAATGAAGTCTATGGGGAACATCAGACAAACAAGTTTGCCAAGTCCCATCATTGACTGAATCCCCTTTAATATTCACTGAGCCAGAATTTCTAAGGTTCCACAGCCAGATAGAGACTAAACTTACTGCAGATCATACTCATGATGATCCCCTGGTTACCTTCTCTAGATGAAAACAGGCAAAGCAGGAGACCTGGGAATCCTAGGCTGGACCTACTCAATGATTTTTCTTACTGTCACAACTTGCACTAGCTTTTCTCCTAAAGATGTAGAATTGAGGGAATTTTAGGCAGTTCTAGTCATTTGTTGTCATCAAGTTTTTCTTTAAATAAACCTTAGTAACTCTTCTTTTTAGACTGTAAGCTCCTAGGGATATCGGCAGTTTTATCATATCTATTTATCATAGATTCATAGAGTTAGAAGGGATTTGAGTAGCCTTCTATGGTTATCCATAACCAAACTACAATCCTTCTACAACCTTTCTCATAAATGGCCATGCATTCTTTACTTGAAAATTTTCAATGAGGGGGAACCCACTTTCTCCTACAACATCCCATTCTACCTGTAAAAAACTTTACATCAAGCCTGAAGCCCAGATTTCCCTCTTTGCCACATCCACCTGGTGATCCTAGTTTTGCACTCTGGGACCAAGAAGAGTGAATCAAATTCCTTTTCTCCACCGTAGCCATTAAAATACTGAAGTGGAATACTGGAATGACCTAACATTTCTTGTCCTATGCTAAATATCTCGAATTCCTTCAACTCTGTAGCACTTGCTATGACGTCCCCTTGCCTTGGGGGTACCAGCATTTGAATCATCTAAGATATATACTATTAATCCCCTCCTTAAAGAAATTCTGTGTGGGCCAAGTGGACTAAAGACTTGATTAATATAAAATGGCAACAACAAGAAGAAGAATATTTCACATTTATAAAGTTTCATAAAACTAAATTAACAAGTTTATAATGTTTTCTCAAAACAACCCAAGATTAAATAATTTAAATATTACCCTTACTTGCAAGATGAGGCATAAAGAGTTGTCACTGAAAAAGTACCATGTACCAATCACTGTGTTAAATGTTGGTGGTTAGAAAAGTAAGTAAAATCCCTGCTCATATTCTAATGGTGAAGATTAGTGTTATACCTGGAAGCACTAAAGCAAATCTTCAAACCCGGATCTCTTAATTTCCAAGACCAGTGGTTTTTTTTAAATGTTTTTTTTATTGATGTATTTTTACATCGTTTTCTCCAGTATTCCTCTCATTTTTCCTCCCAGGAGGCCATCTCATATAACGTATAGTTTTTTTTTGTTTTTAATACTACCAAGTACCAACCATCCCTACCCACTCTGCACTTCTTCAGCAATTATGTTTAACCCTGTCCTGATCTCACTTTAATGATTCCTGTGTTTTGAGGATATGTCATTTGACTTGAAAACAAGCCAACTGTATTTAGACCTCATCTGATGTACTATTTGTATCACTGTGGATTAATCACTTAATTTCTCAAATCCTCAATTTCCCTACTAAAATGGGAACAATAATACTTGCATACATGCCTTACCAGCTTGCTGTGAGGAAAACACTTTGCAAAACTTTTAATGCTATAGAAAAATGAATCAATGCTCACATGACTTTCTGGAAAACTCATTCCTTCTGGTTCTTCTCTAACCTGTTCTATGACACAAGCAAAACAGAAAGATTTAAAATTACTTAGGCACACGATGCCACTTATAGTGGGAAAAACTCCATGACTATTTTTTCCCATGTCAGAAAAAGGTAATTTTCCATTTGGCTGTTGGAAATTTTTCTTTCCCATCGGCATTCCTTAGTAGTAGCTTCTGGTTAGGAATTACTGATAATTTAAATATAATCTCCCTTAGCAACTCCCTAGCAACTTTTTCAGGATTTCTTGGCCATAACTTTCTGAAAAAGCCTACATCCTTTTACTTGCAACCATTGCACTCCAAACTGTATTTTGATATCAACGTTTTAACAAGGTCTTCCGTAGACATTTAAAGTAGTTTCAGGACACCCACAGACAATTTCAAACATAGTTATCTAAGTTTTTGAACAATATGGAGACCCCAATAGGGTACTGTTCTGTGAATCCTTCCCAAAAGAATATAATTCAAGGACAAAGGGGATGCTGATGCACTGGGATCTTCTTTATTCAGCTCTGGGCCAGGCACTGTATATGGGATATCAGATTTAGAGTGAGAAATGCCCACCGAAACAATTGTAATCCCATCCCTTCCTTTGCACATGAAGACACCAAACCAGATCCAATGCTAGTTCCCCATTGTATAGGATATTGCCTTTTAATCCAACCCCATTTTATAGATGAAGAAACTCAGGCCAAAAGAACTTAAGTGAGTTTATTCATGTTTTTCCCCTACAGGATTATATTTGGAGATAAGGGTAAATTATTCTTGGCTGTAAGTCTATATCTCTCTTGCCTTTTGGAATATTGTATTCCAAAATGTCTCATTTATAAGGAGAAGTTGCCAGGCCTTGGGTGATAGTGACTGTGGGCTCTTGGTATTTAAAACTACTTTTTTTCTGGATATTTGCAATATTTTTCCATTGACAAGAGCTCTTTACTTTGGCTATGACATTCCTGGCATTTTTCCTTTAGGGATTCCTTTAAGGATGTGATCAGCTGATACTTTTAGCTTTACTTTGCCTTCTGGTTTCAATAAATAGAATTGGGTTTTCTTTCTTTTTTTAATGGTTTCTTGAAACATAATATCCAGGCTTTAAAAAACATCCTGGTATTCTAGTAGTCCAATGAGTTGTAAATCATTTTTTCTTGATCTTTTCCCAGGTAAGTTATTTTTGATATTATGCATTTTACCTTTTCTTTTATTTTTTTTCCAGGCTTTTGATTTTGTTCCAATATTTCTAGCTGTTTTACAGATTTCTCTTTGGTCTACTCTAGTTTTCTAAGATTCCAGTTTTTGAGTAAGATGTATTACTTTCTCTTTTAAGCTACTTTTCACATTAAAATAAAATCTTCATTTTTTGCTACATATTTATGTCATGCTTATGAAAAATAATTTATTTTTTCCATTTAGTCTCTCTGCCTTCTGTTGGATTCATTCCTTCTTTGGAAGGAATTTCTAGATTTGAAAAAAAAATTCAATATGTTTTCTTCGTTTTGCTTGTCTCTCCGGTTTTAGTTCCTAACCTGGCAGGTTTGATCTTGAAGACTTAAGGGCAGATGTCCCATTATTTGAAGGCAGATGTTCAATCACGGTGTCTTTGGAGGACTGGGACATCTGAGCAACAGTATACGCACAGTGTGACTCCATGAGAAGAAATAGGTAAGTCATTTGTTTCATTTTCAATAGTATAACTTAAGAAACTCTCTAGACCTAGTGAAAGATTATTTTTTTGTGTTTTGAGTTAGGAATTTGCCCTCTTGACTTCAGTCTTCGAACAGCCTCCCGCATGTGCTTGGGCTGTAGTGGTGGCAGCTCTCCCCATTTCTCACACACATCCAAAGCTTCTACTATTACTTCTCCAACGAATACCTTACAAATGCCTGACATGGCAATGACGACATTCTGGGAGACTAAGGTGCCAGTAATAGTCTGGATCAGCCGTTTAATGGTGGCCTTAGGGAATGCTGATCGACGGTACATTTCATAACGGTTTAGCTGTTCTTCAGAAAAGGAAGAAACCAGGATTTGCATCCTTTCAATTTCATCTTCATCTACTTTGTGCTTTTTCTCTTTCCTCTCCTTAGTTTCTATCTTCATCTTCTTGGCTGCAAGAGGAAGTAATGATGAGTCCTCCCTTCCATTTCCTATAAAATCAGATGCTTCCTGGTCCTCGAGCTCTGGGTCTTCAGCAGTAGCTTCCTGCGAGTCTCCGTAACCCTCCCCATCGGTTTCCTCGGGGGACCTGTCAGGTGTTTGGGCAGCTCCCGGGATGGGCTCCGGGCTGCCAATGACTGGTCCTTCGTCCAACGCGGAGCTCTCTTCTGCCTTCTCTAGATACAACTCAGCCAACTCGTCCATAGCAGTTCTGCGGGGTCAGACTAAAACCACCACCCGTCTCAGGAAAAGTGACCTGAGGCCCTCGAGCCCAAAGAATGAGCTTCCGGTGGTCACGCAACAATAACGACACCTTATGAGGCGTTGGAGGAGCCAATTCGCTACGTGGGCGGGGCTGGGGTAACCATTTCCTCCCAACTCCTGATATCCAGACTTCCAACGATGAGACTTTTCAAACCTGGGTTGTCCTTGCAGGCCACTTCTCCCATTGGTGGTTTCCCAGACTCCATTTTGGGGAAGGACCCAGATCAACCATTCCTCACTCTCCAGACTTAGCCATCCTGCAGATCCCCCAGCATGTACCTCTTATTCCCTCTGGGACTCACTCTCATTAGCATCTCCTTTTTCTAAGCCAAATATCCATGGGTTCTTCAACTGAATCAGACAGAACACAAATTTCAATGAAATATCTGTCCAAAATATACATATATGGGTTGTCTTCCCCCAGGACAATACAAATTCCTTGAAAACAGAGAAAGTGTCTCTTTTTGCTTGTTTTTGCATCTCTAGCATTTAGCACTGTGACAAGCATGTTGTTATTTTCCATCCTTTCAAAGAGGATCAATGACATCATGGGAATGAGGTTTTGACTTGCTCATAAATTAGACACAAGTGAGGCAGAGTTGCACAAAGTCATTGGCCTCACTCTCTCCTTGAGAGTCATCAAAGTCCAGTGGTAAGACAAAAAGTCAGGACGACAGGTGATGGCCTCTGATGCGGTGAATGACTTTGGTATTTTCAGTGTCTGGCCAAGCTCTATAAGCACTCCACGGTGCTTCGGCTGCCTTCAGAGCCACTGGAACAAATGGTTGTTATCTGCCCATTCCACTAGGGAAGTCTTCAAAAGCCTGGGATAGACATCCCACTAACTCACCAATAGTTTAAGGCCTTTTGGTTATCTTTAACCTAGTTTAGTCCATCTGCTGAGATGGACCTGGTATACCTTCTTAGAGCCACAAGTGAGAGTTGGATGAGAAGTGAGCATCAAGGGTGGGTAATTGTTCCTGAAAAGGACTTAGCCAGTTCTCACACCAAAGGTTCTGGTCCTTCCTGAACATCCGATACACCCAAGCAAATATTAAGTTCTTAATAACTGCTAATCGACTGAGTCACTGATCTTCAGACATCAGACATAGCTTGTCAATGAGCACAAACCTGCAGCCTTTTCAGTTTAGTTATCTCTGTGCCATTAGGCAGCTACTCCAACAACTCACAATCACAGGGAAGTGAACTTGAATTCTTGAAGGATAATGTCAGCTAAGCATTTTCTCTGGTTGGTTTTATTAAAGGAGAACTACTTGAGCAGGCTGACAGACTGCATCTTCAGAGGCATGAAGACATAGTAATGGAGTCAGAGGTGGCTTATAATTACACAGTTCTTGAACTCTCTATGAACATTAACTGTTCTTTGTTTGATGGACTACATTATATGCTATGTTAATTGACATACAATTTGAGAAATTAATCCATATTGACTCATTGAGGCAGGGTATAAAAGAAGACCCCATAATCTCACCTTTGCCAATGACATAAAAGATGTCCTCCATAGAATACAAACCAAAGAAAGGATTTCTTTTTGATAGCAAAGTTCTCCAAGTATTCAACCTACAACTAGATGAAATTGTTCTATATGTGTAAGAAATTGTGCCAACCAAATATACTTGCAAAACAAAATACATGAAAAAATAAGTTGCCCAGACAACAATATACAGTAATTCAGGCAGCCATATATGTATAATTTGGATAGACATTTCATTGAAATTCATGCTATATCTGATTCAGTTGAAGAAACCATGGATATTTGGCTTGGTAAAAAGAATACTAATTGAAATTGGAAGCGAGAAGAGATATCTACTCGGCTCCAAGAGGAAAAGCTAGGGAAAGGGGTAGAAGTTTGAAAGAGATAAACTTAGATTAAATATCAAGAAAAACATCATAAGAATTAGAATTATCCCAATATGTGCACATAAATGTAGAAGGAAGCAGTATAGAATAATTAATGGAGAGGTTTTTGAGAAAGACTCAGGTTCAAATATCAATAATGGCTTATGAAGCTGGACCAAACATTTAATTTCTCACTACCTCAGGGTCTAGGTTGCCCAACAGCAACTTTTCTCAATTAGGAAAGGGAAGTTCCTTACTCAGAATTTCCTATATCTGTGGACTCACAGGTCTGGACAAAACCAAAATACACATGTGTGTGACTATGCAATCACATACAAATACACATAATCAAGCATTTCAAAACTTTCTGCCAAATAAAAGTTGTGTATGTGGGGACTTGTTCAAATCTCAGTTCCTTCAACCTCCAAGAATAGGCTCTCTTTCACTATTGACCCTAAGTACCCTGACAAGTAGAAGCAATAGTTTAAAGATTCAAAAATTCCCTCCCTCAGTTCAAATCAGTATGAGCATGTGAAGCCTGAGGATTCACCAGCACAGGGGCATACCAAGCCCTACCTAGGAGTGCACGCCTGAGGATTATGCCATTAAGCACTCTTTCCTCTCTGCTTTGACTGCTTCAACTCCCATTCAGCTAAAACAGTCCTCAGAAGGGAAAGGAAACCACCTGCTTCCATTCATAACCATCATTGACTTGAGAGAATCCTCCCTGCCAGAGCCTAGAGACTGCTTGAGGACGATTGGAACCCAGTAGGCATCCGCCATCAGCATCTGTACTCGGGAAGCCAGAGATGCCCTGAACCGGAGCTGAAGGCTAATTGGGGATGTAAAATGGAGCCCTGGGTGCTGCTGGAGCCTAGTGGCAAGTGCAAAACTCTCTCAGCAGGTACCTAGGCAGGCTTGAGGCCAAGCTGGCCTCCTTTCCCCACCCCCAATTCATGTGTGAGTCCAAGTGTACTGAGGAACATAAATGGAATCTGAAGGTGTGGGAAGAAAAGTACAGATTAAGCAGTTGACATGTTTGGCTCCAAAGTTCTCCCCACCCCCTACTCTCATCCCACCTGTGGTATCAATCCCATGCTGTTTTCTACTTAATCCTTCCCTTCTGCTTAGTAATAGCCCAGCAGAACAGTTCTTTACCAGATTGGGCCAGGTTGTCAGCATAAACCCTTGTAAAATAACTCTTGCCAACAACAGTTGCCCACCGATTTCTTCTTGTCTGACCTGTTCTGGCAACCATACCAGGTGGTTTTCCATTGCAGTTGATATATTTCGCCTCTGAAACTCAAGGTTTCCAAGTCAAATAAGTCTTTTTCCGCCTAGATGCCCCAACAAAACTAAAGAGCGGGGCATTTATTTGGGGCATCCTTCGTGTACTTTCTATACCTTCCCTTTCTCTACTTTTACTTCTATTCCATAGGTGACCAATGGTCTGCTTCAGGTTCCTCCTTCCAAGAATATGCTTGATGTAAATTAGGAAAGCAATCACTAATGGTTAAATTTCAAATGTAAAGCAAACAACGGACAGCGAAGGGGAGATGGTGGCTTTCTATTGTCCCATAAATCGCCATTTACACAGCTTCCTCTTTTGGTGACCTGAAAGGCCACCTTTGCTCTTTTCCTTCATTCTTTCAACCTGCTTTCATCCCGCTGCTACCTGAATTTATCATTTGACCATTTGCGATAGATCAGAAGCCCAAAGAACATCACAATTCATACTCAGTGATTTTGAAAGGGGGTTTAAACAATTAAACTCTAATTCATATCAAGCAGTATCTTGCCACAAGGCCAGGCTAATAATAGTATAGGAAAGGAAATTACATGATGGATTGTTGAGGAAAGAAAACCAGATGTTTCCTTATGCATGTTCCTTGCCCCCTACTACTCCTGTTTAAATTTTGCCTCCTTTGGGAAGTCTTCCCTGATTCATCTGATCCAACTTTGATTGTTCTATGCCTCCAAGCCTCTGACAGCCTTTATGAATTCAGTGTGTACCATATTAATTTTTACTTATTTATGTAGGCTTTTGCAAATATGCTATTGACTTAAAATTTTTTCTCACATCTGTTAAAGAAGAGAAAGGAGGAAGGAAAGAGAGATATATCAAATCTGCTATTTAGAATGTAAGCTCCTTGAGGACAGAAATGTAAGTGGCAGTAATAGAATTTTAGAATAGAGAGGAGCCTTAAAAACCAATCAAGTTAATCTCTTTATTATAGGGAACAGAAACCAAGGGCTAGAGAGGTTAAATAATTTGCCAAAGGGAGAACGGAATCTTCTTTCTTCACTTTTCTCCTCCTCCTTCTTCCTCTTCTTGTAAAATCTCCCAACCTAGTACAGAAAGGTATATAGAGGAATAATGGATAATTGCCAAGTGGGGCTGGCTGACTTCAGGGCTCATTTATGGGCCTACCTGAAGTCAGATTGTTTAATGATTTTAAAAATCAAATTTGAGTGAGGCAGGCCAACCTAAGAGGGAGAAACAGGAAGCCTCAACAAAAGGGCTAGCTTTGAGTTTCTCAGATCTCTTAGAAAGGTTTTGACAGGTAGACATCAGTGCAGAATTGGCTTGGAAAATGAAGGGGAGCCAGATTCTGGAGGATTTTGCCAATGCTCTTGCCTAAAGGAAGAGGATAATTATTTTCTTGACATGTAAAACTGATGATCAAATGTTTATTTAAGGCCTCTTCTCTCTCTCCTCACCCCCTCCCCACCTTATGGCAATGCACCTGTTAATATATGTATTTTTTAATTTTAAATGTAATCATCTTTTCCAATTTGGTGCAAATTAGAAAGTCCTCCCAAGGCCTTCATCCAGGCTAATTGTGAACATTCTCTGAAAGTGTCTGCATTTCAGGTTCTTATTCTTCTCAAGGTTCCTGTAGCCATGACAAGGAACAACATCGTCTGCACAAAAGACTCAGGCAAGCATGACTTCCACAGAATTCATCAGATGGGAGGTCATAAACCAATGTGAATTGCCATGTAGCCCAAAGTAGCCCTTCCAGAGAAGAGGGTTCAGAGGAGACAGGCCTGGCGGGGACTAAAGGCGAGCATTAGGGGAAAGTTATGTATAAGAAGAAAGTGTGGGCCTTGATTTACACTAGCTTGTATTTATTTCCCTTTTTAAGGTTTATAGGATTTTTTTGTTTGTTTATTTGCTTGTTTATGGTTTTCCTCAAAATTATATGAAATCAGTAAAACAAGAAACGTGGCACAGTGGATAGAATGGCAGGTTCCAAGTCAGGAGAACCTGGGTTCAAATCTGGTTTCAGACACTTCCTAGCTGTGTGCTCTTGGGCAAATCACTTAATCCCAATTACCTAACCCAGTGATGCCAAACCTATGGCACAGGTGCCAAAGATGGCCACAGAGAGCTCTCTGTGAACATACAGCCACCACCCCACCACCCACTTAGCCCATTTGTTACTAGAAAGTCAGAGGGGCTTGGGCAGAGCTTCTCATCCCCCTCTCCATCACACCTGATGACAGTTTTTCACATCCACCACCCCTCTGCCCAGCAGCCCAATGAGAGAGCTTTCTCCCTCCCCTGTGTGGGATAAGGGGGGTAGGGTGTACTCAGCATGTGGGGGGACACATGGGGGGAGGTGCAGCATTCAGTCTGGGGATTGGGGTTAGGGCAGGGCTCAGCACTCCATCTCTAAAAGGTTTGCCATTACTGACCTAGTCCTTGCTGCTCTACTCTCTTAGAATTGATAATAGGACAGAAAGTAAAGGTATATTAGAAGAGGGACAGGCAGACAGATATAGAAAAGGAAGCCCCAAAGTGAAGAAGGCATGGGTTCAAGTCCCACCTCTGATAAATACTGATTGTGTTGACCAGAGGCAAATTACTAAACCTCTCAGTGATCTACACAACTCCCCCAGACTATAACTTGCAGAGAAGATTCAGACGTTCATGGGTGGAGAGAGTTTCCTAAACTGAGAGTTCCTTAAATTAATGAAATCACAAGTATAGTCTCTGGGTCTTTTCCTTTGACTTAAGGGAAAACTGAATCTCAGAGAAGGGATTTGTCCTCAAGGACATGACTTGTGTCAGTACACTACTGAATAACAGGACTCCCTTTTCTTTTCATGCTTTTTAGGAAAAACTTGAGCTAGATGCCAATTCTAGGTCCTTTGACATTGTTATCTAGTATTCCTAATACCCTACCACACTCTTCTTTGGTAGGGCTCACTCGGTGGGACTCCCCCCTCAACCCCCCTCCCCCAGGTCTTTCCATTTGCACTTTAAAAGTGTTAAAGGAACTATAATGACTGGAATTCACAAAAACCACTCCTTTGTCTTAGAATTGATGCTAAAATATAAGATAAGGGTTTTTTGGTTTGTTTTAAATATATACTTGTTAATTTCCCAATTTAATAAACTCTGTTGTTGTTCTGTCATTTTTCAAATATATCCAACTTTATTGGGGATTTTCTTGGCAAAGGTACTAGAGTGGTTTGCATATCCTGCTCCAGCTCATTTTACAGATGAGGAACTAAAGCAAATACAGTTAAGAAACTTGTCCAGCGTCACACAGCTAGTAAATGTCTGAGGTCAGATTTGAACATGTGAAGATGAGTCTTCCTGATTTGAGGTCAAGTGCTCTACCACTGTGGCATCTAGCTGGAATGGCATCATCAAGTATTTTCCCAGTGTGGCATGGTAGAAGAAGCAATGAATTTAGAGTTCCTGAATGTCACTTTACATGTTTATTTTCTATACTTTTATAGATGAATCATTTGACCTCTCTTCATTCAGTTACCTCATTTGTTAAATGGGTAAATAATATCTTCTTGATATGAGTTCCAAATGTGAAAAGGTATAGAAAGTACTCTGGATATCTTAAAGTTAGATATAATTATCAGCTATTATTAAGATTTTTTAAATTATCATAACTTCAGAGGAATTATTTAATGAATTGGGATTGGGAATGGATCTCCAATTTTATTAAAATAAGGAACTCCCAGGTGAGGAAATGCTCTTCACCAATGAATGTCAGTATTTTGTCGTCAACCTATAATCTTAGAGAGCTGACTAGAGCATTAAGAAATTAAAAGACTTGTCCAAGGTCACAAAACCAACTTGGGTTAGAGGCTAGATTTGAACCCAGATCTTCCTGGCTCCCATGCTACTCTAGCTCTTTATCTACTATGATATGCCTAACTCTGTCCAATAAATAAAATAAAGACTATTCATATATTTATAGTTCTTTAAGTTTTACAAATCATTATCCACACCCATCCCCCAATAAACAAAGAAGAAAAAGAATTATTGTCCCTACTCTTTAGAAACTGAAGTCTTTCATCTCAAAGGACAGTGTTTTAAGAGAAGAAAATCGAGGATCATGAGAGAAAGAATCCTCAATAATCAGTGAGGAAAGATAGGCACACTAAATGAGTTATAGGTGGAGTTGTGAATTAGTTCATTTTGGAAAACAACATGGAATTATGTAAATAAAATGACTAAAATGCCCACACCAAGTTACCCAGAGATTTCACCACTAGGCTTTTATCCAGAGAACATCATTAAGAAGAAGAAAATCTCTACATAAACCAAAAATTTTAAAGTAGAGCTTTTTGTGGTAGCAAAAAATTAGAAACAAAATAGTTGTCCATTGATTTAGTGAGAGATTAAAAGAATCCTCCTATCTCCAGATTTCACTGGATTCTTTTTTCTTATCTCCATGGCTTGGCATGAATCATAGAGAAACAACCTATTATCCCCTAGGAAAGTCTGGGGAGATTTAAAGATCTCTTAAAAAACAAACAAACCTTCCTCTGTCTTAAAATCCAGGCTTTATATTGGTCAAGGCAGAAAAATGGCAAGGGACAGGCAATGGGGGTTAAGTGACTTGCCCATGGCTTGCCCACAACTAGAAAGGGGGTGAGGCCAGATGTGAACCCAGGACCTCCTGCCTCTAGACTTGACTCTCAGTCCCCTGACTCCCCTCGCTGGCCTGCCCCCTCGTCACTTTTCTGGGATAGTCTGTGGAATGTTGCCGGCCTGAACTAGAGGACTCCTTCTGTCCCACAGATCAGTGGATGAAGAAGAAATGTTTGTGTGGAGAGAAGACTGACTCTGGCCGCTGACTCCACCGGCGCTTTAGGTCTCAGGGTGCCCCTTCTTTCCTCTTATTCACGCTTCCAGAAGCCATCAGGCATACCCTCCACTGCAATTAGAGGGAGCCCCTGATGCCAGGCTGTTTGGAGCACTCTGACCACAGGGTAGAGCTTGCTTGCTTTCTGTGCCCTGCTCTGGCCCTGGTCCTGGCCTTGCCTCTCCTGTGCTGCCCATCCTCATCTCCCCGGCTTTTTCTTTCTTTCTTTCTTTTTCTTTCTTTTTCTTTCTTTCTTTCTTTCTTTCTTTCTTTCTTTCTTTCTTTCTTTCTTTCTTTCTTTCTTTCTTTCTTTCTTTCTTTCTTTCTTTCTTTCTTTCTTTCTTTCTTTCTTTCTTTCTTTCTTTCTTTCTTTCTTTCTTTCTTTCTTTCTTTCTTTCTTTCTTTCTTTCTTTCTTTCTTTCCTTTCTTTCTCTCTCTCTCTCTCTCTCTTTCTTTCTTTCTTTCTTTCTTTCTTTCTTTCTTTCTTTCTTTCTTTCTTTCTTTCCTTTCTTTCTTTCTTTCTCTCTCTCTCTCTCTCTCTCTCTCTCTTTCTTTCTTTCTTTCTTTCTTTCTTTCTCTCTCTCTCTCTTTCTTTCTTTCTTTCTTTCTTTCTTTCTTTCTTTCTTTCTTTCTTTCTTTCTTTCTTTCTTTCTTTCTTTCTTTCTTTCTTTCTTTCTTTCTTTCTTTCTTTCTTTCTTTCTTTCTTTCTTTCTTTCTTTCTTTCTTTCTTTCTTTTCTTTCTTTCTTCCTCATTTTGGCTTCTCGGCCATTAGCACTGCCCACTGGTTTTTGTCTCTCATTTTTCCTGACGAAAAAGTAAGTGAAGCCTGCTTCACAGGCTAGAGACACTCCTTCTGTGTCTGAGGATGCTCTAGAAGAGGATAGCTGCTTTTCAACAGAGTAACACTAAATAGGAATTCCAGAGAAGGCTCCATGAAATAATGAATAGCAGAAGCAGTAATAGCATGATCATTAGAAGAAGAAAGAGGAGGAGGAATAGAAGAAGACTTTATATGGCACTTTTAAGTTTGCAGAGTACTTCACCTAGCTATGAGACTATATATTATTATATGTTATTATTCTCCTTTTTCATGGGAAGAAAAGGAGGCAGATGGAGATTAAGTGACTTGCCAGATGTCACCAGGGCAGGATTTGAATCGACATCTTTCTGAGGGTGAGTCCTGTGTTTTATCCACTATTGTCACCAGTCAGGAAGAGCTGGGATGAAAACCCTGGATATATATTGACTACATTCCCGGGTAGTTCTCTGAGGTCTACATTGATAGGGAGCATTTATTCTATAACCTAGGAATTCTTTATGCCAAGGAAATCACAGACCTGGTCCAAAAGAAAAATGTCTTACTCTTTTCAAAGTAATCGCATGTTCAGGGTCTCATGTGGCATTCTTGACCAGTGCATAGGCTAGACAGGAAAGGTGCTGTCAGTCCCATTTGCAGATGAAGAAACTGAGGTTCGATTTTAGGGTCTCTTCCTTGACTTATTCAAGTTCACACAGATGGCAAATGCTCAAAGTGGACCGAAAACTTAAGTCCTGGTTCATAGTATAAGAAAACAGAGCTAGAGTTCAAATTCAAGCGCAGGAGTATCTAAAGAATGTCAAAATCAGGTTTTGTCAAAATGTTAGTTATTAAAAAAACAATTTCCTGAATAGAAGTGGTTTTATGTGGGGGGAGGAAGGAGCTTTAAGTAGTGTTTCCCCAATTCTCCTCTTAATGTTTCCTCAATGTTCAAGTGTCTATCAATCTGGGTTTGCTTTTGTGACCACTTCCTTCCTTGTCTCTATTTGACTTAGAACTCCAGTAAGCAGGGACTGTTTTGTTGTAATTTTTTTTTTTTATCAAACCCGAAGTGTTTTGTCAGAACATACAATTAATACTAACTTTTTGGGAATACCTATGAAAGGAGTCTTTCCAAAGGAAAGGGTAGAGGAGGGGACAATTCTCAAAGCTTTTCTCCCGAAGAGATTGTGGAACAGGCAACCCTTTTTCCACTGCGGTTCAGTTGCATTAAGCCCAAGGTTTTCTGGTCTAGAGGGTGAATTTGAGGCGGTAAGGGTGGGGACAGAGACTGGGCCTGCAATTTCATATCTGTGGGGATTTCCTGGTGTGGAAACTCCCTCCACAGACATAGGGTTTAGAACTTAAAGTTCTTTGAGTTGTTCTCAACACTGAGAGGTTACCTAACTTGCCAATGGTCACACAGCTAGGGTACATTGGAGGAAAGATTCTTAGGGAGAACTTCTCGATGTTAAAATTGGGTTTCTATTGATTATTCCAAGCTGTCCTTCCTAGTCCCCAATAAGTGTGAGTGGATAAGGAATTTTTTTTTAAAAAAGCAAGTCCTCCTTTTTTAGAAGAAAGCAATACTAGAGGGAAGCTAGGTAGCTCTGTGTATTGAGAGCCAGGATGGGAGGTCTTGGGTTCAAATTTGACCTCAGACACTTCTTAGATGTATGACCCTGGGCAAGTCACTTAACCCTCATTGTCTAGCCCTTACTGTTATTTTGTCTTGGGACCAATAATACTTACCATTGACTCTAAGGCAGAAGGTAAGGGTTTAAAAAAATAAGCCAGTATTATTCATAGGTATTCTAGTAGTTAAAAAATTGTGCTCCGAAAGAGCACAAAGTTTCCTTTTCAGTCCACTGAACCTGTGGATGGTGGCTCCTGATAACATAATCAATATAATCAATCAAAAAAATGTTATCAAACACATGTGCTAGACATCATATATGTGTGTGACATATACACATAATGTACACATGTATATATACATATGCCCCTATATATGTACAGGTATCCCTTCCACATCATGGCTTTCTCCATTACAGTTTCTATATATTGTGGGGTCAGCATAAGAAATTAAATGGGATTTTCTGAGAGTTTTGCAGAAGCCACAGATGATACAGAAAAAGTATGGAAACTTAGAAATGCCCCCCCAAAAAAACATATATATATATCGTAAAAATTGTAGAATATCAACATATTTTATCTTTTCTCACCATAATTATGCACAAATTCTTTTTTAAAGTTAAAATAAGTAAAAAGTTAGTTTGCAAAAAGGAGCACAAAAACCAGCAGATGCCACACAAAGGCTAGGGATGTAGAGTTATCTTAACATTGGCCTACATAGAGCTTACAACTAAATACTTCACCCAGATTTTACCATAAGGCACTGTAAATACTCCATATAAGAGAAAAAGAAAAAAAAATCAGACTTCTCTGGTACAAAGAGAAGATTAAAAAATCTATATGGATTTTCCAGATTGGGGTAGAGTCTTGGACATTGCCACCTAACCCTTTTGATGTGGAAGGGATACCTGTGTGTGTGTGTATATATATACATATATATACACATATATGTGTATGCACACATATGTATATACCTATGCACACACATATATGTAGTTATACTATATATATATACAATAATAATGATCCTACTGAAAATACCAGATAGATCCTTTTCCTATCTGTGAAAATAGCATTTTATTACTATCCTTTTCTGTACTTTCTTCCTCCAAGTCCCATTCACTTTCACTGCTTTTACTACAGAAAAGAGGTAGAAGCTTTTATATGAATTTGACCTAGAAAAAAGTAGAGGAGTGAGAATTGTATTTGGAGTAAAAAATGTGGGTTCAGATCCTGACTTCTACTCAATATCTGTGTGACCCTTGGCCATCACTTAACTTCTTTGAACTTGGGTTTTCTTACCTATAAAATGAGGAGAATAATCAGATGAACTCTAATTTTTTTTTTAAACCCTTACCTTCTGTCTTGGAGTCAATACCGTGTATTGGCTCCAAGGCAGAAGAGTGGTAAGGGCTAGACTATGGGGGTCAAGTGACTTGCCCAGGGTCACACAGCTGGGAAGTGTCTGAGGCCAGATTTGAACCTAGGACCTCCCATCTCTAGGCCTGGCTCTCAATCCACTGAGCTACCCAGCTGCCCCCTGATGAACTCTAATTTAAGAGTTCTAAATCCTATGTCCTGAATTAAATTCACCTTTCTTCCCTCCCAACTACCTTATTTCTGGCAGTAGTACAATAACTCTTCTAGCCTTCTAGGCTAAAAGCTTAGCAAGTCTTTAACTCTTCCTTCTTTATCCCCTTCATTTAGTATGTCACCAAGTCTGGTCACTTCTTCCAAAAGGTCTGTCAGAATTGTCCTTTCTTCTCTAGTTCCTCTGCCATCACTTAAATTCAGGACCTTAACCCTTCATACCCAGATTACTCATAACTACCTCAGGTGGGCTCAGCCATTTCAGTCTCTGTTTTCTTTGGTCCATCTTCAATATTACAGATAGGTCAAATTTTCTAGAATAACACATTCATCATGTCACTTCAAAATCCAAAGTGACTTCCATTTGCTCCCTATCAAATTTGAACTTTTCTTCTTGACTTTCAAAGCCTTTAATAATCTGTTTTTTTTCTTTCTCTGTCCAACCTTAGTACTCCTAGCTATTCTCTCTTTCTGCCCCAATCTGCCTGGCACATTATCTGGCTCTATCAAAGGGACTATGCTCATTTATACTTCTATACTTTCGTGCAAATTGTCCTTCCTGAAGGAATGTGCTAACACCCTCTTATTTGCTTTATAAAATTCTAGGTATTCTTCAAGGTGCAGACTAAATTCCTCCTTTCCTCCTTTTCCAGAAGTCATTTCTGAAAGTCTCATCCCATGTTGTCTTCTCTCTCTCTCTCTCTCTCTCTCTCTCTCTCTCTCTCTCTCTCTCTCTCTCTCTCTCTCTCTCTGTCTCTCTCTCTCTCTCTCTCCCATCTGAATTCCTGTTGCATATACAGACAGCACCAGGCTGCTTAGCACTTACTTTTTTAATTGCATTATGTATGCTCATTCCAGTTTCCTGCTCTAGAGATACAGGGTTGTAAAGTGAGAGGACCAGTAGAACCTTTACTAGAATACATACATATTTAATATGTATATATTATATATATGAAAACATATATAGATATATAGATATAGATATATAAACTCTTCCTTCTTTATCCCATTCATTTAGTATATATATATGTGTGTATTATATGTATAAATATATGTACTATGTAGGATATATATTTAGTGTATATAAATATGCACATATATATATATATTATATATGTTGTGAAGATTGGATTTGGCTCTCCCCTGATTGTAACAATGAAAGTACTTAGCTCTTCCTTTATTGAGAAGATTAAATTGTAATCCCCTATCTTTTTTTAGATTTTAATCCCCAAAGTGTTAACTCAGTATTTAAAGTAGATCTACCCATTTTAACTACAAAAAAAGGTGTTAACTAACTACAAAAAGGTGTTAACTAACCACAAAAAGGTGTTAAGTAACTAAAAAAATATATACGAAACATCCATTTCGTATATTGAGTGGGTAGTCCTGGAGAGGAGCATCTTCTGTGATTGGTAGATGTAAAAATTTAGGGGAGGTGACACAAGAGAAAAAGGTCTTTAAATAGCAGAAACAGAGGCACACAAGGAGGTGATTCAATAGATCAAAGAATCAGTCATTCGGAGCTGGACTGGAGATCAGTGACTTGGGCTTGGAGTGAAGAAGAGTCACTAGGAGGAGAGACTGGAAGACAGACACTCAGACTTAGAGTGAAGACACTTGGCTGTGGAACTGGACCCCTGGAGGAGTTTGTGCAGGAGACCTCAGACTGCTTTTCTTTTAGACAGTCACCATGGTGAGTGTAAAGGATGACTTAGTTCCTTGCCCTTTCTGGAGGTGTGAACCTCTGAGAAAGGCCAATCGTCTTGAAACTCCTTTCCCCTGACTGGTGCCTTAGAATTTCTAACTGGTTCAGAGGAGAGCTCTCTCTCTCTCTCTCTCTCTCTCTCTCTCTCTCTCTCTCTCTCTCTCTCTCTCTCTCTCTCTCTCTCTCTCTCTCTCTCTCTCTCTCTCTCCCCCCCATTTTCTCTCTTCCTTAATATCTTCCCTCTATTATAAAATAAACTACCACAATTCTATTTACTTGAGTAATTCATTTTGGGATTTAGAAATTAAATACCTGGTGACCACCAATATAATTCAAGTCCAAACCACCAATTAAATATTCAGCCCAACCACAATAAATTTAACAATGTATATACTAAAAGAACTACCAACAGGTTAGTGGTCTTTGATGACTGGAGACATACAAACCCTTGTCTGGGCCAATGCTCTGAGCCCTTCTCTTTTCCAGAGATTGGATAAGAATGGACTGAACCCATGACCCATGATATCTGAGAGTCTAAGGATCTAAGCCACAAAGAGAAGTGGATAACAACCTATTAGTTACTTCTGTTATAAAACCAAAGGAGACAGCATTAGATTTGGAATCAGGAGGAATCAGGTTCAAATATTGACTCTGGCACTTACTTCATCTATAAAATGAAGATATTGCGTTTAAGTGCTTCCAAGGTGAGTGGCGAGATGGTACAGAGAATAAAGCACTGGGCTTGGAGTCAAGAAGACTTGACTTCAAATACAGTCTCAGACATAATTGCTATGTGACTCTGGGTAAGCCATTTAACTTTATTTGTCTCTGTTTCCTCCTCTAGAGAATGAGCTAGAGAAGGAAATGACAAACCACTCTTGTATTTTTGCCAAGGAAACCCCAAATGGGGACAAAGAATCCCACACAGCTGAAATGACTGAAAAACAACAATGACCATTTTAAGGTTAAATATAAATTATATATAAATTATTTTATATTCTATACATTATAATATATATAATGAGTATATGATCATATCCTTCTATAACTATAAGACTCTAGAGGGCAAGGACCATGGCTTGTGCTTTTCTTTCATTACTTACCATGAAGAGGGACATGAAATGGACACTCAGTAAGTATTTATTGATATTTTTTATTTTTTATTTACTTTTTATAATTTTATTTTTTATTGATAATCAATATACATGAATGACAATAATTATCTATATGTAGATCTCAGAGTGAAAGTATAAAAACACAATCTATTTTACCCCCATATACCTATGTCAAAGGTATCATAGCATTAGACGGAAGGAAACTTAGAGGCCACTGAGTTCTAGCTCCACATTTTACATATTAGGAAAATGAGATCTGTGTAATTAGAACTTTGTATGCCAGGACTCCATTTCCCAGAATCCCACTTTCATCCTCACATTATGTCCTTACATTTTGGAGATAAAGTTTCTTTAACCCCACCTCTTGCTCTCTCTTCTCCAATTAACATAGTTGAGAAAACTTCTCTTTACTCAGACTTTACTTTTGTCTTTTTTATTTCCTCTACTTCAATTGATTATTAATAAATCTTGTAAAATATAATACTTGGAGTTATTGGATATTCATTTTAATCTTACAGTCCTAGAGAAGTCAGGTCCTAGAGCTAGTATGTATCGAAGATTATATTTTGACCTTGATGTTCCCAACTCCAAATCTAATGCTGTCTCCTTTGTTCTATAACAGACAGAACTAATGACTTGCTACCCACTTCTGTTTCTAGCTTAAACCCTCAGACTCTCAGAGCCATGGGTCATAGATTTACCCAGTCTGTTCTTACCTTTTCTCTAGGAAAGGAAGGGGCTCAGATCAGTGGCCCAGAAAAGGGCTTGTCTATCTCAAGTCATCAAAAACCATTAACTTGATGGTTCTCCTAGTAGAAGACTGTCTCATGGGGATCTCTAGCTTCTAACAGACCAATAGACCTTCAGCTTTTGTCTTCCAAGAGACCAAAAGACCATAATGTACTCTAAAACAAAGCTCTAGTCTCTCCTACTCTCCTTGGAATATAGCTGCCCAAGAAATTCTTTCCTCAGCAAGTGGCTATAGCTCTAAATATATAGTTTATATGGGATATGTATATAGATAGATGAGAGAGAGACAGAGAGAGAGAGAGATGGATAGATGGATGGATAGATAGATGGACAGACAGACAGACAGATAGATATTCATACACACATACATAGGTGAATATGTGTATATAAATTCACACATATGTGTATATAGGTTATAGATAACTATAGTATTTATACATAAGGTACATATAAATGTGTACACATATGTGTTGTTGTTCAGCCTTCCTTTTCAAAGAAGACTGATGACATCGCAAGATGGTGTCTCAAACTGCTTGTGATTAGGATTTAAGAGAGGCAGAGTTGCATAGAGTTGTTGAGCCTTGAAGGGAGCTAAGGATTCTAAGAGGTAAATTTAAAGCAGAAGCAAAAGACAGAATTCTATGTATGAAGAACAGTTTGGCTGGGCCATAGAAATATTTGTTCTATTAGCTAAATCATTTTTGGCTTATATTTCAGAGATCACAGGATATTTGGTTTGGAGGAAGAAGGAGCTTTAGGGTCCAAAAAGTCAACCCTTTAATTTTACAGATGATGAAAGCAAAGCCCTGGAGGCTAGGTGACTTGCCCAAGATCACACAGGTAGTAAATAGCAGAGCCAGAATTTGAACTCTGGTCCTCTAACTCCAAATCTTGCTGCCCGATAGTTAGTTTTGAATTATCTTTCAAGTAATAAAACAAAACTCAATTCTCAAGTATACTCAGTTACCCAATAGCATTAAAACTGCTAGAGTTTATGAAAAAATAAGTTTCTTCTCAGACCTATAATTCATGCAGCTTTCTCTTACATCCTTCTGTTAGGACTTTTTGACTCCTAACTCAACCAGTCACAGACCATCATTGCCTTCACCTAAAATATTTTTCAGTGTCAGTTTCTGGAGCATAAAATTAGCTTTCATTGTTTTGACTATTATCGATTTTGTTTGGGGGCTAAGGAAGAAATGGAAAGCAACAGCAGCAGAGCCTCAGCCAGGAGGACTTGGCAGAGGAAATTAATTTTTACTGACGAGTTTCATTCGTGCTGGGGCCTGATGGAATTGTCAGAAGTCTGAAATGTTTCCTTGGCCCTGGCAATCAAAGGGATAATGATGGCAGTAATGTGGTACTTTGCCCTCCTCACTCCCTCCCTTCACAGGGGTCTGAGCTGTATCTGTCACACAGTCTCTCCAATGTCCTTGAGGTTGGCTGGAAATGAGGGACCAAGGGGAAACATGGCAGGAGACAAGGTTTGAGCTGTTTGTCTGACTATCCTAAGACTTTGGTAACCTGAGGCTCTCCTGGAATAAGACAAAGTACTCTCCCAAATCAAAGATGATTCCTAGGAGGGCCCTAAGGTTGGGAGTCTACCCAATCACACAAATGAAGGGGACATGGGTGAGACTGGCTAGGGGGAGCAGGGCTCCCTTTTTTCAAATAAACCAAATTATTACAGATTTTTTTAAATTTCACTGTAGTGAAATATTCTACTTCATCTTTTCCTTTCTAATCTCATATAAGATTGTAAAAGCAATTGTTATTTTAACCTGACTTGGAGGAACTTCTGCCCCAGTACCTCCTTTCCTTTTGGGTGACTAACTCTCTCTGAAAACTATTTCAGAAAAACTCAGGCCATAGGCCAGCCCATTCTTTATTCTCGAGCCACCTTCTTTACTACTCCACCTTAACAACCACTTACTGACGCGAAATGTAATCAAATCACATTGTTCCTGGATAGGGTGTGTCAATCTATTTCTCTATGTCTCTACTTGATTTTTTTAAATGAAAATATTCCTTTATGGAGCAGCTGGGTGGCTCAGTGAATAGAGAGCCAGGCCTAGAGACAGGTCCTGGATTCAAATGTGACTTCAGTCACTTCCTAGCTATGTGATACTGGGCAATTCACTTACCCCCTTCTCCCTCCAATTGCCTAGCCCTTACCACTCTTCTGTCTTGGATCTGATTCTTAGATACTTCTAAGATAAAAGACAGGGGTTTAGAAAAGGAAAAAAAAATATTCCTCTCTGCATACCACTCTGACTATATTCTTTATATTCTGTTAGAATATAAGATCCTTGAGGTTAGGAATTGCATTTATATCTCCAGTGCTCAGCACAGCACCTAATATGTAGTAATCATTTAATAAATTATTTTTTTCATTTATTTATTGACAATTTTATTCTGAGGCCTTAGAATTAGTTGAACACATTCTTATTCTATAGACCTAAATCTTCTCCCCCCATTTAGAGATAAAAAAATTGATAACTATTTCTGTGCTCTTGTACTATTTCCTATGCTTAGAGTACATTTATTTCCCCCTTACCTCTGTGTCTGGTTTATTTCAAAATTCAGCTCAGGTTACACTTACAGCCTTACTATAAAGTCTGGGGTTATTCATCCCAACTCATATTCACCCTGGCAAACTGTTCCCAGAAGGCACTAAATCTCCTTCTTAGAAGCCTAAGGAGTACCCCCTGAGCATATCTTTCTAATATTACTGGCTCAAACCATATTGATGTGTTCCCCCCAATATCAATCACTAGCTAAAGCTAATATATACCCTGTATTTTTTATTAACCTACTGAGTAAGACTTACATATATTTAACCAATTAATATCAGTTAGCTTCTACAAGTGGTTATTTATAAATATAAATACATATTTATAAAGAACCAAACTTCAAAAAAATATCACTGTGAACTAGTAATGGAACACTTTCTCCCCTTTGGTCTGTGGGGAGAGTAGGTTCAAACTTAAAGCAGTTGTTCTAAATCATTTCCCCTCATTCCATCCCTTTGCTTGTAGAATACAGTATCTTGACTGCCATTGATCCACTGCTGGCCTCGGTCTTGCGGACTGCTTGTTCATTAGGGCTATAGTCCTCCCTGGGCTCAATTGCCAATGAAATCTGGCATGATCTCCAGTTCCTGGACCCCAGTGGCTATCCCAGCCTTAAGAAGTTTGCAAATTCGTAGCTTACTCCATCTTCAATACTCCCTGACCTAAAAGTAGGAAAGAATAGACACGATTAGGCCACATGGAGGTGATCTGAGTGAGGCCTCCTCTTTTTTACTCTCCCCAAGCCTGCCCCAGAGGGTTACAAACTTTTGTCCTTCTAGATCTCATAGAGCCAGGAAAAGAGAACAATTTGGCCAGTTAGTGACTTTTGAATGCACATCCATTTATGGCTCAGTGGCCAACAAATAACCTTTTTCTTCTCACCACATAGCAAACAGACCAGAAACAGTCAGAGAATACTTACAAATGCCATTCCCTGTCAACAGAAACTTCTGGAAGAAGGCTCAGCAACCATTTATGTGGATCCCCTGTGTATGTTCCTAGGACTAAACCTTTATTTTCCATTCTCCAATTATACCCCATCTGTACATGAATTCTTTCCTGAGCCTCCAGCTGCTAGCATCTTCCCTCTCAAGACAACCTTGCATTTATTTTGCACATATTATATAAATCCTTATACATATTGTCTCCCTCACTGGAAGTTAAATTTCCTGAAAACAAAGATTATTCCACTTTTGTAAATCTATCCCTTGTACTTAGCACGGAACCTAACACACAATAACAACAACAACAACGACAACAACAATGTTCAGTTATTTTCATTTGTATCTGACTTTTCATGACCCCAGTAGGCATTTTCTTGGCAAAGCTATTGGAGTGAGTTTGCCATTTCCTTCTTCATGCTCATTTTGCAGATAAGGAAACTGAGGTAAGCATGATTAAGTGACTTTCCAAGAGTCACACAGCTAGTAAGTGTCTGAGACTGGATTTGAACTCAGGAAGTTGAATATTCCTGACTCAGGTCCAGCCTCTATCCGCTATACCACCTGACTTCCCAGTAAAAATGCTAGCTAACATTTACATGGGCTAGGCATGGTGTTAAGAGCTTTCCAATTATTATGTCATTTGATCCTCACAACAACCCTGGGAGGTAGGTGCTATTATTATCATCCTAATTTTATAGATGAGGAAAAGTGAGTAAAAAGAAGTAAAGTGATTTTCCAAGAATTACAGATAGTAAATGTTTAGACTAGATTTGAACTCTGTTTCTTCCTGACTTCAAATCTGCCACTGGCACATTTATAAATGTTGGTTGATGGTCACATAGTGGGAAAGTCAGAATTTTAATTCAGATCTCCTAATTCTAAGTCCAGAATGCTTTCTTCCAAGCTTTAGTGACCATTTTCTTACAAATGGAAACACTGAGACATTTGCCCATGTAGGTTTGCATGGGTGGGTGTATATAGAATATTTCAAAGGAATGCTGCTGAAAGGATGAATAAAGAAACTTTTGACTATGAATCTAAAAATCTTAATTCTCATCCATATTAGAGATCTGCCTAGCCCCCCACCTTTTGGTTAAGTAACTGGCCATTCTTGGTAGGATTGGACACTCTTCCTGATTTGACCCTTTTAAACACTCAACACCTTTGTCCAAAGTCAACTACTTGGTCTTCTACGGTAGCTGGATACTAAAGAATCTCTGCTGTTTCCCAACAACCCCTAGGCTTATGGAACCATGACTCATGTTCTAAATCAGGCTAATAAATCCATATCTCCTCTGTTCCTTACCTAACCTACTTTGGCTTTTTCTATAGTAGTCTCTGTCATTTTATAGGTCTTTGACGTATTGTATGGTAAGGAGAAAAGGCGCTAATCACATGTTGGGTCAGCTTTGGCGTAGGTCCTCATTGAGAAGAGTCTTGTCCTAAAATGGGGGATCCGTGTATTTCCCGTGCCTGGTCCATCCCACTTAGTTGGCTAATTTATTAAGCAAGATAGAGTAGAGAAACTCTTTTAGCAGCAGAATTCACACAGTAACCAACATCTTCTTCCCTTGTCGTTAAGCACTGTCTTAATTAAACTCTCTCCTTACTCTTAATCTGAAGGGAATATGTGAATGGTGTTTTCCCCCCAGAAAATACTTATTCCTTCTCCACCTCTCCCTCCTCCCACCTCCCCATCCCAAACACTTCATTTGGTAATGAGTTTGCTCCAGGAGATAAGCAAAGAGAATGTGGGGTTGGAGCAGCTCTCTCCCTAGGAATTTGTGCGTGCATATGTGAGTGGGGAGGATGCCTTAGGAGTGCTAAGTATCAGAAACAGTTGTATAGAGCTTAATGATAACTGTTACTGATCCTTTAATTTAGCACAGAGAGAGCTCCTGTACCAGTTATTAGAAGCAGTCATTAAGTACCTTTAGCTTCTCTGTTTTTGTTTTTAATGAATAATCCTTTATTGAATGTTATGCATTTGGAGAATAAAGAAGTGCTCAATTAGGGATACAAAACCTAGTTTCATCCATGAGAAGCTGTGAGGTCCACAGAGCTGGGATGCCTAAGAAATACCTTGTGAGGAGGCAGGAATCCCACCTGCTGGGATGACTTCAAATAAAGGGAGATGGGGAGGAAGAAGGAACCTTGGACTCTGTACCTCTTTTTGGCTGGCTCGATGAAGGACATGGGCAAATAGCTTCTCTTTAAACACTTTCTTTTTCTTCTCAAACTCAATGTTGAAGATTGATTTTCCCATCCAGGTTCTAGGTGTTCTAAAGATCTTAATATTGACCCAAAAGGGCGAGATCATAAAACACCTTTGACTTTATCTTTCCTAGTGTCTAGAACATAGTAAATAATGCAGAGTAGCTGCTTGATACATATTTGTGGAAAGAATGAAGGAAAGAAATTGGAGAAAATATTTATTGTCATCATTACCACTATCACGTGACTATATTTTAGCTTTCATCATCATCATCATTATTATTATTATTTTAAATTCTTAGCTTCCATCTTGGAATCAATACTGTGTATTGCTTCCAAGGCAGAAGAATGATAAGGGCTAGGCAATGGGGGTTAAGTGACTTGCCCAGGGTCACACAGCTAGGAAGTGTCTGCGGCCAAATTTGATCCCAGGATCTCCAGTCTCTAGGCCTGGCTCTCAAACCACTGAGCCACCCAGCTGCCCCCTAGCTTTAATTATTATTTGTGATACTACAGTCATCCCAGGTCATCCAAAGCTTATTATCTTAGAGTCTTTAATTCTTTTCTCTCCTTCACATCTTAGTCCATCACTACTTTCACAAAAGATGTTGTTTATGTTCTTTCTCTTTCAATCACACAATTAAGCTGGTTCAGATCCTTACTATTCCTGAAATTGCCTCCTTCCTCCACATAGAAGTAAGCTGACCTTTGGGATATGAGTTTTGTGATTTACATTTTCATGACAGATAATAGGACGGGGTGAGTGGCTTTATCCTTTGTCCCATTCTGGATACGTGTCAGAGACAGGACTTAAAACTAGGCTTTGGCGCCTGGTCTATATCCAAACTCCAAAACAGAAAAAAAAATTCTTACACTCCTGCTTTGATCAGCTTCCCTATTCATATGCCTTATACACTCCCCCATTGTCTCTGAATTGGAACTCCTTTGCCTGGCATTCAAAGCCCTCCACAATCTGTTCTCCACCTAAATTTCTAGCTTTTCCTCCACTAGCCTTTACTATGAACTTAGGGGCCATTTGTCTAACCAACTGTCTAACCTATTACTCACCTACTGTTTTTCCTAACTTTACTTTGTCCCTTGGTAACTTTTGCCTCTCTGTATTTTCTTACCCTTTCTTTCCATGTCCTCTCTCTTCTTTCATCCTTATCATTCAAATGCTACCCATTCCTTGATGCTGAGCTCAAATCCTATCTGCTTGGGCATGGCCTCAGTCAATCAGTGAATCAATAAGCATTTATTAAGCACTTACTATGTGCCAAGCATGAGAAGTTCTAGGGATAAAAAGAGGCAGAGGACAGTGCTGTCAAGGAGGAAATGGGGAGATACCACAGGCCAAAATAAGCTCTCAGTTTCTTGGGAGACGTAGGAAATAGCAGACGGGAGGCCCTAGAATTAAGCGGGATGGGGAAAGGCTTCTTGTAAAAGGTAGGGTTTTAGCTGGGACACCAGGGAAGAGAGGAGGCAGGCATGAGGAAGGCGAGCATCCCAGACAATGGTAATCCCGGTGAAAAGTCCTCGAGGGAAGAGATATAGCATTTCTCAACAAGGACACCTGTAACTAAACCAAAGAGGACATGGGGAGCTTTAAGAAGCTTGGGAAGCTGGAAGGAGGAGAGCCAGCTTATAAAGGGTTTTTACACCAGACAGAAATCTAGAGGTTCCTTTAGCTGAATTCTTCTAACACAAAATATATCATTCTTTAGTCTCTTAGACTATAGTTTTTGTGTATGTAGAGTCTAAGTTCTTAGCTAAAGCATACACTTCTTGAGTGGAAGAATTCGCCTTTAGAGTCTCTGGATAGAATACCAGGACTTGCAGGAAAAGTGGGAAATAATGGAAAAGGAACTCAACAATCTGAAGCATGAAAAAACGCAACTACAAAAACAGGTTCACCAAACTGAAAAGGAAAACCAGGCATTAAAGGTCAGAATCAGGCAACTGGAAGACAATAATCTTGCAAAAGAGCAAGAATTAATAAAGCAAAGCCAAAAGACCAAGAAATTCGAAGAGAACATAACAATTCTCACTGACAAGGTGATAGACCTGGAAAATAGAGGAAGGAGAGACAATCTGAGAATAATTGACCTACCAGAAAAACCAGAAATAAATAGTAAACTCAACATCATAATACAAGATATAATCAAAGAAAACTGCCCAGAGATTCTAGAACAAGGGGGAAATACAGGCATTGAAAGAGTTCACAGAACACCCTCTACACTAAATCCCCAAAAGACAACTCCCAGGAATGTAATTGCCAAATTCCAAAGCTTTCAAACAAAAGAAAAAATCGTACAAGAAGCTAGAAAAAGACAATTTAGATATAAAGGAATGCCAATCAGGGTCACACAAGACCTTGCAAGATCTACTCTGAATGACCGTAAGGCATGGAACATGATTTTCAGAAAGGCAAGAGAGCTGGGCCTTCAACCAAGACTCAGCTACCCATCAAAACTGACTATATACTTCCAAGAAAAATTATGGGCATTCAACAAAATAGAAGATTTCCAAGTTGTTGCAAAGAAAAGACCAGAGCTCTGTGGAAAGTTCAATATCGAAAAACAAAAAGCATGGAATACGTGAAAAGGTAAATATGAAGGAAAGGGAAAAGGAGAAAAATGTTATCTTTTTCTTTTATTCAAACTCTCTTCTATAAGGACTACATTTGTGTCAATTTATATATATTAATATGTGGGGGAAATGTAATGTATAAATAGGGGGAAAAGAAAAACTAAATAGAATTATCTTTCTCACAAAAAGATACACATGGAAAGGGGAGGGGAAGAAAACTCCTATACGGAGGAGAGGAAGAGAGTTTTCACTTAAACCTTACTCTCAGTGAAATCAACTCTGAGAGGGAAGAGCATCCAGATCCATTGGGATCTTGAATTCTATCTTATCCAACAGGGTAAGGGAGAAGGAAAAACCAAGGAGGGTAGGGGGGAGGGAACACAAAAACGGAGGGAAGGAGGGGGGGGAGGGAACAAAAAGGGAGGGGCTATAAAGGGAAACATCAAGGGAGGGGACTAGGGGGACTGATTTAAAGTAAATCACTTGCTTAAAAGGTTATAGCCAAAGAAGAAAGATCAGAATTAGGGAAGGATATCAAAATGCCAGGGAGTCCACAAGTGACAATCATAACTTTGAACGTGAATGGGATGAACTCACCCATAAAACATAGATGAATAGCAGAATGGATTAGAATCCAAAACCCTACCATATGTTGTCCTCAAGAAACATGCATGAGGCGAGTAGACATTCACAAGGTCAGAATTAAAGGATGGAGTAAGACCTTCTGGGCCTCAACTGACAGAAAGAAGGCAGGAGTTGCAATCATGATATCTGACAAAGCCAAAGCAAAAATAGACCTGATTAAAAGGGATAGGGAAGGTAACTATATTTTGTTAAAAGGGACTTTAGATAATGAGGAAATATCACTAATCAATATGTATGCACCAAATAATATAGCACCCAAATTTATAATGGAGAAACTAGGAGAACTGAAGGAAGAAATAGACATGAAAACCATATTAGTCGGAGATTTGAACCAACCAATATCAAATTTAGATAAATCAAATCAAAAAATAAATAAAAAAGAGGTAAAAGAAGTGAATGAAACCTTAGAAAAATTATAGTTAATAGACATATAGAGAAAAATAAATAGGGACAAAAAGGAATGCACCTTCTTCTCAGCACCACATGGCACTTTCACAAAGATTGACCCTACACTAGGTCACAGAAACATGTCATACAAATGCAGAAAAGCATAAATAATAAATCCAACCTTTTAAGATCACAAGGCCATAAAAATAATGATCTGGAAGGGTACATGGAAAACCAAATCAAAAATTAATTGGAAATTAAATAATATGATACTCAAAAATCGGTTAGTTAGAGAACAAATCATAGAAACAATCAATAATTTCATTGAGGAAAATGACAATGGTGAGACATCCTTTCAAACCTTATGGAATGCAGCCAAAGCAGTAATCAGAAGTAAATTAATATCCCTGAGAGCATATATTAACACACTAGGGAGGGCAGAGAACAATGAATTGGAAATGCAAATAAAAAAACTTGAAAGAGAGCAAATTAAAAACCCCCATCAGAAAACCAAACTAGAGATCCTAAAAATTAAGGGAGAAGTTAATAAAATTGAAAGTGATAGAACTATTAATCTAATAAATAAGACTAGAAGCTGATACTTTGAAAAAACAAACAAATTAAACAAAGTACTGGTCAATCTAATTTAAAAAAGGAAAGAAGAAAAGCAAATTAACAGCATCAAAGATGAAAAGGGGACATCACCTCCAATGAAGAGGAAATTAAGGCAATCATTAAAAATTACTTTGCCCAATTATATGGCAATAAATACACCAATCTAGGCGATATGGACAAATATATACAAAAATATAAACTGCCTAGACTAACAGAAAAAGAAATAGAATTCTTAAATACTCCCATATCAGAAAATGAAATCCAACAGGCCATCAAAGAACTTCCTAAGAAAAAATTGCCAGGGCCTGAAAGATTCACTAGTGAATTCTATCAAACATTCAAAGAACAGTTAATCCCAGTACTATACAAATTTGACATAATAAGCAAAGAGGGAGTTCTACCAAATTCCTTTTATGACACAAACATCGTACTGATTCCAAAACCAGGCAGGTCAAAAACAGAGAAAGAAAACTATAGACCAATCTCCCTAATGAAGATAGACGCAAAAATCTTAAATAGGATACTAGCAAAAAGACTCCAGCAAGTGATCAGAAGGGTCATCCACCATGATCAAGTAGGATTTATCCCAGGGATGCAGGGCTGGTTCAATATTAGGAAAACCATCCACATAACTGACCACATCAACAAGCAAACCAACAAGAACCACATGATTATCTCAATAGACGCAGGAAAAGCCTTTGATAAAATACAACACTCATTCCTATTAAAAACACTAGAAAACATAGGAATAGAAGGGTCATTCCTAAAAATAATAAACAGTATATATCTAAAACCATCAGCTAATATCATCTGCAATGGGGATAAACTAGATGCATTCCCAATAAGATCTGGAGTGAAACAAGGATGCCCATTATCACCTCTACTATTTGACATTGTACTAGAAACACTAGCAGTAGCAATTAGAGAAGAAAAAGAAATTGAAGGCATTAAAATAGGCAAGGAGGAGACCAAGTTATCACTCTTTGCGGATGACATGATGGTCTACTTAAAGAATCCTAGAGATTCAACCAAAAAGCTAATCGAAATAATCAACAACTTTAGCAAAGTTGCAGAATACAGAATAAACCCGCATAAGTCATCAGCATTTCTATATATCTCCAACACAGCTCAGCAGCAAAAACTAGAAAGAGAAATCCCATTCAAAATCACCTTAGACAAAATAAAATACCTAGGAATCTATCTCCTGAGACAAACACAGGAACTATATGAACACAACTACAAAACACTCTCCACACAACTAAAACTAGACTTGAGCAATTGGAAAAACATTAACTGCTCATGGGTAGGACGAGCCAATATAATAAAAATGAACATCCTACCCAAACTCATCTATCTATTTAGTGCCATACCCATGGAACTTCCAAAAAAAATTTTTACTGATCTAGAAAAAACCATAACAAAGTTCATTTGGAAGAACAAAGGATCAAAGATATCCAGGGAAATAATGAAAAAAAATACAAAAGAAGGGGGCCTTACAGTCCCAGATCTCAAACTATATTACAAAGCAGCGGTCATTAAAACAATTTGGTACTGGCTAAGAGACAGAAAGGAGGATTAGTGGAATAGACTTGGGGCAAATGACCTCAGCAAGACAGTCTATGACAAACCCAAAGATCCCAGCTTTTGGGACAAAAATCCACTATTTCATAAAAACTGCTGGGAAAATTGGAAGACAGTATGGGAGAGATTAGGTTTGGATCAACACCTCACACCCTACACCAAGATAAATTCAAAATGTGTGAATGACTTGAACATAAAGAAGGAAACTATAAGTAAATTAGGCAAACACAGAATAGTATACATGTCAGACCTTTGGGAAAGGAAAGACTTTAAAACCAAGCAAGACTTAGAAAGAGTCACAAAATGTAAAATAAATAATTTTGACTACATCAAATTAAAAAGCTTTTGTACAAACATAACCAATGTAACTAAAATCAGAAGGGAAGCAACAAATTGGGAAACAATCTTCATAAAATCCTCTGACAAAGGTTTAATTACTCAAATTTACAAAGAGCTAAATCAATTGTATAAAAAATCAAGCCATTCTCCAATTGATAAATGGGCAAGGGACATGAACAGGCAATTTTCAGATAAAGAAATCAAAACTATTAATAAGCACATGAAAAAGTATTCTAAATCTCTTATAATCAGAGAAATGCAATTCAAAACAACTCTGAGGTATCACCTCACACCTAGCAAATTGGCTAACATAACAGCAAAGGAAAGTAATGAATGCTGGAGGGGATGTGGCAAAGTGGGGACATTAATTCATTGCTGGTGGGGTTGTGTATTGATCTAATCATTCTGGAGAGCAATTTGGAACTATGCCCAAAGGACAATTGATAAAAGATTGCCTGCTATAAAGATTAAAATTTAGGGGAGACTGAGGCAGGTAGAAATTAGTTTCTCTCTGCAAGGAGTATTATATTTTATGAGGTTGATTGAAGATTAAGGATTAAAGAAGAGACAGGATAAGAAACACGTGCCTAGGCCAGAGTGGCCTAGACAAGGTAATCTCACATCATGGAAGAGACGCCTCTGCTACAAAACAGAAGTCCAAAAAAAGACCTTCAAAAGCCTTTGCAATCAGCTTAAGTACCTTCTCGATCTCGCCCACCTCAGATTTCCATGAGATTACAAAGCATTTTGGGGAAGTGGAGCAAGGACTTGTGGGGATTGAAGCAGACTTTTGAGCTCTCTCTGGGACTTCCGTTTTGGGGCAGAGGTGACTCTTTCCATAATGTAGGTGAGGTCTTGTCTAGGCCTCTGGCCTAGGCACGTTTTCCTTATCCTGTATTTTCTTTAATACTTAATCCTTAATAAAGCTCTAAAAAAACAAAAGCCAATCCAGGATGGATTGATGCACTTCTAGGCCAATACAAAGGTCTTGAACCTAGTGTGAAGACTCGAGGTTACTATGTTTAACATGTGTTAAGACATAGGCTTTCCTTGTGTCCACACTCTGAAAATACTCAGAGACGAGTATCCCCAAAACCTTGGCTCCTATAATCTGGTCCCCTTTTCTGCCTTTCATAGTGTGGCAACTTTCTGTAGTCCTGGCTACTGACTGGGTAAATGCATCATTGCTTAGATCATTTTGATTGGGCCTTGATTCAAGGGCCTGTTATAGATTTATTTTTCTTTTACTTGGAATTTTTACACATAAGACTTTGATAGTCTATATTTTCATCCAGAAATTGTTTTCTTTTCTTTTTGATTTTTCTGATGTCTTTTTAATATCCCTTGCCAATTGATTCATATACCTCATACCTCAGCCATGCATCCCTAAGTGATCATGTATTTTTCAATCACCCTCTTAAAGGGGGAATGTAAAAAATATATATCATTATTTAAATTGCAAAGTTTAAATTCCTTTTCAGAAGAATTTTAGGTAAAGAAGATGCTACCTCTCTGAATCCAGAAACTGAACTTTTGGAGAAGCCACCATGAAGAAGCCTCCAGACCAGAAGTTGCACAAAATTGAACTTTGGGTGTGGTTGATTGAACATTTATTTGTATGTATACTTTCATGTCAAAAGGGACTGCCCCCTAACTGGCTTTTTGTCAATGTGTTCAGCAATTATTGTTTTTTTTTCTTCTTATCCTCAAATTATTGTAATCTTTAAATTGATTATGTTTTTATGATCCTTTGGGGAAGGTCTTCTTCCCAGAGGATCAAACGGGGGTATGTAAAATTGAGATTTGAACTCTGGACTTCAATTCCCACAAGTCCTTGCTCCACTTCCCCAAAATGCTTTGTAATCTCACGGAATTCTGAGGTGGGCGAGATCGAGAAGGTACTTAAGCTGATTGCAAAGGCTTTTGAAGGTCTTTTTTTGGACTTCTGTTTTGTAGCAGAGGCGTCTCTTCCATGATGTGAGATTACCTTGTCTAGGCCACTCTGGCCTAGGCACGTATTTCTTATCCTGCCTCTCCTTTAATCCTTAATCTTCAATTAACCTCATAAAATATAATACTCCTTGCAGAGAGAAACTAATTTCTACCTGCCTCAGTCTCACCTAAATTTTAGTCTTTACACTGCCCTTTGATCCAGCCAGATCACTGCTGGGTTTGTACCCCAAAGAGATAATAAGGAAAAAGACTTGTACAAGAATATTCATAGCTGCGCTCTTTGTGGTGGCCAAAAATTGGGAAATGAGGGGATGCCCTTCAATTGTAGAATGGCTGAACAAATTGTGGTATATGTTGGTGATGGAATACTATTGTGCTCAAAGGAATAATAAAGTGGAGGAATTCCATGGAGACTGGAACAACCTCCAGGAAGTGATGCAGAGCGAAAGGAGCAGAACCAGGAAAACATTATACACAGAGACTGATACATTGTGGTACAATCGAAGGTGATGAACTTCTCCATTAGTGGCAATGCAGTGATCCTGAACAATCTGTAGGGATCTAGGTGAAAAAACACTATCCACAAGCAGAAGATAAACTGTGGGAGTAAAAACACCGATGAAAAGCAACTGCTTGACTACAGGGGTTGAGGGGATATGACTAAGGAGAGACTCTAAATGAACACTCTAATGCAAATACCAACAACATGGAAATGGGTTCGAATCAAGAATACAAGTGAAACCCAGTGGAATCGCGTGTCGGCTATGGGGGTTGGGTGGAAGAAAAGAAATTTATCTTTGTCTACAATGAATAACATTTTGAAATGACCAAATAAAATATTGTTTAAAAAAAAGTATTAAAGAAAGACATTAAAAAAAAAAAAGGAATACCAGGCCTGTAGTCAGGAAGACCTGAGTTAAAATTCAGCCTCAGACCTCAGACACTTACTAGCTGTGTAGTCCTGGATAAATCATTGTTTAACCTTTGTCAGACTTAATCTCCTATCTGTAAAATGGAGATTAAAAATGGCACCTTCTTCTTGAAGTTATTATGAGAGTCAGCTGATTATAAAACACTTAGCACAGAGCCTGGCACATAGTTAGCACTATGTAAATGTTAGCTGTTGCTTTATTATAATTCTCCAAATGCCTTGCATAGTTGATGAATCAGGTTGGATGTGTCTCAGGTGGACATTGGGACTGAATCATGAGTAGGGCCCAGAGGTGAATAGGAAGAAAAGACAGGGTTAGATTACCCTTGAAAAATTCTTCAGCGCTTTTGATCATTGCTGGCTTCTCCCTAGAATAAAGAACCATATATCTTTTTAAAAATCAATATTATCCTGGTGATTCACTGACTGTAATAATGCTTTCCACCTTCGATGCATACTTTCCATGTGGCCTTGAGCAAGTCAATTAATCTCTGTGGACCTTAGTTATTTTATCTGTTAAAAAAAGAGAGATTTGGATTACTTGGCATATGATGCCACTTCCAACTCTAAATCTCTGTTCCTTTTGTAATCTGGGTTTGATGAATGGCTAAACTACCAAAAATGATGTCACCCAAGTAGAAGAGCCTGTGGGACTGGCTTATGGACATTCTGGGTTGACCTTTCATATGGTTGGTGGTCTTTTTAGGTGGTCTAACCATGTGCCAAATCTCCATTATTCTATGATCCTTTCACTGAGTATTTATAGACTAAATTTGAAGATTTGAATTTTTTGCTAAGAAGATTGTTGAAATGTGAATAGTGATGACAGGTGAGGCGGTCATCAATCACAATAGCAACCCTGGGACAGTTGTCTGGGAGAGGAAAAGGGCAGTTTCTAATGTAGGTGGCAAGAAAAGGGTAAAAAAAGAGTAGGGAGTAAGCAAAGCATGCTGAAATCTACCTGAAAGAGTGGGCCAGGTGAGCCAGAAACCTAGCAGGACCTGAATAAACTTTAAAAATTTTATTTAAAACCCTTACCTTCCATCTTAGAATAAACACTGTATTGGTTCCAAAGCAGAAAAGGGCTAAGCAATGGGGTTAAGTGACTTACTCATAGTCATACAGCTAGGAAGTATCTGAAGACAGATTTGAACCCAGGACCTCCTGTCTCTACATCTGGCTCTCAATCCATGGAGCCACCTAGCTTCCCTTAAATAAACTTTTAATAATGCAAAAAATAAATAAAATAATGTATCTTTCTATAAATGGCTACTTTTACCTTGCACAAAAATAGATGACAAAAATTTAAATTAAATTAAATTAAAAAGATTTAAAAGGAAATGAGGAAAGTGAAAGGGAAGTGCCAATGAGTTGAACTTTAAGTAAATAGCCTCTCAAGCCCACAGTGTTTGACCTGGGATTTTTGAGCTCTGCTAGCCCCTGAGTCCTGACTTCTCCCACCCCCCTAACCCTCTAGCCTAGTCTCCTAGCAGGAAAATTAATTACTCTGCATAGTTTTGCCTTTCTGTTTGTAACATGATCTGACAGCTTCCTCCTTCCCTCCTCCTTCCCCCCCCAAAGGCCATGAAACTGAATAACTTTGGAGAACTGAAATTCCCTTCTTGGGACATAATTGCAAGATCCCTGAGCACAGCAGCCTGGGATGTAGTGATTGTATTAGCTATTCCTGTTCTGATGAAGGTTCTATGGATGCTATTGCTCCTTGGGTGAGAGCTCAGCTGTGGAGGCTTACATGGAATTCCCTTTCAAGGTTTTTTGGGGTTTTTTTCCAATAGTCTATGAGGCTATACCACTCTTTAGGTCAAACATAGCCCCTTTCTTTTCCAATATTGTTTTCCAGAACATTGGGATAATGGAGGTGGAACTGAAGGACAAGGGGGTTCTAGACTAAGAAGGAAGATGACTGACTTCTATGACTACCATAGGTCTTTGTCTACTGTGTAATGCCTCTAAATTCAGCCACAATCCTCTCAGTTTCTACTGGAACCTGTATATGTACCTTTGGTTGATTCTTTAAATGACTGGACAGCTTCTCCTCCATGAGAAAAACAAAGGACTAAAACAAACTTCATACATTTCAAAATAACCATCGATGGAAAATGGGAATCTCTTCACTGGTCTCCTAAATTACCTCTATCCACCTTCCAGTCCCTGAATTCTTTCCCCTTTCTAAGTGCTCCGTCCCTTAAGGATGATCTTAACTTCTATCTTCTCTGTGAAGCCTGTTGCAAACATACCAGCCCACGAGTGACCATCAGAGCATAGACTTAGAGCTGGAAGGAACCTCAGAGGACATCAAGGGCCATCTTCCTCCTTTATAGGGGAGGAAATTGATGCACCAAAGGTTGAGCAATTTGACTGAGGTTATACAGAGAGTAAGTAAGTAGAAGGTCTAGGATTCAAAACTCAGGCCATTTGGCTCAGTATTCCATGTTCCGTCCACTTTACTGGATAGAATTCTCCTCTGAGTTACATTCACTGCTCTCTTGGCACTTAATTACATGTCGCCTTGTATTCTCAGTAACTCTTCCATGTTTGTGTCTAATCCCACCCAAATGATTGGAACCTAGAAAGCAAGAACCTGAATTTCTAAATATTCCTAACCCAATGCTGGGGATAGCATATATGTTGAAAATGAATGAATGTAATGCTAGGGATAACATATATGTTGAGAATGAATGAATGTGCTCCTAAGTGGAAATATGTTCAAAATGAACATATCTATTCAAAAATGGTAAAGAAGATTAATTATTCAAAATATAGGCTAGTGAGCTTGATTTTTGTTCAATTTGACAAATTTAGAATCTGGCAAAAATTCTAAAGTGTGTTATTAAAGAAAGAATTCATGAAAATTTAGTAAAAGAAGTAGCACTCATTCAATGTTTGATGATGTCGATTCATCAGTCAATTAAATACTTATTAAGCATCTGCTATGTACCAGGCACTGTATTTGGCCAAAGGATTACATGTCATTCAGTGTATTCAGTCATATCCAACCGTTTGTGACTCCATTTGGGGCTTTCTTGACCATAATATTGGAGTGGTTTGACAATACAGATGGGGAAACTGAGGCAACCAAGTCTTAGTAATTTACCTAGGGTCACACAGCTAGTAAGTGTCTGAGGTAAGATTCCAGCTCAGGAAGATGAGTCTTCCTGACTCTAATCCTCATGCTCTATCTACTGTGCCACTTTGCTGCCCCACAGATATACATACAAAAAACAAAACTCCTATACCCCAAAAGCTTACATTCTCATTGGAGAGACAAATACATGCAAAATGTATAGAGTATAAAAATGAAGTTAATAAATACAAATTATATATAGACAAAATAGTTAAATCCATGTTGAGTTTGAAAAGGAGGGCAATAGCGGTTAGAGGAATCAGTCAATGCTTTGTAAAGAAAGTGGTGCTTGACCTGTGTCTTACAGGAAAAGAGAGACTATGAGGAGAAGGTAAAGAGAGAGTGAATTCCAGACAAGTGGGATGGCCACAGATATGGGAGAGGGTGTATTATGTGTGAGGAAAAGCCAGTTTTCCTACGTGGAAAAGTGTAGGAGGGGAATAAATGTCCAAAAAATGCTGAAAAACAAGAGAAGATGGAACAAAGTCATGCATGGATTTAAAAGCTAAACAGAGGAGAAAACATTTCATTTAGAGACAATAGGAAGTCACTGGAGTTGGTTAAGCAGGAGAGAGACATGGTCAGATCTGCACTTAAGTAAAAATACTTTGACAGTAGTGAATAGCATTAACTGAAGTGGTGAGAGACTTGAGGCAGGACAACCAATTAGGAGGCTGTTGCAATAATCAAAGTGTGAGTTGATGAAGGCCAGAACTGAGGTAGTTGTTATGAATGGAGAGAAGGGGTCAGATGTGAAAGATATTGTGAAGGTAGAAGCCAAAAAGATTTGTCAACTGATTGGATCTGTGGGATGAGGGAGCGAATAAGGAGATTATGAACCTGAGAACTAGAAGCATGATGGTGCCTTTGACAGAAATAAGACTGGGAAAGGAAAACATTTACAAGAAAAAATAATGAACTCTGTTTTAGACATGTTGATTTAAAATGGATCTGGGCTATCCCTTTTGAAATGTACAGTAGACAATTCAGAGAGGCTTGTGGAAGAGCATAGTCTGGAAATGTAAACTGAGGATTATCTGAATGAAGCTGATAATTAATCAAGATGGCAGAGTGACAGAAGCAACATGGTGATCTCTTGTCCACAGATTCCTCCAGGTAGATATGGAAAATGCACTAAACCAAATCTTGATGGGGAAATCCAGAAAAAGTCACAGTGAGTCCTTTGTCTTGTCACCATTTGGAGTGTCTGTGGACAATGGGGTTAGGGCTGGGCTAGGAGCAAGCTCCATGGGAGAGAACTCCCATGGGGATGAAAAGGCTATACACTAGGATAAGCAGAGTTCCCAGATAGATCCCAGGGCACTTTTAAATTCAGACCTGGGTACTAAGACAAGAATAGATAGTCATCCACTACCCAAATCCAGATCACAGATCCAAGAAAAGAATGATACGCATAATATTTTAAGGGGACCTGCATTGTAGTTTCCTTGATAGAAAGGCCCTAGATACATGATGGCAAACCTGTGGCACATGTGCCAAAGAGGACACAGATCCCTCTCTATGGGCATACATGCCATTGCCCATAAGAGTTCATTACTAGAAAGCCAGAAGGACTCAGGTGGAACTTCACTCTTCTCCCTCTCCACTGTGCCTGAGGAAATTTTTTCACACCACCTGTGTCTCTGCCCAGAAGCCCAATGGGAGTGCTTACTCCCTCCCCTTTCTGTGCTAAGGTGGGCAATTCATAGATGGCAGAGCTGGAGGGGAGTGAAGCACTTGGGCCACTCCTCTCCTCCTCTCCACATTCCTCACTTCACTCACTCCTCTACCCGGTACCCCTGTTTGGGGTAAGGTGTTGGGGTATGGCACTTGGTCTGGGGTGGGCAGAGAGGCAGAACATGGCACTTGTTCTCTAATAGGTTTGTCCTCACTGCCCTAGATGGTGTACTAAGAAAGGAAGAAATTAAAAAACTAGTAGCAGCACTTTGACTCAGAGCCCCAACTCAGAGCACAATCTTATTTCTAGTATCTAGCCCAGCCTGCAGAGAAATAACTAAAGCAAGAATCCTGAGACACCACAACTTTCCAGTTGACTTATAGGGCCAGAGTCCAGAAGCATTCTACTCTTGCACAAACCTTAACCATTCATCTCCTCTGCTTCTACTCTTGGTAGAACAAAACTTGGGGGTGGGGGGAGAATGCAATTTCACAACTGTGCTGAATAAGATCATGACAAAATCATTTTAGCCAGTCTCAACTGGGTTCTCACTACTGCAAAACAATCTTTTTATGTTTCCCAAATTGATTTTTTATCTCACCCCCATACGGAAACTATTCAAACTATTACAAAATTTGTAAATCACTTTACACAGTGCCTTGCATATGGAAGGGGCCTAATAAATATTTGTTCTCTTCCCTTTTCCATTCCTCATCTTCTCTTCCTTCCTCAAACTACCCCCTCACATACAAACAACACACCTCCCCCTTTCTCAGCCGAAGTCCTAACCTCTTACTTTATTGAAAAAATTGAGGCCATTCAATATAAGCTCCCGTTTCTTTCCTGCTCTCCAACTTAAAATCCCCTGCCACAATCTCCCTCTCTCTCCTTCAAAGAAGTAATTCTTCTCCTTGCCAAGGCTAACACCTTTACATGTACACTTGATTTAATCCCTTCCTATCTTCTCCCGTAGATTGCATCCTCAATCATGCTTTCTTTCTCTCTGTCTCCCTGTTTCTCTCTTTTTCTCTCTATTATTTGCAAGTTATCTCTCTCATCTGGCTCCTTCCTTACTGCCTTGAAATATGCTCCTCCATTCTAAAAAAAATTCACTAAACTGTTATCCCCTCAAGTTATCCTCCTATAATTCTCTTTCCTTTATCAGATTAACTCCTTGAAAACATCCACATGCAGCATCTCCACTTCTACTCTTCTCATTCACTCCTATAGCCTTTACAATCTAGCTTCCAGCCTCATTGTTCAAGTGAAACTGTTTTTTCCAAATTTAGGTGGTTTAGTGGAGAGGGCACTAGACCTGGAGTGAGATTCAAATCTGACCTTAAGATGTTTTACGAGCTGTGTAGTCCTGGTCAAGTCATTTAAAAAAAAAAAGTCTCATGTCTTGGTTTCCTAATCTGTAAAATCCGGGTAATGGTACCTGCCAAAGTTGTAATTATAAAAGAAATAATATAAAGCATTTTATAAGCCTTAAAAGGAAATTATGTAAATTCTAGCAATTATTACCAATGATCTTTTAGTTCTTAACCCTGGAGTCTTTTCTCTGTCCTAATCATTCTATCTACATCCCTAGTTGTCCTGACTTTTGCCTTGCCATTGAACTTTGATGACTAGAAGAAAGAATGAGGCTGATGATTTTGTGCAGCTCTGCCTCACTTAAATCCAATTTATTCACAAGTCAAGACATCACCCCATGATGTCATTGGACCTCTTCAAAATGAAGGATGAAAAATTGCAGCTGAAACTGTTGATCACCCTGTCTCCCTAGTTACTCTGTCCTCTCTGGGTTTTTGTAACATAATTCTCTCTTGGCTTGCCTCCTATATCACTGACCATTCCTGGCTTCCCATTCACATCATATCCCTAAATTACTTTTTTCCTAAGGTTCTGTTCTGGACCCTCTTTTCTTTTCCTGTTATACCAGGTATTCTTTAATTGGGGGTGTGTGTCATGGATCCTTTTGGAAGTCTGAGGAAATATATAGGCCCACCTCTTAATGTTTTTAAAAGCATAAAATAAAATATATGACTACAAAGGAAATCAATTTTATATTTAAATAGTTATCAACATATTAGGAAAACACATTCAAGTTAAGAACCTCTGTCCTTTATTTTTGCTCTTAATAACCTCATCAACTCCCATAATTTAACTATTATCTTTTTTTAAAAGCTTTAAAATATATTTTGTATTAATCAGGCAAGATCTGCCTTCTTATTCTTATATTCAAAATCTCCCATTTATTTATTTAACACAAAACAAAACCCATTACAAACATGTTTAATGAATCAAAATTAATTTCCATATTAACCATGTCTAAGAAAATGTTTTATTCTGTATTCTGATTCCATTATCTCTCTTTCAGGAGGTAAGGAATAAAATTTTCTCTTTAGTCCTCTGGAATCCTGGTTGGTCATTATGTTGAAGAGTTCAGCACAATAGTATTCCATCACATTTATATACCATAACTTGCTCATCCATTCATCCATTTATGGGTACCTCAGATTTCTGTTTTTTGTATCCTCAAAAAGAACTATAAATATTTTTACCTCCATAGAGTTTGTTTTCTTCAGGATTAATGCGTGTGTATGTGTGTGTATGTATTCATTTTCTTTGAATAGTTCAGATGACATATAGTTTGAGTGTCAAGATCCTCTTTCAAACTGCCCTCCAATTGTCTTATGTACTTTGATTATGTGAGATAATTTTCCCTAACCTTCATTTCCATTTCCCATCTAGAATATTGTTCTTCCCCTCTTTTTCCATTCTTCTTCTAAGATCACCAAGATAAGACAAAAAAAAAAACAACCCAACAACAAAAAAACCCAACCCAGGTCTTAATTCCCTCTATGATCCCTGATGATCATAGGGCTCAAAGGGGAACACACAAATCATCTCTTCATATTTAAATGTAAGTAGTTCATCATCTTTTAGTTTACCTTTTTTATGTTTTTCTTTACTCTTGGACTTGAACTTCAGAGTTTCTTTGCTGTTCCATTCTTTTCATTAGGAATGATTAGAAATCATCCATTTCAATAAAGGTTTATTTTTCCACTGGGACATGATATTCAGTCTTGCTAACTAAGTTATTCTTGGCTATAATCCCATATCATTTGCCTTCTAGATCATCATATTCCAAGTTCTCTGCCACTTGAGGGAGGTAATTGCCTCCTGAAAGTGACTCCTCCATATTTGAATTCTTTTTTTTTTTGGCTGCTTGGAGCATTTTTTTTCTTTGATGTGGAAGCTCTTGATTTTGGCTATGATGTTCCTGGAAGGTTTTTCTTTCAGGAGGTGACCAGTGAATTTCTTCTCTTTCCATTTTGCTCTATGGTTCTAAGAGATCTGTATGATTTTTAAAAAAGATTTCTTGAAATACATTTAGGGTCTTTTTTTGCTTGTGACATTCAGGTAATCTAGGGATTCTTAAATTCCACTCTCCCTTCCTCCTCCCCCATCTGTTTTCTAGGTTAATTGTCTTTTGTTATGAAATATGTACATTTATTCTATTTTTTTTTAGCCTTTGACTTTGTTTTAGTATTTCTTGTTGCCTCATAGAGTCATAAGTTTATACTTGAGCTATTCTCATTTTCAGAGAATTTCGTTGTTTGGAAAAGGTTTTGTACCTTTTATGCCAAGCTACTAATTCCTTTCCAATTCTTTCTTCTGTAGCTGTCATTTCTCTTCCAATTTTTTTCCTTAAGCACTCTCATTACACACATACACGTATGTGTGTTTGTATATATAGAAATATACATGTATATGCTTACATATATATACATATCCATATCTATCTAGCTAAACATTTTAAATTCTTTAAAAAAAAAAAACCTCTCACTTCATCTTTTCCAGGAATTCCATTAGATTTTGTGCCCAAGCTGTGTTTTTCTCTAAGGCATTCATTGCTTGTAGTTGTTTTAGAATCATTCCCTTCTTCTGTGTTTGTGTCTCTGCCACTATAATAACTCATTATGATGACGTTAGTCTGTTCTTTCTGTCTATTTCCATACTTCAGACTTCATGTTGGAGAGGAAAGATATGGGCTAGTCCTGCTACTATTTTTTTTGGAATATTGAGTATTTTATTATTCCGAGATCTGAAGGGCAGGGTGGAGTCTTACAAGCTTTCAGTGTTTCCAATGTTGTCTGATTCAGGGCAATGGCTGTGTGCTGACTCCCTAGTCTGAGTTCTGAATGGCAGGGGATAGCCTAGAGCTGAGGTCTGTGAAGAAAAGCAGTGATAGGATGAGGAAGGATGAGGTTCAAGAACAGAAGGTAATATAGAATTGAAATAGGTAATGGATTGAGTTTGTAGAGGGAGGAAGGAAAATCAGAGCAATAGTAATGGCCTGAGAAAAGATGGATGATGGAAGGAAGAAAGATCTCTATGAGGGAGAAGAATGGGTTCATCCAAGAAAAAAGCCAACATTTCCTTTTTTTGTTAGGGTTTTTAGACTTAAAAACTTAAAAAGAGCAGAGACCAGATAACACATTTTCAATCTAGCATTTGACAGAAGTCTATTGTAATAGCCTTGTGCTCAAGATAGAAACAGAAGGAATGGGACAGAATACTTTAGGTGGATTTGGTAGAACAACTAACACTATCCAAAGAATGCTGATCAGCTCATCAGTGTCCACCAAAAAGAGTTTTACTAGGGAATGGCACAAGGGTCATCCATGACTCTGGGCTATTTGATATTTTAATTTATAATTTGAATAAAGAAATATGGAATATTAAGATAGGATAGGGAACTGGGCCTATGGTATAAGGAATTCTCAGGTAAGGAAACTCCCTATACCAATGCAAATATGTACTTTCTCCAACAAAAGTTGACTAAAACTCTGAGAGGTTAAGTAATTTGTCCATAGTCACAGAGTCATAAAAATCAGTATGCAGCAAAGGTATAGCTTGAGCTTAGGTCTCCCTGGTACCAAGGTCAGCTCTTTGGAGTATACCATGCTGCCTTTCTATGTGACATGATTTTCAAATTTATGGATGGTATGAAATTGTGAGGTATGAGCTAAGGTACTAAATGCCAAAATAAGTAACCCAAAATATCTTAACAATGCTATAACAATGGGGTCAATTTATTTTAATACATTTTAGTAAGAATAGAGACTGTCAAGAGGTGGATAGAGAACCAGATGGAAGACCTGAGTTCAAGTCTTGTCTCTGCCATCTTGGCTTTGTAACTGTGGACAAGTCATTTAACTTCTCAGCTCCATAAATATTTCTTTAAGACTCTATGCTACTGTTACTGATCTGTATTGGTAGAGGGATTTTTCTCATTTGGGAACTTCTTGTTCTAATGAAATCATAAGTTCAGCCCCTACTGTAATCCCCTAGGTATAGTCATTATTGGAAAAGCTGTAGTGAGACAAGCACATTTATACACCGTTGATGAACTTGTCAGTTGGTAAATTCATTCTGAAAAACAATTTGAAACTATGCTAGTAATAATTTAATTTTTCAGACTCCTTGACTCAGCAATACCTCTATTAGGGGTAATTTACCTTTTAGCATAAGAGAAAAGAAAGCGACAGCTACTGAGGGCACCACTCTCTTTCCATTTATATAGGCTTATAGGCTCAGTATCAGTCACCCTTATTTACTCTCTTCCACCTTACATATACAATCTATTGCCAAATCTTATAATTCTTATCTTCACAACATCTTTTATATGTGTCTCCTTCTTTCTACTCATGCAGTCGAAGTCCAGTACAGGCTCTCTTTACCATCACCTGAATTATTACAACAGCCATCTAACATTTCCCTACTTCAAGCCCCTCCCCAATCCAATCCATCTTCCATCCATCTACTGACATGATTTTTCCAAAGTGTAGATATGACCATTTCTCCTTCATGAGTTCTTGGGGCTTCCTATTCCTTCAGGATCAAATACAAAGTTATCTGTTGGACATTAAGAGCTCTTCACAGCTCTTTTTACCTTTCCAATCTTCTCCCACTTTAATCTCCTTCACATCCTCTGTAACCCAGCTTCCCTGGCCTGTTGGGAATTCCTCAAGCACAGGGATATGCCATCTTCCAACCCTATGTCCTGACTTTCATCCTGCCACTGGACTTTGATGACTCTGGAAGAGAGAGTGAGGCTGATAACATTGTAATTCTGCATTGCTTAAATACAATTCATTTCATTCACATGTCAAGACATTATTTCATGATATTACTGGTCCTATTTGAAATCAAAGAATAAACAACTACATATAAATAGTGTAAAGGGAACCCCTTCCTCCTAGGGTTGTGAACATTCTGCTCATCTGAATCAGTCCATTAGCTTGGCTGAAACACTCCAAACAGAGAGACTATGATTGGTTCCTGAGATGCAGTAGACAAGCACACAGGGAAAGAAAGTGAAGTAGAGAAGGAGGATATAGAAATGAGACAGTAGACGAGGGGCTGATTCTTCTCTGGAGGTTGGTGACTCAGGCAGAAGACACTCTTGTGGGCTAGTAAGATTAGGGTGGTAGGTTAGGAAATATATTTTTTTATATTTCCTTCCCTCCTTATTTCTTTCTTAGACTATATTTATATTAAAATTATATTGTTAAAAACTACTATCATCTTCATGACTTATGGGTTAATTATTTTATAAACTGCAACTACAATAATCTTTTTTTAAACTGATATATATTTCCAAATAAATTTATAAATATTACATTTGATATAATATTAATTTTTAATATTATAATATATACACACATATACATATATATGTGAAATGTACATACTTAGTTATTGCCCTGTTTGTCTCCTCCCAGTAGACTGTAAACTCCTTGAAGGTAGGGGCTATATTTTTTGCCTTTCTTTTTATCTCTAGGCTTTAGAATGAGTGTATGTTATATGGCAAGAGTTTAATAAATGCTAGTAGCCTGGTTTAACTAGATGGCCTTCCCTCCAAATTCCTTGCAAACTGAGATTCAATGATTTCATGATTCTATGATCTTAGTTAAATGACCCCTTCACATTCTCTTCTGAATACTCTAGTTGTTCCTTCAATAGAAGGATGAAGGCTTGTTCTGCACTGAAGTGAGCTGGGCATAAAGGACTCCTTGTCACCTTTTTTCTTACTTGTTCTGCTGATAAATACTCCACTGTATCTCCTCATCTAGCCCTTGTCTTAAGGTCCTTAGACTTTATAGCAAGATCTGGGCTATCTTGGACATGACACATAGACATTATTAGCTTAACAGGACAAGAAATGAAAGGTGAAGTCTGCAGTGAGGGATAAGACAGACTGCAAATGGCTCTGGAATTACCAATATGGAATTTGGAGAGTTTCTTCAAGCAGACTTAGGCTTCAGACACTTTTCTATAGGCATATTTGGTATTAGCCCCACCTACATTCTCCTAGGCCAGCTGCTTTGCCTCCTGGAAGCTCTAGCCTTCCTCCCACTCAGCCTGTCCCTGCACTAAGATAACCCCAGTGTCTGGAGCCAAGCAACACACTTCATCACCTCACCCAATCTCTAGACACAGTCCCCTAAAAAGCAGGCACAAAGGAACTAGAAGGCAGGGTAAAGAAGATTATATCTCCTTTAGATTCCCCATCGTATTTACAGTAAGCCTACTTCTTTGAGGTTTAGGGAATTTTGTATTTTTTTTTTTGGCTGATCTCATGGACCGTTGCAATAGGTACATGAAAGAAAAGGGACCTTTGGTTTGGCAAAGTGTCCCCGGGGTACATCCAGGAACTCCATCTTCCTCCAGAAATGTGCTTTGGCTCCCAAGATATTTGGATGAGAAAGGTGTTGAGAAGTATTTATTGCAATACCCTTTCTTAGATTTGTGGCATCAAGCTTTCCTCTCCATTGTCTATTTCTTCCAGGCCAAAGCTCATAGCATCCCCTCAGTTTAATGTCATCTTCCTACCACACCCTCTCCTCCAGAATCGCAGTCTACAAAAAGACAAGGTGCTTTCTTTTTTTTATTCCCCTAAAGGAAATCTGGCACAGGGGGATAGAGTGGAAGGATTGCCAGTCTGCCTCAGGCATTAGCTTTTGCCGACAATTCAATTAAAAGGGGAATCATGTGGCATGTGGCAAGAGTAGTTCTGAGTTGGCACTGCAGAGACTGGACAGATTTTGCCTTTGAGGTCTTATCACAGGCTTTAGAGTTGGAAGGGACCTTGGAGATCATCTACTCCAACCCCCTCATTTCACTGATAATAGCTGATATTTAGTATATATGGCATTTTCAGGTTTACAAAGCACTTTATAGTCATAGTCTCATTTGATTTTCATAATAACCTTGTAAAGTAGATTCTACAGGCATTATTATCTCCTCTTAACAAATGTGGAAACTGAGGCCCAGAGAATGTAAATAATTTGCTCAAAGTGATACAAATTGTAATTGTCAGAGCTGAGACGCAAACCCATGTTCTCTGACTCTAATTCTAGCCCTCTTTCTTTCTAGTATTCCATGCTGACTTCTTTAAAGAGAGGAGATTTAGTAGTTACCTCATTGGGCAGATAATGCAAAATTCTCTACACTTTGTGTGGCCATGTCTGAGAGTTCCAAGAGTTAATAATTTGGCGAGCTCAGATTTCACGCTGTACCTTTCAAAAACTGCCTTTCTTTTGTCTAGCAGTTTTCCATTCATTCAACCAGGAAGGGAAAAAAAAAATCTAATTCCTTTTTTATTCTAGAAGCTAAGGGGAATCTGAATGATCCCCATCCCTGCCCACATAGAGTCTGTTATCCAGAAGAGTAGAGTAAAAAATTAAATGCAATTAGTGCAGAAGAAAAATATGAAGAAAAGAGCTTAGAAATTTCAGAAATAATTGACAGGAGTCAATGGCAAGAGGTTGGAGAAGGCTTCAAGGAGTTTGATATGAGTCTAGAGGATGTGGAGGACTTTAATAAATCGACTTAATTCAGCAATCAATTATTGGTTCTAATATGTGTAATATGCTTTATTGAACATACAAAGACAAAATAAGATAGACCCTACTTTTTTTTAAGTTTTAGCTTTTGTCTCTTCTCAGTATTAATTCTAAGAAAGAACAACAAGGAATAGGCAATTTGGGTTAAGTCACTTGCCCGGGGTCACATAGCTGGGAAATGTCCGAGGACAGATTTGAAACCCAGGTCTTCCAAGCCCAGGCTTGGCACTATATCCACTGTGCTACTTAGTTGCTTCAGTCTCTTCTTTTAAAGAGCTTACCATCTAGTAGAGAGGAAATGACAAATACAATGACTTCTTGTAATACAAGTTATAATGTTATGAGTACATAGGAAAGGTCCAAATAGAGTTGTATTTCTGATATTAAAATGCAAAGTTCACTTAAGCCTGAATGAATTAGAGAAGACTTTATGGAAGAAGTAACATCAGAGATGGGCCTTGAAGAGAGAAGGATTTCAATAGTCAGAGGTATGGGGGAGAGGACTATTCAGGTGTGAGGAACAGTGCAGAAAAGGTCAAGATGAGACAGGGATGTAGCAAAGAGACCTATTTGACTGGAATCTCGTCTTTTCTTTTAGTTTAATTTTATTTCAGTGAATGAAAAAATCCATTTTCTCCTTTCCCACTTCTCCCTTAACCAACTTGGGGAAAACTGACCTTTGAAACAAATTTACAAGTCAAGCAAAACAAAGTTTCTTATTGGCCATGTTCCAAAAAATGTGGGTCTCATTCTGTAATTCATTATTTCTCTGTCAGGAGATGAGCAACATGCTTCATTATTTGTCTGGTATCCTGGTTGAAAAGTTTTTAAGTCTTTCTAAGTTATTTGTTTTTACAATGTTGTTTTGTATATGTATGTTGTCCTGATTTTGTTCACTTCCTTCTGTATCAGTTCATACAAATCTCTCCAGGTTTCTCTGAAATCTTCTCTTTCATCATTTCTAACAACACAATAGTATTCCATTATTTTCATATACCATAATTCATTCTGAATGGAACATAGCTTGCAAAAGGCAATAGTAGATGATAAGTTTGGAAAAGTATATTGGTGGCAAAATGCAGAGGGCCACGACGGTTAGGTTAGAAAGATTTTATTTATTTGGCAAGCAAATGGAGGTACTGAATGAGCTGGGTTGTGCCATAATGAAACTTTTGTTGTATTTTTCAATCATATTCAACTCTCTGTAACCCCCTTTGGGGTTTTCTTGGTAAAGATACTGGAATGATTTGCCATTTGCTTCTCCAGATCATTTTATAGATGAAGAAGCTGAGAGTTAAGTGACTTGCTCAGGATCACCCAGCTAGTAAGCGTCTGAGGTCACATTTGAATTCATGAAGATGAGTCTTCTAGCTGTCCATACATATCCCAGGCCATGCCAATGCTATTCCTTTAGGATTTATCTAATCCTGATCTCTATGGCCAGGGAAGCCATAAGCTTGGCAGAGTTCCAAGACAGGCTATGGCACTACTACTCTGTAAATCTCTCTTTAACATAAAAGGAAGTAGAGAATAACTATCTCTGGCTAACACATAATCATTGGAAGGTATTTCACTTGTTCAGATGTGGAAACTGAGGCTGCAAACACTAAAGTAATTAGTTCTGTGCCACACAACAAGAATCCAAATTAACACCCTTGGTGCCAAAGAAGTCTTTTTGCTCCTGTACAGGGTATTTGGGCTGTTATGGATTCCTTTAAGAGCATATGCTCCAATGCTTTTTTGTCCAACAGCAATTAATAGGCTACCTTAGTAGAAGTTCATTAGTGTCTAAAATGAGGGAGGAAAGATTCTGCCCTGTATTCTGTCCTGGTCAGGCCACACTCATCTGGAAAATGTATAGGTTCTATTTGGAGATGAATTTTTTTAATATAATTTTTATTTTATTTTTTAAAAATATTTCCCCATGGTTCCATGATTCCTGTTCTCTACCTCTCCTTTTCCCTCCCTCCTCCCAGGGCTGACAAGCAATTCTACTGGGTTATCCAGGTATTTTCACTCTGAACCTATTTCCATATTATTCATTTTTATATTAGAGTAATCTTTTAAAACCAAAACTTCAAATCATATACCCTATAAACAAGTGATAAACAAGTGATAAATCATATGTTTTCTTCTGCATTTCTTCCTGGAAATGAAATTTTAAGAGAAACACTGAAATACTAGAGAACTGTCCAAAGGAGGGTGACCATGGTGGCACTTGTAATTCTAGGTACTCTGTATAAAAGAAAGGGGAAACCTAGCCCCCTGACCTCAGGCAGTTTACACAATAATGAGAGATAGAACAGATCCAGAAGAAAATTTAAGAACCCAGAAATAACATCTACAATTTAATCAATCAATAAACCTTTATTAAATTCCTATTATGTATCAGGCAGTGTTCTGTATTCTTGGAATACAAAAAAGAGGCAAAAGATAGTCCCTGCCCTCAAAGAGCTTACAATTTAATGGCAGCAGCTGAGGTGGGGTGGGGACACAAGATACAAACAAACATATATAAAGCAAGGTCCATGCAGTATACATTGTTGTTGTTCGGTTTCAGCTGTATGTGACTCTAAACTGCCTTCCAATTTTCCCTGCAGTTTTTCTCAAATACTGCATTCTTGTCCCCAAAGCTTACATCTTTGTGTTTATCAAACACTAGATTACTATGGTAATTGACTGCTCTGTATTGCATACCTAATATATTCCACTGATCTACTACTCTGTTTCTTATCCAGTACCAGATTATTTTGATGATTACTGCTTTATAATACAGTTTGAGATCTGGTATGGCTAGGCCACCTTCCTCCACATTTTTTCCTATTCGTGCCCTTGATATTCTTGACCTTTTGTTCTTTTGGATGAATTTTGTTATTATTTTTCTAACTCCATAAAATAATTTTTTGATAGTTTGATTGGAATTGTACTGAATAAGTGAATTAATTTGGGTAGAATTGTCATTTTTATTATATTGACTAAGCAAATCTAAGAGCAATTAAATTTTTTTCCAATTGTTTAGATGCCCATTTGGCATTTTCATGGCAAAGATATTGGAGTGGTTTGCCATTTCCTTCTCTAGCTCATTTTACAGAAGAGAAAACTGAGGCACAAGGTTAGGTGACTTGCTCAGGGTCCTGCATGCAATAAGTGGCTGGTAGTGAATTTGAACTCAGTTCTTCCTGACTCTAAGCCCAGTTCTTTCCACTGTGCCACCTAGCTGCTCGGTACAGAATAGATAGGAAGTAATTCACAGAGGAAAGGCCCTCGAATTAAGATTTAGGAAAGGCTTTCAATATAAGAAGGGTTTTGATTTGGAACATGTAAGAGAAAATTTGCAAAAGAGGGGAAGACACAAAGGAAGGAAACCTGATCCAGTAAAGCAAGAAGCAGCCCACATGGGGGAAGGGCAGAAAGAAAGAGACCCAGAATTCCAAAGGGAACAAGAGTTGAGAGAACTGAGACACTGCCACTTCAACTCTGACTCAATCAATCAGCTGAGAGCCTGACAAAAGGATCTCAAAGGCTGGAGGTTTCCCATTGGACACCAACAACTTCCTAGAGATCCCTGGAAATCTTTTGCTCACCTCAACACAGTAGACTGGACTTTAGAAGAAGCCATTGTGAAGACTGGATTTAGCTCTCCCTTGATTATAACAATGAAGATACCTTCTTTTTCTGAAATTCTTCTCAAACAAAATTTAAATCTTGGATTTCTTTTATAAAAATACAATACACCATCTACTGAGGAAATCTTCTCCAAGGATTTTCTCCATCTCTCTATCTCCCCAATCTGTCCTGAACTCCAGCAATAACCAAATTAGCTCAGGAATAGAGACAACCAGCAGCTGACCAGAAGAGGAGTCAAGGCTTAGAGCCTGGACCTCCCAAAATTTGGAGGGGGTCAGTCTGTCAGTCTTTAGGGACTCCTAGGGACTCCTGATACCCATTTTCCTTGCTCAACCCTCCTATTTCCCCTTCCCTGGGTGATTTTCTATTAAAGCGTTATTATATAGACCAGGTCTGACTGCTTTCTGACCCCAAAGAAGGGGACTGAAGATTTGAGGAGAATCACGCCTCTCCCCAGGGAGGAGGATTAGCTCAAGACTAGGGTTGGGGAGTGAACCCAGATCTCAAAGGGAAAGTGGGAGTTGGGTGGGGTATTGGGAAGATCCAGAGACAGGAAAATCCGGGCTGTAGGTCATTTCTCCAAAGCCCTCAACCTCTACCTTCCAAACAAGTCTCTGAGGAGACATACTCTGTCCATCAGGTAAACAAACTCAGGTTGTCTTCACCAAGGGAAAGAGAGGGGAAGATCAACCTCTTCTCCCCTCTCCCCTATTCACCAGTGTAGGGGGGTGTAACCTCCCTTACTGACCTATATTACAGATATAAAGGAAATTAGAGAGGTCAGTAGGTGGAATGAAGGAGGGAGAACTTTCCAGGCAAGGAGGGCAGCCAGAGAAAATACCCAGAATCAAGAAATAAGGTGTACTGTTTGTGTCCAAGAAGCCAATGTCACTGAATCAAAAAGTTGTGATAGGGACCAACGTGCAAGAAAACTGGAAAGGTGGATGGGGATAGGTCATGCCAAAGAGAGCATTTTGTACTTTATACTGGAGGTGTTAGCGAACAATTGGGATTTATCAAGGGTGGGGTGGTGGTAACATGGTCAAATCTATATTTTAGGAAAATCATTTTGGTGGCTGAATGGAGGATGAATTGGAGGGAGGAGAAACTTGAGGCAGGCAGACCCACCAGGAGGCTAGGACAAAAGTCCACTTGTAAGGTGAGGAGGGCTTACCCCAGGGCAGCAGTAGTGTCAGAAGAGAGAAGGGAACAGGTTTGAGAGATGCTGCAAATGTGCCTCCAAAGGGCATTACAAAATCAGGCTGTGAGAACTCTGGAATGAAAGCTGCAAAGGATTCCAGAGCAAGTCTTCAGGCAAAGCTTCACTGAGTAGGTGAATGGATGGGAAAGCAGGAATGAGGGCAAAAGGGAACTAAGGAGATTTCAGATTTGAAGCTTTCCACCCACTGTTAGGAATGGCCACAATGTTCCCTGCAGAAGAATGCTAAAACTCATTTAACATCTCCTGTGGGCTTTCTGATCTTTGCAGAGCTCTGAAGAATTACAAAAACAGAATTAAGGAGGAGTAGATTCTGCAGCTGGCCAACCAGAAAAGCGAAGGAAGAAGATGCAGACACAAATGCAAAGCATGTCCTGGAATGAAGTAGGGCTTCAGCATAACTTCATTAAAAATTGAGTGTTCTGTAATGTTGCGCTATTCTTAGCCTGGATAACTTTTTAAAAGGTTAAGTCTAATAACTTGGCTTGCTTGTCATAGATCTTCTGATTCTAATATAGATGAGGGAGGTGACCTCTATGACTCCACAAATTATTGGAAATAAGGAGATAGCAGTTCTTGGAACTTTTGTATTGATTGGTTAAGTAAATCATCTACTAAATGGAAATCTCATTGGAAGGGTATACATCTAACTGAATTAATAAGCGGCTCGATTAGGCAAAATGTAACAAAAACGTCCTGATGGATTGTAGGCTTATAAACAGACCCTGAAGAGTCAGGAGGCTCAAAGGAAATCACATAATCACAGAATTTCAGAGTTGGAATGGATCCCAGAGGCCATCTTGCTCAACCTATATCCAAAAAGGATTCTGTCTCCAAAGTATTCTACAATTGACCATCTAGCCTTTGCTTAGAGACCTCAGACAAGGATGAAACTATTGCCTCCCCAGGCAACACATTTGACTTCTAGATAGGTCTAATTGCTAAGATTTTAAATAACCAAATTTGCTTCTCTGCAACTTCTACCCATTAGAAGCAGCTAAGTAGCTCAATGAATAGAACTTTGGTTCTGGAATCAAGATGATCTGAGTTCAAATATGACCTTAAATTTTTACTAGCTCTGTGACCCTAAGCAAATCCCTTAACTTCTTTTTGCCTCAGTTTCCTCAACTATAAAATCCTCTCTCTATATCTCTGTACCAATATATAATATTAACATTGTAAATTGGCATTAAAACATTAGTTGATGTTAATTTTAATTTTAAATATTAATATTATTAATTAATGTGATATGTAAAATTCTCTATATATTCTCTCTAGAGGAACAGTACTTGTTGCACTATTATTGTGCAGATCAAATGAGATAATATTTATTAAAAACTTAACACAGTGCTTAGCACATAATAATAGGTGCTACATAAGTGCTTATTCCTTTCCCCACTTTTTCCCCTCTACCCCATTGCTCCTAGTTCTTCCCTCTAGGGCCAAATAGAATAAGTCTAACCTTTCCCACATGAAAACCCTTCAAATACTCAAAAATTATTATACTGTATCCCCTCAATTCTCTCTTCTCTAGGTTAAAAACCCCTAGTTTCATCAAATGATTAACATAGAGCATGAGCTTAAGGAACATCAGTGTTCTAGTTGCTCTATTCCCAGACTATCAATGGCCTCCTGAACTATGGCATCCAGAAAAGGACTCAATCTTTCTCTAGATGAGTTCTGACCAGGTCAGAATGGAGTAGGGTTGCTATCTCTCTATTTCAAGAAGCTATGCCTCTTTTAATTCTCCTAAGACTACTTTAAGATTGGCTGCCATATTCTACTGCTCAAATCTGATCGAGCTTGTTCTCAGGTGAATTGCTAAATGGATATACCTCCCCTATCTCATACTTGGGAAGTTAATTTTTTGAACCCAAGTGTGATCCCAAGTGAATTTACCCCAAGAGAATTTTAGTTTGTTGGATTAATTCCATTGTTATAACATTTCAAGAACTTTTTGAATCCTGACTCTGTCATCCAGTCTATTATTAGCTGGTCCTTCCATTTTATATCATTTGCAAATTTCATCAGGATGCTTCCTATGCCTTTTGCCCAGTTGTTAATAAAAATATTGGACTGATCCTTGGGAGACTCCACTGTAGACCTCTTTCCAAGTTAGATATTAATGACTGTTCTTGGGGACGGTCTATCCAATGAGTTCCAAATCCATATAATTGTACTATCATTCAGCCCACATTTGTCAATCTTTTCTACAAGAATAGAATGAGAAACTTTGTTAAATGCTTTGCTAAAATCTCTCATAGCAGACAAAACATTGGCTCTGGAGTCAGAAACCTTCGGTTCGAATTCTGAAACTTAATTTACAACCTGTGCAACTTCAGTTAAATAACATAACCTCTATGCACCTCGGTATTCTTATCCATAATATGAGAGGCTTGGTCTATCTATTAACATCATTCCCTTGAATTTGAGTCTACTAAGCTCTTATTGAAAAGGTTAATTTAGAGACTGTCATCACTGATCTTTGGGATTTGTCTTATATACACTGACTATTTCTGATGCAATTCCCATGATTCAATATACTTTTCTTGCCTGTGTTATGACTCGCCCCTGAATACACCCAGACTGAAGGCACTTTGAGAAGTCTGTTTGGGTGTTGCTGCCTACTCATTCTCTGTGGCTTTCTGTCTGGCTAGAGAAACTACACCAGCCAATTCACTCTCTAGCTTGCAAACATTGAGCCATTAACCTGGGAAGCAGTGGCCAAATCTAGTTCCCTCCTCCCACCCATGCCTGCCACAAACATCACACACACACATCAATGTGTTTTGGAGATAGGGTCTTGATGCTGGCAATTCTAGCCCAGCTCATTTTGAACACAACAGGGATCTTTTTCAATAACCTATAGCCTGGGGTGAGCAGCCATTAATCCTGGCCAGGGAAAAGAATGCTCAGTTATTTTGTTTTGCTGTAGGTTCAAGGAGCTTCTGCAAGGAGAGGTCAAGATTAGAGGAAAGTGGTAAGGACTTTGTAGCTATTTTGAAAGAGAGATAAGTCTCCATTTGACATCATCCATGCTAATGGACAAGAGCAGATGCAGATAACTCAGTGGAGCAAATAATACCAAAAATTACTATTTGAAAATTGTATGTATTACATGGTATTCTGTTTTTGTTTTGTCTCTTTCCAGCAACAGCAGCAGCAGATTTACCTTCCTCATTAGGTTTGGCTCAGGCTAAAATGAAAAGGCAGATGGCCCAGAAGTATGTTGAGAGGCAGGGAAAAGCCAACTTGGAATGAAAAATTTGCTGTGGATAATTGAAAGCTGGCTATGATAGATAGATAGATAGATAGATAGATAGATAGATAGATAGATAGATAGATAGATAGACAGACAGATGGAAGGAGAGAGAGAAAAGAGATGGAAATTGGGACAGATAGATAGAGGGATGGAGATAAATCGAGATGGATAGGTAGGTAGATAGATGGAGAGATAGATACATGATTCAGTGATAGATATGTAAATAGAGGGATAAGTGATAGATATAGAGGGATGGATAAATAGATGATAGATGGATTGATAGGATAGTATAATGTATATCATGAAAAGTGAGATGGAGAGGATAGAGAGATGACTTTGAAATCAGGAATGTCTAGGTGCAAGTCTTGAATCTGACAAAATAGTTGTGTGATCATGGGCAAGTCACTTAATGTCCTGAATCCCTTAGGCAACTCTAAAATTACATTATTTACCAGTTGTTGATGTATATCAATGCAGAGATTTTCCATACCAGGAATTCTCCTGACCAATGAAGTCTCAAATTTAGACTTGTTAGTGTAGTTAATTTTCCAAATTGTCAGTTAACTTGCTTAGTACTAAAATTAGAATCCTCACTGTTTTTATGATAATCTTTTTTAAAACCAAGAAATGGGTACATTTTGAAATACAAAAAGGACAGTTTAATAAGAATGATGATGATGATGATAACAACATCCCTATAGTGTTCACTTTGTGACAAGCTCTATGCTATGCACTCACGGATTTAGATCTGGAAGGGACCTTGAAGATCAAATCAGGTACTATTTTTATAAAAACACTTAGCATAGTATCTTATAAATTAATTGGTGCTATTTAAATGCATATTTCCTCCTCCCCTACCCCATCCCTTCTTTCTCATCTAGTCCAACCCCATCATTCTACAAATAAGGGAACTGAGACTCAAAGTGGTTAAGTGATTTGCCCAAAGTCATGCAAATGACAGAGTAAGGATTCAAACCCAGGTCCTCCAGTTCCAAATCCAATATGTTTTCTTTTAAACTATGCTGCCTCCTTACAATCTATGATTCTCACAGAATCTATGACAACAGAATTTCACAGGTACAAGGTACATGAAATATTTTCTGCAAAATACACAGATGTGGAATTGGGCATGCTTCCAAAATTCGCAGATTTCTCAAGCCACCATTTTGCCAGTGTGAAGCCTTTCTTCTATCTCTTTGCTTAAAGGGGAGGTAGATACCTACTGAGGATAATAGGGATGAGGGCTGGAGGGCAAAGAGGTGAGCAGCCCTCCAGAGTGCAAGACTCAGTGATTAGAGCAGAGTGGGAGTCTAGATTCCTCTTTCTGTTCCTGGTACCAGCACAGCTCATTCATCATGACCTTGCTCAAGGGTTAACCAAGGGGTCATTTGCTTATCTATACACTGGGGATAATAACACATTGCCTCACTAGCCAAGTGGAAGCTTAGTCTTCACATGGAAGTCAGCAACTTAGAGGAAGAGTAAATATTCTTTATTAGAAACAAACGTCTCTCTGTCCCTCTGTTTTTTCCCTTCCAGAGAGCTGCTTATCCTCACTTGGAGGCCATGCATTTTATTCCTCGGTATGCCATTTTCCAAACCTCTGACATTCTGTGGCACCTCATCATCGGCTTCATCATGGATCATGCCAATTTGTCAGTTTTAATCTGTCTGAAAACCCGCAGCTGCCTGCAGAAATCTTTTTATTTCCTATATGTTGATATAAAGATTTCACACATTGATTTTTATGTAGCTCTGATTACATGCAAGCTAAGCAAACAGTGACAGGTTGGTACTCAGGGTAATGAATGCTCAGCCAGATTAATACAGATCAATTGCATTGGCAGCTTGCAGGAGAAGTGGGGGGGGGGATAAAGGGGGCAAAGATTGGGGATGGGGGTCTGGCCAGCACAGGCTGCCAGGTGCATGCAGATGGTCAGAGGCTGACACTCTTACCTATTTACTGTGATGGACTCATTAGCAGGTTTCTCTGTGGGCCTGGGATGGGCTTCTTGCTTTAAATGTCATCCAATAGAGATCTCATTAACCCACCACCCTCCATCCTCTACAAGGCAATTGATAAAAGCATTACCAGATCCTGCCAAGTGAGTAGGTTTTCCTATAATTTAGGTTGGGTATGTGGGAAGACAAGACATATAGGTCCTTTGGGTGGTATTTCCATCCCAAGAGCAAGAACTCATAATAAGAATGGCTAAAGTAAGCTAGAGAATTAGCACTAAGAAGGCCAAATCATTGGGAAGATTTCTTGATACCTAATCCATTGTTCTTTCCATTGAACAATTTATGAATGCTAATAATAGCTTCCATTTATATGTACTTTAAAGTGTTCAAAATACTCTATAAAAATTATCTCATTTTTCCACTCATAATAACCTTGGGAGTTAGGCACTATTATTGTCCCCGCTTTGCAGATGATAAAACTGAGGCAAACATATTAAGTGAATCACTCATGTTCACATAGCTAGTAAAGGACAGATGGCAAATTTGAATTTCTGACTTCCTGAATCCAGAAGAGAAAATGAGACTTACAATTTAGGGTACTTCTGCCTCATTTCAATCCAATTTACATTTGAATGGAAAGATATCCTCCCTAACTCCTGACTCCAGGACCTGTACTCTATCCACTGCGCTATTTATCCACCAAACACTAGACTTCATGAAACTAGCACAGATGATTAAAGCCCCAGGGACTTGATCGTCCTTTCTTTCCCCTTCATTTTTAACTTCCTTTTACATGTTGTTTTCTCCTACTAGAATGTAAACCCCTTGAGAGCAGGGACTACCTTTTTGCTTGTTCTGCTATAACACAACTTATTTGATCCAAAAATTCACTGTATTGTGCAAAATAGCACAATAAAAACTACAAGACTCAAGGGGAAATTGAAGTTAGGAGTATAACAGTCAAAAAATCCATCAGTGACACATTAAAAAAAAAGATAGGAACCTAATAAAAATGGTAGCACAGTTTTATACACACATAGGAAGTGTTTGGGCTAATTGAGAAAACTTGGTAATACCCTGTGGATTTTGTATAAAATAGTAGGCCAGTTCAGAACATGCAGAAATTTAAACATCTGGAAATATAAGGGTAGAAACCTTGAGCTAAATCCTTTAGAAGGAATACTATGGAGTAGAGGGGAGGGAAGAGCCTCAATCTTGCTTACATTCTCCTCCATATCCCCCTGGATTAGAAAAGAACCTAGTGAACTTTGCTGGACCAGAGAATTTCGATTTCTTATTAGCATCCTAGCCAGCGAGAAAGGACTTCCAGCAACCAAGAATCCTTTAGCACTCTAAGTCAACTTTCCCTTTGGATTTTGTATGTAGTGAGGGAATGTGACACAGCTGGAGTTTTTGTTTTATTTTTGGTGGTAGGAGGTTTTATACCAATTATTCTTTCTATACCACCTCAACAAAATACCCCTTTCTATGAGTTATGTCTGGATGACTAATAGATATCAATTGATAATCTAGGAATAAGCATATTAATGGGAGTCTGTGACCTATAATGTTAGACCAGCACCACAGGGCTACCTTAAGCACTAAGGGGGAGACAGAGGACCTCCCTCTGGTGACCAGCCTGGAGGTCTACAGCATGTTGCATCTATAACATACTTTGAAAATCTGAAACCTCCAACTTTTGGCTATTATTCTGGAAGGAAGTATTTGTGATATATGTTTTTGAAGCTTCTGAATAACCTACAAGCCTTTAGTCAGTGACAGTTCTTAATCTTGAACCCCATTTTCCAAATATTTTTCACCATCTTCCTCAGCACCCACCATGGCATTAAAGTCACCAAGTATGTGTTGACATCGTGCTATTTGGTCAAGGTCACCTTGGAACTTCTCCGTGTCTTCATCCTCTGCCTCCCATACTGGCGGTTAATCTGCAATTATATTCACGGCCATCTTTTTTGACTTGTGCGCCTAATGAACTCTGTAAGATGAAATAGCCCAACGTCCCATGGAATGATTTTTCTCTGAGAGTACAATGTAACCTATTCTACCAACTCCTTTGTGTGTGCTTCTTGAGTTAACCTGTGAGCAGTCCTCCTTCCATTTAGCAGTATCTGCCTTGTGCTTTCTGGCTTTATTCATAGTGAGAATCTCAATATGGGTCCCGTTCAGCTCCTTCAGGAAGGTATCCATTTGATTGCACAGTGACCTCCCATTTAAAATCGGATAGAGAGTAGGCCTGTGATTTCACTGGTTTAAGAAACTCTCAAATGAGAAGAATCCTTCTACCAGGGCAACGCGGCAACCTCTCAGTAACTTAAGAGTTCAGAGCTTACCAGAAGAGATACACTCAACAAATGCGTATCAGAGGAAGGACTTAAACTCGGGTCTTCTTAGTTTTGAAGTCAGCTCCTATCCACTGTATCAGAACTGGCTACCTTATATTTAAAATGCCAAAAAATGATTAAAAACAAAACCAGGATGGTTTTTAGCATTCTCGGTTTGCTTTTCTGCATCTGCCACACTACTAAGGAAACGCGAGGTCTCTTGGGACTGAGGACCATTTTGCATCTTTGTTTTATGGCTTTCAGGGGCAACCTGCTAACAATGAACTTTAGTTGGACTGACATTCGGGTAGATCAGGCAGGTTATTGCCTTCCATTGTGGTATCAGAACCTGTGCTCTGCTGTCATAATCTCTGCGGGTCCGTGGTCCATTCCATGCTATAATAAGGTATTAGAGAAGAACTTTGGTGAAGAATGTGGATTCTCATTTGATCTCATGATAACATGTAGCTTCTGGGCTTTATCTTCAGAGAGAAAGGACTCTGAAATCGGACGGATGACAGGAAAGTGAAGTAGGAATCCCTAATTAAGGACTAAACAAAGAAACATGTCTCATCCTTACTGACCTTCTAGAATCTCTATGATCCTTACTCAGTCAATAGTTAAGATTTAGGGAGAGGCCCATTTGTGGATACAGGTTCAGAATTAGAGAGACAATCAGTCTGCTTGGAGACAGCTATAAAGTTAGGAGTCTTAGATTTAGGGAGCTTGGCTTAGCCAAAACATTTAGGCTGCTACCCATGTAATAGTAGTGGAAAAGAACCTGACTGACTAAAAGATCTGACATGTAGATCCTACTACAACAGACTAATAATAATAATAATAATAATTACTATTATATAAGTCACTAGGATTGATATAGCATTTTAAGGTTTCCAATACATTTTACATTTAAACTTTACAACAATCATACAAGAGAGTGCATAGGAGGAAACTGATAATAGGAGATAATAGGAGATAAAAGGAGATAATAGACAATGGAGAAGTGGAGGTATAGGAAAGGGAAAACTTCCAAGAAATTTAGCCATGAAATGGAAGAGAGAGATGGTCCAAAGAAGTCAAGAGAAGAATTTTGTGGATTGGGAAGAACTAAATATGTTTAAAGCTAGATGGGAGAGGTGGAAGATGCATGAGATGACTGAATGACTACTTGAGCAATGTTATGGAAAAAGTCAGAGGAACTGGGACCAAGAGTAAATGCAGAGATTAACTTTAGTAAGATGTAGAATTATCTCTTACCTAAACTTTTCATCTTTTCCAGAACCTTCCATCAAAGTGTTCTGTATATTATATAAATGGTTTAATTGAAATAAATCTGTTGTTACCCTCCTTTTTCCATCTTCTCCATATACTCAGTTTCATACCCAGACTGGACATTTTGCTCTCCTTAATCTCAACAAAGCCCATAGCTTTCCTACTATGTCTTTATTTACCTGAAATGCTCCCTTCCCTCACCTCTGCCTTTCAAAATCTTCTTACTTTTCCATTGAGATTCACCTTAAATGTTATCTTCTTCATGAAATCTTCCTTGATTTCCCCAGTTAGTAATGACCTTCACTGACTCCAGATTTCATAAAATGCATTGTTTGTAACTCTCATGCATTTATAATGTAGTATGGTTATTTGTATAAATGCCATATCTCCCTATTAGGCTGTAAGCTAGCCCCCTTACCAGTGCTCAGAACAGCAATCTTCACATAATAGGTGTTTAATAAAATGTTTTAATTTGCTGAATGAAACATTCCCTGCTTTCCATATCCCATGGCCTATAACAAAAGCTCTGGATTCACATGGACCATGTTCAATTATGAAGGCTTCTCAATAATAACTCCATGGCTCATTTTGCCTCCATTCAGAAATCCTTGGACCACAGGAATCTAACAGGTATCTCTTTCAAGGACCTCATCCTTCCAAACAATTGAGATTTTTAAGATATTAACATAGTAAGTACTTAGTAAGCTATCACTAGCTAACCTTTTTATGGTACTTTAAGGCTCACAAAGCATTTTAAATTCATTACCTCATTATCAAGGTATTTTCCTTTAGTCACTCAGTTATTAAATATCAAGGGCAGAATTAAAAACTAGAGTTCTCTTGACTCCAAGTTGAGCAGCACTCTCCATGATAACTTTGATGACCCATTAAAAATAGAGAGGAGACTATTTCCTAGCTCACTTAAAATAGGAGTTCAGGACTAGAATGTCTGTCTTAGCAAGGAAACAATGGAAAAACCACATTCCAATGCCTACTAACAGGGGTATAATACCATAGATGCTGCAAAATTCATGGCACCAACCAATAAACTCTTTATCGTATGCACTGCTGTCACCAGACTAAGAATTGGTCCAATGTGCATTTCCCTTCTCCATCATGCTAAATCTATGTTCCCTTTTGCTTTTTCCTTTATCTTGCCCATTACTGGTTTAATCTTTCAGTATGGCTCTTTACCTCTTGGGCAATAGGTACCTTTGTCTACTCTTCTTGGCTTGATTCCTTATCTAGAAAATACCCTTATTTTACTAGTCATATTCTTTCCCAGAAGTCCCTGTGTCCAGCTATTTATATCTTCATGCTCCCTGGGACTTCTCTTCCTTCCCAAGCATGGGATGGGCAAAAGGCCTAATCCCCTTGCAATTGTTCAGATTCTTTTAGCATGAAGCATCTCTGAATATGTCTGCAACATTTCCAAATTGGAATTATTTGTATTTTGGTTGGAATGTAATGCTTGGAGATACCATATCATAAAAATGTAAAAGAAGAAAAAGGCAATGTTCTCTTTGGTACTAGGAAAAGACAGCCTTGGTCCAGTATATATTAGAGATGCAAATCAAATAATAAAAAGTAAAGACTCAGGATCAATCATAGAAGTCCAAAGACTGGGCCAGAAGAAGTTTTAGAAATAGAAAAATAGGTTTAGCATCCTCAAAAGGAGTCTTTGATCCAATCAACATAAACCAATGGTGAAGAGAAACAATATGGCCATGGGCCACGTGGTTAGCATATAACATACCAAGTTGTGATATCCAAAAGATTAAACCAAAGAAGGGGAATTCAGCTTTAGCTAAGCATTAAGAATTAGTCAGTGACAGAACTCAAGAATATTTAGGGCCAGAGGCACACTATATTAAGGAGATAAATGGACAGAATTACTTGTATTTTTTCATTCTTTCTCCCTTAGCAGAACCTTACCTAGCATTTCTAGTTCCCATGGTAACCATTAGCTGAGAGGATAAGGACCAGAGATCTCACAACTCAGGATACAAGGCCTGGTAGGGGAGATAGTAGAAAGCACAGAATAGTGTCCAATAGTAGGTAGATATAGACTTTAGGACCCCTGTCTTCCAAACTGCTACTGGGGAGATCATTTGAGAGACAAAGACAGAGACAAAGACAGACAGACAGACAGACAGACAGACAGACAGACAGACAGAAACAGAGAGCAGAGAGGAGGGAGGAACCTGCTACTAAAAGGTAACTGCCATCTGGTAACTTCCTAATTAAACTAATCATTCTTGCTAATTAGGTGCTGAGTTCAGTTGTTCTTACTTGCTGAAGAAGTATGCCATCTAAACTTCAACATCCCATGGCAAAGCCCCAGTCATTTCTCCCTGGTTATAGTAAACAGCTTTATAGCCCAACGTGGAACATTCGTGGAACACTCAATGCTGGCACAGTACCTCACATATAGTCGGTGCTTAATAAATGTGTATTGATTGATTGAAAGGTGGATTACAAGAGTGACTAGAGAACCTTCCCAGAAACACAGGCTAAACTAGGAACTTAATAGCCATGTGAAGTTTTTCTGGGTGACAGCAGTGGAACTATCTATCTTGGAACACAAAGGAACTGTATGTCGCCCCTGCTCCTCTTTCCCTTCCCACTACACCTCCCCAACCAAATCTGTGGCTTACTGACTCATACAAATTAACCCTTGTTGATACACTAAGGTATGTTGCTGACTGGATGTTTCCTTTCCACCAATCTGAACTCCTCAAGGGCAGACAGGAATGGCAACATCTTTTTCTGTTGTAAAAGTGCCTAGGACAGTGCTGATCACCCAGCAGGTGCAAAATAAATGTTTATTAACTCAACAGGCTCATCCATGTTTCTCCACCACCAAACTGATTTCATTATTTATGTTTACCTTGTGCAATTATCAGCCAACCATGGTAAATCAGAATAATTGCCTTTCCATTGGTTAACTAGATTGTCTAACACAGAGAATAATTAATTATTCACCAGTAAATGAATCAGTTTAATTGGTTTGAGTGTAGACACAGATGAAACATCATGTTTCCATCATTTTCAGATATTGATATGAGCAAAGGAGAAATACAAACAAGGGCTGTGAATCCAAGGACTAAATGAAAGACAGCCTAAATGATGAAGACCTCAGTCAACACCCTGAGCAAGTATTTACTAAGGATGTGTGTGCCTAGCCTTTGCTCACTATGACAGAGATACCAGAAAAATAGAAGGCATAACCTCTGCCTTTGAGAACAGAATCCATTTGGGGATACAAATCTCATATCCATGAAACATTTACAGAACAAGACAAAACAGCATGTAATGACATGCTAAATTGTGAAGTACAGGAAAAAATGGAATGGAAGGAATTGCTTTATGAAGTGAATTTTTTCAGTTCTGTTTAATACTAAGGACTTCCCTCTGAAATTATCTCAAATGTATCATCTATAGCTATATACACATACATACATGTATATGAACACAGATGTATGCACACATATTCTCACACATTTACAATGCATATGTGTGCATATGTTTAATATACATATATTTGAACAAATTAATCACACACCAGATATGCACACACATGAGAGACAAGTATATGCATACTCTTGCATGCATATGCACAAATGTATTCAGGCATATGTACAGGCACCTACCATTTATACATGTGTGGACACAATCATGTGTCTACACTGGTTGTATATTTATATGCATGTGTATCCATGTACACATATACATATAAAGTGGGTGTTTGTTTTCTAAAAGAATCAAAAACGTCAAGGGGATGGTATCTCAACATGTGCATGAATTGGATTTAAGTAAGAAAGAATTGCACCAAGTCTTCATTCACACGCTCTCTTCCAGTCATCAAAGTTCAGTGGCAAGACAAAAGTCAAGATGACTCATGATGGCCCCAGATGCTGTGGATGACCTTGGCCTCTTCAGTGTCCAATAAGCTCCAAGCTCTCCATGGTGCTTCCTGCTTCAGCTTCCTTCATGACCATTGGAAAAAAAAATTGTTATCCTCCGACCCTTCTACCAAGGACACTCTCCACCTCTCTGGTGTAGACATCCCGCTAACTCACCAAGGGGTTTGTGGCCCATCGGTTGACCTCAACCTGATTTCATCCATCTGTTGAGATGGTTTATGGCTGCTGTACCTGCACCAGCTTCTTGGAGACACACTGGAGAGCTAGGTACCAAGTGAACACCAGAGGTGGATGATCACTCCTGAAAAGGGCTTGGTAATTCCCTCAGGGGTACTAATCATCTTTGAACACCCCATATATTTTATATATTCAAATATATGTGTATCATATACATATATATGTTTGCTTGCCATCTCCCTTGTTAGATATTAACATATATAATAATTAAAAATAATAATAAAAATAATAATTAATTAGAAATCTCGGGGATAAGCCTTTTTTGCCCTTCCGTGTATCTCTAGCACTTGGTACAGAGCCTGGCACCTAGTAGATGCTCATTGATTATTAATGGAACTGTTGAGGCAGAGACTAAATAAATCACAGCTCAAGATAAAAATAAGTGCGAGCACAATCCCACCCCCAAATCTGGAGCCACATGAAAGAATGTAGGCATTACATTTGGAATCAGTAGATCTCTGGCTAGTTACCTCAATTTTGGGGCCTCCATTTCCCTAGTCTAGGACCTCATCTTGTCTAATCTGTAATACTATAATGTCTATCTAGATAGTCTCCCTGCCACTCCAATTCATCCTGGTCTAGGCTACTGGAGTAATCTTGTAATCACTCTACTACCTAAAAGCGTTTAGCTCTTCCCCATTGCCTACCAAGTAAATTCCACACTCCTTTTCCCTGACATTCAAGGCCCTCCACAAACTGGCTTCAATCTACCTTTCTAGTATTATTTCTAGCTATTTCCCTAAGATGTACTTTACTTTAAAGTTCTAGAAAACTGGGCTACTTGTCATCTCCCTAATATGCCCAGCCCTTCTTCATCTCTGTGTCTTTGAAATTCACCTGGAATATCTTCTCCTTAATAGCTTCATGGACTGAAACCCTAACCTCTTTCAAGGCCAAAGTCAACTGCTGTTTCCTTCATGAAATGCTCTCTGATCTAGGCTATCTGAACTTAGATTCAGTAATAGCCTCCCTTGAACGTACTTTTTCTTTAAACCCTTACCTTCTGACTTAGATTTGACATTAAGTATTGGTTTCAAGGTAGAAGAGTGATAAAGATTAAGCAATTGGGATTAAATGATTTACCCAGGGTCACACAACTAGGATGTGCCAGAGGCCAAATTTGAACCCAAGATCTCCAGTCTCTAGGTATGAGTCACCCACCTGTGCCTCCCCCATTCAAGGTATTTTTATTGCATCATGTCTGTATCTCTCCTATGCACTCATTCTATTTTGTGTTATAAATTTAAATCTCTCTATGTGCATATTCAATCTCCCCTACTAAGCTACAGACTCTTTGAGGGAAACTTCTGTTTCTTATTAACCTTTTATCTCCCTCACACCTAGCACAATGGACAGAGCCAACAGAGCTTACCACAATTATTTGGTAAGCACACTGAGGATTCAAAGAAAGGGAAAAATGGTCCCAGATTTTGAGTTCATATTCTAATGGGAGGGACAACATGTAAATAATTAGGTACACACAGGAGCTGTACATAAGAGATGGAAGGTAACATAAGAGGCTACGATGCTAGCAGCTATTAAATTAAATTAAATTAATTTAATTTTAAAATTCCACACCACCACTGTTATTTATGAAGTTTCTACTGTCTATATCACAGTGCGCTAGATACTGGCAGGGACAACATTTAGATAAGAAAAAGTCCCCACCCTCATTGAGCTTACAGTCTAAGAAAAGGATAGGGTACCAGCACAAGGGTACTGCATCTAGTGATGCTGAGGGACAAGTACATGAACTACGTGTAAAACTGTGTCATTACTGAGTAGGTAGCAGGAGGGATCAGGGCAGGTTCCATGGAGGAGTAGACACCTGAGCAATAGAGGACATGCAGTAATTCAACAGATGTAGTGCACCAAGGACCGACGGTCTAGGTTTAGGGAACTCTAGAAAGCGTGGAACAGAGATAAGACGTAATAAGAAGTGTTTGGAGGACAGAACAGTCCAGTTCAACTAAAATATAGAGTACATGCAGGAGAGTGAGTACTTAAAAAGTAATTGCTAAAAGGCTGCATTAATGAATTTGAGCTAAGTTTTGAATGCAGCAATAAGTAGCAGTTGGACGGGTGGAGAGTCAGAAAGAAAGCATCTAAAGGCAAGGGAAAAGAAAAGAGAAATGGTGAGGATTTTAGCCTAATTGAATATTAATGTTCTTATTATGTGTAAAGTAAATTATGTTAGGTGCCAAGGAAAAAGGGAAGAAAAATGGCACTCTTCTTGACTTCCAGAAGCTTATAGTTCTGGAGAGAGGTAAAATATGCACTTGAGCAACTGGGTAATGCAGTGGATAAGAGTAAACTGGGCCTTGAGTCAGGATTTTTTAAACTGAAGAATACATAGGAATTTTAATAATAAATTAAAAGAGACTGGGTTCAAATCCAGCCTCACTAGGCAAGTCACTTAGCCCTGTTTGCCTTATCTTCCATATCTATAAAAAGCTGGAGAAGGAAATGGCAACAAATGCAATATCTTTGCCAAGAAAACCCCAAATGGGATCACAGAGTTAGACATGATTGAAATGACTGGACAACAACAAAAATATATATACAATTAGATATTCTATGTTAGGGCCAATGAGAAATCTACTGGGATAGGGAGATGGGCAGAGAAAGAGTAGAAAATAAGGTTTGGGTAGGTAGGATGAGTCAGATTATGGATGGCCTTGAAAGCTAGGCTGGGGATGATAAATTGAATGCACTGCCCAGAAACTAAGCTGGATATAGGGAATGGAATGATATAAGAGAAAAAACTAAGCAAAAATAGAATATAGGAAACTAGAACAAACCCAAGATAAGCAAGAGAATAGATTTTTTAAAATAAAATAATAGGAAGGAAGAGAAACTGGAAAAAAAACATAGCCCAAAGGAGAAGTATTGGCTAGAAACAACCATCCTCTATCTCTCCCTCCCTCCCTTCTCACCCCTATCCCACCTTCACAGCCTTGAAAAGGCCAGGGAGGAAATGAACATGAAGATGCAGCCTGCCAGGAACTGAGCAATTGGACTGAAGAAGATGGATGGTTTTAAAAGAGGCATCTAACTGATCCCAAGAACTTTAATTTTCTGGGCACGGGTGAGCTTTTCCTCGGCTTCACCTAAATGGAAATATAAATAGCTGAGAAAGAAGTCAGAGGATAGGAACTGACATAATGGACTATATTGACTCTTTGAGAGATATAAAGGATCTTCATAAAGGCATAATATTTTATATGATCATTTGTCAGGCCTCCAGCTGGTGAATTCTTTTCTTTAGGGGAGGTGGGTGTATCCTGGTTCCTCAGTTTAAGGTGAGTCTAACCTGATGATAGAATATGATGGGGATGGAAAGAAAGAGATGAGCGCTGTGTGAACACCAGCTCTCCCTTTTCTACCCCCATAGCTTCTTTTGTAAAGAAAATACTAGCATAACCAGCATGAAATCCAAATGTCACTCCCAGATCTTCTGAACCTTAAGGAATCTGCCAGTGACAGGGTTTGATTTCAATTCAATTCTGCAAACATTAAGAGCCAATTATCTAAGGGGAAACCAAGTAGTACAATGGATAGAGCACCCAGTCTGGAGTCAAGAGGACCTGAGTTCAAATTTGGCCTCAGACACTTCATAGCTGTGGGACCCTGGGCAAGTCACTTAAACCCAATTGCCCAGCTCTTACTTAGTATCAATTCTAAGGCAGAAGACAAGGGTTTAAAAAAAATAACAACAACCATTATGGTAGACATGGAACTATAACTGGGAGTATAAAGGTGCTGAAGAATTCAAAGGGCACTGACAACACTTGCAATATCTTACTAGCATAGAAACAAATTTCCTAGTAAACAAGAATAATTTATTAAAGAGCAGCACTCAAACAAATGCCTAGACTGAGTTCCTTCTTCCTCCTTTTGCAACCAACATATAAAGTAATAGACTCTTGCTAGTGTTATAGTGTCTTTCCTTTTTATTTATGGTACAATTTCCCTCATCCTCACACTCATCCAGAAGTATACTTTATGTTGCTTACCCCAGACCTAATTTGTAGTACTTGTTTTGGGGCAAATGTTCCTAGTTATGAATTTGGCTAGGTTTTGAGGCTACAAAGAAAAAGAGAGAGAGAGAGAGAGAGAGAGAGAGAGAGAGAGAGAGAGAGAGAGAGAGAGAGAGAGAGAGAGAGAAGGGAAAGGGAGTGAAAGGAAGGAAAGAAAAGAAAAGAAATAGATTTTGCCCTCAAGGAGATTACATTCTATTGTTTTAGGAGGACCTGAACTATTCTTATCTTTTCCTCCATCTGTCATATGTCAAATCGAAAAGGAATTCGAACACTAACCCAGAACTCCACTGGAAAAATCTCCAGTCAACAAACTACTCAACTTCTGAGCCTTCAAGCATACCATCAATAATACCACCTGCATATGTTTATTCATGCAGAGATATAAAAGACTCCAAGAAGCCTCCTGCTCCATATGCTTCTTTTAGTCCTACTTGTTCTCCAAAGGTCACTCCCAAAGACCCCTTCCTCCATCAAAACTTCTTGACCACCTCAGTTCTACAAAGCTCTTGCCTTCTTTCAAACTCTGAAAAGATTCAATGTCTGTTCTATCCATTTGGTTCTCATCTTATAGTAACATGTATTGAAAGAAAAAAAAAAGTTGGTGAGAAAGGATAGGTTTGGGGGGGAAAGGGTAAGGAATTCAACTTGGAGAGCACCAGGTTCAAGATTTTGTATTTGTATAGTTTATAGTGAGTCACTGAAAAGATTTTAGTAGTGTGGTAAGGTGTTGATACCTATGCAATAGGAAATTACTCCAATAGCTGTGGGAAGGATGTATTGGAGAATTGTTGAATGCTCAAGAAGAGATCTCTCTTTTTTCTCTTATTTCTCCTATAAAGGGAGGGGAGTTAGGTTAGATGGGGAAACTGAGACACCAAAAAAACAAGTAAGTAATTTCCAGATATTCACACATAGAGTAGTATGTTTCAGAACCAAAAAAAAAAAAATACTCTCATGGGATCAATGGGAAAAGAGATGAAGAAGGATGGTGGGCCCTGATAGTTGTAGGAAGGTCACAGAGAATGAGAGCTAAGAAAAGATGAGTAAATGTAGCAATCAACAGATAACGGAAGTCCGTAAAGGGAAAGGCTTCAAAAGAACATTGGAGTTGGAAGATATAGCTCAAAGGATTCATTTAGGAGTAGATGATCGGGGATTCACAGAATTTAGTAATGAAAGAGAGATACTGAAGATCTAGTCTGACTATTCCAATTTACAGATGAGGAAACTAAGGCCCAGGGAGGATAAACAAGCTTTCAGACATACATACTGACTCCAAGGCAAATGCTGTTTCTACTACTCTATAGACAACTAGTGTAGACCTCTTTGCCTGAGTTTGGTGGTGATGGAGAGTAAAGTGATAAAAAAAGCAGTTTGACATGATAGCAGGGTCAAGTTAAGGTTTTCTTTTTAGGACAAGGACATATAATAGTGTTTTTAGACAAAGAGAAGTCAATAAAAGAGGGATATACTGAAGAGTCTTAGAGTTGGAATGGCTCTTGAAGGTTAAGTGAAGGTCAGCTCTTACTCAGAACAAAAATACCTTCTAGAAGAGCCCTTGGATGACCATCCAGTCAATGCTTTGACTCTTCCAACAGCACCACATTGGGAGGCAACCCATTTTTGGGAAGTTCTCTGCTATACATCTCTGAAATCAAGTCCCATTTAACTTCCAAGTATAATAATAATAGCTAAAAGGGCTAGCTAGGTGGTTCAGTGAATTGAGAGCCAGGTCTAGAGATGTATTCAAATATGGCCTCAGATATTTCCTAGCTGTGTGATCCTGGGAAGCTCATTTAACCCCCATTGCCCGGCCCTTATGTTCTTCTGCCTTAGAACCAATGTACAATATTGATTATAAGATGGAAGGGAAAGTTTTTTTTTTAAAAAAACACCATATAAACAATTATTATATGATATGAGTTCAAGTCCCTTCATCCTGTTTTGTCATAATCTGGACAGGTTCTTATTGATTGCTCACATCTGCCAGTTGCTCAGGGAAGTATTCACATGCTTGGAGTAGACATTCCCCAGTTCCCCCCCAAACTCACACTGGGATTTAAAGGAAGCCAGGAAAGGAAGTAGGTGGAGATGAAAAGGGAGAACATTGCAGGCATGAAGAACAGCCTGAGAAACTGCCTGGAGACATAGAATAGTCTGTGCAAAGAACAGCCAGAAGGCAGTGAAGAGTAAGGTAGAAGAAGCCTGGAAAGGAGGAGGGGGAACACAGATTGTAAAGAGTCTGAAGTACATGGAGAACAGCTGACTGAGATATTAAGCACTGTCTGATGTGGGGCTGAAGCTGCATTCACTTACTCGCCAATCAGGACATTGTCACATTTGTAAAGCACTTAGCCCGGTGCTTGGCACAGAACAGGCTTGTAATAAAGGCATGTTTCCTTTCTTCTTCTCCTACCATGACAAACTATAGAGCCGAAACTGATCTGTACTGGTAGGGGGAGTCTCCCCATCATAAATTCCCTATCAATGACATCCCAGGTCTGGCTGAAAAAATAAATACAATGAATGCAACCTAAGTTCCCATTAGTTAGCTTTTTCTGGCAGCCTACATCACAATGTTGATTCATATTGATTTTGCTGTTGGTGAAAACCCTGAAGTCCTCTTTATGTGAACTGTTGTCATTTACCCTACTGCAAAGTTATACAGTTGACTTTCTTAAATCTAAGGACAATACTTGACATTAATCCCTATAAAATTTTGTCTTGTTCCATCTAACCTTTTGTTCTACCCTGTCAGAAACTTTGGAATTTTAATTCTCTCCTTCAGCTTTTGAATTATCCCTCCCAGCTTTGTGTCATCTGAAGATTTGCTTCAAATCAATTCCAGGGTGAAGAAATAAATGGCATGTGTATGAAACATTAAGACAGTACAGGGACCACTTGAGACGTTTCACCAGATTAACATGAGTCCATTAATCAACAGACTTGGAATATGCTTTTGACTAGTTTTGAATCTACCTGATGTCGCTGTCATCTGTCTCATATTTCTGTATTTTGTTCATCAGATTTTAGGAAGAGACTCTTTCAGAGCCCTGTTGAAATCTAGATTTCCATGTGTATAGCATTCCTACCATTTTCTGACCCGTTTACCTTATGAGAAAAGATATGAAGGTAGACTAGCATGACTTGTTCTTTGTGAATCCATTCTGATTCCTTGTAATCACCCTTTGCTTTTCTAATTGCTTACAAGTCATGCATTTAATTATTGTGTTCTAGAATTTTGCCAGGGATTTTTCATCAGTCTAGATCTTTGTAGTTTACCTTTCCCCCTTTTTTCATATTATGGAACATTGTTTTTTCTATAGGCTTCTGTCCCATTCTCAATGGTCCCTCAGTGAAATGAACTTTAAGGAGCTTTTTTTCAGGTTTTCCTCAGGCTTTGGGGATTAATCAGTTATTAGTGGGGATGAGGAGATTTTAATTCATTCAAAAGAGTGAGGTGTTTCTTACTGTCTCCTCATCTAACTTGGGTTTCAAGCCTCATTTAACTGTACCTTTGACTCAGCTTTCATCTGTGCCTCCACGAAGCTGCAGTATGTGTGCAGTAGCTCTCGTAAAACTGTCCTGGCAGACAGGCTAAACCAGGTCGAGGGTAATTGACCCTCAAACCCATTGGTGGGGTGGGAAGATGTCTACCCCAAGTACATGAAGACTTCCCTTGGTGGAAAGGGGACAGATT